>NW_027271908.1:0-726680 GCF_040938485.1 Diadema antillarum
TTTCCGTAATTATGCTGAGGTATACTATAAAATGGTTGGCCTTGTTTTTTACGTGATTTAGGTCGGCAAGGACAATGTGAGAACGGCGCTGACCCTGGTCGGCTACGAGAAAGATGTGCAGGCTGCCATGGAGTTTGTATTTGGTGCGAGCTTTGTCTGCAACGATATGGCTCATGCCAAGAAGGTGAGGGCTTTGTTTGTTTTGTTTTGTTGACTTTGATTTGTTTCTGTCAGTCAGTAAGTAGCAGTTGTCACTCTCTTTACCATTACTTGTTCGCAATATGTGAAAACCAGATCTTTTGACACTTCTCATGGCTTCCCTTCTCCTCCCCTTTCCAACCTTAGTCCTACTCTAATTCAACACCCAGCAGGAACTGTGTCACAGTTTTATTTGAAATTATTAACAGTTGCCACAGTAATGACCATGTTAGACACAAAAGATATTTTGCATTCTAGCCACTTCCATGGTAGCTGCATTGTTGCTACCTACATTCATGCAAACATTTTAGTGCAATGGGTCCTGGGTTTATAGTCCGTGTGAGGAGTAAGGTTTTATTTTAGGTATCATCTGATGAGAGTTGCCTGTAAAGCCCACAATGCTTTGGAAGTAATTTCATGTTTTAACTTTAAACAATTTTTAACAAATGACTGTTTCAATATTTGGTCACCATATACACAGCATGCCACGAATCCACATGTTACTGCAGTTTGCTTGAATACCACCAAGTCATCTCATGTATGATGGGGAAATTATGATAATGACGATGATGGTGGTAATAATGACGATGATGATGGTAATAATAACAGGTATGATGATGATAATGATGGTGCTACTTTCATTTCTTAAAATATATTCTCTAAAAACACAGGTCACATTTGACCCCAAGGTGAGGTCAAGGACAGTGACCCTTGCTGGTGACACCTTTGACCCCTCTGGAACTCTGACAGGAGGTGAGACTAAGAATAGGGACAGTGTAGCCAGTTCTTACAGGACGTAGCCTTTGACTGCTAAGCATAATGGGATGTTTTAAATGAACAGGAAGAAGTTTCAAAGTAACTCAGTAGCACTTGATGATGAATATTACAAGATGGGGCTGTCCATTCTCATTTTAATTGCACCGTCACATTTGCTCGAAATATTGCGCGCTTTTCCAACTGGAAGATGCCAGTAGCATTCAAAGAAAGGAGGGAAAAAAAATGAAAGTTAATCTCTCACTTCCACATGTACAGAATTATGAATTGCAGACAAGTTAAAATCAATCCAGTGCAGACTGCAAATCTTTAAATGCAGTTATACTTACTGGTATGTCATACAGGCTCCACATGTCATGTGTTATCGAGTATCATCTGGATCCCATTTCACATAGAGATATATGAAATTTCTGTGAGTTAATGTGTTTGCAGTTAACATGGTAGCAACCAAAACACAGCTAATTTCTTGTCAGCCAGCTACTACCGTGGAAACTGCAAATTTGTTTTGAATTGCACTATGAAATGTGACCAACCACACCCACCCTCGTAAAAAAAAAGACTACCCCCCCAAAAAAAAAAAAAATAAAATAAAACTTCCTTGCATCAACTAACCGATAAATTGATGAACGCTGTTTGATATTGTCTGCAGGTTCCCGTGGCAACAACTCCTCTGTCCTGCGCAAGCTGAGCGAGCTCCAGGAAGCGGAGGCGGCCCTCGCGGAGGAGCAACGGAAGCTGGATGCTGTGAAGAAGGAACTCGCCACACTGAGAGGATCGGCCGACAAGTGAGAGAGATTCGTATTTTTATTAGTCCCAAGATTGCATCGATTGACAAATTATCTAAAAAAAAATGAAAATCAGTCTTTCTTGCAATGGGATTTTGCTGAAAGTTGTATGTTACTTTCACATTCAAATGCAGGGCTAGATTTTGATGATAATGACATCGTCGCCTCCTCTAATATCCATGTTTTGTTTCGACCAACATCTCTATTTATTTTGGTGAAAATTGGAAACTTTTAACCCTAACTAGGCCGGGCTATTTAGGTAGACGATAGAGCCGGGGGGGCCTGCCAGGCCCCCCTCCAGATCTCGGCCGTCGACCGCGTGACCGCAACGAAAATTGGCACACACATTGCCTATGATGTAATCTACAGTACCATGAAGTTAATTTTTTCAAAAATTATCATTTACACTAAATTATGCTAATTTATGCATAATGATGCATGAAATCAAACAATTTGGTATAAATCACTAAATAAAGCTCAAAACAGGCACATTTTTTGTGTAAATATTCTTTTTAGTGTCCTTAGCAAATGTAAGAGAAAAAAATTGCGCAATCAGAAAAAATTTCCTAAGTATTTTATTGTTTTTTGAATTTCTTATATATTTCCATGTTTTTTCGACTTTATGTTTTTCATTGTTTTTTCGATGAAATTTGTCCGCGACATTGTTCCGAACAAGAAAATGTGTTATTAATTGATTTTAATTGATAAAACCCCAAAATATTCATGCTTTTATGAAATTTGCCTATAAACACAGTTTGCATTGAAATTGTACACGAATTCACGTTTTTGAGCAATTTTTAGTCTGACATGCATGTGCATATTTATGCGCAACTTCGGAACCGCTCACCCGGGCATCGCAAATTTGGTGTCAAAAGATGCGGGAAACTCGAAAGAAAAAAGTCATGAAACGTCGCGGCAATCGCTTCTCGCGATAGCCATACATCGCGCGAAACATCGACTCCCAAGGTCATTGACCCTACCCCTCAAAATATCAAAAATCCTTCATAAATTCCCCCAAAATTCTCGGATCACTACCAAAATTGAATTGTTTGTTACTTGTGTAATTCTCAACCTTTCCTGCAAGTTTCATCCAAATCCGTGCACAACTTTTTTGAGTTACAAATTTTGCACACGGACAAACAAACTAACAAACAAACAAACCAACGGTAATGAAAACATAACCTCCTCCCTTGGCGGAGGTAATAAAGTTTAATTGAATATACATTATGAAAAGAGGTTACAGAGTTCAGAACACATTACTTTGGTAAACTTGATAGTGAAGTACGTTGGACTGCCCTCTGTATAACATTCATCATATGTGGTATCTCCCACAGGTTCCGAACTCTAAAGGAGCAGTACGACCTGAAGGTCCACGAGGCCCATCTCCTGGAGGAGAGGTTGAAGCAGGGCACCCACCACACCAAGCTGGAGGAGATTAATGAGCTCCAGGCATCTTTCAGTAAGTGTATCATTCTCTCTTCTCTTTTTCTTCTTCTTTTTCTTGACTTTGTGTGTGTGTGTGTGTGTGTGTGTGTGTGTTTGTCTTTGCAAGGAAGATTGCTCCTGATTCTAACTGTTGGACAGCATACTGTCATGGATGGTGATGACATCACCTTGCAACTGTACCATTAGTCTGTAGACTTAAAAAAAAACAGTGAAAAGAAATTGTCATAATGTAGCAAATGTAACACCCCTTTGAGAAAGTCCACTTATGTGAAATCAGTACAGGCGACTCCTGTTAGAACAAAGTCCTCATGACCAAATGTTTACTTTGTTGTAACAGGAACTTTGTTACAATTGTGTTCCTTGTAACTGGAGTGTGTTGTACAACTCTAGACTAGAACATCATTTGAAGTTTCTCCATATGTTAACAATTTCCATAATAACCATGATCTCTTCGCAGAGGAGCAAGAGACGATGATCATTGAGGCGAAGACCAAGCATGCCGAGATGCAGGACAGGGCAAAGACCCTGGAGGAGAAAATCAAGAATGCGGCGGCTGTGAGGGAGCGGGAGCTGAAGGCGGCCGAGCAGGAGGTGACCAAGGCCAAGAAGAAAGCTGAGGAGGCCAGCAAAGATATGAAGACAAAACAGCAGGTGAGGGAGATAAGTCCTTTTTGGTTTGATTTTGTGATAAGTTCTTTGTTTCTGTCCTTGTCTCTATCATGTATTGGAAGCGAGACATGTAGGAGTCACTTTTCCGTCATCAGTGGTGATTGCGGCATTGTCAACTATTTTGTGCACTCTCTCTAACTTTCTGCAGCTTTGATCAATGACCCTGAAACTGGCAACACATTTACTGTAAAAGTGGAAATTTTCGCGGTGTTGAAATTTTCAGGCATTTTGTGCAACCTGAAACTAGCACGATAATAAAAACACACAATTTTTTTTGCTTGCTGTATGTTCCAGTAGTTGATGTCCTGATTACACAGAATTAAAAACACTTGAACTTCTTCTTGCCCGGCCAAGCACGAAAAATTAGTCACACAAAAATATCCACTTTTACGGTACACAACGCTGCACACTGGCACTGGTACGTCGGTCCCTGACCAGTAAAAATCACTGTTGGACCAGTGATTTTTTCAGGAATGGACCAGTAAAAGGTGGAAAAACTGGCACCTACTGGTCTGACAGACAGGTTGGACCAGTAGAAAAAATGGGTTAGTGGGCAGCCCTGCAGTACATATATCAAATATGCTGGACATGTTCAAATATTGAGTAAGTTGGACAAGGTCAAATGTCAAAATGTCAATAAACTTTCCCTGATAAGCACTGTACTCCCAGTATTGTGGTGTATTCTCAATAACCTCCTACAGATTTGAGCTATGACTGCCTAGCTCACACCACAGGTACATAACCTAAAGATGCCAGTCAAATATCAAAGAATGTGGGTAAAGTCAAAAGGCCAAAATATCAATAACCCTTCCTGATTTAAGCGGCATGTGCTCTCGATAGCTGTGATCAAGAGCTATGACCACAAAACTCAAACCACAGGTACACTACCTTAACCCTAATCCCACCGGGTTTTTTGAGGGACTTGGCCCCCCATTCAGATCTCGGTCATGGATTGCGCGATCCTCGCGAAAATTTGCACTAAAGTAAAGGCCAATGTAATCTACAAGACTGTATAGTTAGGTTTTTCAAATTTTAATAGCGTGGGAGTAGGGTTAAGGTGCCTGTCAAGTTCAATATTAAGTCAGACATGGCCAAAGGTCAAAAGGTCAATGAACCTCATTGACTAACAGGATAATCACAAATGTGATATGTGGGTGAGACATAGCTTGCTGTTTGCCTTTTTTTGGTCATTGCATTCATTATTCTTTTCTCTTAGAGTGATTCTTTAATTGTACTGTAAAAGTGGAAATTTGTGCACATTTCATGCAACATGAAACTAGTGTGAACATATGCACAGGAATATTTTTGCCGTTTATGAGTAACATTTGATCTCTTTGATTCTGTAGAATTAGAAACGTGTACCCTGCTAGTCGCTAAAAAAAAGGAAAAAAAAGAAAAGACTTTCCTCTTTTGCAGTATTTTTATTCACAGGGCATTATTGGATCCCTTCATTTCACAGGAACTTTGTAAACCTTGTTAAGTCTTCTTTCCTTGGACACTCAATGCACTCACCCTTTATATATTCATTTGATTTTTCTTTCATTTGTTATTCAGGAGTTAAACAGTCTCAAGTATGAGGTGGAAAACTTGAAACAGGAGCTGTCCAAGTATGATGACCAACTGGCCGCCAGTGACCAGGCCATCGAGGCTCTACAGCAGCAGCTGGACGAACTGGACAAACAGGCCCAAGAGTCCAAGGTAGGGAAATTGACCAATTTAGTGAACTCATGCCGCTGCTCATCACTCAGGGACTGAATATTCCTGACATCTGGCTGAAACTTCAATGCAAAAATGGCCATGCAATATATATGTTGCATGACAGGTTGTTGTTTATTTCTGTACAAAGTAGCTGATGTGACATCAAATTCAAAATGGCTATTTTCAATATTGAGCACATTTCAAAGGAGATAATACCTTTGTTTTTTTTTTCATTCTGCTGTAATCATTGTCCTAACAGCAATCTGATGTACATGTGATGTCATTTATTTTATAGGCGGTCTTCCCATTCTGCACAGAGTTGCTCATCCATTATTGTGTGTTGATGTATGGATTTGGGATTCATATAGGTAGAGTTTTATTTGTCTCTTTATCCATATGATATTTCTATGTATGTTTGCATGATGCATGATTTATTGTTTGCCTCTATATTCATTTATTAGTTTTTTCCAAGCATATTTTGTTTTGTGTACAAATGATATATGTTCGTTTACATACCTTTTGATCCATTCCTTTATGCATTTATTCATTCACTATGCCATTGATTTAATTGTCCCCGCCGAACGAGTTCGAGCAGGGGACTATGAAACGGGCTCCGTACGTGTGTGTGTCCGTGTGTCCGTCCGTCCGTCCGTCCGTGTGTCCGTCCGTCCGTCCGTGTGTCCGTGTGTGCGTCCGTGTGTGATCAAAATCTTCAATTTGCTACTTCTCTGTCATTTATGAGCCAATTTTGATTCTGTTTGCTTTATATGATAGCACTACATGGGAGCTTTGAAACTTCTACACAGAATTTCAGTCGTGACCTTTGACCTTGACCTTTGACCTATATTGTACATTTTGCTACAAAATGCTACTCCTTCGCCATTTCTAACCCGATTTCGATTCCGTTTGCTTTATGTGATGGCACTAGGTGAGGGCTTCAAAACTTCTACACAGAATTTTGACCTTTGACTTCTTTGACCTTTGACCTTGATTTTTTGACCTATATTGTACATTTTGCTACAAAATGCTACTCCTTCGCCATTTCTAACCCGATTTCGATTCCGTTTGCTTTATGTGATGGCACTAGGTGAGGGCTTCAAAACTTCTACACAGAATTTTGACCTTTGACTTCTTTGACCTTTGACCTTGATTTTTGACCTATATTGTACATTTTGCTACGAAATGCTACTCCTTCGCCATTTTTAACCCGATTTCGATTCCGTTTGCTTTATATGATGGCACTAGTTGAGGGCTTCAAAACTTCTACACAGAATTTTGACCTTTGACTTCTTTGACCTTTGACCTTGATTTTTGACCTATATTGTGCATTTTGCTACAGAATGCTACTCCTTCGCCATTTCTAACCCGATTTCGATTCCGTTTGCTTTATGTGATAGCACTAGGTGAGGGCTTCAAAACTTCTACACAGAATTTTGACCTTTGTCTTCTTTGACCTTTGACCTTGATTTTTGACCTATATTGTACATTGGCTACAAAATGCTACTCCTTCGCCATTTCTAACCCTATTTCGATTCCATTTGCTTTATGTGATGGCACTAGGTGAGGGCTTCAAAACTTCTACACAGAATTTTGACCTTTGACTTCTTTGACCTTTGACCTTGATTTTTTACCTATATTGCACATTTTGTTACAAAATGCTACTTCCGGCGGGGACATATGTTACGCACCGCGTAATTTCTACTTTTCCTTGTTTGTTATGATGTGAAACAGAATGCAGTGAAGGAGGCCAAGAAGGAGCTGGAGAAACAGAAGGGAAAGCTGAGGGAGAAGAACCAGGACATCCAGGCCCGGACGGCCGAGAGGGAGGCGCTGAAGGAGGAGGACCAGAAGACCCAGCTGGTCATCAAGGAGAACGAACACCGGGCAGCCAAGATCCAGCGGGACAGCAAGGACGCCGCCCACAGGGTGAGACTAATCAGAGGGGAACCCCCCCCCCCCGTTCTGTCTGACATGCTGTAAAAGCTGATATTTTCACATACAGATATTTCTGCAAATGAGGAGATCACAGACATTTTCAATGGATGTTGTTATTACGAATTGACAACGGGGCTATCATATGTGCACTAATGCCTGTCCGTTTACTCCACAAATTTAATGCGATCAAGATTGCTTGTTGTTAAATTCTTGTCCAACTGTGATTTGCAAAATTCACAATTAAATCCTCGCTGGAATAACAGCATTTACGGTATATATCTCCGCTTGTTTTGTGTGTTATATAACTCTCCTTGTTCCATCCAGAATATATCTCTCCCTACTGTACTTTTTCTTCTTGTTATTCTTTTTATGTATGTGTCTTGTGTGTGTGTTTCTATTTTGGATCTGTTTCTTGTGTTTAGCTCTGTGCTTAGCTCTTATGAAATGAATCATTATGAAAGTAAGTACACTCCAGCATTCAGATATAATGTCCTCGCATTATAAGTTGGCAGTTAGCTCTTCCTTCACAGGAGATGAGGTAACATTTTTCAGTTGTAACAGATTGCACCAAAAGTTGACATATGTACAATATCGGTAGGGCTGTTTTCACACAGACCAGAAATTTATTCAGTCAGTCAACATACCAAAAGTTATCACTGTGCTTTACATGTATATTTCTGTCTATCTCTCAATCGCTCTCTCTATCTCTTTCCATCCGTGCCAAACTGTTACCCTCTCTTCATCATTGCAGGTCGAGGCTCTGATGAACAAGTACGAGTGGATAGCCGCGGAGCGTCAGTTCTTCGGCCAGCCCAACACGGCGTATGACTTCGCCAGCTCCGATCCGCGAGAGAGCGGGCGTCGTCTGCAGAAGCTGCAGGAGACGAAGGAGAAGCTGGGCAAGAGTGTCAACATGAGAGCCATGAACATGCTCAGCAAGGCCGAGGAAAAGGTACCGTATGCCTCAAATATTTCACGAGGTTTTTATTTTTTTGCATATTTCGCGAGTTGGATGCTACTGTAACATGATATATTCACGGCATGTATTTTTCGCAAATTGGAGCTGTCGGCCTTTTTTGCGGTATGAAATTTTCACGAACTGCCACTGGCATTCAGTGCATATAGTGTAGACAAGAACTTTCGCATGCATTTTTATGTTGCGAATCTTGGCGCTCGCAAAATTCGCGAAATTAAAATGCATGCGAACATTCCTCGTTTACAGTATTCGCGACTTTAAACGCACACAAAAATATTGACTCTGATCCCATCATGAATGTGACGTGCACACATAAATATCTCCGTTTAGTACAGAGACTCCATCCCCAAGCACCTTCTGATCTGGAGATTCTCCTGCCTGAAACCCCAAGCAAACGGGAGACTCCAACTTGGTGTGCGCGAAGGGCACCTCACGAGCGCGAACTTCCTTGCGGTCTAGGGTTCTAGATGCTCTCTCGCGCTTTCCAAGGCTCATTTTTCAACATACAATGAAATTAAGTGAGAAATCATTTCAAGCGGGAGAAATCAAATCTCAAGTGGGAGAACGGGAGATTCTGCAAAAATGGGCTTTCGGCGGGAGATCTCCCGTCGAAAGCAGGAGAGTTGGAGTCTCTGTTAGTAGGGTAGTCCATGATCGCGAATTCAACCACTCGCGAAATCGTCGGGAGGTCCTGATATGTGAAAAATCTAGACTCGCTAAATATATGGCGTATCCAGTACATTGTCACTGTATTATTGACCCCCTTCTACAGGAAACTCCAATCATGACAACTTCCCTGGCCTCAGCACTTCTTTTTTGATATCAAAATTTTGATATAACCGAAGTTAATTTTGTGCCTTCGACCATAAGGATAAGAATTTTAAGACCCGAATTTTGACTTTGTTGTAATGAACTTTCATTGTAAGTATGTTTGTTGTAACAGAAACTCCTTGTGGGATGGTGCATCCCTTGCTATCAAGACATTGGGGGGCTATCAGCCCTTCCCCATTCCCCCAACAGCCTACCAAAATGACTGAAAAAAACCCCCCAACTTTGTAAATGTTGAAAATGCTCACAACATCTAGTGCATTAACTCTGCTGTTTTTCAAAGAATGATGCTGCAGCTCATGAATATTGTTTGTAGAATTAGTAGTAGTAGTAGTGGTAGTGAAAGTGGTAGAGGTAGTAGTGATGGTTGTAGTAAATAGTTGTAGTAGTAGTGGTGATGCTGTACCAATGTCTTATTTCCTTCATATCTAAAAAGATTACCAGATTTTAGGACTCCTACCTCTTGCAATACAACAATAGTTCAGACGCCAAGTGTGGTTGCTCGTTCGATCAATAAGTGAAGATGAATATCTCTGATTGCATGTACTACAGTACAACGACCTGATGAAGAAGAAACGCATTGTGGAGAATGACAAGCAGAAGATCATGGACACCATCAAGGAACTGGACGAGAAGAAGAACGAGGCTCTGAAGAAGGCTTGGCAGCAGGTCAACAAGGTAAGACACCCGCCACGCATCATTCTCCTCCTCATTCTCTTTTTATCTTCCTCTTCTTTTTCTTTCTTCCCCACTTTTTCCTTCCTTCTGTTCTTTCCTGTACATCGTTCCTCGTCGTTCTTTCTTATGTCCCATCTTATCTTTTGCTTTCCACTTTAAAGGAAACCCAAACCCAAAGAGAAATGTGGATGGAGTGAAAGCAGCAACATTAGTAGAACACATCAGTGAAAGTTTGAGGAAAATCGGACAATCGATGCAAAGGTTATGAATTGTTAAAGTTTTGGTGTTGGAACCACTAGATGAGGAGACTACTAGAGGATATGATGTCATGTGTGGACAACAATATAAAGAAAATATACAGGGAATTCCAGTTGGGAAGGGATTTGTACTATGCATCAAAATTGTTTTTTTTTTTTTTTTTTCTGCCAGTAAAACAAAATTCATACCAAGTTTTATCTTTGCAACTGATTGACAAATTGCCCTACATCGACGTAAATAAGCACTGAATTGATCAGTGATTAGTAGTAGCCATGATAAAAAATCATGGGCGTACATACTCGAGCAGGATACGAACCTACGACCTCCTGATCATCAGACAGGCGTCATCTCCACTAGACCACGAAAGCAAGTGTTGGTTCTAATCCTTATAGCATGCAGCGGGTACTGCTTTGTTATTCAAATTCATGAATTTTTTTTTTCCGTCGAGATGTTTTCATTGCAACTGATTGACAAATTGCCCTACATCGACGTAAATAAGCACTGAATTGATCAGTGTTTAGTAGTAGCCATGATAAAAAAATCATGGGCGTACATACTCGAGCAGGTATGTACAGCAAGTATGTACGCCCATGATTTTTTTATCATGGCTACTACTAAACACTGATCAATTCAGTGCTTATTTACGTCGATGTAGGGCAATTTGTCAATCAGTTGCAATGAAAACATCTCGACGGAAAAAAAAAAAAAATCATGAATTTGTATAAGTTTTATCTTGTGCAAACACATGCTGAGTAATGTGTCCTGTTGATGTGTTGTTTGTCCTGGTAGATAGGAAGTGTAAAATACTTTGGAAATGTTTGTGTGGCGTTGTCCTGTAAGAGCAGCTTTCCTGCATATTCAGTCCTGATTACATTGTATTCAAAACAATTTCAGACCATTTTTTTTTCTTTTTTGGTCATATTCCCCATAACCAAAACCATGAGTGGGTTTTTTTAAAACCACAAACCAATAACTACAATAATGTTTCACTTTTTTTTTTCTTTCCAAGGACTTTGGTTCCATCTTTTCCACGCTCCTGCCTGGGACTTCGGCCAAGTTGACTCCCCCAGAGGGCATGAACATCCTGGATGGGCTGGAGGTGAAAGTGGCCTTTGGAGATGTGTGGAAGGAGAGTCTGCAGGAACTCAGCGGAGGTCAAAGGTCGGTGCCCTTTGTCTTTCTTAATTCTTCAAGGTGGATTAGAGGTCACCTTGCATATTTTGAGAGTATAATCATGTAGTGTCGGCCTGTTGTTTTTAGAAATGATCTATTCTGTGGTGTGGTGATTATTATTATGACTATTTATTTGGCATTTCAACATAAAATACAAATAGAAAGTCATATGACATGATATGAAGAATGTGGTGATTCTAGGTGCATACTGCTGGTTGCCAGGGGAGAAAAAGGCAAACTTAATCACCAAGGCTGTCACATCATTCAAATCTTATAAATTTGACTTAGAAAGAACTGAGTTAACTTGGTAACTTAATGCTTTTTTTAAAAAAAATCTGTGGGATTCAGGTCTTGAAAGCATTTTATAGTAGTCTTTCTATTTGTGACATATTTGTTTGCTCAACTTGTGTGTTCCAGATTCATCCATTGATTGGTCCTTTTCTGTAGTTCAATCAGTGCTATGATATAAGCAAGCCCAATATATTTTGATAGTTATGTTCCCTTTTTAATTAATCTCTTTAAAAATTTGCTGCATATTACTTGAAGTTCTCTACCTGATTGTAATCTCATGCTGATCAAAGCCTTCTTAGCCTTCTGTTCATCTATCCAGCTGTTAATCCATTTATTTGCCGACTGCCTGTCCTCAATCTTTCCCCCTGCCCCAGTGTTGTTTTCCACTAATTTATCTTTCTAAGCTGTCGAGCCATGTATTTACTCATCCAGTGATCCTTGATCTAGCCACATATTAATCTGTCCTATTCTTAATCCGTCTCATGACCTATCCTTGATCTGCCCGAGTACCCGCTTGGTCTGTTTACTGTTCTGTCTGTATGTTTAGCTATCCCACTTGTTAAATCCGTATGCTTATCTTTTCATATATCTTCCTGCATTGAAAGTTGGAAAGGTAGGTCAGTCACCTGACTATTTACATGACCAGTCACCTGACTATTCACATGACCAGTCACCTGACTGTTGCTGTGGCATTCAACCACTGTCACACATGTGCTTGAACTCCCCGCAGGTCTCTAGTGGCCCTCTCCCTCATCCTCTCCCTCCTGCTCTTCAAGCCGGCTCCTCTCTACATCCTGGACGAGGTGGACGCCGCCCTGGATCTCTCCCACACCCAGAACATTGGTCAGATGCTTCGTACCCACTTCAGGCATTCTCAGGTAGGTGTCTAATACCGCCCTCTGTTGTCAACGTGTGCGATGTCTCACACACACAGTAACGAACAAGAACGAATCTGTAGTGTAAGATCTCGGGATCACTTTATTTTTGTACTTTATTCATTTAGACCGTCATGGGTCTGGAGGCAATATTCTGTATTAGCTGTGTATGTATGACGTGTGTGTTGGTGCTTGTTTGTGTGTGTTTTGATTGGTGTGTGTCAGTCAGTCAGTCATTCTGTTCATACCCCTAAATGTATTTCTATCTCAGCATCTCGGAATTTTCTTGCATCTAGGATTTTGATTAGATGCTTAGCTCCCACTTGACACATTTTGAGGTTTCTGTCTCCCGTTCTTCAGGCACAGTTGAAGATGATGACCTTTATATATGATAATCACGGATATGAGGGTTCAGAACTTCATCTGATTTCAGATTTTTATTTCATGCTGCCCAAAACCCACTTTTCAGACTTTTTGGCAAATCAAATGCATCAAAATGTTCAGTTGAATGCACTTCAGACCTTTTTTTTCATAAATTTCAGATTTTTTTCAGATTGTTTGTTTGTTGTTTGTTTTTTTCTGCAAGTATTCTCACACCTCTGGGTAGTGGAGCTGTTGAGTCTCAATATTACGTAATGCACTCTTTTCAGAAATGCCCCTTGCTCTTCATGGAACTGTAAGCTGTGTGTATGAGTCTGTTTTCTGTCTTTCCATCCATCTTTTTACTTAGTGTATTACTGCCTAAATACATGACAATTCCATTGAGGAATTTGAGTTGTGAAGCAAAAACAGAAAAAGAAAAGCTATAAAATTCTTTAAAAAGCCGTGTTAAATGAATCAATCAGAGTTAACACGAACTTTGTCCTGGCAACAAGGGTCAAAGGTGAGTGAACTCAGCCTGACAGTACTGCTTTCCACCAGAACCAGGTGGATAAGTAGATTATCAGAAAGAGATATGGTGTATCTCTCAGTTTTTTGTTAGGATCTGTCAAAGGACAAAGGTCAAAGGTGTGTCGCTTGAACAGCTTCTTTATCTCAGTAACTCATTTACTCTAGGGTGGATATTGATAATACTTTTTAAGCACTCAGACAGTCTGATCTCGGAAAATCTGATGATAACTGCAGGGGGGGGGGGGGGGCGGCGGATTGGGTGAGAATGTGTCAGTGATTGTTCGGGTTGACCATGCCTCTGTCTGCCAAGATTTTGCAAACAGAGCAACAGTATCTTACAAAAGTTGGGGACATATGGAAAGAATAACTCAATTTATTGTACAGGTGTAATTTTGAATGATTCACCTTTTGACCATTCATTGTCAATAAGTATAACATGATGCTTCAGCAAGAACTCAGTGGAAAAGGAGTGCAGAATGATTATACAGGCGACCCCTGTTATAACAAGGTTCTCTGGACTGCAGTTTTCTTTGGTTATAGCTGAACAGTAAAGTACACGGAGTATTGGATGATCATTTCAGAATTTGAATTTTTACTTCGTTGTAACAAGAGTTTTGTCAGAACTGTGCTTGTTATGATGGGAGTGCACTGTACCAGTTGTGATCGTGGCATACTTTTGTGTGTGTGTATGTGTGTGTCAGTGACAATATTCGAGCAATTTAAAACTAACACTTAAAAGCAGTTTTGCATATAACTTGAATCACTGTAAGACATGATAGATTATGGTGAATCAGTTCGTTATCCACCACCCCCCCCCCCCCAAAAAAAAATATATATATATAAGTAAATAAAAATCAGATGTATTTTCACGGCTTTGAAGGTAGTAACTTGTTGTTTGTACTGTAGGTCATCTCTATTTAAAACTTCAACTGTGATAGTAATGCATGTAGATGGGTGACACGACGTTTGCTCCTGTGACAATTGCTACTGTTTTATTTTCTCCAAGAACTTAGGGTTAGGATTAGGGTTGTGATAGGGTTTTAGGTTTAATTTGACGTGAGGATTGGGATTAGGGTTAGGGTTATGTTTGTGGATAGAATTTTCAGGGGAACAATTGCTGCAGCAGCAAATGTCATGGAACCATGAAGAAGAGTTTGTTTTACATGCAAAAATGGCCAGCGTTGTAAAAGTTGAAGAAAGGGATTAGCTTGCCCATCAACATCCTGACCCATTTTTGACCGTGACAGCGAATTAACATTCAATAGAAGTTTGTAGATGCAATGCACATTTTAACTGGGCTAGTATTTACAGTATCCATCATTTCTCACAATCAATGTTGCGTACAACAGACCTGGTTTCTGTGTAACACAATTTGGGGTTAATGTACTTCTTGTTCATTTTTTTTTTCTCTTCAGTGCACAATGCTATATGTCACTGCACAGAAATACCTGGTTAAAGTTATTTGTCAATTTATTTACTAGTGTGGTGATGAGTGTAGGATGTGGGAAAGGAAGACGGAATTATTCAAACCTCCTGCAGGGGGAAAAGAGAAAATGAAATGTTTATCGCCCCTGTTTAATGGGTTGAAGGCCAATATATCAGTGTCACTGTGAAAAAAAAAAAAAATTATAAAAAATCATCATGAACAAAGGGTGTAAGTAAGTATCTTAGTGATAGTAATGCGAATATGATAAGCACTTCTTCGGACTTGGCTGCTTGCAAATCAAATGATCAAATCTCAGAAAATTCACCCTTAGTCCTTCTTTTGTTTCTTTTTTGTTTCTTTCTCTATTTCTTTTTTTTTCAACATGAATTGGCAGATTGATTAGGTTACACAGTGCATGTCATGGGCTCCTTTGTTTGATAATTGATGCTCTCATTGTTAATCACTTTTTTGTTGTTGAAAGATAAATTGATCATATATCATCACAAAACAGTGGGAGCACAGTGTGAGCTACAAGGCTATTTTGTGTCAAGGGCAAGCCATATATTAGAGTGATATGCACTCTTCATGAAAAAGGAACAATAGACGCCACACACTAATGGGGAAATGTGGCACACATCAAACGCCATATATCTCAACTGTTGCATCCTGTTGTGGCCATGTCGGTTTACAAACAGTTATCCCGCTGGCCCACGAGATGTGTGTGCAAGTGCATTCAAGTCGTTCACATCCAATTTGTAAAAGGCTTTTACAAAAGAGTACAATGGTGACCCCAAGCCTTGCCTAGTAGAAACCTGCCTAATATGTAGCAAGGTCTAAAGTAGGCAAAATAGCTCCCAGCTGGGGCAAGAGAATGGGAAGAGAGTGGGTGGGTCTTTTTACGTGGGTCCCTCTTTTCCACTAACGCAATTATTTTGAACAATTAGTTCCACAATCATATGCATTTTTTGTTGTAATACATTGTACGTTTTGTTTTCATTGAATTTGTACGACAACAAACGTGTGTTATTGGAAATAAAACTTCATTTGAATTTGAATTGGGGAGGGGGGAGGGTTGGGCTTGGTGAAACACATTGATATGCATTAGGACATGAAACATCCATGACTTACTGTATGCAGACTTGTCTGTAGGCAGAGAATGGTAGCTAGTACAGATTGCTCTAGTGCAGGCTTAAGTGTGCTTCACTGGTGGTTATTTAACCAAGTAAATTGGGGGCAGGTCGAGTTTGATAATGTACTGAAATGTATGGATATTTTCTTTCTTTGATGAATTATCAGGCAGAAAGCTGTTTTTTTTTAGTGCAAGTCAGAAAATGTGGGATCTTCAGAACAGTAGAGTCTGTTATGGCAGCCAGGAAACTTGCCTCAGGCTCCACCTACAAAGCAACAACTAACACATGCAAAGTTGATCCTAGTTACTGGAATATATTCAGTACGAACAGCTGATAGTTGAATGACATTATACATGTACTTGGTTCTCAGAGCATAATAAAATTGGGGAGGGCATACGAGTGGGGGGGGGGGGAGGACATTATGAGTGATGTTCACACAAAACATCGGCACTAGCGAATTATTTGGACAAGTTTACTCATCTTGTAACTTGTGCTTGACCTCAGCAGTGTAGTTCTATGGACTCTGGATAAGGAGGACTTGAGTCTTGTTTGAGATTATTAAACCATGGTTCAAGGGTGCCAGTCAAGATTGCTCGTTGGTCTGCCCTACATTGTTCATTTTATTTCACATCCTTCGTAGGGATAGGGGATGAAGTGGGTATGACTTCAACAAACGGTAGATGATCAAGGTTCAGATAAAAGCTGACCTTTATGTGATTTGCCACCCCAGATCTTGCTTGGGTTTGACTGTTTGTTGCACGTTCCAAACTGACATCATGATAGTATGCAAAGAGATGTCTTAATTTCAGCGGTGAGCCCTTACATTAAAACCACATTCATTCCTTGTGAAATTTCATAAAAATTATGAAAATTAGGTAATTTTGCATATTTGGGTCTCACGCTAGAGGGAATCATTCCCCTATGGGGAAGTGCCATAATTTGTGCAAACTGTGATCCCTTCTCTCTATTGATGATTCCTTCCAAGGTTAGTCAAAAACCAGCCTCTGATTTTCAAGAAGAAGATGAAAATTTGAAAAAGTTTGCTCATGACAGACGTAGGATGGTAACCGATCACAACAGCTCAATGGCTCAAGTGAACTAAAAAAAAAATGAGATTTAACGTTGACTGAAGCATATTTTAGATGAAAAATTATTTAATTGAAATTAAGGGCATTCACTCAAAAGACGCATTTATGTTACAGTTGAATTACGGAGATCTTTATGTAACTTTTAAGGTCTTCTGTTTATTTTCCTAAATCATTTATTTGACGCAGGAGTGCATACAGTCCCACCCATGTGGGACTATTCTTTTTCTCTGTTTTGATTTTGGGAGCCATAAGCAGGAAGACAACCCATTGACAATTGAACAGCTATCACGATCATGGACGATAAACAAGAGATAGGCTTGGGAAGGCCCTCAACAGCTGTGATAACAATTCCCCTCCAACCCCTCGAACAAATCGTCCTCGTGATGAAAATCCTAGGTGTGTCAAGCACATTACTGCTGACTGAATAAGTAGCTACTCTGTCTCTGGACAATCACAAGCTCGCACATGGCTCTGAGGCGTGCTGTCAGAAAGTTTATCGAGGGGCGCCCTGTCCCACTTCTGATTGACGTCAATGTCCTTGGGTTAGGTGATACGCAGTGATTACCCGCTGATATTTCAGCCGATACTGCTGCCTCACATGAGGACACCGCAATCTATTGATCTGAGTAGTTTTGTACACAGAGACACCGAAGACAAAGCCGAATACAATAGGCATTGTACCTTCTCTCAAAATCTGCTTCGGCTCTTAACCCGTTGAAGACTGGTCTCCAAGTATTTTTGGACTGGTGGAAATGGAAAATGCCTGTTTATTATAGGAAAAAAAAATCAGTCCGTCTTCAATGGATCAATTTCGATTGAAGTATTTGGAACTTGTGCACATACCCAGAATGCTGGAAGACTAATTTTTATGCCTCCGCCACGAAGTGGTGCCGGAGGCATTATGTTTTCGGGTTGTCCGTCCGTCCGTACGTACGTCCGTACGTCTGTACGTCCGTACGTCCGTATGTCCGTCCGCTTTCGTTTACGCGATAACTTGAGTAATATTTACTGGAATTTTACCAAACTTGGTCCAAGTATGAAGTATGATGGGGCAATTATTTGATTAGATTTTGGGTGAAATCGGCTGAAGGTCAAAGGTCAAAGGTCAAGGTCAAATCATGAAATTGTAACCGTTTACGCGATAACTCAAGACTGGATTGAGCAAATTTCACCAAACTTTGTTGGAGGATGATGTATGATGGGGCAATTACTTGAGAAGTTTTTCAGTGAAATCGGACTGAGGTCAAAGATCAAGGTCAAATCCTAAAATTTATCTGTTTACGTGATAACTCAAAACTGGATGAAGCATCTTTCACCAAACTTGGTCCAAGGATGATGTATGATGGGACAATTAGTTGAGTAGATTTTAGTGACATTGGTAAGAGGTCAAAGGTCAAAAGGTCAAGGTCAAATGCTACAAATGTTGCAATTTCCCCCATATCTATGCAATGCCCAAAAGGTATTTTCTTGAAACTTGGTGTTGACATGTACTACTGCGTAAAGATTCTCCTGAGAGAGTTTCATGTCATAAGGTCAAAGGTCAAAGATGAGGTGAAAATGTTGCAATATCACTTTTCTCGCAAATGGTTCAGTGTATCTTTGTGGAACTTGGCAGGGATTATCTAGGGAATTTAGGGGTCATGGGTCAATAGTCAGGGGTCAAAGGTCAAGGTCAACTCCTCAAAATTTTATTATTTCCCTCATATACTAGTATATGCAATGCTTGCATTATTAGTTTCAAAACGTAATACATGCATTACCTAATGGAGATTCTCCGGGAAATTTCCAGCCAGAAGGTCAAAGGTCAAAGGTTTAGGGTCAAAGGCCAGGTTTCAATGCCCCCCCCAAAAAAAAAAAAAAAAAAAAAAGAAAAGAATATATATATATTTTGTACCATCATTACACTCTTTCTTCATACCTTGGAAATAACTCAATGCATCAACTAAATGAAAAGGTCCGTCAGAGTTCAAGTAAAAATTCTCAATTCCCCAAATATGTGTACCTGCACTGTTAGAAAATTATAGCAAACCCAGATCAAGACATTTCTGACAGACCTGTCATTTCAATATTTTGCCAGTTATGTGAAACTGTCATGGATCACACATTGTGAAGACATTGTACTATACGCCTATTGGGAGAATCATGCATTATGGCGGAGGCATCAGTCGCCATAGCGACATTTCTAGTTTTTCCTTCTTTTTTTTTTGCCAGATTGCTGGAAGACTAATTTTTTTTCCTTTTTTTTTTTTTTTGCCCACTACAGTCCCTGGTTGCATCACTCTTTGAGTTACAGGAGTCAGGAAGTAGCTAGATGCCCAAAGTACATAGGACATTCTTTCCCTTCCCCTTAGCTAGGTCACTGTTAGATACAGAGTCAGAAGAATGGCCTAAATCATTCTGTTAATTTACTGTCAAGATGAGATTTACAAAACGATGTTTAATTGACTGCATGTGAGCAGTCATTCTGAAAATAGTCTCACCAATGCATAATTCTGTTCAGAAGGCAACCAAAAATGGAGCAAATTGTCAATTTCAGTTGACATTATCCCCCTTGGTACATACATGTAGTAACCCCTGGTACAAAAAAGACATATGCCAAAGAATCCAGCTGAGAACAAGAAGAATCTTAACACTGTATAGAGTTTATGTCATACGTAATCTTGTTGTTTGTGATGAACAGTATTCTTTAGAAAATAGAACCCACGTGGGATTGAGGTGCAACCATGTGTTATTGCATAACATCAGCATATTTCTTCATAATGGGGAAAAAAAATTACAACACATTCTTGTCTTCTTGTGCTCTCCTTCACTAAACAGTTCATTGTGGTGTCCCTGAAGGATGGCATGTTCAACAATGCCAATGTCCTCTTCAAGACCAAGTTTGTGGACGGTGTCTCCACGGTGACCCGCTACACCCAGCAGCAGTCTGCGGCACCAGCCTCCGCCCCCTCCGCCCCATTCCCCCGCGCCAAGGGAACCAACACCAAAAAGACATCGGCCAAGAAGGCACGAACGGAGCCTCTGGCAGAGAAAGCGCACTGAAGCAGCCCGCAAGAATTTTGCCATTGACCTGTACATATGTGACATGCTGTGCACTTTGGATTGCTTACTTCAGCTTTACTCCAAGGACGTACCAATGTACATACAGTCCTCCACGCATCAGATAAATTTCCTGTAGACCGAAGAAAGATCTCTGTTAAAGCCAGAGGTATAGATGTGAGAAGAAGTCACCCACACCACTCTGACAGGAGTGTTTGGGGACTCGTCACGGAAGGATACATTTTGCAGACTGTTCGGTGCAGTGCTATCCACACATCGAGTCTGGCCAACTCTGAACCAGTGGGTAACAATATGACGGCATGATGCGTTGGTAGGCAAGCATGCAACAAAGGAATGCACGCCATGTTGCAACCAATTAAAACCAAGTTGGCCAAGCTTTATGTACATACATAAGTAGGTGGCTCTGGTTAGGTGTATATATTTGCTTTGATACCATGTGTAAAATCAAATGCATCATGTACCATTGCTCAATATCAAAGAGAGAATATCACTGCGTAGAGAACAAAGCATGTAAATAGAAGACAAACAAGTGTACTCTTACTCCTTTTTTTTTTCCGCTACGATCAAACATGCCACGGTCAATTCCATCCGTACAATATATGAATTATAATTCACATAATTTAATATGCATGTTTTAACTGTCTGTCACTGGCCCAGTGACTTTTGGTGAAATGCATTTAGGCAGTCTTTGACTGGAGTTGGCACAGCCAAGGCAAGTTACAATATCTCGTCAACTTGATGGTAATTCCCGTTATCAAACAACAAAGTCCTCAGGACCGGCAGTTTTCTTTTGTTTCATGAAAATTTTGTTAAAGCAAAACAGTAGAAGTAGCAGTATAG
This sequence comes from Diadema antillarum, assembly GCF_040938485.1. NCBI lineage: Eukaryota > Metazoa > Echinodermata > Echinoidea > Diadematoida > Diadematidae > Diadema > Diadema antillarum. The sequence goes on from NW_027271908.1 coordinate 21,020, forward strand.
AGAAATATAGGTAATTTTGGGGCCTGAATTTTTACTTCATTGTAACAAGAATTATGTTACAACTGTGCTCATTGTAACAGGAGTGCACTGTGCACTGGAAGCTTTAGTAAGAAAGGATCTCTGACTGTTCACTCTTCTGTAGACCCGTTGCACAGTTACAAATAAAGCTTAAGTAAGTTTACTATATGCAAACTGTAAGTGCAAGATGACAGATATGTTTAAAGAATAAGGAAGAAAGAGCTAGAACTTTAAGATATATATAACAATGTTTCCACATGAAAACTTGATGAGTAACCATGAATTGATAAGAAATAACATGATAAAAATAATAATAATAAAACACAGCAATCTTTCTCTGTCCAACTGTGATAAGTAGCTCTATTTTATGCAATGAGGCAATTATTTTCAAAAGATGCTTTGATGAATCGCTACCATTTGCTGATAATAAGTGAGGATGTGGAGGGATTTATGACGTGTAAATATTTGTACATAGAATTTGACAAGTACGTAAGAGATGCTTAATGGGAGATTATATCAACTACTGATAAATGCATGTGTACAGTATTCGGTGTCATTGCTCCATAAACTTTGGCCAAGTGTACAAGACACTCTCCTCACGATGAATGCTATCTAGACCTCCGGCATGACTTCACTTGTAATCAGCTCGGACTTATCATTCCCCAAAATATTTATAGAGATGCCGCAAACATTGTTTGAATTCTCTTTGAGGGGGAATATAATGAGACGACATCAATATGGGAAGGGGTGTCTGTCTTCCAAAGCCCTCTCATACAATATAACAATCAGGTACAACATACTTTGCCATACTTTTTTTCTTTTTATGGAGAAACATGTGTACATGTATATCCCCTTTGTGAAAATTTGACAGCCAGCAACGATGTTAGAGATCGGCAAACTTTTCGGTAATCCTACAGCGAGAGAAAGAGATAATGGAGTCTATCCCTGTCAAAACATGTTGCCAATAATACTGCTGGTTTTGATAACTACCTGGAAAACAAACATTGCTCCAAACTATGTGGGTGAACCTCCGTGACACAGTTTTGCTGACTCAGAGAGTGAACTTTTTTTTTTGTCTTTCTTTTTCGTTTTGCTTTGACTTGGGGTAAAAATGTACAATGTATCAAGGCACAGAGCAAGCTGGTACCAGGTACGGGGTTATGTCTCATAAACTAGTAACAGAGATATTCAAACCCTCTTCATGTGGTACAATTGCAGTAGCCCTACTTTCCAAGGTTTTTGAAGTCAACATCAAATTTTCATCGTAGGACAAATTTGCTGCTAATCCAGGCATGGGATCTGCTCAAGTTCAAATTAAAATGTATTCAGATTTGTCTGTGAAATTTTTCATCAGTATCCTCTGTATAAAGTTAACTTTCCACAGTCCCTTTTTGTTCAAAATGGCCTACTTTTCATGTATTAACATTGCGTTGTGGCTTTGAAGTAAAAACTTGCACATAAATGTGCAAGAGTTATTTCAAGTTGCAATCAGATTGTATTTTTTTCATATAACCACACTTGTTTTGCAATCAAGTTCTTTCACTTTCACATGTAATTATGTTGCATTGCCCTTCATTTCTTTCTTTTTTTTCGCTGTACTGATACCCAGTCCTGTGTTTCATTTGCTTGCATATTTCTAGGGATACAGTTGGGGAAGTTATTGAAAAATGCATTGTACAACATGTATAGAGAAAAAAAAAATTGGAAGTCATTGTACTGGATCAAACTTTTACAGATGCAGAAGTGTGTCGTGTTTTAGACTTGAACTGTAAAAAGTAAAAAACGTGTATAAAGTACTGTATCATTTACATTTGTGCTCTTGCATTTCTGTGTCGTGTTTCTTGTGTCTGTGTGTGATAGAAAGAGTGAGAAACTAAAAGAAAAAGAAGGAAAGAGAAATGTGATCCATAACTCCAGCCAAACATAACACAGAACTTTCATTTCATGGGACTTGTTTATTATGCTGAGGCAATCTTGGAAAAGAAATGGCAGTTTGTGATGATAGATATCACCAGCGTTCTATTCATTAGTCGGTCTTTTGATACTCCTTTTCCTGAAATCTTTGTCATGTTTGCAAAAGCCAGACAATGGCATTCTCTGCGGAGTCCATGACATGGTCCTTGGGACCTTGATATTTTTTGCAGTGTCCTCCAAAGATGGGCTCACTAGTCCCACATGTTTGTGTATGCGTTAGCACTGAATTTGATAACTTTCATAAAGTGCACCACCACCAACTGTAATCATTCAGTCTCGTCAAGTCAGAAATCTTCACATGTACTTTTCTCTTTTGTAAGCACCCAGAAACATCTTGTTCCAAGTTTCACAACTGATCTCGTTTCCAACAGAATAACTTGTTTCATCACTGATGGCTAACTTTTTGAAGCGATTCACATCAAAGAAAAGCGTTCTTGTTTGTTCAGTATGTGCGGGGCTCCTCAGATAATACCACTTGTCACATGTTCATTTGACAAGAAGTGAGCGGCAGTTGTGCGATTATCTTTTGCGATGCCAAACACGGAGATACAGTGGGCCAAATTTGGTCGCAGAAGCATCCTCACGGCTGATAAGTGGAAGTCAAACAGGTTGAAGAAGTCATCATGTGTGCCCGATCAAAGGCTGCTAATCCCACTTATCTGGGTTGCTGTTTGGTCAATCATGATCTGCGTTGACAAGTGTTCTTCGTTGCGTGATAACAGTTATCACCCCCACGACCTGCTTGTTGCCGTAGCATGGAGCTGGAGCGATAAATTTATCTCCTGCTCTAACTGTTTCCAAATGCCAAGATGGTGCATACCTTCTTTGATGACTTGTACATACAACCTGTATATGTATAAGCGGTGAACTTTACAGAGTTTTCATTTTTACGGATTTCACGAGGGGACATATATTTGACAGCCAGAATAGGACTGGGACAGGTGGTGACATATGGCCTTACTCTGTCAATGTGAAACATTCTAATCCTTGCATCCGTTCTGCAAAACACATGGCAAAACATGTCCAATTCAATCCAATCCAATGCCAATCCAGGCAACTTATATCGAAATTTAACTATATCCAATCATATTAAGTGTATAGATATATATGTATCTAATTGATAACTGGGCTCAGAATTTAACTTCATTTCATCTGAAATTTTGTTATAACGATGTTCGTTACAACATTGTACAGCTGTATTGTACAGTGCACTGTACTGTACAATGCAATGCAATGCAATGCAGTTATACACCCGTCAGAGAAACAACACGTTTGTGTAAGCAGCGATTCTACCAACACACCCAATATTTATGAACGTTGAAAGGCAAGATGCGTTACACATTACAAAACGCTATTTTGCCGACTTGTCAATCATAATCATATATGCAATCAGGCCAGTGTTGAAATACCATTAGCAGGGTGTTTTTTAGGCATGTGCCCACACTTTTTTTGTCACAAAGCAATGCTGAGTGCCCTTGGAGCGTGGGTATATTGGTTTCTAGCATCCACACTTGTTTAACCCTTTTTGCACCAATGAGTCAAATACTGAATGCACAAATTTCACATACATATTGTACATGCCCATGTACAAGAAATCAATGTGGCACACAGAGAGTTGAAGGGACTGTACAGTTCTGGTTGAGGTGAGGATTTAGCTTTTAAAGATAATATAAAGTTTTGGTACCTCAAAATTTCCCTGAGTTTCCTTGTCTTAGTTTGTGTTTCAGGTTAAAGTACCTTTCATATAACTAACACTGTGAGACTTACTCGCCCCAAAGTGATCTCATGTCACAGTAATCATGCAATAATGGTTTTGTACAATACGTGTATACTGATTCTCGCGGTACTGCGTCAAGTCAAACTAACGGCTCGTTCGAATTTTTCAGAGCCCGCTCTGCTCTGGTTGTGTAATTGATTTGTGTAATTTAATGTGGCCCTTGAGCAGAGAAACCAATACTCTGAAAAATCTTAAACCAATTACTGTAAAAGTGGAAATTTTCGTCATGTTGAAAGTTTCGTGCATTTCACGCAACTAGAAACTAGCGCGGAAATAAAAGCACGCATATATTTTTGCTTGATATATATGTTCCTGGTGCATGATGTCTTGATTCCGCGGAATTAAAAACACGCGAAACTCTTCTTACCTGGCTAAGCGCAAAAAATTACTCACATGAAAATATCCACTTTTACAGTACACTGAATATAGTGTTAATGACACAATAGGAGTCTCCATACATGTACAATGTATTTCAGAAATGTAGCAGTGCAATTCCCTTACAATACCGCTTGCTTAACAAGTTCACCAATGTAAAATCTATGCATGCCTTCTATGCATCTTCTTTTGTTCTGCTTCCGTGAGCTCTAACTCATGCATTCTTATGGTGAGGTTGCCATGTCATCATCCTTGTTTATTGCAATTTGTCATAAATTTTTGGAAACATTCTTATTCCTCCTCCCGATCATGAATTCTGAAACTCTGTACTGGTACTCGGTATAACTAATTTATAGTTGTTCAAATGTAAAAGTCTGAAAATCATCCGGAGGTCTCCCTTAAAGGGGTGGTACAGTATTGGTGGAGATGAGAATTGGGCTTTTAACTTTTTGCGAGATACCAAGAAAACACTTATGATATAGTACAGAGCATACCATTTTAAGAGGAATTCAAAGTTTATTTGATGAAAATCGCGTTTGGAATGACAGAAACATCCAAAAACGTAGTAAAACAAAGCGATCGTAATAAAGTGTGGGTCCCACACTGTATTAGAATCACTCTTTTGGGGATATCTCAGCCATTTCAAAACCAATTTTCATCAAATAAATGTTGAATTTCTCATAAAATTACATGCTCTTTCATATTTCATAAGAGGTTTCTCATTATCTCACCAAAAAAATGTTAGAAGCTTGAAATTAGGTCTCAACCAAAACTGTACGATCCCTTTAATTGCAAACAATAGGGCCTACTCGTTTGTATTCAGGTAGCACCGGCAGGAAACTGTGCCAGGAACTCTCAAGTGCAGTGGATTCGGATCACAATCCATTTGCTGTGATTTCCTCTGTGGTAATCTCCTGGAAAAATGTTGAGTCCCTATATGACTTGTGGTCGCTAATGAAGGCTAAAATGCTGTCTGGCTTCTACTGAATCGTATGCATTTGAAAAACTTTACAATGTACTTCTGAACCTAGTGCTGAACCTCGAAGTACTTTCTAAATGATGACACTTCACTTGTAATTGGAGTAGGCAATGTGTGCTTCATGTGAGGTTGAAATGTTTCCCCGCAAACAGTTATCTGAAATAGAAAAATGATCACTTCATTTTTTTCCCCTTTAATATTATGTCAGTGCTCAAGGAGTCCAGGATTGTTCTTGATTTGCCTATGTCAAATTAAATCATAGCCACAGATTGAGCACTGTGCCATGTTTTGCCATGCATGTGCACAGCCAGCTCTGCACACTCATCAAAGTCTTGTATCTGCTAAAGATTAAGTAAATTCTTGGGCATGAATGTGAAGAGTGTTTTAATTACATCATGAAATTCACAAATTATTGCCTGCAGACATCTAAGCTTGTCCTTTAATCTCAACAGCCTTGACTAATTACATGGTGTAGGTGATCCGAGTATCCTCTCGGATCACCTATCGTATCTGTACGTATTCTTAATTGATTGTAGAATTGATTGCATTTGATGCATTTGTAATACTACTGTAAAAGTGGATATTTTCGCGCGAGTAATTTTTCGCGCTCAGCCAGGTTAGATGAATTTTGCATGTTTTATTAAATTCTGAGGAATCAGGACATTAACTACTGGAACATATGGCTTGCAAAAACATTTGTGTGCTTTTTTATTTTCGTGCTATCTTCTGGTTGTGCGAAATGCCTGAAAATTTTCACACCGTGAAAATTTCCACTTTGTATGATGGATACACAAGTACCTTAATAGAAGATCGAAACATTGGTCTCTTGCTAAAAATAGGTATGATGTCGTAAATACTGCATGTAACAGCCTCTATGTTTTGATCAAAATGGGACAAAGGCATCTGTTTGTCTTGCTTTGGTGTATGTGTGTGTGTGTGTGTGTGTGTGTGTGTGTGCGTGTGTGTGTGTGCGTGTGAGTATGCGTGTGTGCTTTTTTTTTTTTTTTTTTTTTTTTTTTACATTAATAAAAAAGACAATTGCCTGGTTATAGTAGTTATGGAGATGGGGGGTGGGGGGGGGGGGGAGGGGGGGGGGGGGAGGGGGGGGGGGAGAGAAATTCCGGCTCAGAGGTCCTCTTTATTCTGATTTTCCATTGTATTTTGCACTGTGCTAATTGATCCCTTCACAATGGTTGCATCGAAGTTCATCTTTCATAACACTTCACACTGCACTTTGGCATGGGCTGAATTAAGCAGCACAACTACCACAGGATGCACTAACAGAACATAACAGACAGCTCTTCACACAATATCCTCCCTTTTTCTCCAAAACGTCACATGACGAGAGAGGAAATTGGTACCAAATGTCACAGGATTTGGTTCAAAACTGGCTACAGGATTTGGCTGGGAGGATCGAAAGTATCTCAGTTTCCTCTCCTTCAGTGTTTCTGTCTAGTGTTTATTTAAGTGGTGAGGTAAATGTTCCTTTGCTTGTTAGATCTTGGTTTGAAATTTGAGACAGTTGTCTGTCAACCTCATGAGCTGCCACGATCAGCTATATTGAAACCGAAAATAATGATGCCATCTTCTAAAAAATTGCAATCCTCCTTGGAAGCAAATTAATCGGTGTCCACACCACACTGACACTTAGTCATGTATGGACGTGATGCTGATGATGGCGATGTCTGGTTAACATTCCGAAAATTCTGAAGATTCTGAAGAAAGAACACTTCTCTTTTTATACATGTATTATGTATGTATACACTATTTTTGTTGTTGTTTTGTCTATTAAGTCTACAGTACTACCAAGAGCACAGCAATAAAGGTTTCCTACAAAGATGAATTAGAAACTTATTAGTGAAGAATTTATTTTCATTTTTAACTGCAAATCATTTACCACAAAAATACATTGTATCTAAATCAATATACAAACCATACAAGCCTATGCACTGTCATCATTCGACAGTGTACCATGCACTGCATACCAAAACTGGTGCAAATCACAATACCCAAATGGATATATTTACCTAGCAAGCATGAAGAATCCATTACCAACAATGAACCTTCATCGATAGTAACTACTAGGTAATCCAAACAAGTAGCAACCCCAGTGAGTTGGACACATGTACAGTTGATGTAAGCCAATTGTATTCAGAACAGACCTGCTGGAATACTGGAGGACCGTTTTGACCAATTTAGAGAGGTCCATATTAATGCAAACACAAAGTGCACAGTGTAACTGCACTACTTGTACAACACTGTTGTTATAACAATACATATGTATTAGTAAATGAAAAGAATAAGGATTTGCAGTTATTTGCACCTTTTCGAGGGTACTTCCATTCATGCCCTAACAAAGGCCATCAATGCCCAAATGCACCATGAATGACCCCTGTATTAAACAATGTCATGTAGTACCATACATTTCCTTCCTACAGCTTCTTATTCCACATTGAAGTTCCCTTTCGGTTAAATGTCAAAGACACAATTGACCACCACTTCTTTCATTCTGAACAATTGGTTTATCTCCTCTGACAGTCTGTGCCAAATTTCTATGCTCATTTCCTGAGCCCTGGTAAATTGATGAAAATGAAACTGTTACCTAAGACAAACAACTGATTTCGGTCCAAGTTAAAAAAGTTATTATCTGGAACACACTGTTTTTCATTTATTCGGAACCATTGATAGTAAATGCATTCTGTTGGGATCAACATAACTCAAAGTGATCAACTGACATGAATAAGGGTGAGAGAGACAACTACGAGTGAGGCTACAAACCAGCTCTAGATGGCGGGAAAAAGTGGTCAAAACTTTGCTGACATTCCGAACTGAGTCTAATCAATTAACCCTTACTGTACTGGGCTATTTGGCTCCATGAAAATACTGGAGGGCCTGGGAGGCCCCCCCTTGATCTCGGAAACGCAATGTCCGATGAACTTGAAAATTTGCATGCTCATAGATCTTCGCATGCTGAATCTGATGGTGTAATTTATTTTAATCAATTATGCATTTTTTTGCATAATTAGCTAATTAATTATTCATAATGCATATTTTATGCATTTGGGGGATATTTTCATAATTTCAGCCTAAACAAGAACAAAATTACATGAAAACTGTGTAAGAATGAAGAATGATGTTTCCCAAATGTGAAATAAATCAATTATTACCTATTTTTATGAGTACAGCAGATTTGCATAAACTATTAATATGCAAATTTACTACTTATGAATTTTTGCATACTTTTGAAATGTATGACATACTAAAATGAAACTGGAAGTAAAATTATCCTTTTACAGGACCCATGGGCACTACCATACTTTTCAACTGTATTCTAATGTCCCTGATATTGTAAACTGGAAGTATAATTTATGCAAATTTATGTAAATTTATGATTTTTAACATAAAAATTAGCTTATATGTGATTTTGCGTGCAAAATATAAGAAAAATCAATAAATACAAAAAGTATAGAACTGTGAGAAAAATCAAACAAGTTATTTGCCATACTCGTAATTAACTTTACAGAATGTTATGTTTTGTATTGTTTTTATTTCTTATGTTTTCTATTGTTTTATATTCCTTATGTATATCATTGTTTCTAAACTTTGCCCAATTCATTTCAGAACAATATAGAAGCATGAACCACGTGGAAAACCAATTCCTGAGCAAAACTTATAAAGTAATGCAAGCCATGGTCTATTGACAGTATGTAACTGTACACAAAGTGTATGCAGCGATTACTGTAAAACGAGGAATTTTCGCGTGCATTTTAATTTCGCGAATTTCGCGAGCGCCAAGATTCGCGAAATTAAAATGCACGCGAAAGTCCTTGTGTACACTATACGCATTGAACGCCAGTGGCATTTCGCGAAAATTTCATGCCACGAAAAAGGCTGTCGGCTCCAATTCGCGAAAAATTCATGCCGCGAATATATAATGTTTTACAGTAGCCGTTTTAATGACATGCGCATACTAATTGGCCCATAACACCCCCTAGGTAGGTCCGATATGGACAAATGTGGTATCAAAATGTGCGCAAGACTTCAGGGGAAAAGTCATGAAGCGAGAATCCGAAATTCCCAGCGGTCGCGATGCAATCGCCAAAAGTATGGAGGGCCCCCCCCCCCCCCCCCCCCCCCCCCCAGTGCAGTTAGGGTTAATGTACACTGTTAGGCTTTATTCATCCTATTGAGCATGACCTGGATGAATTGGTCCTAATATTAACTAGAAACATACATTTCAAGTCAAGCGCATTCTACTCATATTCTCAAAATTCATATTTATCCTTAAAACGTGCGCGTACGCGTGCGTTGAAATATTTGTATGCTCAAATCGAGCTCAAATTTTTTTTGCATACATTTCAGACAATTTGAAGCATTTTTTGAAAAATTGAAAAAATTGGACGGACGCATACGTGCGCGCACATATACGCACGCACAGCTCTTATGCAATAGAAATTTCCCGTTTTTTCACTCTTATCGGATGCCTGAAATGTCAAGGAATATTTCTACCAAGTTTCAAGTCAATCCGATTCAATATGACGTCATACGGGCCCGTCAAAGTTGAAATTCCGCGCGCGCGTCAATGGCGATATACAGTGCAACTATGGCAAAAAACCGCCAATTTTACATTCGATTTTACTCGTCAGAATGGACAGTGACCCCCAATTTTCGTTACATATTCTGAAAGCTGATGAGTTGTACATGTCATTTCATGGGTTGGCGATGCTGGAAAAGTGATTAAAAGATATCAAATTTCTTAATAAAATAAAAGAAGTAAATTTTCAAAATTACGTCATCAAATTTCAAGTTAACTCGAGCGTATCTCACTTATCCTTTGCCAATGTTTACCCAAATTTCAGTATGTTGGAGCTTACTAAATGCTCTTTCATTAATATACTAACAACATGTTGATTAGATGACGGCATCACCTCGTAAAAATGGATTGAAAGTAATCTTGTCATATTTGACCAGTTTACGTGTTATCTTAATGGGAATGCAGTTTTTCTGGAAATGAAAATTGACATGACTATCTGTTTCGAGCACTAGCTCACCTATGCTTCGGTGAATTTCTCTAAGATTTTAATATGTTGTAGCTGAGACTTTGGGCTATCGTAAGTGTGCCCTTCATTTTTTCATACGGTATCGGGATCACGTCCAAAAACTTGGTTGAAATCAAAGCCTATCTTCGATGTATTTTCATATTTCTTTCTTTTTCCAACTTTCTTTGCAATAACTCAAGAAAAACATATCCTATCACCACCATATTTTGCACATGTTTAGTTCATGTCACGTGCATTATTTCATAAAATAACAACTACTTCATCAGACGCCATCTTGGGTATGTAAATTAGGGTCAAAGGTCATAAATGTTTCATCCTGTATCTTGGTGAATACATGTCCTATCTTTCCCATATTTTGCACACGTAAAGACCGTGTTACAAGGATCATTTCACAAAATAATCACTTTTTGCTCAGATGCCATCTTGTCTGTGCAGATCGGGGTCAAAGGTCATATGTACTTCTTTCTTTATCTTCGTTATGACGTGTTATCTCTATGGGAGGGAATTTTTCTAGATGTGAAAATTGACATGATTGTCTTTATCGAGCAGTAGCTCACTTACCCTTCGGTGAATTTCTCCCAGATTTTAATATGTTGTAGCTGAGACTTTGCGCTATCGTACGTGTCCCCTTTGTTTTTCATACGGTGTCGGGATCACGTCCAAAAACGTGGTTGAAATTAAAGGTTATCTTCGATGTATTTTCATATTTCTTTCTTTTTCCAACTTTCTTTGCAATAACTCAAGAAAAATAGCCCCTATCACCCCCATATTTTGCACATGTTTAGTTCATGTTACGTACATTATTTCATAAAATAACAACTACTTGATCAGACACCATTTTGGGTATGTAAATTAGGGTCAAAGGTCATAAATGTTTCATCCTGTATCTTGGTGAATACATGTCCTATCTTTCCCATATTTTGCACACGTAAAGACCATGTCACATCGATCATTTCACAAAGTAATCACTTTTTGTTCAGATGCCATCTTGGCTGTGCAAAGTGGGCTCAATGCTCAAATACACTTCATTCTGTATCTTCGTTATAGTGTGAACGGAATTTGGTACCATAGATGGCAGACCTGACTCCCTTTTCAAAATGAGTATCCAAACATCACACAGCCAATATCCCTAAACACAGATGAAACCTGTATAGTCATGCCTATATTGGGATCAAAACTCATATCATTGATTTTCAAAAGATCGGATCACCTAATTTGTCAGTCTTGACAAATTCCGGGTCTAGTATTAACTAGAAACTGTACGAAAAATTGCTTTCTTCCATATCACTGTGAGATAAAAAAAAAAAAACAGAGACTTTCTTTCAAATTTACCTTGGCTATTTCTAATGCACACGTTAGGGCTTTAATTCCATGCTGTGACAAGATGTGTTGAACACACAGAAATTCTTCACAGTGAGAAAAGTTCTGAATACTGGCAGAACTCAGTGTATCAAAAAGGAGCATGGTCTCTGCTGTTTAATGTGCAACCCGTCAAGACTCATGCAGCAAGTCAAAGCATGTATATAATTATCATATTGATAACAATGGACAATGGGTGTGTGAGTAGGTGTGTGTTTCCAATATAAACGTACAGTGCTGTTTTACCCCCTAAATCAACCTATTGACCCATGGATGGGTCCATTGTACGGCTGTGAAGAAGGCCAAATGTTTTGTAAATACAATGTAAATGCGGCCTAGTCCTCATGGTACCAATTTGTTCATTTCCATACGTGTATTTTATCACCTTCACACACATCTCTTACTAGTACTTCAGACATCACACTCTTTTCTCAGAAGGGTGTGCTATTGTAAAACCAGAAATCTTCGCTGCATGAAACTTTCGCAAATTGGAACCAGCAGCCTTTTTCATGGCATGATACTTTCGTGAATAGCTAACCATGAAAATATGATAATACTACTTTTTCAAGTAATACAGCTGTAAAGGCATCCATGGAAAACACACTACTGGCAGATATAACACAAAACAAACCTGAATGCGCATCACTAAATACTGGCAGTTAAAAAACAAAACAAAACAAAACAATGAATGGGCATTTAGTAGTAAGCATACTAGTACAATACCTGTATGGTGTGCAGCATTGTACTGGCATTCAATTAATTGCGTAGACAAAACTTTAGCATGAATTTCTCTTTTGCCAATCTTGGCTCCTTGTGAAATACCCAGAAGTTTCATGCACACAGAAATTTCTGGCTTTACAGTAAATGAAATACACTAACAGCACAAGTTTCTTTCACATATTAATTTGTGTGGTTATTTTTCATTCTGGTGCTTCATGATGTAGCAGCAACAAAATAATAATAATAATAATAATAATAATGATAATAATGATGATGATGTTGATGATGATGATGATGATAATAATAATAATAATAATAATAATAATAATAATAATAATAATAATCCTATACTATAATACTCGAAGTTGTTGTTGTTGTCGCGGCCTTATGTATTTCCTGTTTTATTTCGGCGTTGCTGGTTTGTCTATCTCCTCCCGAGCCGTCGGCTCCGGGCAGTTGCGACCGGTGCCGTCGGCCGCAGGAGAGTATCCTACATCGAATGGCGTGGGTTTCGTCCCCTCTCCGCCTCCGTGTCGACGTCGAGGACGAAAAAGAAAAATTAATTAGCTACATGCATAATGCATTTTTGTGCGTGACGAAAGAGCCGAGCGTTTCAATATTCACGGAACCTGCGCTGGCCTCCTGCTTTCTCGATCTTCCATCTTTTAGCTTGCAGAGACACTGGGGGATACTAAAGATGATGGTGCAGCGAAATCTCTGACATCTTCCGGCGGACGCGCACGCACACACACAATGTACCTCGCAGAACTCTATACACACTCTACACTGTGTGTATATAGTTCTGTGATGTACCTTTGCCTCCGCCTGTTACGTGTACTGAATGTATTGACGATGGTTTCACGAATCTGTGTGTGCGTGACATGGACTACAAGGGCATTTACGTACAGTTCGCCATTATTGGCGTCCCCAAATGAAAACAACGAACGTTGGTTATGTAATCAAAATTGTATTTTGCACAACTGCAGAATATAATATGCAGCTCAGGTACATCATTTAGTTTGCTCGCCGTTTGCTCTCAAGTCCGGTGTCATTGTACGCAGACTGTTTAGACGCGGCTAAATATATTTGCCGATCGTACCCTTACATATTATCAGATTACACGCGCAGCTGTGTCCATTCGTTTACTGCAGAGCTGCTGTAATCATACATATTCATAAGATGAGCGGACGTAGAGGAAAACCTCGCTTTGCCGACCGCCTATTTTTAAAATTGCAAGTGGAAATAGAATGTGTGGTTCTATGGTCTATCAAACCAAGTTTTGGTGACAAAAAAAGAGGGAGCAAATGAAGACGAATGCAGTGATGTATATATTCTTCTTTCTTCCATAACATGGGAAAAATATTAAAGAAAAAAAATACGAGGTCGTGAGAACCTACTCCCACGGGTGCCTATTAAACCTGATGACTATGATCTCCCCCTCCCCAAATAATAACAATGATGATAATAATAATAATAATAATAATAATAATAATAATGATGATGATAAGGATAATGATAATAATGATATAATAATAACAATAATAGGAGCAATAATTGTAGGCCTAATATTAATTATGATAATGTACAATCTGAAGCAGATGTAGTTCTATATTGATATGATATATCAAGCCAAGTTTTGGTGATTAAAAACAAGGAGGGAGCAAAATTATGAAGACGAAAATATCTTATTTTTCTCTCATAACGTGGGGAAAAGAAACATGAAAAAAAACCACAAAACAAACCGAGGCCTTGAGACCAGCCGTGGATTCCCGCGGGTGCCCGCGTGGATGCAAGAGCAGGGGGTAATCAAAGTCATAGTGTTAATATCTTCCCGTTTCAACGGGAACAACCTGTGGGCAGAACTTTCGGGGAATCTCATTTGCGTTTTTGGTAATTTTTCCCTGAATGTTTTTGTTTTTTGCCCTGCGGAGGTGGAAATGTGTGTGTGCGTGAGGGGGGGGGGGGAGGGGTGAGGGGCAACAAGACAACTGTTGGACTTCAACGGGTGCAAATAACCCCTCGAAACTCAAGTTCTATAATAAAAGCAAGTAGTGGCGGGAATGATCCCTACCAATGGACCGGATCGCCGGGCATATACTACAAAAATGTATTATACAATTTCTGGGAAAGTTGGTCATTTAGAAGACAGCACATTAACGAAAGAATGAGAAGACTTTTCTTTTTATTTCTTCAATAAAAATGTGCAAAATCGTATTATGAGAAAAAAAAAACCCTCAGACCCGTGGATTTCCACGGGTGCTGCTAGTAATAATAATAATAATAATAATAATAATAATAATAATCCAACAACTTAATCAAAACAACCACTGGAGCTGTCGGGGTACAGTACAGTCAATTTTACCAAAACTTTTGATGCACTGGACGACAATGTACTACGTGCAATCCAAACAATCCCAAAAAATATCACAACTGGTTGTAATTACTATAACATTTTTCTCATCTCAGTCTCATCGAAAAAAAAAAAACATGTCCAACTTGCACACACTCATATTCTTATATTTCTGCTTAACTACTGAAACATCTGCTGAAAATACACACAGTACCACGATCTTGTCATATTTATGCCAGCACTTTTATGCAAAAGGCAGTATAGTATAATTTGTTATTTAGTATACTTTTGGGAGACATATAATTACTGGTACTCTGAAAGTTGTGAAACAGAAGGTAAAAACTCAGTAACAGTTCAATTAAAGAATTCACTAAACAAGTTTAGACAGATACTGTGCAGATTACAACCATTTTGAATGTTGATGAGTCACATCATATAAATATATATATCCTTACAGTAAAAACATCACTCATTTCAAATATGTCTCATTGAAATTCATTCATAAATTCCCAGATATGTCAAGGACAATGAAATGTGTCAAACACCATTTCAAGTACCCTCAAAATGCTATAACAGCCATTGCTATAACAGTCACCAAAATGATGCTTCTGTTTTCCTAACTTTTATTATTCATTATGTTTACTTGTGGCACATTTTCTCTTGAATTAAACCTTCCATGAGCATCGTGTATAGAGCAGCAGAAACTGTTGCTGTGTTTGTCTGCCTGTGTCATGATTTTATACAGCATGACATGATGGAGGCAGGGCTTTTATCAACAAATGTCGCATTGTTAACCATATCAGCACTTCATTAGAAAACTTACTCCAGCCTTCAGAGTTTTCTGCCAAAGTACAATAGGGAGCTTTAGATTTGATGGGCGGACGTTTGAGACGACGCTTGAGCTGGACGTTCTCCTCTTCCCTGCGTCGTGCTAAAAAGTGGCTTTAGATTACACCGAGACACAACATATAAAAAATAAACTGGCGCCCCCATATGATCAGTGCATCAAGTAGCTCTCTATTTGGTGAACTGAGCGGACGTAAAAATAGCCCAGAACGCGAAGTGAAAACTCAGGCACGCAAGCTATAAATAGATCGCGTCTGATACTTGATTCTGCGCATGCCCAGACCAGGTTTTTTTCCCTGTGAACATCCCCGTCATGAAAATCTAAAGCTCCCTATTGTCTAAAAGAGGGGAGCAGTTCCTTTTTCCATGGAGACGTACTAAAATCTTACCACACAGCATTCTGGATTTGGTTGTGAAGAGCTTCCAGCATACCAGGTAAACTCGTATGATGTGGATGTTGGATGGATGAAAGAAGCTCTAGTCTTTGGTGAGATTTTGCCATCCGCGTCACAGAGCAGCCCAACACAACACCGACTTCCACATGATCGCTGCTGCCTTTCACCGTTGCTAGTCCCACACTTGTACCATCTCTACCACTAGCGGTGATCCAGTGCTAGGCGGGTAACGTCTTTTATGGATGTCCACCGGCATCCAGGTCCTGTCACACTCTGCAATGAGCATACCTGAAAATGATACAAAATGCAAAATACCAGTACTGTAAAAGTGGAAATTTTTGCGGTGTTGAAATTTTCACGCATTTCGTGCAACGAGAAACTAGCGCAAAAATAAAAGCATGCGAATATTTTTGCTTGCAATATGTTCAAATAGTTGATGTCTTGATTCTGCGGAATGAAAAACATGCGAAACTCTTCTCAGCTGGCTGAGCGCGAAAAATTAGTCGTGCAAAAATATCCACTTTTACAGTACACAGCAATAGGGGTATGGGTGGATAGACAGATATGGGATACAGAATAACAGGATAGTAGCACTAATTGTTTAAATCATTTGAATATGCTTCTCGAACTCACACTAATGCTTTCTGAAAGGTCTAAATCAACATGATGAGATTAGCACATTGAATCCTTACTTTTTCTGTAATATTCGCTATCTGTTTGAAGTATATCAATCGAAAATAAAGCTTTCCTCCATGAGTGAAATAGAACCATTTGATAAAAATGTTGAGAGAGTGTGTGTGTGTATGTGTCAGTCTGTCTGTCCATCTGCTTGTGTGGAAGTGTTCAAGTATGATTCATGAAACAATTACACATAATGCAACTATTCATAGATTCACCTACGAAACATTTGATGATTTACTAGCATTGTAATCACACTGTTTAACAAAAGGTTTTTAAAAGAAAATAAATTTTGTTCCTGTTGAACTCTTTCAATTTCACTGCATCTACCAAATCATGCCTTCTCTTTGTTTTGTTTTTCTTTTTTTTAAATTTTGCATGGACACCTTTGACTTTGGGAGATGCCTCATGCTGAGGAAGCTTATAATATTCATTCACCCGTTAAGGATGAGCTGCTTTACTACAATACATTTCCCGTAGACACCTGCCTGAGTACACTCAGGACTAGTCTTCAACAGGTTAATGTAGATTGACATGTTCACCAGAATAGAGGTGGTGTTCCATTGGGCGTTGCTACACAAACACAAACACATTGGCATCTAAGAGGGTCTACCCTGTGTACAAAAGAAGTACCACATAAAATTCCACAATTATTTGATACATGACAAAGTGAATAAAAAAGATTTAAAAAGTATAACAGTGATCTCCTTACAGCCCTCCTTACAGCCCCCATATGTCGCTTCCCTCTTCAATTCTCCTCTTTCTAGGCTCTTCTTCCGCCAAACAACGATCCAGTAAAGGACTACATACACATGGTGTCACCGCAAATCTTTCTCCCTCAAGTATAACACAATTAACAACAAACGAAAAGAAATTTATACAAGAGTCATCAGCAAATACCTGCACATCTCTTGGAAATACACACTTAACAGATGTGTTATGAAAGGAATAAAGTTGGTTTACTCTATCAAACAGGAGACACCAGCTGTTTACACCTTACCCTCATTCCATGCGCTTTGATGTGTAATGACCTTTCCAGTATATAAATCTAAAATCTTATGTAATCCTGTATTGGGTTCAGTTTTGTCCAGCTGATAATTCTCCTATTGTAAACAGGCTTTCTCTTTACCATTATCTTTATATTGACAAGATCTGCACGCAATCCCTCCAGCATGTGATGCCCACAACTACTGTTTTTAGAGGGGAATACATAAAACCCAAACATACTGAATGAGACAATGGAAATACAAATAACTTCTTGTTGAATATCAGAATAGAATGAGATTAAAAACTTGGGCTGTTTTCCATCAGAATGTATGTGATTTAAGTGACACATTCTGGCAGCAGCTTCTAAACTAGAAATATGTTTCACTTACACACTGCTCTGATGTTGTTGTTTTTTGCTTTTTGTTTGTTTTTTGTTTTCACAAAGTGTCATTAATATACTGTAGCATTCTATAGAAAGAGCACACCTGTACCTAAGATGGACCATGACTATCTTGTTCTTGAAAACTTCGCAAAACACAGGAAGTCCATGTACACACCTTTCGTGTTAAGCTAAAAAACAAAACAAAACAAAACAACAACAAACAAACAAACAAACAAACAAACAAACAAACAAACATCATAGGTCATTTAGTGTACCCCGAAAATGACTTTCCTCAAAACTTTGCTGTACTCACTTCTAAAGCTCATCGGTCAATCTTGTTGATGTTCTTCAGGTTTTTCTTCACCCAGCACCCCTTGAAGGAGTTGCTCCTGACGTCAATTTCTCCTTCCTCAAGCTGTTCATCACAAAAGTATCATTCGATAGAAAGAATGTTTTACACGTTTGGTTTTCTCAGTTGTTTTACAACATTCAAGTTTTGAATTTGATAGAATAAGAATAAATGCAAATGCAGCAATTTTCCTGGCATTACGAAAACATGTGCACGCTGAGGCTGATATTCATGTGGTATCATTATTTGGTATGGTGCACACTCCAACAATTATGTACATAAAACATGGCAACAGACTAATTAAAAAAAGTTTCTATTAATATGACCCATAACCTAGTTATCTTGACAAAGCTTGCAGAATTAAACAGTAACAAAGAAAACTACAAAAAGAAGGTAATTTGGCTCAAAACTGCAAAGTTTGATATACATAGCAACATGCTGTCACACTTCCAAAGTCTAGAAATGTTTTGAATTTCAAGGCTTTTCGCTTTTTAGGATGTATGGTTCATATCAGTGTTTTGAATTGACCTATAGTGTTTAATATACTGTAAAACCAGAAATTTTCATGTGCATGAAACTTGTGTGAATTCTGCAAGAAGCCAACATTTGAGAAAGTAAAATGTATGAAAGAGTTCAACAAATCTAGATGCATTTCCAGAACATGTTGTAGTACATCTCGTAATTTTTTCATGGTCAGCAACTTGCGAAAGTTTTAATGCTGTGAAAATGGTTGTCGGCTCCAGTTCACAAAACGTGAATGATTATAATTTTACAGTATGTATACTGATTCCTGCACATTTGATTACGAACATAAGATAAATATCCTGGTATCTACACACATCTAGTTGCCAACGTTTTCACTTTCTCTGTAGTATGAGTATCATTTTTGTTGGACTCATCAAGTACCATTTCAAAGCACAGTCTGAAAAATTAAAACAGGGCCACCACCATCACAAAACTGATTAATTAGTGACTTCATCAGGTCTTCGTGGTCAAATGTCATTTCTAATATATGATAACTCCCCTATTTTGGGGATTTGCAGAAATGGGTCACTGATCTATATTTCTCTCATGAACAAGAGTTCATTTAAATGTAATAAGAACACAAATTAAAAATATCTTGCCAAAATACATGGTGTACCGGTACTGTACTTTTTAGTCACCTTTGCCCCCACCCCTTTCTAAGGAGAAGAGGATGAAAGGGAAAACACTATCTTCCACAGTTCAAGCACATCAATCCTTCAACAATATTCCCACCCTCACCTAATGCAAGTTAGCAATGCAGGATTTTTGTGGATTATATCAGTTGTTGGATTTTTTTTTACACACTCTTACTTCATCAAATGCGTACAGCTCGTCATAGCACTCTGGCGATATGCAAGTTCTGATGCACTTTGTCAGTCCGAGTCCACTCCGCAAGGAACACTCTGGGCTCTTCTCACAGCGAGTGTTTTCTCGCCGAAAGATATTTTCCTGTTGTGAGCGCATATAAGACAAGGTAAATACAGACTACACCACACACTGGCCTAAGCATGAATGAAACATCTGACTATTTGAAGATGATGCAGTGTGTATGGAATTTATTCTACACCTGAGCAGGGGCAATGATTTCTGGTGTAACAGACACATTTTTTATGTCAAATGATACAACACTCTTCCAGACTTTTAAAAAAAAATGAATATCTTGTACAGGTACAGTAAGAATCTTCTAACACAGATTTTCCAGTATTGCACAATTTGGTTTTCAAACAATAATAGTACCATACTTTCAAAGTGCATACCAGCTTTAAATGTCATCTCCTAACTATTAAGTTTACTGCATGACACTGATTACCAAGTGTCAAGTGTTGTATGAAAGACCTAAAATACAACTTACCAGACCTGTTCTTATGGCATCCAATGACCCCTTGCTATTCTCTATAACATGAGACACTTTTTTTTTTTTTTTGGTAGGCCCCTAGTATTTTTTTTTTATTGATACTTGATAGGAGGATTCATTCGTTAGAATGTGAAGTTAAGCTTCTCTACTTGGGCAAAATAGCTAGTAAAAATAGCACGTAAAAATAGCCTAATAAAAGTAGCAAGCAAGATAGCAAGTAAAATACAAACTCTGTAGCTAACTTAGGCCAGTGTGCTACCTCAAATTAGCTTTCTATGAGCTGCTGCTGGGATTACTTATTCACAAGGATCAAGTGTGTGTGGCATCATCTCTTAAATGTGCTATTATTACTTTTTTTTTTAACTTTTGCATGTGTCATACAAGATCTACAAGAACTTTTTAAAGGTCAACATTGTGCAGCTTCCCTTGGCCTCTGGCTCTGGCCTCTCATGATCTCAGTCTTTGAAATGAGAGCAAAGCAACCAGACATGTTCTTGGAATTGGATGTTCATGATGGTCAAGGCTAACATCTTATTCTTACAGTCTCAAAAAATTAACATCATAAGCATTCCTCGAATTCATGAAATTCTTCCGTCGAGATGTTTTCATTGCAACTGATTGACAAATTGCCCTACATCGACGTAAATAAGCACTGAATTGATCAGTTGAATTATCACCTCCATCCACGTAAATTTAACCAGTACCGCAACGCTGATTCCACAAACGTGAAAGTTGATATATGGGACTACAATAAAGGGCTTGGAGGAAAACAAACTTACCGTCCGGGGTTTCTTCTTGTAATGATACCGGTTGAATTGAAACATAAGTTTCGAGCTAACGCAATCTAAACATATCACGAGAACAATCGCAATTACAGCTAAATTTCTGAATGCCATCATCACTTCCTCACATAAGTGTCGTGATTCTCTCGACCCAACCGTGTAGTGCGGTACACATACAGCTGTCGAATTAGCAATGAATGGGTAACAAGCAGGCGGCATACCCATGATATACCCTGACCTATAACGTTTTGAATGAATAGGGAATTAGAAGGAAATATGATGGCTTTTTGAATACCAGTGAATGACATTCATTGGTATTGGTTTGAAAGCAACGCTCTGGTTATTTCATACATGAGACACTATAAACGGTTCCAAACAAGTAATAATATATGAAGAGATTGTTCGCAAAAACCGATAAGTCCATTTTTGAAGATTTTGAAGTACGGTCTCTGTCATAAAGTACAAAATAATACCTTTTAAATGATGTATTGGTCACTACATATAAAGGTACATTTTTTAAGTTATGGTCAAAAGAAGCAAAATTTTTCTTATCATTCTCTCTATTTTTCTTGACCTTTAATCGCAAATATCTCCATTTGGCAAATATGGACTTATCGGTTTTTTACTAACAAACTCTTCATATATTGTATTTAGGGTTATGTTGAAAATTATGTCATTATCAAAAGAAAAAAAAATGGAATGGGGAGAGAGCTACCAGGAAAATACAGAGGAATCAAATTGGGCAATGTACCACTTAATGATTTTGGCTGTATTATAATATTGAGACATAGTAACGCCCTTGGTTTAAACGAGTTTTGTTCAAGATATAGAAAGTATTCCATGTAATAGGTCCTCCAGAGACGCTCATCCATCTTTTTTCTTTAATGTCCAGAGATACCTCCACTTTGACAAAGTTTGATAATCTTTATAACGAAGAAAGCATGTGATAATGACAAAATCCATATAGTCATTGTTTATTTCTTTACTTTTTGAATTTTGTGAACTTTTGTAAAGTTCTATATCGACACGGCATTAGATTTCAAAGGAAGCATCCAAATTTTGCTTTGATCGCATTCATGAAATACAAAACGAAGATCGCCTATATATGATGACTGGAAACAGAACCATAATAAACTTAATCTAGATTTCATAAATTGACCCCTCCCCGAGACATCACATTGAACTCTTGGCAGGCTCAGGATCGGATAGGTTGAATGGTCCCCTGTAAGTCTTTGACTTAAATTTACTGGGTGTCACCATAACAGATAATTCAGGTAATAATTCAGAGAAATTGAATAAACTCGATGTCATCTCAAGAAATGGTCTTTTTCTTATTGAAGATGTAGGACCTCAAACTTAATTTTGCACTTTTTAACCCCCTCAATGAGAAACTTGGATCCATGTCAGGCGCCTTTATCAATATGCTTCTTCGTTAAATGTAGTAACTGTGCACTTTTGTGACATTTTGTAAATTTATGTTGTTTTATTTCAAATATTGCATATAATTTTATGTTGATGAAAACAAGACAAAAAATCAGACTGCAGCTCTAAATGTATGTACTCCAACCGTTTACAAATTTATAACCTTTTTTTAACACTTTCCACCTTCCTCATGCATGTTTTCTAAAAATTAATAATGACGATTAATTATACATGTTTTATCATATCATGATTTTCTATCTGGCTTGCTAGAAACCCCGCGTCTAAAGTAAAAGGTCTTTCATAGACATTAAGTGAGTACGACGTTTTTGACGTTTTCCATCAATAGGGGTGCGGTTTTTTCCTTCCATTTCCCTTTATTGTCCCCGCCGAACGAGTTCGAGCAGGGGACTATGAAACGGGCTCCGTACGTGTGTGTGTCCGTGTGTCCGTGTGTCCGTGTGTCCGTCTGTCCGTCTGTCCGTCTGTCCGTCCGTGCGTCCGTGTGTGATCAAAATGTTCAAAATGCTACTCCTTCGCCATTTCTAACCCGATTTTGATTCTGTTTGCTTTATATGATAGCACTACATGGGAGCTTTGAAACTTCTATACAGAATTTCAGTTGTGACCTTTGACCTTGACCTTTGACCTATATTGTACATTTTGCTTCAAAATGCTACTCCTTCGCCATTTCTAACCCGATTTTGATTCCGTTTGCTTTATATGATGGCACTAGGTGAGGGCTTCAAAACTTCTACACAGAATTTTGACCTTTGACTTCTTTGACCTTTGACCTTGATTTTTGACCTATATTGTACAATGCCTACAAAATGCTACTCCTTTGCCATTTCTAACCCGATTTCGATTCCGTTTGCTTTATGTGATGGCACTAGGTGAGGGCTTCAAAACTTCTACACAGAATTTTGACCTTTGACTTCTTTGACCTTTGACCTTGATTTTTTACCTATATTGTACATTTTGCTACAAAATGCTACTCCTTCGCCATTTGTAACCCGATTTCAATTCCGTTTGCTTTAAGTGATGGCACTAGGTGAGGGCTTCAAAACTTCTACACAGAATTTTTGACCTTTGACTTCTTTGACCTCTGACCTTGATTTTTTACCTGTATTGTACATTTTGCTACCAAATGCTACTCCTTCCCCATTTCTAACCCGATTTCGATTCCGTTTGCTTTATGTGATGGCACTAGGTGAGGGCTTTAAAACTTCTACACAGAATTTTGACCTTTGACTTCTTTGACCTTTGACCTTGATTTTTGACCTATATTGTACATTGGCTACAAAATGCTACTCCTTCGCCATTTCTAACCCGATTTCGATTCCGTTTGCTTTATGTGATGGCACTAGGTGAGGGCTTCAAAACTTCTACATAGAATTTTGACCTTTGACTTCTTTGACCTTGATCTTTTTACCTATATTGTACATTTTGCTACTAAATGCTACTTCCGGCGGGGACATATATTACGCACCGCGTAATTTCTACTTTTCCTTGTTAACCATGTTATGGGGTCCTTTTTTCACACATTCTGACATTCTCTGCTATATGGGAACTCTTGTAAATTAAATGTATATACGATTAAATCTGACAGTGGCATGTGTTCATCTGATTTCCTTATTATTCATTAAGAATTGTACTTGGTGTAATAACAAAATATACGCATTTGTTTTGGGATTTGAACCAACTATACGAGATACGTCATTGAGTGTAGATGTGATGTTCCCCTGGTGACGACATTTAGAGATGCAAATTTAATGTATATATTTATGCTGTATAATATACTCAGGCTGAAATAGACCATGATATTAATGGGCTCATATCGTTAATAACATTACTATATCATTATCATTCAACTTGCAGTTAACAAAAAGGTGGACACTTCGGGCCCTCGTGCACGATCCCCATGAACAATACGTAACCACAAATTGCTGATACAAGTGCCGATAGCTGTTTGATATTTCCGCTACTTATTTCAATAATCCCTCTTTCAGGAAGTTCATTACATGGAGGCTGGCAAGCAGTAGTCTTCCTGATTGACAGCCTGACCGATACCCCACCCCCCCCCAAAAAAAAAGGATTTATGCAAATTTTATTCAAACTTTTTATTAACCCAGTGATATCGCGAAAGCTTGGCCGATTTTGTTTTCCTTGTATTCTTCCTTTTCCTCCTCCTTTTCCTTTTCTTCTGAAAACTTATTTCATCATACGCATGTATTTATTCGTATATATATACTAAAACATGTGTCTGTAGTCATGTATGAATGTGGACCATGGAGCAACGATCTGTGAGCAGACTTCATTCTAAAATTCATTTGAAATGAGTATTAGTGTACTTAGTGATGAAGATAATCGTGGTGATGATGACGATGATAGTTCAGTTCAATTGAGATTTCTAGTCCATTCTTTTACAAAAAAGTAAAAATACAAACATTACATTGTACAATGATTACATTTCTAGAAAATACATGATGAAATATCATAAAGTATGATAAACTATAATTTTCATTAAATAACCAAACTATCAAAACACATTTGAAGATTACAATGCTTATCATCGAGTTTATGAAATTAATAACAATCATCATCATTAATGGCAGACATCCTCCTCCTCCTCCTCCTCCTCATCATCATCATCATCATCATCATCATCGTCACGATCGTCATCATCATCATCACGATCATCTCTAGACCTGATCAATTCAGCGAGCCAGCATAATCTGATCCGATTGATTTATTGATTAGGTTTCATTCTGCAAGTGAAAGAAATAGAGGGAGAGAGACAAAATCGAAGAGGTAGGGGAGGAATCCAAGGAAGCATAAAAAATGAAACATGGAGGTCCCGTTTCACGATAAGCACATTATAAACGGATGGACAATGGACGGAAGTGTAGGAGTATATGTGTTCTTCCGTTCGTTACGCCTTCGTTTTGTCAGGGAAATCCTCAATACTGGTTTGTATTAAAATTTGACTCTGAAAGTGCATTGAACCGCTATACTTCACAGAATAACCACAGATACCAACTTCAGTAGAAGTTCTGCTAACTTCATCCTTGCATGATACTACAGCATAACTTATTATTACATTATGCACACATGATTATAACCACTATGTCTTCGTCATAATTTCTGATATGCACACATCTTTCAAACACACGCTAAAAACAAGCACAGACACACACGCACACATGCAAGAGCACATAAAGTGAGTTTGCTACAAATAGGCGTATTATCGGTTCTTTGTTTGGTTGTTCCATAGCAGCCCAGCTTTGCAGAAAGTTTGCTGCTGATAAGATGTTGTTGTCAGTCACTCAACTGGTCTTTCCGAAGGGCCAGTGACGTTCAAGGGCAGAGTGAAAGTTTACCGTCAAAAAGTTAGTCGCTGCACACATAGTCTATTTGTTAAGACCCTATTCTGTTGTTTGTTTAAAGCGGTACCGGTATACGATCGCAAGTTTGTTGTTTTGTCTGATCCGGGTGTCTGATCAATTTACTGCCAAGATCTTTACAATGATCCTTGTGATTTTTATTTAGATATCTAATATGGATATATGCATGCATAATCGAGTGTGTATTCTCAGCGTTATTGTGACTATGATAGCAATAACGTATGTAATTATGACTACACTGGTTTTTATAATGTCAACTAGAATCGTCGATTTGACGCCAAAAACTCATGGAGCACAAAAACCATCGATCATGCTGTACTTATCGAACTCCTCTTTAACCTCTTTTTTTTTCCCTTTTTCTTTTTCTTCTCTTTTATTTCTTTTTCCCTTTGTACCTTGATACTAGCTTTCATATCGTTTCGTCATTATTACTTTGTGTCCTATCTCCATTGATTGCATGCAAATTCACACCGGTATTTTTTCATGGAACCTGCGTTTACAAGCTTTGCTTTTGCGGTTCAATCATTATTATTTCACAAGTTATAGAGAATTGTCTTATGTACATTATGTATGCTGACACACTTATGACCCGACTTATAACATATTTTGTATCTTGCTTGGTTTGTATTCTTTCTTTTTTTTTGGGGGGGGGGTGTATTTTGATGTCAAGTGAAATATGAAAATAAACGTGCTGGAACTGTTCACTGTGTCTCGAGTGCAAGACCAGTGCAGTTTCAGTTATTCAATACAATTCAACAAGCACCTGATGGGGGTCACGTGTTATCCCGATAACAACATACGACTGTTTGTCAAGACTATCGTCACCAGCTGATCCGAACAAAGCTTGTTTGGTGTTGTTGTTGTAAGACTGCGAAAGGCGAAAGAGAGGAGGGAGATTGCCAGCAAATGGAACAGCCCTGACACTCAATAGCATTGTATGCTAATGATTCCTAAATAAACAGAATGGTTGATTTAGCACGGGAGAGGGACCCTGTTGCTACCTACCCGCGGACTCCTAAATCACCCAAGTGTGGTAAGAGTTCGTGTGATGTCATTTGCGCTGAAAAAAAGGAGAGAAAAAACAACAACTTGACAATTCATATTATTCGGTTTTAGAGAGAGCAGTGCAGTTACCACGATATAGTCATGTGCATACTGTAGCAGACGACAGAATGGGTATGGTAGGTCCTATCGTCAATTAGGAAAACGAAGTCCCCGATCCTGCTTTTGTAATGATCCTCATTTTGGTGTCCTAATTGTAAATGTCGTGAAACTACACCACTGACTGCCTCTCTTTTGCCTCTCTTCTTTTCTTCCTTCTTTTCTCTTTGGTGTTAGATGTTTCTATCAATCTCCTGTATATCTCTCGTGTGCTTTTTTTCTCTCTCTCTCTTCTCCACGCATCACTATACTTATGTTTTATAATTTGTGCTTTATGATTTGTTGCTATTTTCGCTTATATGCGCTATCCGAGGAAGTAAACCAAAACAGCAACAACATTCAGGGGTATAAACGTTAGTTTGTTCCTTTCGCTCTATGCATAACATGTAACTGTGTAAAAACGTATAATTATGTAAAAATTATGATGCTTTTTTTAAACTTTTATATAAACTTATAAACCTGATCAGTAATCACCTAAAGACAAGGGTATGGTTGATCCTATTTTATCGAAATAAACCCAAACAGCAATAAACGACATGGGTATAAACATTAGTTCGTTCCTTACTCATTGTGCATAGCATGTACGTATAAAGATATATAATAATCATATAAGAATTATTTATGCTTATATGTATTAAGATACTTTGCTTATATAAACTTATAAACCTTATCAGTCATGACATAAAGACAAGGATGGTTGATCCTATTTTATCGTAGGGATTAATAGAAGACACTCTGATGCAACAGAAAATAAGATGTATGATAGGCCTATGCCTTAATGCAACAGAAAATAAGATGTGTCATAGGCCTATGCGTTATAACTAAATTTTCCAACCGAGAATACACGGTTTCGAGATGGGATGTATGTACATGTATATCGAGCAACGAAGGCCATACAAATCCATGCATGCAGCATGCAGGAATGACCAACATTGTATCGGGTTGATTATCGCAATGACTAAAATCGAAAGCATAAAAAGCAACAACCTATATACACACCACAAAAGCGATACGCTTGTCATCGAGGTACACTGTACAATCATCTAGCCTCTTTAAACAAAGTTAAAGACTTTAACAGCAAAGAAATAAATCAGCAGTTCACTTCTTTCAACTCAAATCCCCAAAATGGCATTATATTATGAAGACTGAAACCAATACATGTATAATTATCTACACGCGTGAAAAGCATTTTCCTGTATATCTATACATAGAAAGAGGGTCGCTGGAACGCGTTGTCTCTTTTAATAGGCTTGATAAACATCTTCATTTCCCAGATAAATACTTAGTAACTAAACTTTGAGCCAGAAAAATTATGTTATCAATTAGAGTAACACAAACTTCAGATATATAGTACATTCACAAAATAATTGTCAAATAGGTGAAACTGGTTTACAGAAGAGAATTTCTTGCAAACGTGAAAGAAGTTTGAAAATAACTCTGTCTAAGAACAGTCCTAAGATAGCAGGAAACAAAGCCCTTTGTGCAATGGAGACAGACCCCAGCGCTGCCCAGGGAGATGGCACCCACCGCTGCCCTGATCTTCCCGGATAACCTTAATTCCACGGATAACCTTCCACCCGTGAACTGTATCATTTTGAAGGAAGTAACTCAAGGTGATTACCAGCTGATGGTCATCGTCCCTTTTTGTTTCGCCCATCACGTGAACGCTGAGAGAACAATGGCACACCTTTTCTGGCATCAGTTATCATCAGGATTAACCCATTGACGTATACGGCAGCATGAAACATACTGTATGTCATCTGTAAACTAAGGGGCAAAATCCCGAAGCAAAAGGGGCATTGTTACGTGACTTTCCAAGGCTCTGCGGTATATAGGTTATGATGTTGTTGCAGGGATTCCAAACAGAATCTCAAAACAGGAAAGATGCATTCATCGCTTGCACAGGAAACTTTTACATTGTAATCCGCAGACAATCCATGTGAAGGATGTATGTAAAAAAAAGTGTGAACATGTGTTCAACAACAATTTGATGTTGCTGTAATGTCCAAAGGCATCGTGGCTTGACCTTCAATGATCTTAATGCACAATCCGTAATTTGAATGGACTTTGTGGAAATCGAGAGAGCTAGCAAACGAAGAATCTGGAAAAGAAAATATAACAGTAGAGGAAATTCAATGGCAGATGAAGAGTTTATTAGGTAGATACACACACACACACACACATCAATATATATATATATATATATATATATATATATATATATATATATATATATATATATATATATATGTATATATATATATATATATATATATATATATATATGTATATATATATATATATATATATATTTGGTTTTATCATAGTGATAGGTATGATGTGCAGTTATAAAAAGAGAGCGAGCATCAACAACTAATCAACATAAACACAATATTTGCCTCAAGTATTGTTGATATCGTCTATAATTTTGAATGAAATGCACACCTTGAATTCAAGAATTTGACGGTTCAAGCTGAAGTTATAGACCGTAGACTATAACTGTTTTTTTTTTTTTCACATTACACCATTTGACAGCAATGGGATGAACTCAGTATTACCTCATCCTTATCAAATCACTGATGACATTACACCGAAAGAACTGTATAATTTCCCTTGTCCTTTATTGACTCTTCTTGTCTTTCGTTGTCTGTGTTGATGTTGTAATCGGATGGAGATTATTCTAAAAATCTCCCAGTTGAACCTTGGTCGAGTGTAAATACAAACGGTCGAGATTGAACAGTCATTGAAACTCGATTGTTTAACTTTGTGCAAAACCTCCCTGCGGGGTGATAACCGATTTCTTTGTCAAGAAAATATTAGACGTTTAAAATCACCAAACCACGATGACCTTGATTTCCTTCAAGTACCTCAGATCTCACGAAACAAACTCAAAACAGAAGGTATGTTTGTTATGAATAAGTATTGAAGGATATGATGGAAATGGCCTGTTATATACATGTATATAATTATATCATCGATTATCAGCGGACACGTTAGGCTAAAAAAAGAGAAAGAAAGAAAAGAAAATGAGATAGAGCTGTAATGTAAAAAGTTAACCACCAACTTCTATAGGCATGCAGGAATGGTACGAGAGACGTTGATTCAGATGAGACAATATCAGCCCAAGATGTAAAGGGCGTGATATATTTACGGTGAGCTGGAATTAGCACGTTATAGATTTCTTTGCTATATCAGTTTGCCGTGTTGACCAAAAAAGCAAAAGTAAAAACAAACAAAGATACAAGATGATCACTAGCTAGAATATATGACTTTACAACTCGAAAATGTCGATTTGACAATGGGCTTAAAGGGATAGTACAGTATTGGTGGAGATGACAATTGGGCGGTTAACTTTTTGCGAGATACCAAGAAAACACTCATGATATAGTACAGAGCATACCATTTTAAGAGGAATTCAAAGTTTATTGGATGAAAATCGGGTTTTGAATGACTGAAACCTCCAAAAACAAAGTAAAACAAAGCGATCGTTAGAAAGTGTGGGTCCCACACTTTATTAGAATGGCTCTTTTTTGGATATCTCAGTCATTTCAAAACCAATTTTCATCAAATAAACGTTGAATTCCTCATAGAATTACATGCTCTGTCATATTTCATAAGAGATTTTTCATTATCTCACCAAAAAATGTTAGAAACCTGAAATTAGGTCCCGACCAAAACTGTACGATCCCTTTAATTGGTTCTCACGTATACAGGCTGAACACCCCCCCCCCCCTCTTCATTTTCATGCTGCTGTAATGTGTGTTCTCAGTTGTAGCCTTCTTTGGGTCAAAGAAAACTTAGCTACAATGCCTTTTAATGAGAAAAGACAACATTGTCATAAATAATGTCAGAATGATTATGATAATATGTGTACACAGGGAGAAAAAGAATAGATAGCACAATTCCATTATGTGCATGAACCGCAGTGAAGGGTATAGAATTTTCTTCTTTAATATTTCTTTCCTTGCAATCTCGAATCTGATGCAATCCAATGCAGGTCTTGTCTTGGATATTGTATTACTTAGACGAATAGTTTGGGAAACGACTCCACAGATATAGACATGCCAAATCTGTGACAAAAATGCTTGATATATATATAACAGTCATTGCTCAAATCGACAATGACAATGGGAAAAGGTGAAATCTCACCAAGGTTGGACTTGTACTTAAATACCTCAAATCAGAGCAGGGACCGGAAATAGACTGATATCTAAACGAACAACAGTTGTTCGTTTAGACAGTTACTGTCAATATACCCGCGTTTGCCCAGCTGACAATACAAGTATTGGTTAGCGTCAATTTGTTATCTTTTGTTTGTGTATTTTTGTTTGTAACAACATGCAATACTTCTCTGTATTTACTGCAATACTGAGATATATGAGAGGAATAAATTGAAGTGATGATTCTATATATACAGTTTGAACATTGTTCACAGTAAGAATGTGGGTCTCATTCTGTTTCTGCTGCATTGGATACACGCCACGTCCATTAAATCCCAACGATATCAGTCATTTCAACTTTTTACAGAATAAAACACAAAATCAACTGTGCCTCAAATGGATTGTTATTTCGTTGTTGTGTTTACAATATAAACTTTCCGAGTGTCGATAATGCCTGATTTCGATAGACGGTCAAATGAGTCAAATTAAAAACCCAAAGGTGTCTGTATACATAATACATGAGTGAGCCGATATAGCTTATCTATATCATCTATATCTAGATTCATGTTTGTTGATGGAATGCGCTTTCATGAAGATTGTTGAAAAGTAATGATGTCCTGCTATATATAATAATCATATCTGTTGATACTGAGATCATATATAACGTAGAATTTTGTTGTCAGCATCCTGCTTGCTTGCCACAAGGACATCAGCTCCGCTCATGAATATCTGACTGTAAAAGGAAAGATATAAATAAATAAAGATAGATTTGTCAAAAAGTTTTGCATTTCCATATTCAATCGCTAGGTTACCTTAATGGCATAAGATGTTGCATGATATTTCTGAAGTACACAAACCAAAGCAAGACGGGATGATTTATATTCATCACTTCATCTAATTTGCACATTATGCTAATACTAACCAACGTGCGAATAGCGTGGTTCTGGTCTATTTCTCCATAGCGGAGAGAAGCAGAAATAAAAGACAAATCCGCGACATAAAGCAATTAAAAAAGGAAATAAGTATACCAAAGAATTGCTTTCAATCAAGTCTTACGGTAATACACTACATTGTTCTTTTTTTTTTGCAAAGAAATGAAAAACTATATAACCAGTTGCGGATCCAGGGGGAAGCGCACCGGGTGTCCCCCTTGTTTTTTGTTAAAACAAAAGAAATAAAAAGAAAACAAATGGGGAGGGGGTGCGTGCGCCCCCTTTAGCGCGCCCCCTTATTTCATTTTTGTTAAAACAAAAGAAATAAAAAGAAAAAAGTGGGTGGTGGTGCGTGCGCCCCCCCCCTTTAATTTTGTAAAGGCGCCCCCTCTTTACGGAATTCCTGGATCCGCCCCTGATAACCCCACGTATCTACCGAGAATAACGTTTGGATTTTTTTTTTTTTTTTGGGGGGGGGGGGGAGGAGGGGATGAGGGTCTGAATAATGGAAATCTCGTCTTCTTGCCTTCTCGAACCCAAGAAGTCGAGAAGACGAGATCTCACAACTCGTTTTCTCGTCTTTTCAGACCCGAGAAGTCGGGAAGACGAGATCTCTCAACTCGTTTTCTCGGGCCCGAGAACTCGAGAAGACGAGATCTCACAACTCGTTTTCTTGTCTTCTCGGACCCGAGAACTCGAGAAGACGAGATTTCACAACTCGTTTTCTTACCTTCTCGTCTTCCTGAGTTCTCAGGTTCGAGAAGACAAGATCTCACAACTCGTTTTCTCGTCTTTTCACACCCGAGAACTCGAGAAGACGTACGGGATCTCAAGACTCATTTTCTCGTCTTTTCGGACCCGAGAACTCGAGAAGACGAGATCTCACAGCTCGTTTTCTCGTCTTCTCGGACCCGAGAACTCGAGAAGACGAGATCTCACAACTCGTTTTCTTGTCTTCTCGGACCCGAGAACTCGGGAACGAGATCTCACTACTCGTTTTCTTATCTTCTCGGATCCGAGAACTCGGGAAGACGAGATCTCACAACTCATTTTCTTGTTTTCTCGGACCCGTGAAACGGGAGGACGAGATCACACAACTCGTTTTCTTGTCTGTTCTGATCCGAGAACTCGAGAAGACGAGATCTCAAGACTCATTTTCTCGTCTTCTCGGACCCGAGAACTCGGGAAGACGAGATCTCACAACTCGTTTTCTTGCCTTCTCGGACCCGAGAACTCGAGAAGACGAGATTCCACAACTCGTTTTCTTATCTTCTCGTCTTCCCGAGTTCTCGGGTTCGAGAAAACAAGATCTCACAACTCGTTTTCTCGTCTTTTCGGACCCGAGAACTCGAGAAGACGAGATCTCACAACTCGTTTTCTTGCCTTCTCGGACCCGAGAACTCGAGAAGACGAGATCTTGGGTCTCGCCATCTCGCCCCTGCTTGTATCACTCAAATACATGGACAATGTGAGAACAAAGAAACACTTCTATTGGGACATGTGATTAAGGTTTAATTGGTTATACCAAGGAGGTTTAAGAGATGGAGTTCCAACTGGCTGTAATTATTCAAACAGCTGCCAATTTTCTATTGATGCACAAAAGAATTCCACAGGTGCACTTGTGCCTTTGATGATCAGGCTTCCATGCCACCGTCTTTTTGAGCAATCTGAAGATTCATTTTAAACTCTAACATTAAATTGTCTATATTCTGCTTGTTTATTTCAAGTGTCAAATAGAATGAATTTTCTCTTAATGATAAAGCATATGAACAAAAGTAAATCCCGTCCAAGATTATGTGCAAAAATGTAAACCTGAGCTGTATGTCGTGAAAATATTTGAAACTGTACTCTCACTACAAAGCCGATTTTATCATCTTTCCGATTGCTTCCGACAAATGAAACTGATATGGTATAATTTTCGAGTATAGTTCTTTATTCATTTATATGTTAGATTAGTGTGAGGTCATGTAAAAACGAGTAATTTTGATTTTCATTTCATCAATTTTTGTACAATTTTTATTCGCACACCCCCGTGCCTGTACTATTAATGTGCCGCTTGTTGGGACGGCGAAAAGCAATTACCATCATAAAGACATATCTTCCTTTGAGGATGACGAGTCATGATGCAATGCCACATGAATCAATTGTCTTCCTATCTGTGAGGCAGCTCCAGTTTAGCACATACTTCAAATATTTCTGAGTGGCGGCATGAAACGATGGGATCAAAGGGAATGAGACTGTTGTTACTCCATTTCTCAGACCTCCTTGGTTATACACATAATAAATGGGTACAAAATGTAATGTGTGCCAAAAATCTCATCATTCTAGTTGACTGATTATAAGAGCACTGAAGTTGAATATCCATGCTACATTATTCAATGCGCACACTGGCTAAATGCATTTTACAGATGGTCACACATACAGCCGAGTCCATGCGTCTCTCCACCTCTGAAAGGGGAAAAGTTTGCTGCGAAAGTTTGTTCACCCGCGACGGAGTCCGAGAAGTGAAAGGAACGAACTTGATCCATGCTTCTTGCAACGGCACCCCAATAAGTTTGTTGACCTTCAGTTGTTGTTGGGTTTTCTGTTGATATTTTTTTCTTCGTTAGAGCCAACTGAGAGTGCTGGCGATTCTGTGCTTGCGGTGTGTGGTTTGCAGTCGGTGTTTTTCTTTATTTTAATATCACAGGTTATTCAATTCAAATCGAGCTTGACCAACTTACTTGCTCGTTTGTTTCTTTGTTTTTATTTTTAAGTGGAGATCGTTAGTACCATTATTACGCTGGAGATCGTTAGTACCATTATTACGCAGCTTTACAAGGTACTCTGATTGTAGATGTGCCTATATGTCAATGCATGGCAAGGAGTGACTGGAGAAAAAAGAATAACTGTACGTTTCGCACATTTGTGTTCACTGTTTTATTTCAAGACGTTACCGCACATCAGTGATGTCTTCTCCCTAAATCATACCCCCCCCCCCCCCCCAATACATCATCAAAAGCTCGATGCACTTTATGACGTCCAAGAATAAAGTTGTCTGACATGGAGCACGACCTGACCGCATGTATTGTCTGGGTATATTTTGCTTGTCCCTGATATATCCAGGGATGCTTTTTCACCCAGAACAGAATGATCATTGCGACCACTTTTCCATTTTCAGCGGCGAACTAGGTATTCACGTTTATGTTTTTGTACCATGCACGTGCAGGTCGGAGGAGACCCATGCATTGATTGGTGATCAGGCAGAGCGCGCTTTGCCTGCATCTGGTTGCACAATAGACCTTTATCGTCACGTGCAAGAACGGCCTTTCACTTGACCTACAAGCCTGTTATAGCAGCGAGATTCCAAGGGACTGGAAAGTCTGCGGAAAGAAACAGCGTCAACAGTCTCCCTTAGCATGTCCTCCGTTATATCGTCGTGGCGTGGTATAGACACACATTCATACACACACACACACACACTCACCCACTAACGCACATACAAAATGCACACATGCAGTCACAGTGCACATAGAATTGTATTGTGCACATACATGGTGAGGGTTATGAGTGAAGACTGTTACCTCCTTGGAAGAACCAGGTAGGTGTCTCTCACCTCCCTCCCTGGAAGAACCAGATGACTATTCCCAAGGAGGTATTTACGAAAGTCTGTTCTTCGTTTCACGGTCAGTGGGTAAATAGAGCGCAAAACAACAAACAAATAAACAAACAAACAAATGAACGAACGAACACATAAACTTCGCACTGGTTATGATATGGTGTGCAAAACAAAATCGCGTGGAGACGCAGGCCGATTCATGGCGATTAGATTACTGATGTATTACTTGATGGATGAAAAAACTATCTTACACAATCATAACCATCTGTCCTGGTATATAGCAGTTGGCGTCCAACATGGTCCTTGGTTCTGATATTATATGCAGCATATCAAACAGGGTATAATCCACACGACCAACAAAGGTATTTATCTGTTCGGGTATATTCAGGTTGTGTTGGATATCTAGTTGTTCGTGCCATAACTGAGTATGGGCCTACATTATGTTTATATTTTTTCTTTTCTTTTTTTCATCTCAAACCCATAAAGAGGCTGCAAGAAGTAAAAAATAAAGGACCCAAAACAACAAAAAGAACC
The DNA here is from genome assembly GCF_040938485.1 of Diadema antillarum. Classification (NCBI taxonomy): domain Eukaryota; kingdom Metazoa; phylum Echinodermata; class Echinoidea; order Diadematoida; family Diadematidae; genus Diadema; species Diadema antillarum. The sequence goes on from NW_027271908.1 coordinate 57,138, forward strand.
AGGAGGGTAATAGCTGTCAGTATGTGACTGCAGATGCAGCCCCAAAAACAGATGGAATACATTTTTGCTCTGTGTTGACAATTCAACAACCGCAAAAACAACAATATACCGTCAAAGAGGAGATTGCTAACGCCGTACGGAGAAAACTCGTATTTGTCACATGCTGTTGATGTCTTTGCTTTATGGTTTTAATCACATTTTTTTCGCGAGTTATGATACCATACAGGGGTGATAGACAGGGGCTTTGCACCCAAAAATTTGCTTTCTGTGTGGGGTCGCATCAGGGAGGGCCACCTCCGATCCCTGCGGGTCGCGTACTGGAAAGGGATCGGGGTCATTTTTGCTCGGTCCCCGGGTTACATTATTTCCTGCCACCTGCATCACATTGAATGTATTCAAAAACATCAGTGCACAGTTCAAGGCGAAATAAAGGAGAGTTTTCCCCCAAAAAATACTGCATCGTGGAATCAACGCATGCAGAGATATCTATCTCTCAAAAGTCGCGACTGTTAAAATTTTAGTTGATAATCATGCATGCGCCGCCCTGTAATAGATGGGAGCTCTACACATCAATTCGTGATGTTACAGGGGTAGAATGGTAGTAAAAAATAAAACAACAACAACAACAACAACAACAACACACGCTAATATTATCTAAGGCACCCAAAGAACACTTGACCTTGTTCCTCCAGAAGACATAGAAACGATAATCGTCAATTCAATTCAATTCAATTCAATTCTATTCAATTTAAATCACAATTCTCACATTATTTTCTAATTGATATGAAACAGCTAAGTGAAGGGAGTGCGTAAAGCCTCTTCATAAAAATGACGAGTTATGAAGTTCCCTGTACATTTTCTATTCTTGGTATAGCTTATACTATTTTTACATCACACATTCTCTCGACCAATTCTCATCTAGAGAAATTCATTAATTTTGGATAGATGGTCCGATTTTCCTATAACTTTCACTGAGCATACGTCACCTATACCTTTCGGTATTCGATCTCTGTAAAGTCAACGTACAACTGTACTAAAATCATGTTGGGAAAGCCAAGTTATAACGTAAAATGAAAATCCCTCTGGGACGTTATCGTTCTAGCCAATTGTTGTGTACACATATCTTACTTTTTCTCAACGTCTTTATTTCTCTCTGTCTCTTTGTTTTGGCTTACATCTTGTTATCCATTTATCCTTCCCTCTTTCCCTTTATCTCAGTAATTATTCTTTCTCTGTCTCCCTTCTCTCTCTATGCACATAATATCTGTGTATATCTCTCCACCTTTATAATTAGCTCCCATCTCTCCCTCCGTATATACCTTCTCTCACAACTTTCAGTCCATTTTACTTATACAACCCTATACGCACGCTTCAGATTTCCCTTCGGTGACGGTTCGGTAGGTCGGGAAGACCAAATAAACGCAACTGTATTGATCAAGATCATCTATGGTCATGGTCGAAAAAAAAAAATACAACATGCGCAGTATCGGAAGCTCAGTTCAGTTCAGTTCAGTTTTATTTCTGCATTCCGTTTTCAGTACAATGTACATATATCAAAATTCCACGATATATCATAAATCATAAGAATTGTTCCAACGCATTAATACACATTGTGGAGAACGATTGTATAACGAAAACATAAATATATAGGGAGAAAAATATACAACAATGTAAAATTGAATGTAAATTGTAAGAAAAGGAAGAGTTCAAATTGGGTGTAAAGAATATACGATTTACAATACCATATGAAATTGGAAATACAGGGGACCATCTTCATAAGCAGCAGAGCTTGATGGCCCCAGGTATATAGGGGCTAATTTCTCCTTCTTTGATAGATGCTAATGCGTCACAATCAGTTGGCCTGAGATGAACCACCACTTATCAGGTGAAACAAAATTGATCTCTCCCTTTCTATACTCCTTCCTCCCCCTCTCTGTAGCAAATTGTATATACATTATGTGTTCTGTATCATCAGGGAGGTGGACAGTTGATTTCTTTTCAACCGTACTCTTTTCATCTGTGTTCGCATGTGCTTTTGAATGCAAGTAGTAAAAGCTGATGATGAAAACAATATACCTCCAGTAACCATTCTAATTTCTATCATGTGTTTCAATTCTGAAGTCTCGAACTTCTGCCATGTGTGCTCACGTTATAAACCACAAGAGCAACAAACAGTCTAGAGCTAATGAAGATAGTCTGAGATCCAGGTCTTAAAATGAAAGTTACTGAGGCTTGAAACAAAACAGGTATTGGTATTCTGTATTTTATCGGTGTAGTTTTGACACGGTGTGTCAAAGGATGCTGCTTGCCAGTATAGATAGTCAGTTCATTCCAGATTAGTTCACTGTTTCTCCAAACAACGAGAAGAAACAAGCATGAGCGAAATTCAAGACGTGGCCCTATACCACAAAATAAATCAGAAAAAAAAAACGTCTGGAATTAAGACCGGTGTTGCTTTGCAACAGGCACAATGAAAAAGAAAAAGAAGTCAAGGTTCCTTCTCCCATACCACGGCCTAGAGCAATGGGGGAACATGCCAGTGATTGGAACAGCCACCAGTTCTGCGCAGGAGCGATTCTTCCAGCCAACCCGCGCACGGGGGGCAAACTCGCTTGTGATTGGAGCACAAAGTTTCGCTATAAATTCGCAAGCCCGAACATTATCAATTCAATAGTTGGACGCAAGACCAGGAGAAGAGCTCCGTACAATTTGTGTTCCATTTGGATGTACGTCCTATACTGGAACCCAATTATGGATTTCAAAGTGCTCTTAGTCCTCGCTTGTGTAGCGGCTGGATCACTAGCTGGTGAGTTAGCGTTGTCCTATGGTATACACATTAATAATGTTGTCGTGACATTATATTTCCCAATATAATCCATGTTTCTCCTGTTTTCTTTGCCTGCACCTGTCGCTTGGAGTACCACCTTGGTTTAAATCCTATGTCAGGTTGTGTGTGTTTGGAAATATACAGAATCAATTGCTTTATCCGTCTATTTTCCCCCATTGCCTTTAATATTTCATGTCATCTTCATCGATGTCCTCTCATCTCTCTCTCTCTCTCTCTTTCTATTATGTCCATCTTCTCCCTATCTTTATCTCTCTCTCACTATGCCGATCTTCTCTACTTATATCTATCTGTTTATAGATCTCTTTATATATCTCCCCGCGGGTAATGGAGCATCGATACATACAATGTATTTCTTAAGATAAAAGAAATTATTATCATAGATATAAATATAGATTATAGTATAGTATAGATTATATTATAATCTACATGTTTCAGTGTGTGCGATAGTCCTACATGCAAGACATTTATCTATTCCTCCGCTCTGAATGTGAAGTAATCACTGTCTTCGCAATGAAGATACAATACCAGTGTTGAGTTGTAGGCCTTGCAGTGTCAGTAGATCACAGTTTTAGTAGCATGATCTGGGAGATATTATTTTTGGACAAAAATGTAACTACTGGAAAATATGCGATGGATAAACGTTTCCCTGCAGTTCTTTATACATGCAGCAGATGAGCGATTTTCTACTGCGTGGTTTGCGTGATTGCTGTGTTGTTTTTGACATTAAATTTCTAAGGCTAACCAGGGAGGTGGAAAGAGATGAAAGATGTTGGTATCGCAAGAAATGACAAGAACTGAAGAAGTGGATATGAAGAAGGAGTCCGAGCTACCTCGTGTGAGGAAAAAGGAAAGACTTGTGTTTATTACCTGTTGAGCCTTGAATTTCGTCCTGTATTCTCATGATACTCAAGTATAGTTCGTAGTGTGGATGATATACGCATGGCAGACGCATGAACATTCGCTACGAGATGAAAGATACACAGAACGGAAAATATTTCAAGATGAAAGCGAAGGAAGAAGGGGAGGAGGAGAACCACCATATACCTTTCTATGCGAGGACCGTGTTATTGTGCGTGGTGTAAACATTGCAAGCCCTTTTCGACCTGCACGATTGAGATCGAGGGAAGCCCGTAAAAGGACGGGAGCTCATAAATTATTTCCAAGTATTGTTTGTTCCCCGGTGCGCTGGGATGCTGTCAAAGAAGTTGTCGTTTTTATCCTCCAATCTGGGTTCGAGGAAAAGTGTCACAGGGGCTTGGCCTCCATCCAATCCCGTTCGTTTACAAAAACAGGAACAAGTGTGATCGTTAACCACCAGGTACCAATTTTCCTGAACTAAAGGAGGAGGGCAGGAGAGGTGACGAGGAAGTTAGTCTCTGTCGAAGGCCCTCTTGCAGTTAGTTTACTCTTTCTAAAAGAAGCGAGTTGGATAGAAGATATCAACAAGGAAATGCGAAATAACTATAACAGAAGGTCATTGAAAAATAAAAGAAGACGACTTGTATGAAACTGGAAAAGATCGATTGATGACGAAAGTGAGAGATAGTGATGGCGGGGAGTGATGGTGGGGGTTATTGAATGAAATTTTCAGAAGAGAAAACAGAGCAACACAGAAAGACAGAGAGATTGAAAGAATAGTGAAGAACAGGAGGGATTGGATAAGGGAACATCTAATTTTTGGATTATCCAAACTGTATCAAGAGTTGTATTTTGCATTTTAATAAGACATAGTTCAAAGACAATCATACGGCCATATAGTACAATATCAAATGGAGTCGTTGCAGGTACATATGGTAGCCCGTCTTGATGCAAAAGATATTATTTAATTTCTTCTTTTCTCGTCTATGTTTTCACAGGACCAGTGAGAGACAACTTCTGCGCGAGTCAATGCGAAAGTAATGGTAAGTACCAACACAAATCGTAATTTCTCGTATACTATAGAGAACATTTTACTTTAAACACTATAGAGTTTGGAGAGAAAATAACAGCGTATCATGGAGACGACGAACTTCTCATCTAACAATATAGTACCATGTCAGAACAAACATCAATTTTAAAATTGTTATTCAATTCCATTCAAGTGATTTTCTTTCCACGTAAAGCAATACAAAGTAATATACAATAACACTTTTTTGAGTACATCTAGACCTACCATACCTTAAGGAACTTAAAATCACATAAGTTTCTACAAAGCATGGATACAATTATGATAATATTAACTTTGTTTTTAGAGATATATAAAGGGCGCCACAATTCTGTGTAGTACGTATTGAATATTATATCGAGTCTGCATTTACCTCACCAATTAATATTATATACGGAGATTCCGTTGTAGTTCAACTGTCTCTGGAAAATAATACTTTTGTCACTTTATCCTGAATCAAAAGCATGTGTGTTAAGTATCTACAATACGTGAAAATGTGACAGTGATGGTGGGAACCAGATCTATTGTCTGGACTGAAAACCTGTAACCATCGTGTTCTGTTTTGACCTCCCCCCTTCCGTAGGCCTATAGGCCTATTGTCAAAATTGTTTATGGTCAGATGAATCACTAGCAGAGGGAGGTGTTATGTTCACTGAACAAGAACAACAAAGTCTCGAGGCTGACAGGGGAAAGACGATTAAATCCTGTGTAGGAAGTTGTCAACAGTCGGGAAGATTAACTGTGTATATCAGCTGGCGGGTTCTAGGAAATCTGCAGGAATCGAGAAGGCAGTGAATCGTTAATTTAATCCCCAGAAAGGTTCCCTCTCAGCTGATTGACAACAAAGCATTTTACAGGAGGCTCTTTAAATTTGCATATAATAGGCCTACCTTGTCAGCGGTGCCCCGTTCCCACGTCTTGCTAAATAATAGTACAAAGACTTCTACGCTCGGTGGATGTAGTAATGAAGTATATTGTTTACGGTCACTCCGCCGAACAGGTGACGACGTTTATCTTCATCGCCGACATAATAGGTTATCTGTCAGGCCTACATGTCATTATCTTGCGGTCATGATCGTCTATTAATCGGGAACAGCGTAGTGCATCAAAAGCGGGCAGTAACAGCTGCTACCATAATGACCGATTCACCTGCTACTTTGACATGCGGTTCTATCATTACACCACTCCGCTACTATGAACCACCACTTCTACTTTTCATCCCCGTCACAATTCCCTTTATTTTTCTTCTTCATTCACATGTTTTAGCTAGCGAAATTATTTGTTTTGTACATAAGAATTCCCTTTGTTTTTTAAAATGTCTAAAATTCTGTTTTTGATAAGAGATATTGGTCGTGATAAAAGAGAAACATTAAATTAGGCATTAGTTAACCAGAATTTGCATATCATAATAATAAAGATTATTTCATTCAGAACTTGTCACTTTAAAATTCATTATTGATCATCACGGTTGCTCTACAGGTGGATTGTGACTTATAGGGCCTACAATTGTCATGTAAACCCCTAAACACCATAATCTTGCCTATCGAATTGTTCAACATAGCATACCAATCTCATCTCCCTGATGAAACGGATCTAACGCAAGAGAAGTTTGAAACATAAGTTAGTTTTTACCGCCATGAAAATATTACTCCTCGTCCCTACGTCCTCAGCATGATCGAACGGTTACAACATCGCAAAGAAAACCGAAAAAAAAAAATAGTCGGTGGTTTAGCGCTTCCACGAATCTCACCGTCATTGCATTGCATACACGACGTACAGGACGACTCACCACGAGTAAACTTTGTTTACATCGTCACGCTTGACCTAATCTTGCGTAATACGGAGACTACGGAGTAGGAGTACTCCACCAGTACTCCGTAGTTCGCGGCAATAGCCTACACGTTGTACGTTGCAAATTATTCAGTGCTGTACAGCATACAGTCAGTCGGAGGGCTTGGGAGAAGTACAATACGCATGAGTGGGTACCGCGCGGGTTATCCTTGCATAGAGATTTGAGGTGAATTCAGTTGTGTCTGTTATGTCTGAATTGCAGTCATTTTGGGGCTGGATATTCTTACGTACATATTTGTATAGGGCCTACTACTAGTACTACTGTACTATAGAAATAGGAGTGAGAGCGCCACATTTTACTCTACTGTGAAGCTGTTTCGAAACGGTAAGAGAATAGATGTTAAAGCCAATAAAGGGACTGGTGTAGAAACGAAATGTAGTGACTAGATACGAAATGAAGCTACAAATTGTAAAATATTTCAACTCTCTCCTGCTTTCATTTTTGGTGTGCCTTTAAAAAAGGTAAAATGTGTGCAAGGTGTAACGTTAGACGCTCTAGATGTTCTAGTATAGTAGTACATGGATTCTAAAGGAATTCAAACTTGTTAGGTGAAGGGGGGGGGGGTACAGTATTGATTAAAGTTGTAAATTCAAGATTTAGATATGAGAATATCTGCTTATAGTGTCCAGCCAAATCCATGTTAATTTTTAATGTTGTCGTATTTAAGACACAAGAGCGTTAAATTTAAATGTGTAATGCACTTTGTTGATTTTTTTTTTTTTTTAACCCAACACAGATGATGGCATTTTCAGGGCTTTCAAAAGCTACTACTATGATTATGATGTGACATTCAACAGCTTGATTGACGACGATCATCCCTCGGGGCAGACCTCACAGGTCAGGCTAGTAGCTACTGCCATCATTGAGGGCCTGTCCACATGTGAGAAAGTGCTCAAGGTAAAGTGAAATGACTGGAATTCATCCCATCCTCTACCATGCAGTAACCTCCTCTTCCCTAACTCCTCCTCCTCCTTCCCTCCTCCTCCTCCCTCTGATTCTTTCCCTCCTCTTTATCCTCCTCTTTGTTCTCCATGCACTCCTCCGCTGCCTTTTCCTCTTCCTCCCCCTCCTCCTTCCCCTCCTCCTCCTCCTCCTCCTCCTCCTCCTCCTCCTCCTCCTCCTCCTCCCCCTCCTCCTCCCCCTCCTCCTCCCCCTCCTCCTCCCCCTCCTCCTCCCCCTCCTCCTCCCCCTCCTCCTCCCCCTCCTCCTCCCCCTCCTCCCCCTCCTTCTCCGTCCCCCTCCTCCTCCTTCCCTCCTTCTCCTCCCTCTGATTCTTCCCCCCTCTTTATCCTCCTCTTTGTTCTCCATGCACTCCTCCGCTGCCTTTTCCTCTTCCTCCTCCTGCCCCTCCCTTCTTCGTGACCTGTGACCCATTTCATAAAAAGTTGATATGATGACAACTCTTGCTGGAATGTCACTTGTCATGGTAACAAGAATCCAGCTTCCTGATTGGCTGCTATTGGAAGATGCCATTCCAGCAAGAGTTGCCATCATAACATCTTTTATGAAATGGGGCCCTGATAGTGAGAGATTTTCTTTTTGTCTGATTGCAATGTTCAAGATGATGATACCTAAAAACAGTAGTCTTTTTTTCAATAAAAAAATGTTTACCCAACATTTTAACAGGAAAAAGTTAGTAAGACAGGACTGAGACCTGTGTATTTTAAGTGGTTTGAAATGGCATGGTAACCAACCATGCAAGATAGACTATGAATAATCTCTAATATAATTTTAGCTGTTATGTTGTTGTCCTTCAAAATCCAAAACACAGCACATGCACAAATTTTACACCAAAGTAGGACTGACAATTGTCATCTGAAAAAAAAAAAAATCTGCAATGGCAGAAATATTTCAGAAGATGACATATTGACTAGACAGTGACTAGTAATTCATGTGAACGGTTTACGAATTGTTCGTTGATATTAGCTGACTCTGAATTAACCACCTGCCTCTTTTTTGGGGGGGTCTTTTGTGTACAGCTTGACAGGGTCGCTATCGAGCGGACGCGTGAAGATGGCAGTGCCGCCACACCAGAGGATGCCTCCGATCTTGCCATTCTGCTCGAGGCCCATCCACTGCGCTTCTCCATGGAGAGCAACGGGACCATCACGTCGGTGTGCCCGGAGGAAGGGGAGGACCTCGACGCCCTTAACATCAAGCGTGGCTTCCTCTCCACCATCCAAACCAGGATGGTGCGACAGGGAGAAGCCATGGGACAGGCTGGACTGTGGGAGGTATGTCCCTAAAATCAGCATCGTCTTTTTCACATTCATCGAAATCCTGCCCATCATCTAAAATAATCGCATCAATTTCCACTCCATCACAGAAAAAAAATTTTTCTACTATCTATAAGTAAATACCTGTGGGTAATCTATTTGTCCTGCATTTCCCACTCTGGGGATTGCAAATAGACCAGTAAAATCGACCTAGGTTTTGCCACCTGATGTTGGCAAGCATTGTGATGGAAGGGTAAATTGCTGACCGGAGCTCACTTGCCTCGTTTGTAGAAGGCTTTTGAGACATGATATAAGAAATAGGTGAAGTCAATCTTTTAATGATACAATAACCATTGTACTCTACCTAGATATATAAAGTAAATTTAGATAAAACGGTGAGAAAATTCAAGAGTGAAAAGAAAATCCTCAGCATAGACAATATTTTTGATGCTACTTCCGTTGTTTTATCTCATTTTTTTCCTTTTGATTTCTTTTGTTTTAACAGCAAATAAAGAGGGGTGCGCGCCCGGTGTGCCCCCCTCTGGTTCCGCCACTGATGATGCATTCATGATGTTTATTTCTGTGTTTGTTTCAATGTCCAGACTGATGTGACTGGTACCTGCATGCCATCGTATCACAGCGAGGGGCGGGAGGTCATCAAAACCCAGGACTACCTCGTGTGCAAGGACAGGACGCGCCTCAGCATGTTTGCTGATGCCGTCATGGTCAATGCATTTGCAGTAAGTCAAGTATACTGTATTCTGTGTTTAATATTCAGATCTGAGTGATATGTGTGAAATTGATTTGATTTTATGTCGCTGCCCCAAAGGATCCCAGCGGCATTGTTTGTTGGAGTTCTAGCAGTAATTAAGAGAGACTTTCTGGTCTTTAATTGTCATGTGTCTAGATGCATTTTGTGTCCTTACACCATTTTCCTGTTTACTGTACAGTGAATGTATGTGACCACCCAGCTCAAAACTCACAAAAAGTTGCAGATTTGGGTTCTCTGTAATTTACCAAACCATGTCAATTGGGTGACTGACTCAAATATTTCAAATTTGTCTTACCTGGGAGAATTATCCTTCTATCATTTTTTTTCCCGTATAAGTATATGATTTTAAAATCTTAGAGCTTACTCTGACTTTGTAGATTAATGGAAATTCATTTTGTCCTACTTTTGGTGGGTTATAAGCTTGACCATCACATGTTATATTCAAACAAAACCATCAGTGATACTATATGTCCGTGCCTGGTTACAGCCCACTGTCAGTCCGCTCTCCAGCCAGCTCCAGTGCCGTTACCTGATGGATGATACGGGCCTCCGCAGTGTCACCTGTTTTGAGGAGCACAGGCTAAAGGCTTTCCCCGAGGACAGCAGACAGCCTCTGACGACGGTGCAAACCACCGTTACCAGGAGAAGTGTCACTCACCGCATCGAGACAACGTTGGGTGAGCATTGCGCACCACCTACTGCCTACCTAAAGGGGAACTCCAGATGATTTTCATAATTTCACATTGATCATGCAGTACACAAATTGACAGCTCAATGGATAGATTTGATGGAATTTATTGTGGTCCTTGAGCCGACAAATCAGTATTTTGAAAAACCGTAAACAAATTACACTGAAAAGTGTTGATGACGTAGGAGCCTCACATATTTCAGAATTGCTGCAGTGCAATTCCATTACAATGCCACTTGTTTGCAAGTTCACCTGTGTATAATCTATTTATGCCTTCTTCTTTTGTTCTGCTTCCTTGAGCCCCAACTCATGCATTCTGATGTTGAGGCTGCCATGTCTTCATCCTTGTTCACTACAATTTGTTATAAATATTGAAAACAGTCTTATTCTTCATCCCAATCATTATGAATTCTGAAATTCTGTACTCAATATAATTAATTTATTTTTGTTCAAATGTAAAAGTCTGAAAATCATCTGGAGCTGGTCTCTTTAAACCCATTGGGGACGAGTCCTGAGTATACTCTGGCAGGGGTCTTTGGGAAATGCATATTGTAGCAAAATTAGTATGTCCTCAACAGGTTAAGTTAGCACTCAACAACAGAACAGGCATTGCATTAGATTTTTTTTTAGGACTACATCATCATGTGCAGGGTTATAAATATCTGATACTAAGATGAAAGTCAGTTTATTCAAACGTAAAGTCACAGCCTCTCTCAGTGATCTGGTCAGTGTGCTGGTCAGCTCAGCATCACAACAAAATGGCTGATAGAACATCTAGAATGTGTTCAGCAAGACTAAAATTTCAGCTGAAAACTAGAATATTTGATATTATAATAATAACACCTAGAAATTAGATCCTTGTCATTTGATTGGTTGTTTGACATCAATCATTTGGCCCATTGTACTATTATGTCATCATCCAAAACATTTGCGTGTGCAATGTGCATATGAGCAGGCTTATTAACAGACAGAGTGCCAGCATATAGCGCTCAACGCTCGCTCAGTCTCAGATCTCGCTTATTTTCTCATCAAATATCAACTGACAGGGCTCTATTTTGGGGTGCTATATAAAACAAATAATGAATGTTTTTCATTCATGCAATGGACAGAATGTTTCACTTGGTGAAAGAAAGATTAAATTATTGATCCATTCAACTTGGCTGTGCCTTGTGGAATGGATCATTTATCTTTTCACCTCATGACATATGCTATCTATAACACGCGTAAACATTCATTATTTTTATGCTTATCTGAAATCTGTAAATTAAAATTGCCTTCAAATACCTCAGTCGTGCAATTTACCAGTTGTCTAGATCTTGGATTTTGTAAGATAAGGGAGAAGAATATTACAACATAGAACATGGTTACAGCAAAATTTTAAATACCATCATTCAACATCAGTGAAACAAAGACAACTTCAAGTGCATTAACTGGAGGGGGTGTCAGTGATTTTTTACCGTACCATTTGACTGCAGGGGGTGTTAGTAATATCATAACCCTACCATTTGACTGCAGGAAGCGTGTTTGCTCGTCAGACCAATCTGCTCTTTGAAGACGCCAACTCTCGAATCCCGGCGAGTGATGAGACCGTCAGGGAAACTCTCGTGACCCTCTGCTCCAATCTGGACGGCGGTGTCACCTCAGAGACACCCGCCCTCTTTGGTCTCCTGACCAATCAGCTCGGACGTCTGGACTCCGGTGACATGAGCAGTGTCATCAGCCAGCTCTTCCGAATCTGCCCAGAGTCGTCCGCACGGACTGATGTAATGTAAGCAAGTGCACAGGTCAATATGTTGGGTTATTAGCTAGGGATTAGAAAAAAACAAACTGATTTGTACGAGCGATGCACTCTTCTGTTTGAGCACAGAAAAGAGAGGAGCAAATAATCAAAAGAATTAAATTGAGATGATGGCAATATTGTCCAAATATTTTTGATTGGACATGGAATATCATATAGGTGAAAAATATAGGGTACCTTAATTAAAGGCATAGGAGCTTAATTTTATAAAATTTAATTGTAAGCTGATGATTTGTGTGATTTGCATGAAATCTTCTGATTAAGAGTATCAATCATTTTGTATTTCTTACACATTCATTATTTCTACCACCAGATTTGGGTCTGAGGGCAATTTTTGTGCAACAACATCGCCTGCCATAATTTTATGTTATCTTTTTCACAGTGCTGAAATTTGGTGGCAAGCAGTTTCCAGAAAGTTAATTCTCCCCTTTATTTTCAAAGTGTTGTTTTCCAAAGATAGTTGTCTGGTTATGATGTTACAGCCTGTATTATCTCAGTTGATTATTTTCAGTGTGTTGTAAGAGCAACAATTATTCTTTTTTTCTTATGCTATAGAAACATGGTGAAGGATGCCTTAATTGATTGCAATTCTGAGGAGTGCGTCCAGGGTTTTCTCGCTATCATGAGAACGGAGAACACTAATGTAGAAAATGACGTCTACCTCAAGAAGTGGTTCATGAAGCTCGTCCTCATCAAGAATCCCACCAAGGACATGCTTCACCAAGTGCATGTAAGCATCTGTACTGAAATTCAGTTGACTGTTTAGGGTGTCATGTGCAACTGTGAAGAATCAGACATTTTTGACATAGACTTGTATCTGGAATGCTGAGAGAGCACGATTGGTCATTTCAATGAATTGATTATGAATTGTCAATATTTTGAAGTACTTTTAGACAAAGCCTAGATTAAACTACATGGCTGTAAGAAGGAAAGAGAAGCGTGCAAGTCCAAATAAACAATGCATATATTTCTTATCAGTTCAAACAGTCACAGCTTTATAGATTCTTTACAGCTGCCTTGTGAAAAACAAAACAAAACAAATACAAAGGGGTTAAGGTTAACAAATGCAATGTATGTACAACTAAAGCAGAAAAGGGGTGACATTGGTGAAATAATGATATCTCAGTAGGTGGGGGGGGGGGGGGGGGGGCTGATACTGTTTCAATGCAGAGGACATTTATCATGAAATTCACATTTTTATTTGTCTAGCCTTCAGGATATGTACATCCAATGATAATGATGCTGTGGTTGTAAGCAGGTAATGCTCTAGTGTGTTTTGTGTCTGTTTCCATATTTGCTATGAAACAATATTAGTTGGTCATCAGATGGAGCTTTCGGAATTTTACACAAAATAGTGTCCTGTCTGCTGATGCTTGTTTTGAAATTGAACTGCTGTGATATGGTCGTTGACGATGCATTTGGAATGTTATATTTTTTCCCAGCGCTTTGTCTCCAACATGGCGGATGTGGACAATGCGGCGTACTATGCCCTCTCCTCCATGATTCACGAATACTGCATCATCGCCACCGATGACTGCTCACGCGACGGCGAGATCCTAGAGATTGCTGCCTTCTTTGAAAATAACCTCGACAACTCTTGTGCCCCAGAGACAGAACAAGAGACAAAGAAGGTCAATTGAACTTGAAAAGATTTCCGATACCTTGCGCTTTTCATGGTAGAATATGTTCATTGTGGTGTTAGTGTAGGTAGGTCCTATAGCTTATCATATTTAAATTTTGCAAAGACAGGCTGAATAAGATTACCTGACTGTATGTGTCTGGGATAGATAACAGAAGGCAATTTTTTATATGCTCTGTAATGAGAAATAACTTAATGAAAATAAAATTCTGTTCTTTCTTTGCAAAGAGATTTAGCACAGAAGGTGACAGTCATCAATTTTACCTTGTGCTCTGTTTGTTCGTAAAAGGGCTGAATTATGTGATATGTCAAGCAGTGTTGTGTTAATGTCATATCATTTGGTTTTACTTATTTTATTCAAGTTCATGAAAGTTACATTGATGTAAGGCAATTTGTTAATCAGATGTGATCCACTTATTGTTTTTCTGTTTTCTATCATAGAAGTTACATTATTGCAGTCTGTGAACTTACTGGTTAAACAGGGCTAGGAAACTGAAGGAACGATTATGTTCTTATGTATGTCCAGACAATCTTTAAGAGATGAGTGGTTTGTCCAAAGAAAACTTCTTATCATTAATGTGTTATTTGCTCTGGATATTGTCACAGATGCTGATGTCACTGAAGGCTATTGGTAACATGGGTCTCGTCCAAAGTAAGGCACTCATGAACAGATGCAACAGGAACCGCAACCCTTTCAAAGTTCGCCTGGCCTCCATCGAAGCCCACCGAAGACTGCCGTGTGATCGAGTGCCTGTGAGTCATCAACATTTTGCAAATTTCACTGTTACACACTACTAGTAGAAAAACACCCGAGAGTGCAGACCTCCGTGAAGCAGCTAATTTCCACCAGTATACACGTTTATGCTGAAAATGGTCCTATTTCCCAGTGATATACAACCCTTCCTACTGTCTCTACCTTATCTTCTTGCTGTAACTCCAGCATGCACTAAGTGTGCAGATTTGTTCCTTAAATACGCGCATCTTGTCTTCCTCATTTGTCAATTGGCCCCACTTCCCAATGATAAAGAATCTTTACACAACTTTAGAAGAGTTTCGTGGATCCAGACAGTGATTCGGATCGCTATCGAAATTTAATGATCTGTTCCTTGTGTCATTGCTCGCTTTTCCTGAAATTTCGTCTAAATTGGTTCATTTTTAAAAATATTTATCTTGCAAACATTCAAACCAGCAAGCAGACAGACAAACTAATGCCAACCCCAAAACCATAATAAACTCCGTTGTGGAGGTAGTAAATAGTGCTAACCATATCTGTACAAAAAAATAAGTTTTGGAGAACAAGTGATGACAATATGGTAATTGATGTTGGGTGTAAGTCATACAGAGTCTGTTCTCTTTTCTAGTAAAGCAAACTTCCATCCTGTGGATTGGAGTCCGCATGGATGTTGCGCAATCTCACGGAAGAATATGCTTGTCTCTTGGTTCCTCTAGATTGACCGTTTCATGGAAATCTTCAGCACTGTTGACAACGACAGCGAGCTGCGCATTGCTGCCTACAGAGCGCTCATCAGATGCCCCTCGGAAACTCTCCTTGACGCCATCGCGCGAGTGATGGCGGTAGAGCCAACGAACCAAGGTAAACATGTTATTGTGGTTGATGTTCAACACAAATCCTGCTCTCTTGTAGTCTTGAGAGTCCTTTTGTTGTGGTAGGTGTTCACATTGTATCAAGAGGGAATGGAACTTGTTTGATGTGTTTTGTTTGATGAAAGTTGTGTTCTGCTTTCAGCGTAAGGAAAGAAGCACAGTTGTATGTGTCTGTTTAGTTTAAATTCCAAACTTTGGACAACCGTGAAATCTTTGAATATCCTGTATATTTGTCACCATTTATCATGAAAACTGAATGCAAGCAATTCATGTTATTTATCACTCCTAGAAATCACATGCATATCATTTATGCAAATATTGGCATCTTTGTGCAGACTGTCATGTTGATATCTTTATTGAATAGTTGCTTTAGAGTCTCTAGAATGTAGGAAAACATATTGCACGAGAAGGTTGCTGTATTGGTACCTTTCAAACACAGTTCAGCACTTTTGTGGCGTAATGTCAGAAATTGTTATACTTTGCTGATTGAGCGGCATGATGTTCAAAAATCATGAAAAACAGTCAAGAAATACATGTATATTATATAATAGAGCTTTGAAATAATGTTACTATGGATATCTATAAGCAAAATATCACCGAGCTGATACACTGTTTACTGACTAGTTTATCCTATTCATGGAAAACACTTTTCATAATACAATAGTTTTGAAAATCATTTTTGTCACTTTGGAGATCTATAAACAAAATATCACCATGCTGATACAACTGAATAGATTACTAATATTCTAGCATGACTTTCTATAAGAAATAATGAAATGGCATATTCAGTCACTAACAGATTTTTAGTTTAGTTTGAAGCATTTTGTGTTCATTCTGATTTGTAATTTTACCATGGCTTCATATTTACACTCTGATAGCATGTAGGATCATGCAGCTGAGATTTTCAAACTGAAAAAAAAAAATGGTTGAACTGTGCCTGTAACTGAAGATGTTGCAAAGGGAGTTGTAAATTCCATATTACTCTGTATGGAAGTGCATGGTTCAAGGTGGTTATGGTGAAATTGGTTGTTATCATGCTAATCTCACTGTAACCTGTACTATGACTTTCTTTCAGTGAGCTGCTATGTCTCCAGTCATCTGCACAACCTGCTCAACTCCCAGGATCCCTTGCAGCAGGACCTGAAGCTCTCCATCCAAGAGAGCCCCCTCGTCAATGTTACCCAGTGTGACATGGACATCAGGAAGTTCTCTCGCAACTACGCCTTCTCACAGTACAACGGTGAGTATGCCTGTGTGGTTCAGAACCAAGTGTTCATTTGGAACACATTCAATGATAATTCAGGGCATTATATGAGAGCTATGAATATATTCAGGCTAACATTTAATATAATCTTTATCCTTGTAATATACTTTTCCTCCTAAACAAGTGTATTACATTTCCATCCATGGATGGCTACAGTGTATATTTCAGTGATAACAAACTTTTCTTTGACTCAACTGAAACGTTAAAGGGTTAATATAGTTTTGGTTGAGATGGGGCATTCATATTTTAACTTTTTGTGAGATAAACTAGAAACCACCTATGAAATATTAAAAGGCATACAATTCTAAGAAGCATTCAATATTTATTGAATGAAAATATGTTTTTTAAAATGGCGGAGATATCCAAAGCCATGTAAAACAAAGAGGTCCTAATAAAAGGTTGGTCCCACATGTTATTAGGACCTCTTTGTTTCGGGATATGTCATGGATGCAGCAATGCCCGTGGTTACAAAGATGGGGAAAATTGAAGAGAGAGGAAAGCACAGGTCCCCCTTCTGCAGGATGTAATTAATTCACCCTATGTTAATGTCAAAATCAACATGATTTGGCTGCTTTCTTCCGCAGAGGAGTCTGGCAATGGTATCCACGTTGATGGCGACCTCATCTTCTCTCCCCGGTCCTACCTCCCAAGGATTGCACGTCTTGGCTTCAACATCGATCTCTTTGGTTACGGCTTGGATCTCTTTGAGGTAAGCTGCCTCGCAGTTCAGTCAAAAGGGTGTCCAGGGATGGAATATGTTTTGATGGTGGTTACAGCAATATTTTATGCTGTGCCACAGAGTGGGTTCCGATGGCATTATGTTTAGGGTTGTTGGTTGGTCCTTCTGTCCGTCTGTCCCAGATCTTGCTGTCATGATTTAAGACAAAGCGTGTGATGGATACTTTTAGAACCTGGTCCAGGTGTGCTGCATGAGGTGTAAACGAGTGAACTGATAAAGAGTTCAGGCAAAAATCCCTCAATGCCAAAGGTCATTGAACTTTTGACGAAATATGGCATTCTCCAGCTGTGACCTTTGTCTTGCAATGTGTGATGCTAATATAATTTTGGAGGAAGGATGGAAATAAGTACACAGATATTTAAAAAGAAATCATTGGAGCAAAAGATCAAAGGTCAAAGGTCACCCCTTTTGCTCTTCAAAATATATCAAACTGTTACTTTAGCTGGAAATGACCAGATGTGTTTCAATATTGGTGGGAATGGAATGAACAATTACTTGCATGAACATGATATTGGTGACTGATGTATCGTTAAAGTCAAAGGTCAAAGGTCAATACCACTGTACTTTAGATATAAAGTGTGAGTTTCCAGCCAATACATCAGCTGCAAATGTCCAGTGGAATATGGTAAGGTCAGTTTTTGATGATTAGAGCTCAAGATCAATGAACTTCATGAAAAATGTAAATGGAAGGTCACACGCTCTTGTCAGATGTAATGGTTTGGTGAGAAAATAGAATCATTCCAGTCAGCTGTGTACTGCAGTCAAATTGCTTTAACTGTATTATCAGCTGATAATGAGCAGATCATAAATGTTATGGACATTTTATGGCATGAGCACTATTTAAATAGAAAGACCAATCAAAAGGACTGTGGAGAAGAGACAAAAATGCTGCCTCTAAGCTACAACAATATCATATGGGCAACTGCAAGAAAAATGACACTGCACATCTTGTTTTATGTGAAGAGATTATTTTTCAGTGACATTCTCCTGTCCAAAGTTTTGAATAATGTCTTAGTTACTCACTTCTAAATATCAGGGCCCTGTTTTATGAAGAGTTATGATTGATTTTATGTTTGATTTCGATCGTAAGTCTATAGCAGCCTGTGTGGTAGGGAAATTTATAGGAAGATTATATCGTTTGATAAAGCGGGGCCCTGGAGTTTCTCAGTGATAGATGCTAAGCATCTTTCTGATGGAAATATGAATAACTGAAGCTCGAGGGTAGAAGTTTTTAGATTTTTCCCTGAATCATGCATTCAATGTCCACCCATCAGGTGGAGGCCAGGACTGAGGGTATGCAGGAGCGCTTTGAGTCTCTCCTTGAGAGGGACAGCGAGGAACGCACGGCGAACATGGTGGAGCACGTCCAGCGGATTTTCAAGAAGCAGGCATCCCGCCACAGGAGGGCAGGAGTCAAGACTGCGTCCATCAACAAGATCAAGACTAAGGTAGGGTTGGACGTAATTGACCTTGTGGTCTCTAGAATCTATCTAATATAATGTCATTTAGCAGCTTGAGAGGGATATGAAAATCAGTTCAAAGTATTTTATCAACAGGTGTATTTTCTTTGAGATAAATATAAATATTATTACCTATGAGATGAATGGAAATTGCTTTGCGAACTCAATGAAAAAAAGTTCAACATATAAATGCATTTTTGTAAACCTGAAATTCACATTAACGGCAAATATTTTCTTATCATATGGCCACTGCCAATTCCAAAAAGAAATTCTTTTAAAATTTTGCAAGTGTGCTGACTGGTGGGATAATTGACATGAATGCAATGTTTTGTGTTGTTTTGCTTTTTAACGATAGTATGACCAGAACCACTTGTGGACAGAGGATAGCGAGGAGGCCTCATTGTCTCTGAAGTTGATGGATACTGAGGTGGCGTACAAGGATCAGGATGACTTCGCCAGGATGGCCGCCAAGTTCAGCAGGGAGAACATGATGATGGTAAGTTAGGAAGGCTTTGCACCTCATTAAATTGGCTGCTTCTCTCAATATAAAAGCTATGTATATAAACTCTCTTATGGCAAGACACCCGGTGGACACTGTAAAATGACTGTTGCTAGTCTTCTGGGATGAGATGCTAGGGGTCAGCATCATTGCCAATTTTCTGTAACATTCATATGAGTTGGAGGGATGAAAATATTTTATCATTTTTTTTTTTTTTTGTCTGCAGTTTGCAGCAAGAGCGATGGCACAACATAAAAATCTCACTTATTATGTTCAAAATTAGTGTGCATGTGTGCTTTATTTGCATGTTTGTATGTGTGTGCGATTGAACATATGAATCGGTAGGAGAGAGCATGCATCTTTTTATGGGCAGACATGCGGCATTTGTAGATGTCAGCCATTATTTCATGGGTGGAAAACAAAGAATTGCTGTAGATACAAGAATGTGCTTTGGAAATTTATCTCATTCTTTATGGGGTGCTGTGAAGTTCAGAGTGACAATGCAAGAAATGAAGAATTAAAGTTCAGGCATGAATTTGCGGTGTGCCGTCTCATCTACCACATTGATTACTTGAGGCTTTTGACTCTGCAGTGATGTGCCCTGAAGCTGTTGTCACTCAAGGCTCTATAAATGAAGCAATGGCACATTTGTGTCTACGTGTTGTGTGTGCCTATAATGTGAACTCTGCATCACTAAGATATCTTATTCATGCTAAATGTAATTTTGTCTTCAAATTTTGCGCAAGTACATGGATTTTGACTTACCAGGCTGAATTTTGTTCGCACGATCCTCCAGATAATTGCCTCGCTGATGCAAGAGAGGTCCCGTGAGTACACTGTGAACAAGAACTTCAAACCCTCATCAGCTTCCGTCCCCACCATTGCTGGTCTGCCCCTGGAGGTCAGCATCAAAGGTGCTCTGACCTCTGTCATCAAAGCTTCAGGCAGCCTGGATGTTGTTGGCATGGCAACCAAGCCACGCAGGATGGCCATCTTTGGATCGCTGGAGCCGAGGTATGTACAACATCACGATACTCATGTTGTACTTTTTTGTTTATGCTGTATTTCTTTTTTTTAAAGTGTGAAATAAACCTGAATTGTATTGAATTGAATTGAATTGAATTGGTATGTATCGCCCTCACACTGTTGGATGTCAAGAGTTTAACGATACATGTGTCAATGTGACACTGTACACGTACGTTGTATCTTAACCAGGATGGTCTGTCTCCGTGCAGCACTGGGTTTTAGTGATACTCACATAGTTTGCAACTTTCATTCACTAATTGCATTGCCCAACGATCCCTACAACTTGAGTGTATCATTGACAGAGCTACCAAGTCTCACGCATTCTGAGTGAGACTCAAGCATTTAGGGTCTGTCTCACGATCTCACGCATGGCACCCATTTTTCTCACGCATCGGGCAAAGTCTGCAATTTGGGCCTATAAATAAGGAGCATAGCTCAAAAGATTAAAGTAATAGTTGCAATTGAAGGTATATTTTCCCTTTTTCTTTCAAAATAAGTAAAAACTAGTCACTTAAATATGCACCTGATAGCACCATTAAGAGCTAAAAATTGAAAAAGCGCCCTACCGTACCTGGCAACAGGGGGAAAACCCCTCCCACACCCTTGCTCGCGCGCACATTCGCTCGCCGAGATATCGAGTCATGAAAATCTCACTCATACAAATTTCTTGAACTTGGCATCCCTGCATTGACTGCGCATGTAGTATTAAAGAGACAAACAAAGATGGAAGTCTCTCCTGCAGCACTTCTGTATAGTATTCAAAGTCATACATGTATTAAAGTCATTGAAGAAGATTTGCCCTCCATGAATGTTTACTTTCCAATGATGGGATATTGCACTTTGTTTCTGTGTGTTTCATGCCTGCAGCGCTGCAGTTGAGATCCAGGCGAGCATGATGGTGAACACCTCCTGCATCCGAAGTGGCCTGACCCACAAGACCAACCTGGCCGCCTCCGTGAGCGTGGGCGGCAGCCTGGGCTTTGAGAACGGCATGCTGAAGCTGAAGGTGGACGCCCCGACGAAACGCCAGACTCTCATCGATGCCTCGTAAGTAGTAGTGTTCAAAGCTGCGAGATACAATATGTGACCCTGCATCACAAAACCAACAAAAAGTTGCCAGATACGGATTTTCAGTTGAGGGCAGATTCTGAAAGAGCAGACTCTTAGCTTTAAAATGATGTATAACTCCATTCAAATGGATTCCCCTGACCCATCTCAATACTAGAAAGAAAGCACACACTCAGGAGTGCTCTGGAAAAGTGTGAACTGAGAAAAAAGGTTTTCAAGTGCAGGGTCTATTCAAGCGAGTCCTGAGTATACTCGGGCAGGTGTCTATGGGAAATGCATGTTGTAGCAAAATCAAACCGTCCTAACGGGTTAATCAATTGTTAATCTTTACCAAGCCATGCCAGCTGTGCAATGAATGGGACAAAGCACAGGATGTAAACCAGTGGAGCAACAACAATGAAGGGATTATCAGATTAAGGTGAAATTGAGCATGTTCTATTAACACATTCTGTCCATGATTAATGCCAACTTTCAAAGCATTAGAGTAATCCTTTCAAAAGTTATTAGACTTGAAAGTGAAGAGTCAGTGTGTAAGGGATTTCAAACAATGGAAAGGGGACTCTAAGACATACCTAATCATTCTATTCTTCCCCAAAAATGAGCTGTAGAAAAACTGCTGAAAACACACTTTTCCATTCATGATATAATCCCAAACTGAAGAATAATGTAGAAGAAGGATAGCTCTTTCAGAAAATATGAAAAACCTCAAGATTGAGGCAGTTGACCCATTTCATCCTTTTTGAGTCCTCAAGTAAAATCAAGGGGTGCAACTTTTTGTTCGTTATGTGATGCACGGTCACATATACTGGTGAAGATGAGGAGCTGGTGTGGGTGGCGCCGCTTTTGATGAAACACATATATGTTTATTTGTTTGCACATGTTTTTGTGTGTATGTGCATGTCTATGTGACTGAAACTTTTATGGGCAGCCCTGGCACTCAGTTGTGTTGTCAGCACTTTGAAAGCTAGTTGCCAAATATGGTTGATATTTTCAGAGTTGTGCTAACATCTTAGAAAATCTGCCTCTCTTAACTTTCTGACAATTCTGCAGCTCTTCCCTCTATTTCATGGAGGACAATGCCCTCGTTCCTGTGGCTGACACTGAGGAGGGGGTGAACACCATCGACGAGACATTCGAGAGCCCACAATACCGCGTCCATGTTGATGGAAGGAGACCTGGCTTTGAATGTTATTCTGTAAGTATCAAGAACTTCCAAGACTCTGCACTGTTTTTTGTGGTAGGTGTAGAGTATTGAGATGTTGTTCTTGCTTTTGTTTTGTTTTGTTTTTCTCTCCTTCAGAGATATTGCGTTGGACGGTGAAAAAAAATTGTCACGTTCTGTTTTTCCATCCAGAACTCTCTCAACTCCTCCAAAGAAAACGGTTTCCTGGCAACAAATTGTGATTTTTTTTTCAATCATATCACTTTTAAACCAGTAGAACAGATAACTCATATTTTGTGAAGGTACACTTATGTACACTGTAGGATAAGAATAGTATCTTGCAACTGTTTATGAGGTCCTTACAGAAGTGGTTACTATTTGTTAATGGCATACCATTAAGGAGCACATTAGAAGTTACATTAAGATCAAAATTGTATTGAAGCTCGGATGAACATTAAACACCTAGGCATTCGTATAATACTAGTTGAATTATGAGCATTCAAGCACTAAACACAGAAATACACAAGTAGTCAAACAGTGCTCTTAATTTTGATAAGTGTTTTGAGTGCTGATAATAATATAAACACAGAAAGCCCCATAGCATTGTACACACCGTCCAAAGTCCTGGGCACTGGAAGGGCTAATGAACAGCAGTTAAATGTAAGATGTCTTTGTATTTGCTTATCCGCTGTGACAAAATTTTCACAGGGGATGAGAGAGCATTTATTTATGATTTTTTTTTTGTCATCTTCCTATACATTATAGCTGGAGGCTCTCTTCCATCAGTGGAAACTGAACATCACACTGGACAAGCTAGATCAGAGTTTGATGTCCTACGACCTTGAGGTCGGATACCACACAGAAAAGGTGAGTGTCTATCAGCGACACAGAGGATTTGATCTTGCCATCATTTCCAGGACTGCTTCAAATAGCCTGAGAAATAGTGATGGAGTACACTCGTGTAATGGCAAACGAAAGGCCAGTGGCATATTACTCTACAGGAATCTCCTAATTCATCACAGTCACCATCACTGAAAATGGGGTGCTTACATCCAATTGCTGTATAAATAGTAACAGATAAGTATGGATGTTGACTAGATTATAAGCTATGATATATTAATCGGTATACATCATACAAGGAAGAAAAAATGCTGATAAAGCATAGTGTTATACCTGTTTTAGCCAGAAGAACTCCAACTTTTGCAGACAAAAGTTTGACACTGTCTTTGTTTACTACTTTGCACAAATTGTATGAGTGAAAATTTTGTTAACTTTTTTTTTTTTTTGGGGGGGGGGGGGGGGGGGGCTTATGACTCCTAACTTACCTCAATTTCTTTGATAGTAATTCTTAGCACAAGGAAAAATGCATCTATTTGTGGTAGTGAAATAAAATGTGAATTATGGGGAAGGACTGCTTCGTTTGTCTGTGTCCCAGTGATTTCTTCTGAAGTGTATGCAAGCATGCTTGATATAAGCAATTTCTTCAGTTTCTTATCTCAATGCTTTTATCATTCTGGATTTTGCTTATTTGCTGTGAATCATCAAATTTTGCTTTGTATACTGTTTGCATTTTTCTGCAGAGCTCTGTAGCCCTGCTGTCAAAACACAGCCATGCAGACACTTGGTTTGCTATCCTGACAGTTAAATAATCCTAACCTATATGAAATGCTTACTTGTGATTTGATGAGATACAATGTATGCCCCCTTTTCCAATTGTCCTTGCCCCGTACTCAGCAGGTTGTTTTTGAAATTATGGAATAGAGGATGATTGAAATTATATGTCCGTTACTCTCCATCACAACTCAGGCCTTCAGGAATGGAGAGATCGAAAAGATGGACCAGGTCCATATTCTTGTTGGAGCGCCAGGCAGTGAATCCATCGGAACCTATTCACTAGACCTGACCTATCACCGTAGCAACAAGACATTACTTGTGCACAGCATGTCCCCAACAACCGATAATTACATCACAGGTGTGTACACGTGCATTTTTCTGGATGCAGTAAGCCGAAAAATCTATTTAAAAACACACATATTTCATTAGCTCTCTGCAGCACTTCAGTGTTTAGCTAATTTTCTTTTTGGAGATTAAAAAATGAATGCAGAGTGTAGTTACTAAGTTTCGCAGAAGGTCTTTCATTTTTCTGTATTTGTTCAATTTCCTTCAGGTTACGTTCCTATTATTTGTAGTCCTTCTATAACACCTCCCCCACTGAGGGGTATTTGCATGGTAGTAATTTTTTGTGCTCGGCAGGGTAAGAGGGATTTCTGATAATTTTATTCTGCAGAATCAAGACATTGATTTGTGCTACATATTGGAAGAAAGAAATGCTTGTTTGCATATATTTTGAGCTAGTATTTGGTTGTGCTAAATACACGAAAATTTCTACACCTCTTTCTATCTCTCTCTCACTCTCTTTCTCTGGTATGAATGCTTTTCTGTGTGTGTTTGTGTGTATACTTGCAATTGATGTTTTCCTGTTGTGCCATCTGAAAAGCAAACAAACAAACAAACTTGTGGAAACAGACATTGCCAGATGTTGAATGCTAGATGATCTGTCACTGTGTCATTGACATTGTGGTCCCCTGTATGTGTTTCTCTGTTCAGCCTCACTACTTAATGACCCGGATCGCAAGAGCGCCCAACTGACCGCACTAGTGGGTGGCTCCGTGTACGGCTTCCAGGCTGGCCTTGACACCATTCCCCTGCCCACTGGGGTCCGCTACGTTCCAATCTTCAACGTGACCCTCGGCAGCTTGGAGAGTTATGCACTGGAAGGCAGTGTGATAAACTCAGAGGGAAACAACGCGCTCAACATCAGCCTTATCAACCGGGAGAGGATGAAGCTCTTGGCAATCAGCGGTAGGTGATTACATCATAATAATACAGTTTTAATTATTCATCCAGGGTAGCTTCTTCTGTGTTGCCACTGCTCTACCAGAGGGCCGTGCTAATAATTTTACCCTAGCATTGCCAGGTTCCCATTTAGGGCTAATGGCTTTGTCCAAGTGGAAAGCCAATTTATCTGACATGGAAATAAATACAAACTGTGGTGTGCTGTTCGTGTATGTTGTGTGCTCATGATTATGCATGTAACTGGGCTATGACAGAATGGTTCAAAGGAATTTGTGGCAACATTGGCCTTATGGATCATGGAATTTGAATTGAGAAAATGTATAAATCTGTAAATAGATAATAAATGTGTAGATGTCATGATACATCACCTTCTCATGAGGAGCATAATTCAGGTATGCAGTTCACCTTATAGCATGCACTGATGGAATCCTAACCCAGCTGAAAGGCAAAAGGGTTTATTTATGTCAGACACAATGAAAAGTAAATGAAATCAGAAGCATGTCAGTGCAACAAAGTCTAAGGTATTGCGATGTTTCTAGGGTTTTCCTGTGGTTCATTTCATTTTGTTTTGTTTTTGAACCCAGTAACTCTTTGATTGAATTTAAAACCTTACAGCTCTCAAGCAGTAACGTACTTGTGAATTTCTGCTCTCCAGGTGATCTTGTGAACACCCAGACCATGAAACGTGTGTCTGCCTCCGCCTCCATAAACCCCTTCAATGCCGCCCTCCAGGCCGGCTTCGAGAGGGAGGAAACCTCAAGCAACTCTGTGTCCATAACACCCATCTTTGACTTCTCCACCTCTCTGCGCGCCCTGCCTTCACTCAGTATCGGGGGCAGACCTGTCAGCATCAGCAGGAATCCAACCACCGGGAAGGTCTCCATGGTTACCATTGAAAACATGTACCTGGCCACGCCCACCTCAAGGCTCTTTGAAGTTAACGGTGAGTGAAGAGAACACAAGAACCATGGGGTTACAATGAACATTTGCATACAATAACTAAATAATTCTGGAAAGCTTGGGGAGATGGGAAGGGTAATGACACATTGGAGGTGGGGAAAGTTGCCGGTAGGGTTTGTGGTGGGGAAATTAGGTGATGACAAGTGAACAAAACTTATAAAGTTTAATGTAGGCTATGTAATCTCAACCAGTTTCTTAGAAGAAATCTTATCAGACATTCCAAGCAGGTGATGTGATGTGAGTCATCTCTTGTGAATCAGCATAGTTGAAGTTTCATTCTTTCATAAGTTTGAAATTACAAATTGCTAGTGAGATTAATTGAGAAATAAAGAACAGGCAGCATAAAGGAAAGGGACTTTTGTTGTTGTTGTTGAAATTCCGGTTCTCATCAAGTGGCTTTATGCAGCAAATTCCTTGATAAAAGATTTCTGGACAGACTCCTGGAATTCAACTATGACATTGAGGTGTTCTGGTTAAGCCAAGATGCATTGAAGTAACAAGAGAATTCTGCTCGTCCTGCAGATTTGCACTACGAGGGCGCTGCCAGCTTCGGCTTCCAAGCGATGATAGACGAGACCATCCCAGTTGGTGTAGAGTTCCAGACCTCATCGCAAGAGAGGCACCACACTGTCGACCTGACTGCCTCCTCCATCATGGGCGAATACCACATCGGAGCCTCGCTGGACAGCCATCCCGATGACCCAGTCAAAGTGCTCAACGTTGTGACTAACATCAATGAAACTGAGTTCATCTCTCTCACAAGTGAGTTGGAAAGGCAGAGAGTGGTTTGTTATCACTGTGCCAGGTTGGAGTACTAATTGCATTTGGAATGTCGTATATCAAATTATCTGACGATCTGCCTCTGGAAATTTAGCATAAGAAGTCTCAAAAGATTGTGATATCCAAAAGGAGAAATCACAATCAACTCTTGATAGGATCCTCATATGTGACCCGCTACAACAAAAGGATCCTAAAGTCGCTGACGGGCGAGCCGAGCATGGCCCAGAAAAATGCTTTTTTTCAGGCCTTTCCTTTGATCATTTAGCTTCGTAATTTTGGCAGATGGTGGAAGATACATTAGACTACAAAATTATGTTAAAAACAGAAATCCGAATGTTTTGACAGATTTTGGTGATCTGACATCAAACTCGATTTTTTCGGCTCACCCGTCAGCGACTTTAGGATCCTTTTGTTGTAGCGGGTCACATATGAGGATTTCCAAATAATGTTTACTGCCCTTGTATCCCTTACTGTTAAAGTGAGTGTAGGTTGTTGATATTTATTTTTCTTTTCCTGTCATACTTCCATATTCAGCAACATTGACCAATCAGGCCGGAGCCAAGCATTCTCTGGACACAGATATCACATATAAGACGAGGCAGCTCTACCGACTGGTTCTCGGCTTGCAGCAGGAGGAGATTTCTCAGGGCAAGAGGTTTACGCCTCTCTTCCGTATGAGGACTAGGACGCTGGGCAGCATCTCGCTGGCCGGGTCAGTGGATGTAGCCCAGGACAGTGTCACCTTCAAGGACCTCACAATCAAAGGAGCCAAGAAGTCATTGGCGCTCACTGGTAAGTAGAATCAATGTTCCATATACGCCCGCCATGTATTTAGTGAGTCTAATTTTTCGCAAATCGGGACTTCCCCGACAATTACGCAAGTTGATGGTCAAATTTGCAATTGTGGAGTACATGGCTGAACGGAGGAATGCAATCGTGCCATTTATGTCGGGATCAGAGATAATATTTGTGCATGTTTTTGAATTCGTGAATAGCATGGAACTTAAGAAATTCGTTAAAATATCAACCTCACGATATATGTGGTGTGAACAGGAAATGACGTCACCATCTCACTCTGACGGCTGATTTTAGGTACTTTTAAGCTGTTGTCTGTGTCCTGTACTGGCATTTAAAGGTCACTGCTATCTGAAGACGGACAAAAACTTAATCTAGGAATTTTCAGTGGTAATGTTATTTGTAAGGAAGAATAGATTTGAATGACTGATTAGTTCCCTTAATTAACAGGGGTGATGGTCACTGCAAATTAGCATGCACGGTATCATTTTTCCTGACATAGCACCGGTTGGAAGAGTCCTGTAATTAAAGTAAGGTGCAATGGATTGAAGGAGATAAGAGAAGTGCTTCCTTTTATGGAAGGTCAGTCCTTGAGATGGGTGGTGAAGATGTTTGACCCTCAAAAAAAAAATGTGAAGAATAAGGTGATGAAGGTCCACATACTAATGGCAGAATATGGTGATTGCATAAGAAAGTGGAGACTGCACAGTTGACTGCATGTTTTGGTCAAGTGCTCATCTTTCTAGTTATGATAAACACAACTTTTTTGTATATTTATATACATATGTATTCATTTCCTTGTATGTTATTTACTGAACATTTATTTTGTTCTATTTATTTGTTTATTTATTTACTTATTTGTTTATTTATCCATTTATTCATTTATTTTTATTTATTCATATATTCATTATTGATTGATTGATCGATTGATTGATTGATTGATTGATCAGTTGATTGATTGATTGATTTATTGATTTATTTATTTATTGATTGATTGATTGATTGATTGATTGATTGATTGATTGATTGATTCATATATTTATTTATGTCATCATTGCAGGAGAAGCTGGAATCGAGAGGAACATCAACCGTGCCTACTGGACCATCAGTGTGCTGAACCCTTACACAAACATGACAGCAGAGGGCGCCGCATCCTGCTTTGAGCAGACAGTGACCTTTAACAACATGCTGGCTGTTGGCGATGGCACAGATGCGGTCCGCTCCTACACTGTGGTGTTTGACTTGCAAAATTCCACCAGCGAGGTGAGTGGAAACAAAATGAGGATAAGAACTAAAGTAAAACAGAAACACCTTGGCCTTTTTTCCCACTTGAAAAAAAAAAAGACGAAGCATCCTGCCTACCAATTTCGTATTTGCCAGTAAGCTATTTCTGACAATTCTAACAAGAGCTTGTGTGAATTAATCATTGCACTGCTACAATGAAATACTGTGATATCTCATGCCAAGGGGTTGCTGTTGCTTATGGTGATGACGGGAGTAAGTTAGGAGAATGATGTTACCGGTTGATTTCATCTCCGTGTAGGGCCAGATTCTGTCATGGAACAGCAAACTGGAGCTAAACCTCCCCCATCATCCTGAACTCAGCTTCCGCGCAGATTCAGCATTCACCCTCACTCCGGGCCGCTCGCATGGGGACGTCTTCAGACTGTGCTATGATGGCATCGACTGCACGGATGAAAATAAGAGAGTAAGTATAGGAGGGGAAAGGGAAGTAGTACTCTTTTGGATAGAGTCTGGATAGTCAATCTTTTCTCATATAGATGGTGAGGGAAGTGTGGTTCAGAGAGCTATTAGAATTATTATGAGCTCAAAGAGTGAGTAATGCTGCTGCAGTGATGCAATGAGTTTAATTTCTCATATAAAGCACACCTGCCAGTTGTTCCCAGTAGATGGGAATATTTCTGTTTCTTATGAAAGAGAAAGCTTTATTCAATCGTGTGTTTCTATTTTTGTCAACACTTCCAGGTAGTGATGCATTGAAGACGGGTGAAAATTCCTTTTTTAACCTGTTGGGGATGAGTTCTGAGTATACTCGGGCAAGTGTCTATGGGAAATGCGTGTTGTAGCAAAATCAGTCCGTCCTCAACGGGTTAATATTTTCTCCCATTCCGATCTATTTCTTAAATGATTTGGTTTGCAGGTATGCATTCAAACATTGTTGTTGAGAATACTGCCACATTGACAAACCATCTGATGGAATGTTTTCGGTTGAAAGTAGCTGTGCATAGGCAGGATTTATTGAACTTTGATTTTCCCTCTCTGACTGTGGTGATATCAGAATTGTTTGCTGGTTTCACTCCAGGTAACTCTTGGGCACGACTTGACCTTCAGCCGCAACCAAGAATTGCATCTGTTCAACAATGACCTGGAAGTGCAGTACAGCCATCCTGCTGCTGGGAAGAGCTACAGCCTGAGATTGACATCTGACTGTGGCAGGGACGTCCCATCGTCCTCCTCCCTGCTCATCAGAGATGACTCTGCGGTGCTGTTCAACGTCTCGCTCGGCTACGTACCTCAGACAAAGTCAAGAAACGGATTGGTGGCAGCCGACTTGGAGATGCCGGGCCTCTGTTCCTATGGCACCAATACCACCTGGCACATAAGAGGAGGCTACCTCATGGTCTCGTCACAACTTAGGTCTGGGGAGGACAAGATGGGTGCATTGCTTATTTCAAATTTGACAGTGCTTGGGTTGATCGAAGAAGTTTACTATGACCTGCTCTTACAGTGCATGGATAGTGCTGATAACACCTATGCCTACCACTACTCCTCTTCGCAACAAGAGGGTCGCATGTTCAGACTACAGACCGTGAAGAAGAACAATGAGGTGAAAATGCTGCGAAGAGAGGAGTTCTCACTCCAACAGTCTGAGGAGAGTACACTGCTCCTTGTCAGTGACGTCTGGAAGACCATGTTTAACACCCCTCAGGAATTCAGCTACAACATCTCTTTCTCTAGGGATCACACCAACAACAACGACGCCAACCTGGAGCTCCTGCTTGGCCTCTCACCCAGTCTGAGACCATACGCCCTCACGGTTGAGTTCAGGAACACCTCCTCCAAGTCCAAGCGAGAGGGGCTCCTGAGGACCACTGTCGCCTTGCAAAGCATGAACGTCACTACCCTGGCTCAGGGCAAGCTGGAAGGTGGCGTCCCATCCGGAACCCTCAGTCTCACCATCTTGAATGGCAGGAGGAGCGATATCACATATAGTGTAGACCTAGCTATGCGAAACGCCACCAGCGAAGACCAGCTCAGCTACCAGACCTCCCTTGTCCTTGCAGCGCCTCGTCACCAGTCCAGTATTAGGCACTATCTCACAGTTGGCCGACCCTCCATGATGGATATTGCCAGTGAAATCTCAGGATCATTCAATGGTGAGAGCATTTCTGTTTCATACATTCTTTAAAAATTAAGTCAATTCAACCTTATATTTAATATACAGTTTGCTCTGTTTTCCTTTAGTGGTTTTTAGTCCTTTCAAGAATTATCCAAGACATGAAGAACAGATGTTCATTTTTTGTGTTGATTTAGAGTACCACATGTTTATTGCCAATATTCTTTATATGACAAGTTAGAATAGCATGATATGCTTACTCATTTTCATGTACAAGTCAACGAATTTCTGGATAGGTTTTGATTTGAGTCAGTCTGTAGGGGACGTAATTTTAAAGGCATAATTTACCATTTACAGATGCATCAAAAATACCAGCATTAGTGCTTTAAAATAGTTCTAAATAGTCAGTTGGGGATAGAAACAACCGATGTAAGAATTTGAACCAGTATGATCAATGTTAAGTATTGTTACATATAGAAAATGTGAACGATAGTTATGATAAAAATTTTTCCAGTCTAAACTGTCCACAGTTACTGTCCGAGTATCCTCTCTTTATAATTGCATTTATACTGGCGCTTTATACTGGTGTTTAATGAAAAAAAAAAATCTCGGTATGTTTTAGGCTTTATTGCAAAACTTGTACATGGTAGGATGTTTTGTGATGCAACTGACCTCCACATATGCATTAAAAGTGATATCTTGAACATTTTTTTATATCACTGTTCCGAAAGGTTTAATATAATTGAATATTTCTGGTACTTTGAATTCCTGCAGGCATTGAAGTCACCACTGGCATAAGTCGGGATGTAGTAGAGGACAATGTCGAGTCAAAGGTTTACCTGACGTTGCCAGATCACACGTACGAGCTCGTTTATGACAGCAGTGCCAATCGCCACCGCAACGTCACTATTCTGAAGGACTCCGAGCCCATCCTCATGCAGAACACTACTACCAGTGTGGTGAGATCAGCCCACAACAAACTTGTGTCAGTGAGCCACATGCAGAGGACCAACGTGATGGGCCATGTTCTTGAGGCGGACTTCGTGGTGTCCAACCTCAGCGATGGCATTTCCTTCTCTGGTCGCCTTAGGCAGAACACCACAGATGTTCTCGACATCAGTATCTCTACCTCTCGCTCCCCACGTTCAAGGAACGTTGTCCTGGATGTGCGTTCCGAGTATGTGCCCGGCTACGCCACTGTAGCAAATCTTATTTTCCTGAATACTGAGACAGTCACGTCGCTGAACTCTTCGCTGAGTGTCAACTATCAGCAGGAGGTAATCTGCAGTTTGTTTTGTTTTTTTTTGGTCTCCTGGTAGCATTTTCTACTGGCAGTGATAACTTGCTTTCAAATTATTTATCAACCCAATGGACGTGCACCTATCTAACATTGTGTGGAAATAATCTTTTGAACAGAGTGTAAGATGTCCTGTAATGCTTGGTTTCCCAAGGATCTGTGGACATTAACTAAGCCTGTCGCAGATCTCCTCACTAGCAATTTACGTTGTACAATATATATCAAACAATATATTTTTATGCAATGCCTCTTATGACAATATGGTTACATAGGTGTTAAACTAAAATGAAACCATCCTTAAACTACAAGTCACAAGACAGCAGAAAATGTTTTAAGCAATCTTGTTTAGTGTTTACTCATCTGCGTTGCCTTTTTTTTGATGCAGTTTTGTCTTGCTTTGAATAATTCTATCACCAGATCAGCTTGATTTTAGATGTTTTATTTTTATGTTTACCGATTAGTCAGTTTTCAATTTTTTTCATTGTTTATGTGATAGTTGAAAAACAGTCTTCAATATTAAAAAGTGTTACAAGAAAATGTGCATAAGACTTTAAAAAATGTTAGATTATTTGAATGTTCTTTTATCTTCATTTTTTCTGTACTTGTATTTGACTGGTTCTCTTGTCTCTTTCCAGTTTTCTTTTGCGTTCAGCAACGATCGATCGATGGAGGATACCAGCATCACCCACGTGATCGTGAAGCAGCCCACAAACCCCGATCTTCGCCTGCGTCAGTTTGCCCTCCACGATTCTTGCCACAAGACGGGCAGCTCCTACCAGCACAACACCACGGTGATGTGGGGCGACTTCCTACCCACCCAGATGATCAGCATGAAGCTCGTAGCCATCGGCTCTGATAGCAAGAGAGAGGAGTCGGTGAAAATCATCAACCCAGGCAGGGTCTTTGGATTCGGCAACCTCTATGGCCTCGTCATGACTGATGCCATCAATGGCTACGATCGCTCCCGTAATGTGAGTTCAGTTTGATGCGCAGTGTGCTCTTGCCCATTGGTCTTTCTTTGTGTGTCCTTGTAATTGGTGTTAATCGGGGACAATTGCATGGAATACACCTCCCAATCAGGGATCTTTGCTAAACTAGGGATATCCCCAGTTTCCAAGTAACGCAAAATGCCTCAGAAATGCTTAAATATCCACATCTTTTGTTCTGGTGTTGTTGAAAAATTCCTTAATGACTGCTTCCACTACACGTTAACTTTCAACTTTTTTGAATGGATTTGTTCATGAAGAATATTTCTATGAGTTCTTGGTTGGATTGTGAATTCTCATACAGCTAGTGCAAGCATTTAACCTGTAATTAAAAGTAGAAAGTTCACACAATGAATACACCTGTTTTTAGCAGTGCCCAGTTAAAACGTGTAATTCTCTCTTAGTCCATATGTACACATTTCCCGTACTTAGTAGTAAGATGTTCACACACAACTGTCATGTGAATTGCCACAAGTATAATGCTTGTATACATTGTATATTATATCATACATACAATCATACATTGTATATGATTTATACATATTCACCAATCTCTTGTGTCAGATGACTGTGTATGGAGAGATGGGCAGATTGTTGACCATCGAAAGTGACTACAAAAATGCCAGCATGGGTTCTATGAAGAACCACCAACTTGGTGTCACTGTAACAAGAGCCAACAAAGAGGTAAAGAAGCTGGAATGTTTCAATCCTTTTCTGGGGGAGTGATCATCTTCGATGAGAGAATGTATGAAGATTCATCACTGATCACCTGACTTGATGCACTGTCACTAGAAGCAATTTACAAAACTTTGTTCTGTATAACTAGTACTTTACAGATTATGCAGACAGCTGTCATATTGTTTTAGATCACCTAATAGAGAAATGATATTTGATGCTGAGAAAAAAAAGCAACTGAGCATTCACATTTCATTCTGCATTACAAGTTGATACCTAATAATGCCCGAGAGAAGGAGTACTGGTACCTGTCTGTGAAGTAAAAAAGAAAAATAAAACAAGTATGGAATTATAAGTAGCAATCACTGGATTTCAAATGGAGCATTGCATAAAGATGTATAATCACAATGAAAGCATGCAACAGATATGAAAATCTGAAATCATGACAAGGTGGTATCCCATGGGAAACTCTAAATGCTGTTCTCTCATCCATTCAAAGTAACTGCTCAACATTAGCAAATATAACTTGCTTCCAAAGATCCTTAGAAAATTTTATCATGATTGGTTTTTGTGTACAAATTTCTATGTGTAAACTAAGACAATTGATATGCACATCATATCCTGTTTATGTTTGATAAGTGTGTGTTGTAACATTTGTATTTGTTTATTTTGTCTTTGACTAGGTACATGTACATTTTTTTTCCAGCTTACCAGGTGGCCTATTAGTTCTGTCACCAGTGTCTGGTGAAAATCCTTTCATTGTGAAATCCTTTTCCCGTTTTGTCTCAAAATTTGTAGCTGCAAAGTTTATGTACTGATTGAAACTTTGACCTTTGAACTCTGAACTCTGCAGCCCATCAGTGTACAGACCAGCCTGGTTTACAATGGTGAGGAAGCCCTCTTGGATGCTGACCTGGCCATCACTTACTCTCGCGATGAAGACGAGAAAATCTCTGCAGGCATCGAGGTTACGGAGAACTCTGGTGGTCATGGGTTGACTCTGACCTTCAAGCACGAGATCAATGCCATTGACATCCGTATTCAAGGGTCAGTCACTGTTCATGCATTTCCCTATTAAAGACATAACTTAACATTTGCAGATGAATTAAAAACCCATCATTAATGCTTCGAAATAGGTCTAAAATATGAGTTAGGGATAGAAACAACCAAGGTAAAAATTTGAATATGTATAATCAATGTTAAGTATTGTTAAATACACAAAATGTGAACAATGATTACGATTAAATTGTTTCCAGACTAAACCATCTACAGTTATGGTTTATGGAGAAAAATAGTGATATCTCCTTAGGTTCTATTGCAAAATTCTTATATGGTAGGATGTTTTGTGATACAACTTACGTACACATACATGTATGCATCAAGTTTGATATCTTGGAAATTTTTTTAATCACTGCTCTCAAAATTAAACAGGACTTAAGTCAACACCCTAGCTTGTACCCCCTTGCACATCCTTGTACCCCCTTGTACCCATTCGTATCCCCTTGTAGATCCTTTTGCCCCCTTGTACCCTCTGAGGAGTAACCATTTCAAATGCTTGACACTGTGTGTTTGGCATTGCATACCACAAGTTGTTGATAGAAATGATTCCCTTTGTGAACATGAACATTTAAATGCCAATATATTCTGCCTCATTCAGTGACGCATGTCATATCACTTCACATATTGACCAAAGGTTGTGTTTATGTTAGGTAAAGAATAAAACTCTGTGTAAGTCATCTTTAGGTCACCAAAAGTTAATGACTTTGCAGATGCAAAAATACTAGAAAAAAAAAGATGTGTTTGAAACTTAGCACATTATGCCACCAAAGTAAGAAGAGGCATATGCTCTCAAAATATGGTGACAATGGCTGCCAGGCCATTGAATGGAAATCATAAGATTTCTTTTTCACCACACAATTGATGGATCAGGCAATTAACCTTGTGTTTCATTTTGACTTGGGTTTGTGACTCTCTGATCCCCAGGACATACACTAAGGAGGAAAACCTTCTTCGGGTGGTTCTTGAGAACAACATACTGCTTGGAATTAACAGGTACCAACCAGAGATCACCCTTTCACTGAACAAGACAGGCTTTGATTTATCGGTGAGTCAGAAGACAAAGTCGTGGCAATTCCGTAATTCTCATGGTGGGACATCTGGGTATCTAATGGTAGCTTGAGTGAAAACAAACCCATGGTTGGGTGGAGTGAAAACTAGCTCATGATTGGCACATTTTTAGAGATGAAATTATCTACTTCTCTTCCAGAATTGGCTTTGAAATTCCACGAAACCATCAGATATGGTACATCTTAACATTTCTGATAACCACAAGAAATGTTGTTGATAATAAACTGCAGAAAAGAATGGTAGAGTGAGGTTTCTGTACGCCGACACCATGTCTTTTTTATCACCACGTAGATTCATACACTGCATGCATGTACTGACTCCCTTCAATTCACACTCCAGCTCAGCACATGTACTGAACAGACAAGCTGTTTGTCTTCGCTCTGGCTGTACCGGAAGTGACATATACCCGAGCATGTGAATATATTTAGGCTTGTCAAATCAGAGTATTAAGAGTGTCACGAAAGATGGCAAAAACTGTGTCTCCCATGTCTGTAGAAAAGATAGAAAAATGTCATTTGACCTGACCACATTATCTAGTCATTATTCATTAATTCATTCTCAGGCTTGTATCACATTGAGCCTTTTCGATGCAGGGCCACAAGTGTGATCATACTACATCAATGGCTGTACCCTTCGTATTTCGGAGACGAAAAGTCACAACGATTAGAAATTGTAGTGAATTCTAGTCTGAGGATGTGGTCATGCGTGCTTTGTGCACAATTTTTACTCAAAACCTGTTTCAGATGACATATCTCTTTAATACGTAATGAGGCGGTCAACAAATACAAAGCCAAATCAGATTTTGTTGACTTAACATCATGTGACAATTCTTCATTTTTTGTTTCTCTCTGAAAGCCAGAGGCATAACAGCCACTGGATATTAATAAGGCAATGCGTGGGACGATTAGGTGCCATGTGGCTAGTTCTCGCTGTCAGTTGTTATCATGTCACCATTACCACAAGGCAGAGCCAGAGTTGGCCCATGTTATGTAATGGGGAAGCTGTTGTCGTTTGTTTTGACAGTACACGGACGCCAACTCCTATGCGCTCGGCTTCAACTTTGTCAATGGCACCACTGATGCGGGTCACGTGTACAACCTCTCGCTGCGCAGTGTATACAAAAATCGCGAAACATTCCACAAACTCCTCCTTGACCAGCCCCAGAGGATTCTGACCGTGGCTGTCCAGTACAATCCAGGTGAGAGTTGCAATCACCCTGTCCATCCACCCTCTCAACAGCAAACTCTTACTGAAGTTGGCTCAGTTTTTTTTTTTTTTTTAATATATGGAACAATTAATTTACTTCTGAATTCCATTTGATTTCAATACGAGTGTTCCAGAAAAAAAAAAAATTGTGTGCCAGTTTCATAACACTTGATTCAAATGTAAGTGTACTGAAATTGTTATGAATGTTGTATGAAAACTTGAATCAATGTATTCCATAAATTATCCTACACTATGTCCTCCTGAAATGCTTGTGTCCTTACAACACAAGACCATTGACCCATTAGGTACAAAAGATGCAAATGTTGTGTTTTCTTTATGAGGATGCTTCAGAGACACTGGACACCTGTTGGTATGCAGTGTGTGTTTCAGCGAACACATTCTGTAAATGCATTATTCAAACTTTGTTCACAAAGCTAGATGTTTTGTGCATTAATGCTAACTGTGCATAGGCAAAGAACGAATCTCTCATCTTCATGCAAATAATTATGTATTGTGGTAATTGTTTTAGCATTGTTGATCAAATGAATCTAATTTTGTAGACAATATGCAAGATGTCTGGACCTTCAGCACTGGCTACGAAAATAACACAGCAGTGTTTGCCAAGCTGGACACGGTTCACAACGGCCAACTCATTCACAACGGATCCATTGTCGTGGCACTGTCCAACACTACCATCCTGACTACACACATAATGTGGGAGCCATCTTGGCCTGAGGATCTCAAGGTACACATGGCCTTATGGCGTAATAATATTATGTTTGTTAAGTTCCTTATGCTCTCGATACATGGTAGAAACACACCATTTGAAAGACTTATGGTACTGTTTATACTATCGTTATCATGCCATTTACATGTAGCAGGATGGACTGGACGTCTTCTCACACTAATATTCTAATGTTTGTTTGTTTTTTTTTCAGTTTGAAGCAGTATTTGTACGAAGTAGTTATTGTAATAGTTTTTTATTTATTCATTCTTATGCTACATCTTTGGACTGTTTGTTGAACAGACATTTATTACATGAGGCAAGGTATAAAGAAATAAGTGTCTTGTGAAATGTGTGAAACAGTGGTCTGCAGTACTTCTTTGCCCTGGCTGTTTAGCATTTATACCTTGTAAAGGCCAAGAATCAGTGTGCTTGTGTAATCATTGTAGACAACAAAGTAACCCTGAAGTGCTATTCGTGCTTTATGTGGAAAAGGGTCCAGAATGTGAAAGCTTTACGTCAATCAAGTGATGTTGATTTTCTGTGATTTGTGATCACACAGGCTGCTGTGCGGGATATGGTGGCACAGATGCGCAGCAACATGGACGAATCCAGGCAGTTTGTGATGGACGAGTGGGAGCCGCTCGCTGCGAGGATCATCGCCAATAGAAACCGATTTGTCGCCGCCAACGCCGACATTGTTGGCAGTGCGATGCTGCTGAAGACACAACTGGAGACTCAGTGGACCCTGAACAAGCCACTGTTATTGGCTCAAGTAGCACGCTTCCCGGTACGCCCAATATAACTTCATCAGGCCTTGTTTTTATACAAATTGTCACAATATTACTATGAATGTGTCTTGCCAGTGCTGTATTGATCTTAGAGCCACTTAATAGACCATTATGAAAAGTGTTGTCTTTCCAGATATACATTATTTCCCATGACATCTGTGTATATGCTTGTGGCATACAGATTTGTGTGACCAGTGCAGTTTGGGTTTGGGTTAGGAAGGGGTTTAGTTTCTGTGTTTGCTTTTTGTTAGATAGGGCCGACATTAGTGTTTCAATGTGGAAGTTATTTTTGGGAGAAAATAGTTTTGTTATTTACTATTTCCATGTACTAACAGAATTTCAGTAAACTCCCTAATTTCCATTGGCAACTCATTCATTCCTTCATTCAAATTGTCTGTGGCATTGTTAGGTGGTCGTTGTGAAAGTTTTCGAAAATGCTGAAAGCAGGCTGTGTACGTGTCTCTGTTCTTTCTGTTAGATGAAATTCATCATGTTCAACATGACTCTCAACGAAGTCCTTGTCAGAGCCAGGAACGACAGAATCCACACCTTCAACTCACTCAAGGCCCAGTTTGCCGACATCGCAGAATACTTCAAGCGTCAGTGCCCCACTTCTGCCGAGGTGAGTTCACCATCACCCTGCAAAGATTGTACGATATTGCCATATCATGAAATGTGTTAAGGTGGCTCCCGTTTTAATGATGCTCTTGGAACTGATAGTTTTCTTCTCTTTTATCAACATTTTGTTAAAGCCCAAAAGAAAAGTGTATAAAGATGTATAGATGGTAAATTTTGGAACCAGAATTTTTACTTTGTTGTAACAAGAATTTTGTAACACCTGTATTCGTTATAACTGGAGTGCAGTGTCAGCTCAAACATATCATTCATTGATCAAGTGTGTAATAGTATGTGATAAATCCAGTGCAATCAATCCTGTCCATTACAACTTCTGTGGAAGTGCTGTATACATGTGTGCAGCCTTTATGGAAATTAAGAAAAAAAAAAAGAAGAATGATATCACAACAGTCACCTGAAACTGCCACCTGAAGTGCGAAAAGTCAAATTGCTGCTCATAACACTAAGGCCCCGTTGCATAAAACAATGGTAATTTTGCAATTTACTAAATTCATGATAACTCTGTAAGCAGTCGTAACTAGAAGCAATGATAGTCTTTGACCAATCAAAGCCAAGAAATCACTGATGGTTACCACTGGTTACCATTGAAAGTAAAGCCACCATAGATTTATGCCATGGGACCCTGAAGGGGGAGTTAGAAAAACTTTTAAGTGGAAGCATCTCCTGCCTGCTGAAAGTGGAGGACAAAAAAGTTGCC
This sequence comes from Diadema antillarum, assembly GCF_040938485.1. Classification (NCBI taxonomy): domain Eukaryota; kingdom Metazoa; phylum Echinodermata; class Echinoidea; order Diadematoida; family Diadematidae; genus Diadema; species Diadema antillarum. Next base: position 97,586 of record NW_027271908.1, read on the forward strand.
AGAATGTGGTCAGGATGAGATTTTGACTGCATCAATCTGTTTCCATGGCAATCATCTCTCTCCGCTGCATTCAGACTGTGAAGGAGGACTGGAGCGAGTTTGTGAACAACTGGAGAACAGTCGGGGCATCTGAGTTTGCTTCCGCCCTGATCCTGTCTGACACCGAAGAGAGCGACCGCGCCGAGATGGAATTCTACACAACGTTCTACCAACAAATGGTCGACAGCCTGAAACGCATGCGACCCATGAGGGAGCTCTTTGCGGAGCGCTTTGCAGCAGTTCGCCAAGCCAGAATTGCGACTGCTGAACGCATCGAGGCAGAATTCACAAGGAGAATCGGTGAGTAAAAAATATAATTGCAATGCCCAAAGGAAAAAGCAGTGATTGAAGTTAATATGTCCTCTTAAGTAGAATATTCTTGTGGTACTGTTATTATATCTATAGATACCTTGGTATGGTAGTAGCTTTCATGGCAGTTTTTAGGAGTTGGTCTTGGGGTTGAAAAATGACTGTTGTAATTATGTCATGCATTTTCATCAGATTTGCTTGGAATCAGCCATATGGGCAGGGTAAACAAAAGTACAGTGTATTTAAAAGTTACAATGGGTCTTCAGAAGAGCTGGTACACTAAATTTTTATCATTAACTCCTTCTTTTACAGAGATGTTTGCAATTTTTGTCTGTTGAAATTATTGCAGTCACTACTGCAACAGCATATTATGCACATCGCTGATAGGCCGATAGCAGTCCACAATGATTGCATGCGCCCTATTGACCGTGATCATATAACATACGTATACCTTTCAGGGGTTTTGTCAGAGGAGCAAGACATGGCACGTGCAGTCATTGAACACATCCGGGAAGACGTGGCATCGTCAAGGAGAAACTTGAATGAAACTGTGTCGTCGTGGAAACAGAACATCCTGAGAGAACTGGAGGCCTTCCAGCGACCCGACGTCTCCCCTTTCAGCTCTATGGCAGTTGAGCTCAAGGCATCTCTGAACCGAGTAAGCAGTGGCTCATGGGTTAGGGATGGGATGGGGTGAAATATGAAAGAACATGTAATTCCCAGATGAATTAACCATTTATTTTATCAAAATTGGTTTTAAAATGGCTGAGATATCCAAAAAACAGAGTAATCCTAATAAAAGGTGGGAGCCACCTTTTATTACGATCGCTTTGTTTTTATTTGTTTATGGATGTCTCAGCCATTCTAAAACCGATTTTTTATCAAATAAAATTTGAATTCCTCTTTAGAATTATATGCTCTGTACTATTTTTTAAGGGGTTTCTTTCTATCTCGCAAAAAGTTAAGCTGTTGAGGATGGACAGATTTTGCTACAACAGACATTTTCCGTAGACCCCGCCAGAGTATACTCAGGACTTGTCCTCCATGGGTTAAAAACCCAATCTTTATCTCCACCAATATTATACTATCCCTTTAAGTTAGGTCATGAAGAATTTGTATTCATTTGGACAGATAGAAATAAGCAATGTTTCTTGCATGCACAACCAAGTCAACCACTGAAGCATAGCCAACTGATACACGTTGTTGGTCCCTCTATTTCCCCAGGGGGTTGGAGAATTTCTGGTAGAGATGACAACCTTTGTGGAGATACTGATAGCTCCTTACATAGCTGTTGTGGAAATGCCCCTCCGATTCCGCCGTGCTACCCCCGATGTGTCCAGCAGCATGGACCTTGCAAGAATCCAAGCAGCCCTGGCAAACTTCAACAAGAAGTACTCCTCCATGGCTATCGTGCCTGCCCAAGAAGAAATCACTTCCCAGTCCGTGAGCAGCACTGTTGAAAATGCCATCTTCACTGATGACAGGTTCGCCAGAGGGTTGAACAAGACCTTGGACTTCCTGAAGAAGGTCTTCAATGGCACCTTTGAGTTGACCAAGTTTGATCTCGAGAACGGAGAAATCATGTTCAGGTTTTTCTTGCAGGTGAGATTCTCTGGGACACGCAGCACTAGGGTGAATAGTGATTGACTGAGGTTTCCTTAAGAAAACCTTCCAAAGTCTTAATTTTGCACATGCATATGGGGGGGGGGGAGGGGACTCACAAAGAATTTCTTTTAGTATGATTTAGGTTTAGTATGGAATGTCTGTAAATTTAGATATATTGTCTGATAATAAAATGGAGAGACAACTTACCTACAATGCCAACAGTTTGTTTGATATTATGATTTAATTTTTGTCCAGTAGCATGAATGACGATAGTTTCTGTACTTAAATGATTTTAAGTATCAATGTGAAGCTTCTTTGATGTTCATCGTGGTATGATACTCAGGTTTGTTGGAAGCTATCACATCGTCATTCTTGCAACTATGTGAAATAAATTGTCTGTGGCACCACCAAGTGCTTTTAAGTGTTTTGTATAGAAGCAGCATCTAGACAAAAACAAATTTACTGTAATTAAACCACCTCCTCCCTTTCTCATGCCCATTACCTTTTCTGTTTGTGTGGTTTGGCTCAGAGGAAGTGGTTTGGTGATTTTGATGTCTGCTTTACTTTAAAGTCATAATTTACCATTTGCAGATAAACAAAAACCCAGCATTAGTGCTTTAATGTAGTTTTAAAATGTGAGTTAAGGATAGAAACAACCACTGTAAAAATTTGAATCTATATAATCGATGTTATGTATTGTTAAAAACACAAAATGTTAACAATACTTATAATAAGAATGCTGCCAGACTAAACCGTCTACAGTTATGGTTTATTGAGGAAAATACTTTTTTCTCCTTACATTTTAGGCTTTATCGCAAAAATTTTATATCGCAGGATGTTTCGTGATACAACAGATCTTCACATATGCATCAAATGTGATATCTTGAACATCTTTAAAAATCACAGCTCCCAAAGGTCAACTGGACCTTTAATTGTGATGATGTCTGTCAGTTTGGTTTGGTTTTCCCAAGAACTGGGCATTGCAAGTGATGAAAAACTTAAACTGTTACTCATCCTTGTCCACTCATTTTCAGTGTGTAATCAGAAACTGGAAAGACAAGACTGTGTGTCAATACGGTCTATAACGAAAAAGAATACATTCTTTTTTTTTCTCTCTCTCATACCTCTGCACCAAAGGGTGCTAGAGATATGATTTTGGTGTTCGTAGGATGTAATAAGATTAATCAATATCAATATTGTATCAAGCTAATCAATGTGTTAGAGTCAAAAGATTTTGTTCTCCATGTCATCATTATTGTTGAGTAACTGGGCCATGTGTGTGTGTTGTTTTTTTTTTTGCCTAAAGGATTGGAAGAACATGACTGCAGTGAGGAATCTGACTGCACCCTTCTTGGATGCTCTCCCAAGGAACTTGTCTAACTTCAATGTTTCTGCCCTCAAGAAGCTTGCCTCCGAGCTGAACGTGCGAAGTCTCCTCAGCAAGTATCAGCAACGCTTCCAGGAGCAGTTCAGCAGCAACAGCACGTACTTCCGCGAGATCATGGAGCGCCTTCAGACGAGGGCCCGCGAGACGATCGAGACCCGCGTCCGGCCGCTCCTGGAGCGGTTCGAGGGCCGCGCCCTCCCGCGCTCCAGGCCATTCTTCCCCAGCTACCGCACCGAGGAAATCACGGAGCAGCAGCGCTCCTTCATGGAGGAGCTCGGCAGGCAGATGGACGTGAGCAGCATCGAGAGGATGTACGGCAGAATGAAGCAGGCGGTGTGTGGGGCCTACAACCAGATTAGCAGCACCATTTCCAAGGCTACATGCCCTAGGAAGCTCATTCCACCATTCAAAGGTAAAATGAGAAGCACATCCCAGGGCCCCATTTCATAGAATGTGTTATCAATGACAAGTTGTCACAGTTGTTATAAGGTACTGAAATCCTTGCATCTGATTGGTTAAGAGCGAATTTGTCACAGAAATGTTGCAGTTGTCACTGATAACAAGTTTTATGAAATGGGCCCCGGGACTGCATGATGAGTTTTTCAGCAAACACGCTTGTCTTTACTTCAAAAGAAAGTGATGCTCTATTGCTTCAGGAAATAAGTATGGATTGGACAGATCTTTGAATGCTCTTGTAACAATGCATGCAATTGAAGGGGGAGAAAGGGTTTAATGATTAGTTTAATTCTTTTGAAAAACAAGTATCCTGATGCCTCCACCGTGAAGGGGGCTGGAGACGTGTGGATGTCATGACTTGTAGTTATTCGAGAATCTGAGAGCGGGCCAAAATCATATAACGTGATGTTTATGATATAATGCTTGTTAGCATCTGGCCCCGTTTCAAAAAGAGTTAATATGATAGCAACTCTTGCTGGAATGGCAATTGTCATGACAATGACGAGAATCCAGCTTCCTGATTGGCTGTTGCTATTGGAAGTTGCCATTCCAGCAAGAGTTGCCATCTTAACATCTTTTATGAAATGGGGCCCTGGTGTACCAACTTAATTGTCATTTGTTTAATCTTCTGTTGTCGTTGTTGTTGTTTTTTTTTTAGCAAATGCCCTTGTGATTGGTGCACAGCACTACATGACCTTTGACCAGCAGTTCTACGACTTCTCTGGCAAGTGCGGCTACCTCCTGGCAAAGGACTTCGTGCACGAGAACGACTTCTCTGCAATCGTTGACTACGACCGCGAGGCTGAGATCCCCATCAGGAACATGATGTTCATGATCAACTCAACGACCTTTAGCATCAAGTCAGATGGCAGCGTGAGTGAAGGGGAAATAATTTTGTGTGATGCCAATATGCTAAAGGGTGATTCTGGACCAGTTTGAAGTTAGTCTGAAAAGAAGTGGTCAAAATCTTATAAACACAAGAGAGAAAACTTGATCAAAATTGGATGAATATAACATCGTTAAGTATTACTGATTTTTTCAATGCAGTTTTCAAACAGCTGAGAGGAATATGTAAGTAAGTCCAAAGCTGATGATGTCATCACCTCATAGTTTCCTTTGATCATATACAAAAAGCCGACGAAAATTAAATTTTTCTGCAATAAAAATGTACATTGTAATGTTATTCCTGGCTGAATAACTTTAAAATAATGACAGTCAGATATATTAGGATTTGAACCTGAGGCACAATTTCTTCTGAGCAAAGAAAACAGAAATTTTCAAGATTTTGCGTATGAACTTTAACCCATTGAGGACGAGTCCCGAGTATACTCAGGCAGGTGTCTATGGGAAATGTGTGTTGTAGCAAAATCAGTCTGTCCTCGACGAGTTAAGGCAAGTCAGTCTTATCAGACTAAGTTTTAATGGTCCAGAAGTTTCCCTTACTCAGTTGCTATCTCTTTAACCTTCAGTAAGAAAAAACAGACAAACAAGCCGACAACAAACAAAAACAAACAAAGAAACAAACATTAAAAAAAAGATTGCCTTTGGCTCCCAAGATGTTTGACATCCATCATATGAACGAAAGTTGAAGATGTGTCATTGCATGATTTCTGGGTCCTTGTCTGACTGGAGACGATTTTGAATCTTTCCCCGCAGGTCCTCGTCGATCGCCAGGCTCGTGAGCTCCCGTTCCAGGTGGACGACACCGTGGTGCTTCGCCTCGGAGATGCCGTCTTCCTGAAGAACGCCCACGGCGTCACCATCGGCTGCAAGCTGCAACACGACGTCTGCTTCATGGTCCTCAAGGGCAGGTACTTCGCCAGGACCGCTGGTCTCCTCGGCAACTTCAACTACGAACAGTACGATGATTTGAAGACCCCAGGTACGTGACAAGATGTGAAGTTGTGACAAGCTATGACTCCTTCATGTAGTTTACTTATGTTGCTCTAATGTCATGATATCAGTGAGATAAATGCAAATTAGATATGAGTTCAATAGAATTTTAATGTTCAGATAATATATAGATAGTTTGACATGTATGATTATATGCATTTCGATGTTTCAGATAATGTGTACACATAGAATTCAGTGCATGTGTTGCTGAGTTGTGGTTTCAAATATCTCAATTGTTGGAAATTGATGTTAAAGGGAGATATCAAATATGTGTTTTGATGCAGACAACGAGGTGCAAACCAACATCACAGCCTTTGCGGATTCATGGAAGGTGGGCAAGAACTGTCTGGATGAGGTGTCCTCCGACATCAACAGGGTCATCCCACAGATGGAGAGTGCCGTGGACTTTGACCCCCTGAACCCAGACAACCAGGAATGCGCCAACATGTTCTTGGACAACTGCTCTCCTGTTGCCCGCTGTCACAGCACTGTAAGTATTCAGAATGTCCCAGATCTACTCATTTTATTTAGAGTGTTTTAAACTGGCTCTCAGGTAATGAAACAGTTACGAGTAATAGATGTAGATAGAGAAGGAGATAGTTGTAAAGTAGGTCAATTATTCATCCAAGTGTCAGAAAACTTTGCCTGTAAGCCTTTCAGGACATTAGTGCAATAACAAATCAATAGATTCCTCCATTTGGTTAAATGAATTACTGTATAAGTGGATATTTTTGCCTGATTAATTTTTCGCGCTTGGCCAGGCAAAAAGAGTTTTGTGTGTTTTTTATTCTGCGGAATCAAGACAGAAACTACTGGAACATTTTTCAAGCAAAAATATTCACTACTTTTATTTTCGTGCTAGTTTCTGGTTGCGCAAAATGCGTGAAAAATTTCAACACCGCAAAAATTTCCACTTTTTCAGTAGTCAACTGTGGTGAAGAGACTGCTCATAGAAATGTCTGAAGGTCAGAAAAACACTAGCAATCTGTGATCGTGAAGAATAATGTGAGACTGAATGAAAAACAACAACAACAACCATAAAACCATCCCTGTGTTTTATCACTGATGTGCTCCAGGTGGATCCAGATGCGTTCTACAGGATGTGCGTGACGGACACCGTCAACGCAGCAGAGGAGGACCGCCATGCCAAGCTGTGTAGCCTTGTCTCCGCCTACAAGACTCAGTGCTGGATGTCTGGCTCTCCAATCAAGATGCCGGACACATGCAGTAAGCGTTGTATTGAAACCCCCCCCCCCCTTCTCCCCACCCCTCCCCCCTTCCCCCCAGCTGGCAGCGAGAACTCGAGACGTGCCATGTTTTTGTTCTTTTATTTGTTTTCTGTTGATGTGTGTGACAAGATCTATGAAGACATAATTTACCAAGTACAATGTATGATACTGACATACCTCGTTTACAATTCCTCTTCATGTTTTTATTTTGAATTCATGTAATGTCTCTATCTCTCTCTTTAAAGAACATAAATTGTTTTTGGATCTTAACCAAATACAATTATTTATTCTGTTAGTTTGGTGTGTCGATCACTATAATTACATCATGTTAATGTTCTCCTGGATGTGTGTGCAATAATTATATCACAATGCAAGCATGGGGAATATATCAATCTCTGAATACTGACATTGTTACTTCTCTAGTCACGTGCGAGCTTGGGGATCAGACGTTTGATGCCAGCTCACCCCAGAAGATCGAGGGCGAGGCTGTGCCCCGCAAGGCCGACTTTGTCATCGTGGTCGAGGAGAAGCAGTGCGTCCAGTCCCTGGCCGAAAACTTAGACAACATCGTAGAGAGGCTTGCCGGAAAACTGAAGGAAGATGGTGAGGATCTCACAAGATTTTTGTGATTTAAGCGAATCCGATTGTAAAGAAATCCTTAGGACTGGTGGTTTTCTGTCATTATAATCAGAGTTTTAATGCAGCCGCACAGTAAAGTCCTTAAAGAAGTATTGATGATAATTTTGTTGCAACCTGAATTTTTACTTCACTGTAATGAGACTGCTGGCTGATCTGGAGATCTTGATAATCTCTTCATACTTGATTTCAGTACATGCATTGATGTGTTTTTATTGTGCCTCCTCCCTGAAGGGTGAACAAGACATTATTGCTTTGTGTATCACAAATAAAGGTTTAGCGAATGTATGAGAATTATATCGCTTCAAGTGCAAATCCAGAGATTTCATGTTTGTGGATAGATTTGAAATCTGACATCAAAGACAAGGTATGGCGCTGACATATCTTTCTTTTACTTTTGAATGATATGACTTTGTTACTTTGGTATTTGTTACTTTGGTATTTGTATAAAGTAAAATTACTTACATCATCACCACTGCACTGTGTTATGAGGGACATAGGCTGTAAATGTTGTCATTTTTCATCACTGTTTTGTTCTGTTGTGTTTCCTTGGCGTCTCTCTCTAGGTTTCGAGGATGTCAGGTTTGGTCTTGCTGCATTTGGTGGCGCCGGTATCCACGAGTACCCCCATCCGCACACCATCAACCATCAAATCTTCAACCCCATGGCCAACGAATTTGTGCTCGGACGCGACTCGCTCGTGTTCAGCGAGGAGAGCGACAACAACGACACATTTGCTGCCATCAGCTTGGCCGCCAACTACCCATTCCGTGCCGGAGCCTCCAAGAACATCATCCTCCTGGGCTGCTCTGAGTGCAGGAAGGAGGACACTGAGGTACAATTGTAGAGTGGATGCTTTGATGTTTGACAGTTTGCATAGAATCTTCCCAACACCTCTCTAAAAAAGGGATTATGGTATCCTCCTCATCACCATTGGGATGTTTAAGTCATCGTTACAGCATGGCTCAACACTAACTTTTTTGTTTGGTGGCCTGATGGGGCCACCAAAATCCTAAATTTCAAATTTTTGGTGGCCCGAGAGAAAAATTTGGTGTCCTGAAAAAAAACAACAATAAAAAACATTAAAAGTCCTTTTTTTTTAAATGAGTCAAATACTTAAGATTTATGACAGTAAGAATTGGAAGTTGGACATATCTACTCATAAATAAACTCCAACAAACTTGCAACACTCACTCTCAGGCATTCATTCAGTCCTTTTCATCCATCCTTTGAACAAATTTAACTGCTAATTTCCGGCGCAAAAAGTTACGAATTTATTGACATACTTTTCAAAAAATTTTGGTGGCCCGACTTGCATTTTTGGTGGCCCCGGGCCACCGTTAGTGTCAAGCCTTGATTACAGTGAGATCCTTGACAGTTGGCCCAGAATCTTCTCAACACCTGGTTAAGAGAGGGATTATGGTATCCTCTTAAACATCATTAGGATGTTATTAGGATGTTATGACATTGTGATTGTAAGATCCCAAAATAAATGTATCTTTACATATAACACTATTAAATGCAATGGCATTGGGGGATTACAAAGCACCAATGACATGGCATGGCATGACCAGTTACAGCCTAGCCTACAGCTGAAGCACTGTTTCTCCTTATTTTATTTACTAACCTATCCATTTAACACTTGCCATTGTAATGTCAGTCAGAATTTTAAATGAATAGGTATAAGTAAAGCTCACTTGTAGACAAAATGTTTGATACCGAACATACATTTTAGGTTAAACACATGTATGTGTACCTGGAAAACATAAGTGATTGTTATGATTCGTCATACTTGCTGCACATTTGCAACAGCTGCAATGTATCTGAGTTGGATATAAAGAAGTGATGAGGTCATCGTGCGGTGTGTTTAGCGAAGACTTTCATCAGGCTTACTCTAGTCTTTACTTGTTCTCAATCCCAACCCTCCCCTCGGAGGGGTAGAGACAGAGATAAGTGGAAGCACTCTGGCACAGTGGATAAGACTCCTGACTCCGAAATAGAAAGACATAGGTTCAATCCCCGCCCAATGCTTACGTCCTTGGACAAGATGTTTTTACCCTGTAGGGGTAATTACCCCTGTCTAAATACTAGTTTAATAGTGATAAGGTTATATGTTAAGGTTAGGGTTAGGTTTAGGGTCAGAGTTTTGGTTAGGATTAGGTTCAGGAGTACAATTAGGGTTAGGGCCAGGGGAAGGATCTGGGGTAGCTGTCCGGGGGTAAATGTCCTAGACCCGTTATGACCCACCATGTCCCTCTTGACCCAGATATAAAAATGGGTACCTGGTAATACTAGTGTAATGATAATGGCAGGGCCCTGTGGTAGAGCAGAGGCAATACTGAAGAGGCTATCCTGGATAAACAAGACCTTATTATCACTATTCCCTTCTTTCCCCTGATGTAGATGGAGTTCAGCGACCTGTCTGTCGCCCTCAATAGGCAAGGCATCTCCTTCTTCATGCTCACTGACCATCAGTTCACCATCCGCAAGGATTTGTTCAAGTCCAAGTCCAAGTCCGAGCGTGTATACGGTATGTTGCCTTTTATTCAGCCACCTGGACTTTGACCATTCAGTCAGTCCGCAGCGTGTGCGATAATGAGGCACGAACGACAATTTTATTCAGAATCACGTTTACGCAGTTTGTGTCCTTGAGACTGACGAGATTTCGCGATACTTTGCGAGAGTTTTTGCAGAGGTCGCAATAACAACTTTCATAGCTTTCACAGTGCATTGTTAGACCCAGGATGATTGGGTAAGTTATAGAGCTGATTATGCTCATTAATTTGATACCTAATTTCCCTATTTTTGATGTCAATATAGTAGTCCATTTTAGCATCAAAGTAAACGATTATTTTGCCAATGTTCAAGAAGCTTTTAGATCATAGTTTGATGTTTTGCTAGTTCCTGACTGGTATTGAAAATAGATCTCCGTAATTTCTTCAATTTCACAATCGTGAAACTTGAGCGAGTATGATCAATTAAAAAACGAAGAGGGGCACCATTTTTAAGGTTGTGAATTTTCCTGTTGAAAACAAGGCAAATTATGTTTTCTTACTGGAAGTGGGGTAGTGAATGAACACGCGTGGAATGTGCTGTTGATACCCAGACAATGGTCGTGGACAATGGCCAGGATTGGAATGTTTCATGAGGAATTCCACTATCGCAGCTAGTCTTTGTTCATTCTGAAATGTGGTGTGTGCAAGCACATGGAAACATGTGCTTACTTCTTTCATGTGCATGCATTTCACCCTGTGTCAAGAATTCAGACTAGCAGTGCTCGGGGCAATCCACATGAATAATTGATTAAGCATTCATGTGCCTTGCAGCAGAGCTCGGGACAGGTGGCAGCCAGGTCCATTGTTCAGGGTCATTGTAAGTGCACACTCACATACACATCATTGGTTCCTGTGTAAAGTTCAAGTTTTGTACAGAGAGTGAAAATTCGATCACAATTTGGAACCTAACATTTAAAACTCACAGCATTGAGTCAGCAGCCAATGGATACTACGCAATGCGACACGCCGCGTCTTGCGACAGATTTCGACCAATCACAGACCCGGAATTCCGGTGCGAATGCGAGGATAATCTTTTTAAACTCGACGCTAGACATGTCTCTGAATTTTGCTAGTTCCTGACCCGTATTGAAATGAAGATGGGAAAACGTGCCCTTATTGTGATACTATATACCTTAGTGGACATAGTCTTCACCATATTTTAGAGGGGCATGAAAAATTTCAGGTTAATTTTTTGGCGTCAAACGTGAAGGAATATTTTTTGAATACAATACCGAACTTCGAGAGGGATTTTGATATTCTTTATTCTTCTTTTCCGTTTATTTTGATCATGAGCATATTTGCTTATGTTTTCTCTTTCAGTCGATACTAAAAGTGTCGAAAACTGACGAGAAATACTCGTTCTACACGGATTTATTCATGACCATGTATCTGCTCATTACGTATGCAAGCACCGCTCAGCCGTGCATACAACTTGAATAAATACGTGCGTTTTCGCTCACGCTGCGGACTGACTGCATTTGGGGCTGTGTATTGTTTTGTTAGAGAAACTGGGATTATAGCTAAATATAATCATAAGCACTTTCATTAAAAAAAAAAGATGTTAATACATGTACATTGATGGACAAATAGATAGATGGCTATGATGGAGAGGAGAGGGAGAGAGAGAGAGAGAGAGAGAGAGGGAGAGAGAGAATGAGAGTAAATACTTTTATTATTATCATTGTAGAATATTTCAGTCCTCATGCAATTTTACATACATTTATCTTGTTGAAACTGTCACCGATGTTGCAAGTGTATGACTGTGACGACAAGATTTTGTAAATCAAACGTCTACTAAACTTTATAGGGGCCATGACTGTATGAAACCTTGATTTAGTTTTTTTTAAACATGCTGTCAATAATTTATATGAAAAGGAACAAACATTGAGCGCTTTGTTTTGCTTTGTGTGTGTGTTTGTGTGTGTGTGTGTGTGTGTGTGTGTGTGTTTTTTTCAGTAAAAGACACAACAGTACTAGAATCCTGTGTCTTGATCTTACAGGTATGGATGATACTGCTGTCTACACCAGCAAGATGACCAGCCAAGACGTCTTGAAGGGTGACCGCACCCTCCGTGAGTTCATCCGAGAGCCAACCAACCTCTGCTCTCTTCTGGCCCAGGAGACCAACGGCGCCATCTTCGACAGCAGCATGATGGACAACAAGGGCTTCGTCGACATCTTCGTCAAGCGCATCGTCAAGGAGAGCGAGCCCAAGCCCTGCCAGGTCTGCCGCTGCGTCGAGGACAAGATGGTCGGAGTGGGGCGGTCTGTGTGTGAAGTGTGCACCGATCCCGCCAACCCCTTTCAGCACGTGAGTTTCAACCGCTTATGTGTTTTCCGTGCCGATTTGCCCCCAAAACTCCATGATAGCTTTGTACACATTGTCCAAATGCCTTTCATAGAATTGTCATTGACTAAGAAATCTAAACCCTTAGCCTTTCTGGAGTCAAGAAATCAAAATTAAGAAATAATAAATCTAAAGTCACTTGGTAATGTGGTAAGTTGTACACATATATGTGTTATGTTTATTTTTGTTTGTTGTTGTTGTTGTTTTTCAATAGGACATAGAAGGATATGCTTTTTGATCGACTGTTCTTGTTTAATGCATCTCATTATGCATCCACCATAGACTTTCTAAAAGGAATACAACAAACAAGTGCTTTCCTGCATTTACCATGATCTCGTGGTCCTATAGATGCTCATTTTGCCCACACCACAAATGACTTTTCAACCATGCATCCTATCATTCTCTGTTGTGTCGACAGGCTATACGGGGCAGCATCCGCGACTTTGAACTGAGGTACGACCTTCCACACATGAGATTCAGTGACCAAATCGAAGATGAGGAGTAGATAAAAAGTCCACCATGTATTTAATGACCGTGACAGATAGTAGGTAGGATAACTAATCCCTTGATCTCTTTGTTGGCAGCATCTAGGATGGAGTTTCCAAACATATTGTATAGAATGACCACAGGATGAAGTACTAATGTTCTCAACCAAATCAAAGTACAAGGATATGTTTGGCATTGTAGCTAGATATGATAGTCTGCTGTTGAGTTTTCTGCAGTAATTCAGCAAAGAAATTTATTCTTTGCTTCTTCTTCTTCTTTTTCTTTTTTCGTTCTTTTGAATGTACATGGGAAGGAAAGCAATAGTCAAGCAAATTGGAATTTGTCATGCCAATTATGTCTTTTAAGTTTCATAGTTGTGCCATGTTGGTGGGTAGAAAGTTAAATGCTAGAATGCGATGCTCAATGCAAGAAAGACCAGTACGAAGAGGCTCTTGGCTATCTTCTTTGAAACTGAGCAATTGTTGTATGTATTGTTTGTGTTGTAAATGTCTGTACAATACAGGGCAAGGGGATATAGCACAGAGGATGAGGGTACTAGACTATATATTAGCTTTGATGTGTGTCAGATCTATGCATGCACCCCTTTGCGCACAGTGATAAAGACAGTGCCAATGTCAAAGACTTTGTGTGTTCATATGCTTGTATATGCCAAGCTCAGCTTTTGACGTATGGTTGGGGCCCAGTTTTTACGCAGTAACTTCACGATGATGTAGGCAGGATTCTACGTGCTCTTTGTGAGATTAATAGTTAAAACTGGACCATGAATGATGGGCTTGTTTTTTTTCCGCCACAAACCCACCAATTTCTGTGTTATGTCAGTAATGTTATGAAGAGCTTTACCTCATACATAGATTTAAGATAAACTATGCAATATAGCACAGTTATGTAAAGCTTGTTGATACAAACAGTCTATGAAGATTATGCTGCATTGGATTTCCACGTAACACATTTCTATTACTGAGAGTGAAAACAAAACTTCATTACTTAACAACTTGAGCAGTGGATGTCAAGGGTTAGTTTAACATCATTGTCCACAGACACCGTCATTTCAAAACATAAATGCTGATAAGAATTGTGATTCAATGTCCATGTAATTTTTCAGAATCCCAACTGCTAAATCATTTGTTGATCCTTCGGAAAACTACCAAGTGTGTAGGAATTATATTTTCTTACCAGAATGTTTCTTTTTATGATATGCTGTGTGTTTGTATGTGTAATTATGTGAATGACGATTTTGAAAAATGTATAGTTGTTCTTAAAGCATTAAAAGTGACTTTATTCAGAGATTAATTTGCGTCATCATGATCATCCAAATCTCTTGCGCATATTTTCTGTTGCTGTGTGTGGAAACTAAAATATTAAGGACAAAGATAAACAAGAAATGTTGTTGGTGTAGACACTTTGAGAGAGATTAGGGTTAGGTGGCATTTCATCACCCGTTTTGGTCAGAGATTTTCATTAACAAATTTACTCTATTGTCCAAGCAAATGCAAGCATTTCAGAAGCTTAAAACATTTATCTGTAACTGACAAGTTTCATGAAACGATGCCTTGATTCCTCCCATTGTGTACATACATGAATAACAGTTCAAACCAACTTTACATGGTGTCAAAACCTAATACATCTGTACCCCAATTCTGCAGAGATTTTCTCTCATTGGTCACTCATTGGAAGCAAAGTTCATTGCTTCTGGCCACCCACAGAAGTGTATTGAATCGCAGTTCGATGAATTCGACTTATGTTAGTCGACTATCAGGTCAGTGTCAGACATGACGGGTGAAGATCAAATGAGACAAGATCGTCAAATGACGATCACGCACAACATGTCTGACACTCACCTGATAGTCAACGAACGAAGTGGGAGTCATCAGACTGCGATCCGGGTGACCCGGAGCAACAAAATTTGCTTCCGATGAGTGACTGATGAGAAAAAAAAGTCTCTGTAGAATGGGGTACATGTATTACCCTCAATAGCCAGAGATCAGAGAGCTTCCCCCACTCCTCTCGACATTTTTTTTTTTTTTTTTGCTATAATTTCTCAATGCAATAAGATCTCTCACTGACATTTCATCTACACTGTTTTTTATTTCACATTCTCCACATATCTGAGAACTTGGGATTCGGTTTGGGATAGAAAGAGTAAAACATTGATGATCAAGGTTCACAGAAAACAAATGGAAAAGAAAAACACCAATGGTTTGCCTTTAAAATTAGGCTCTTGCTCCGGGAAATTTGGTTTGAAAGCAGCCCAGACTGAGACTACATGTATATGGTATAGTCTAGCATTTTTCTTTTCTCTTGTAGAATAGATGTGGTTACGAGGGTTTTACTTTCATATTGCAGTCACTCTTTACATCTCGTGTTTTTTTCATATCGGGCACTTCGTGCTGTACAGTACTACAACAAAATGCGTTGATGCCCATGGCTTGTCTGTGTCCCACTTCCCTTGTTCATTTTCACTTTGGTAGAGGTTCTAATCTCCTATCACCCATCAACATCAAATTTTGTCGTCTTGGCCTCACTTTACTTGGCAACACAGAATTTGCTTATTTTCAATACTTGAGAAAAATTATGTGGGGCTGGTTGAATTTATCTTATCTACACAAGACCAGAACAAAATTGCAAATACAGCTGTATTTTATTCAGAAACTTAATCTTATTATTTGTCTCCATTTAAAGGAGTAGTTACAGATTAAGCATTTAAGGGGCTTTTGATGACTTCTTAACTGAAATAATGTTGCAACACCATAACAGAGGTGATATGAAAGAGAAGTGTTTATTCCACCTTATCTAATGCAGTCTTGTGTATGTACCAGCAATGGATAATTCAAAAAGTGTGATGAAACGATCTAAAGCCACAAATATGACTTTACCGTTGAATTACCTAGGGTTCATCATGAAATTGTTTTCTAATGATGAACTATACTTCATCTTGGTGCTGGTTGGCAAGCGCAGAAGTAATCAAGTGGCCCCTACTCGGATGACATGCTAAAACTGCATGATTACGTCAGAAATTCTGCGATTGTTATATATCAAGTGTGAAGGGTCTCTGCATGACGTCAGCAGCCACACGCTTGCACACACTCTTGATTATAATGTGCCATCATATAGTGGCCTCTAACAACCAAGGTTGTGTAATGTTAAGTGACCAAATAGATTTTATTTCAAAGAGATATAGACAAATACATGTACCTTATTGGTCACAGTCATACCTGGGATATCTCATTTTCATGGGATACCACTGGATATTGCTCTTGATACAGCCAGAGAATGCACTTCTGATATATAACTTTAATTCAAAACCTTAATACAATGTACCTATTCTGGTTGCCTGTTGAATAGAATCAAGAGATACATGTAGGAAGAACGGATTGATTGTTGAGGAACAAAATTCTACAAGGTTTCAGTCCCCTTATGTAGTGTGAAAGTATGAGGGAGAAGCCAGCTCTTGAGATAAATAGACTGACCAAGTGCATTATATATATTATATATATATGTATATATATATATATATGCATATAATGTATATATGTATATAATGTATATAAGGTATATATATGTATATACATGTATATAAATAAATATATATATATATATATATATATATATATATATATATATATATGTAAATAACAGCAATAAATAGTTTCTGCTCGGAGTCCTAAGAAAGTATAGATTCACAACAGTAGGTCAATATAAACTCCGTTGGAGACGTCAAATTTACGTCTCCAACGGAGTTTATATTGACCTACTGTTGTGAATCTATATATATATATATATATATATATATATATATATATATCGGGTGTCCCAAAAAAAGTGGAACGGTGGATTTTCAGTACCTTGCATTCTAAAAGTGATATATTTTTGACATCATTAGAAAGAGCATCCTCCGCAGAAGACCATGATACCAAAATCATTAAATTTGGTTCAGTACTTTTTATTCTACGCCAATTTCTGTAAATGCAGTCATTTTCAATTTTTTGGGACTTATGAGATAATAATTTGGTTCCGACACGCGTTCCATACCGTGAACTGTGTAAGCTCGTTCATCCATGTCAACAAAAGATAACGCTTTCATATTAGGAGCGCACACACAGACACACTCACAGACACACACACACACAAACACACACACACTGTTTTTTCCTGGCCCGTGCCCAATGTGAAAGCTGTATCTTTTGAGTACCTTGCATTCTAATATATATATATATATATATATATATATATATATATATATATATATGTATATATATATATATATATATATGTATATATATATATATATATATATATATGTATATATATATATATATATATATATATATATATATATAATGTATATAACAGGTGTTAAAGGCCCCTAGAAAAGAGACCCCAAAAACTTTTTTTGAAAGTTTTGGATAATATGCATTGACAGAAATAGGGATACTTGCCCTCACCAAAACAACTCATCCGTCCCTGGAATCAGGGTAGTTTACCCAGTCACTTCAAATTCTAAGAAAAATGACTTGATTCCGGAAGGACTGGACTTCCTGAATGATGCGGGATGACTCATTTTCCAGAAAACTTATTTGTTTATTACTTTTTGTTTTAATTGTGATTCTCAGAAATCTTTCTTTCCTTTTGTTTTAATAAAAACCGCAATGTTACACGAGTAAGTTGTCCACGAGTTGGTGTGATAATAACATCAAAAACAAAAATTAAGCTGAAACCAAGTTTAAGATCAAGTTTTCAAGAACACTCGAAAATTTGTGTGCCGAAGTAAACTGTTGGTGATTACAGCACGAACTCATGGTTTCAGTTTTATTTTTGATATACAACTTGTAATCCAAAGTATATAGACAGATAGATATATAATCACTCAGAAAAAAAGACAGTAAACATTTTGTTTTTCGTGTTCACATTTTTCATAGAAGAATTTGATGAAAATCAATGTATAATGTATCATATCAAAGGTAATTTAATTGGCTATCGCTCTAGTAGGTCAATACAAATGGAAAGTTTACGCATGAGTGAACACAATCGTTTTTATTCTCCAAGGCACAAAAGTAACAATTGCGAAAATTTACATGTTGTCTTTCATTTGCAAATGCCCATCAAGATAACAATTATAAAAAAGACCAGTTTAACACAAAGAGAGACATGAATGAAATAGCAAAAAAGAAGAAGAAATAAATAAGTTTTCATTTTCTTTAGCTCTTTATAACCTCAAACTAGCAGCACCCGTGGAAATCCACGGGTCTGAGGGGTTTTATTTTTTTCTCATAATACGATTTTGCACATTTTTATTGAAGAAATAAAACGAAAAGTTTTCTCATTCTTTCGTTAATTGTGCTGTCTTCTAAATGACCACCCTTCCCAGAAATTTAATCCATGTAATACATTTTTGTAGTATGTGCCCGGCGATCCGGTCCATTGGTAGGGATAATTCCTGCCACTACTTGTTTTAATTATAGAACTTGAGTTTCGAGGGGTTATTTGCACCCGTTGAAGTCCAACAATTGTCTTGTTGCCCCTCACCCCTCCTCCCCCCCCCCCCGTCACGCACACACACATTTCCACCTCCGCAGGGCAAAAAACAAAAACATTCAGGGAAAATTACCAAAAACGCTAATGAGATTCCCCGTAAGTTCTGCCCACAGATTGTTCCCGTCGAAACGGGAAGATATTAACACTATGACTTTGATTACTGTTGTGTTATATGAGCGCACTACATTTATCACAAGTGTACGCATATTCTATGTATTCTATATTTGAGTGATACGGTCAGAGCAGCAGTCATTACATGACGCTAGTTTGTGATAGTGGATTAAAGTTGTTCATTTTATCGTTAAACAACTATGTCCTCTGTTCATCATTGAATCTGGTCCACTATTACAACATGGTGGCAGCGGTGGGATAATAGTAATTGTAATAGTGTTGTAATAGTGGACCAGATTCAATGATGAACAGAGGACATAGTTGTTTAACGATAAAATGAACAACTTTAATCCACTATCACAAACTAGCGTCATGTAATGACTGCTGCTCTGACCGTATCACTCAAATATAGAATACATAGAATATGCGTACACTTGTGATAAATGTAGTGCGCTCATATAACACAACATCCCCCTCCTTCTGAAAAGATACAATGACGAATATTTTTAAACTGCACTTGTACATATGGAAACATTCACATTGATCTTCCAAGTATTATAAATGTGAATCTCTGACACAAAATGCTGAAAAATGGAGGAAGCTTGTTTGAGATTTGCATAGATACGTTGAATTACAATCAGGCAGGCAAATAAAATCTATTCTTCTTGAAACAGCCGGTCTCACAAATGCAATATACTCAGTATCAGAAACTCTTTTTTATCAGTATAAGTTTTACATTTTTCATACTGAACAAATCTCGACATATCTGGTATCGAAAGATAGAACGAATAAAACGATAACGTTATTCAAACTTATTGTCACAAAAATGCATGCAGTTTAACACCAGCATATTTACAAATAATTTCACGTATATCTTCGTGATATCTTTAATAATATGAAACAGAAATAATTATATTCATGCGGAATGTACATATGTATGTAATAGAAACATAATGATTTAGCATTTGAGTGTGTACTCAGATTATCATCAACACAGGAAATGATTTATATATGCTTGTATGTTTGTTGTTTTTTTAACATTCAGTTGAGATGAACTTTTGTATGTGAAATTAGTGAACAGCTACATCATAGTTTCAATACACAAATGTGATTAACAGTTATACACAGATATAGCATGCAACAAACATTTTGATAAATGTAGCATATGTCGTAGTTGTTATGGTTCCTGACTTAAATTTCAAATATTGTCTTGTGAAATAAAATGATGTGTTTCACTTGGTTACACAAATGTGCTGTAAATAAATCAACACTAAACATAATGAATGAACATATTATTTACACTGACAATGCTGCTAGTTCATCTTCCAGCATTGCATTACTCTTGGTACCGCGATGGGGGTCTGACTTCACGTCCATATCGCGTTATGTACCGGGTAGAGACTGATTTCCTATCAGATTGTCTTTGTCTTCTGTCTGGATGTTGTCTCCTTTCCTCACTCCTGTCGTCGTCTTCGAAGTGAACCCGTTTTGGAACTGTTGGCTTCGTTCCGGTTGGCATCTCTCTCAGGTGAGATCTATTTCTCCTCAAGATGCTACCGTTGGGAGTTGCTACTTCGTAGGATCTTGGTTCCTGACGTACTTTGCTCACTTCGGCAGGAAGCCAAGTGTTGTCTTTGGGATTCAGAACTCTCACTTTCTGTCCAACGTGCAGAGGTGGTAAATCCCTACCTCCATGCAAGTCGTGATTGTGTTTCATGTTCTCCTGTCTCTGAAACAACAAATCAGGCGTAGACGATTTTTGGTCAAGTGGTGACTTGGAAGTGTTGTCCTGATTGGTCTTCCAAAGAGTAATTCAGCAGGTGATGGTAGGTTGGAGTCGATTGGTGTGGCACGAAAATGTAGTAGTGCTGTCTGGATGTCTTGTCCAGTTCTGGTACACTTGGTCATGATTCCTTTCACAGTTTGTACCATGCGTTCAGCGAGTCCGTTGGATCTTGGATATCGCGGAGACGATGTAATGTGATCAATTGACCATTTCTCACACATCTCTTGGAATGGTCTTCCAACGAATTGTGGACCATTGTCTGATATCAGAGTTGCTGGTGGTCCGAAAAGACTGAAGATACCACTCAGTATGTTTGCGACTGCCGCACTGGATGTATCCTTCAACTTGTGAACGATTGGATACTTTGAATGGTAGTCGGTCACCAACAGGTATTCTTCCTTGTTGAAAGTAAACAAGTCAGTTCCAAGCTTCGTCCACGGCGAAGTTGGTATGTCGTGAGGTTGCAAGGGTTCTCTTTGTTGCTTGACTTGATTTTCTTGGCAGGCGTAGCAATTCTTTGAGATTTGCTCAATGTCTTTATTGATGTTCGGCCAATACACGGTTTCCCTTGCTAGTCTGCGGGTACGTTCAATACCTTGATGACCCTGATGAAGTTGATTCAGGATGTCTTGTCTGAGGTCTGTGGGAATGATGACTTGATTGCCTTTGAAAAGTACACCATCTGATACTCCGATTTCATCGCGGTATGGCCAAAATGTTCTGACCTCTCTAGGTACTTCCTTGATTGTGTCTGGCCAACCATTCGTGACGATTTGCCACAGAGCTCGCAAGGTAGGATCTCTCGACGTCTCTTGTTGCAGCTCATTTCTCTTCTTTTGTCCAAAGAAGATAAGGTCAATCTGTGATATGTCGATTTCCTCACAGATCTCTTCCACATTGACATCAAGGGGAACGTCTTGATTCTTGCTTGGATTAGGCATTCTGCTCAAAGCATCTGATATGATCATCGATTTGCCTGGCTTGTACTTGACATCATAGTCATAGCCTTGAATTTTGATGAGAAGTCTCTGCAAACGTGGTGGCGCACATCTCAGTGGCTTTCTGGTGATCATCTCTAAGGGTTTGTGATCAGTTTGGACAGTGAACTGGTTTCCGAACAGGTATGTGTGGAAACGTTGTGTTCCAAACACGAGGGCTAGCGTTTCTCTCTCTATGTTGGAGTAGTTAGCTTGTGACGATGAGAGAGACTTTGAAGCAAATGCGACAGGTTTGTCTTCTTGCATCAAGCAAGCTCCTAGGCCTTTTGATGATGCGTCGACTTCTAGGATCGTTGTCTTCCTTGGATCATAGTACTGCAAACAAGATTCTGCAGAGATCGCTTTCTTGAGTTCGTTGAAGGCATGTTGATGATCGTCTTGCCATGTGAATGGCACATCTCGCTTCAGTAGTTCACGTAATGGTGATGCCTTTTCAGAGAAGTTGGCAATGTGTGGAGCGAGATAGTTAAGAAGACCAAGGCACTTCTGTAGATCTTCTTTGTCTTGAGGTGTTGGCATGGCATGAATGTCTTCAATCTTCTGTGGATCAGGGCGGATGCCATCTCTGGTATATGCAGAGCCGAAAAAGTTGATGCTGTCAGTTTTGATGATACACTTCGTACTGTTGAAGACAAGTCCTTCTCTTTGGGCAACTTCCATCAGTCTGTGGAGGTTTTTGTCATGCTCTGCCTCGGTACGTCCAACAACTGTAATATCATGAGCGATACAGATGCATCCATCCATACACTGACCAACGATACGGTCCATGTGTTGCTGGAACAAGTCTTGGCTGACAGAAAGTCCGAAAGGTAGGCGTGTGTAGCAGTATCTGCCAAATGGAGTACGAAAAGTTGTCAGCTCCTGGGATTCTTTGGATAGGTGAACAGACCAATATCCGGATTTCGCGTCGAGCTTAGAGAAATACTTTGCTCCGGAGAAAGCTGGGTTGACCTCTTCAAGAGTTGGAATCTTGTGGGGACATCGTTTGAGATTCTGGTTTAATCTCCTGGGATCTAGGCATACTCTCAAGGATCCATCTTTCTTGAGAACTGTAGTAATCGAACTACACCAGTCGGTGTGATGGTCGATTTGTCTGATGATGCCTTGCTTCTCCATTGAGTCAAGCTCAGACTTCAGTTTGTCTTTGATGTGGACGCTGCACTTTCTTGGAGCATCAATGGTGGGGACAGCTCCTTCTTTGACATGTAGTGTTGCTTCTCCACGAAAGTTACCAATACGATCAAACTGGTCCGGATAGAGCACTTGCAGGTCCTTGACAGATTTCAACGGAGACGGTCTGTTAGTTGGACTACGACTCTGAGGGTGCATCTCATGGATTGTTACCACGTGTAACTCACTGCACATAGGTAGTCCAATTATCACTGGTCCTGAGACATCGACCACGTAGAAAAGTTGATCTCTCCACTCGGAGTCTTTGTACTTGCACGTGATCTGAAGGGTGCCCAAACAATGTATCGGGGAACCGTTGTATGCGGTAAGACGTGCTGAAGTCGGGTGTACAACTGCTTGCCACCTGCTTCCATACATGGCCTTGATTGTCCGTAGAGGGAGTGTATTTCCACTCGCTCCGGTATCGACCTTTGCATGTAAGATGTGTTGTCCACGTTTGCTGGGACAGATAATTCCAATCTTCACGAATGCTTCTTTCTGATGCACAGAATCGATAGATGCATCTAGGTCGTTTCCCAGTACGATAGTGTTAAATTCCTCAAAATCTTCCTGGGTTTCTCCTTTTGGCTCTTTGGAGAATTCGGCTACATTTTGTTTGGTTGGCTGCCTGGTGGGTGTCTTCTGTCTTCGTGGTGAAAAACTGCAGTTACCACCTTGGCGTCCTCTGCTTGGACTTCGTCCTCGAAGCACTTTTCTGTGTTTTGTCTTTCTGCAGCATTTAGCCCAGTGTCCTTTGGAACCACATGCTTTGCAAATGTCTCTGTAGGCTGGACACTTTCGTGGTGGATGATTCAAATCACAGTTACCACACTTCTTGCGTCTATCTTGGTTATGTGATAGAGCATTTACGTTGCTTGCAGAGGAGTCGATCGAACGAAGACACTGTTTGCCTACGGCTATGGCTTCGTATTTTCTGCCTTCATCAAGGAGGTTTGCTATCTTGTAGCCTTTGGGTTGGTCTAGAAGATCTTTCTGGAACGCCTCAATAGGTGTAGACGCAATGACTAGCTCTGTCACGCGTTCTGAGAGCTCATTTTCGGTAAAGTCACATTCTTTGGCTTTACTCCGGCATCTATTTACAAATTCGTCGATAGTTTCATTTGCGTGTTGACGATATCGCATCAGCTCCAGTCTGTGGATGCGAAAATTCAGCTTGACTTTCAGCTGACCTTCAAGAGTAGACCACAACATTGCAGGTTTTTCTTGATCCTCACTGGATAAACCGGATGCGTTAATTCTACGCAAACCTTCATTTCCTACTGCAATTTTGATTTTGATTGCTTGCTTCTTTGGGTCTTGGACATCGTTGTCTTGGAAGCATAACTCCATGCGTTGTTTGAATAACTTGAATTCTTCCGGCACATCAGCACTATTCCAATTCATTTCTGGATACTTTGCCATCGTGCGTTTTGATTTAGATTGAGTTGGAGATACAAATGATACAATGCTTGATATTAATGTCACACTTTGCAAACTTCCGGCTGAAAGGTTACAGATATAGTTTACAAAGTAAACAAATCAAGAATAGTTTGCAAACATAGAAATATATGACACAAAGTCACTACTGATATACATGTATCAATAATATACACTCTCCAAAATACATCGAAACATGTCTAGATGTCAAGATTACCACAGTAATACACAGATGCATATGAATATGTCAAAACATTCATGTACACAAATAACGAATGTATGTAATTGTCCACACGCAAGTGTTCAAATGTCTGAGATAGTATAATGAATTGTACTCATTCTCATTTCTTTTATCTGGTTGCATGGATTCAATGTTGATATCAGTCTGGATGGTGCCGTGTCTTGATTGTCCGTCCTCGCTACGTTGTAGCTTGCAGGGTAGATGAACTGCGATTAACGGGAAACTGCGTATGCTCTGTCAGAAATATCCTTCCGCTGAGTGATGGTCTCGGTAGAAGCAATGATGTCGCAATACACGTTGCTATGCCGATAAGATAAACACATTTCTGGCCAGTCCAGGATAATACGCGTCTATCTGCGTCTTCTATTGTTATGTCAACAATGGATGTCAATGGATACGGTGCGCTCAGGTAATGCGAACTTAGTCTATTGTTACGTCAACAATGGAAGTCCTTGGATGAAACGCTCGGGTATTGCGCGTACTTGGATACGGTGCGCGTCGACAATGCTTGTTTACAGAACTGCAACTGTCCAATGTGGCGAATGTCAGTGATTCGTGCGATGAAAATGTTCTGACAACATTTTGTATGAGCTACACAGCTATGTCTAACGATGTAGAAACGAATATAGGATGCTCTGCAAAGCGTTCATCAATCCGATGATATGTATTCGTATCGTTAATTGTTGATGAGCAGCATGGATGATAAAATAATCGGTTTACTCACGCACAGTGTTACTCACAAGACGAGTCGTTAAGCTAGTCCATGCACGTATCTGCAGTAGACGTAGACGTGTTGTGCGCAGTGTCCTCTCGGGCGGTTTCAGCACAAGTCACTCATGATGAATTTCCCTAAGAAAACTTTAGTTCCGTGCTGATTTGGCATAAATCCGTGTCGGCACCGCTGCCACCATGTTGTAATAGTGGACCAGATTCAATGATGAACAGAGGACATAGTTGTTTAACGATAAAATGAACAACTTTAATCCACTATCACAAACTAGCGTCATGTAATGACTGCTGCTCTGACCGTATCACTCAAATATAGAATACATAGAATATGCGTACACTTGTGATAAATGTAGTGCGCTCATATAACACAACAATTACCCCCTGCTCTTGCATCCACGCAGGCATCCGCGGGAATCCACGGCTGGTCTCAAGGCCTCGGTTTGTTTGTTTGTTTGTTTTTTTTTTTCATATTTCTTTTCCCCACGTTATCATGAGAGCGGAAAAATAAAATATTTTCGTCTTCATTTGCTCCCTCCTTTTTGTTTTTAATCACCAAAACTCATAGAACCATCATCTGCTTCAGACTGTATACATTATCATAATTAATATTAGGCCTACAGTTATTGCTCCTATTATTGTTATTATTATTATTATTATTATTATTATTGTCATTGTTATTTGGGGAGGGGGAGATCATAGTCATCAGGTTTAATAGGCACCCGTGGGAGTAGGGTCTCACGACCTCGTTTTTTTTTTCTTTAATATTTTTCCCATGTTATGGAAGAAAGAAGAATATATATTCGTCTTCATTTGCTCCCTCTTTTTTTTTATTGTCACCAAGACTTAGTTTGATAGACCATAGAACCACACATTCTATTTCCACTTGTAATTTTAAAAATAGGCGGTCGGCAAAGCGAGGTTTTCCTTTACGTCCGCTCATCTTATGAATATGTATGATTACAGCAGCTTTGCAGTAAACGAATGGACACAGCTCTGCGCGTGTAATCTGATATGGAAGGGTACGATGGGCAAATATATTTAGCCGTCCTAAACAGTCTGCGTACAATGACATCGGACTTGAGAGCAAACGGCGAGCAAACTAAATGACGTACCTGAGCTGCATAGTATTCTGCAGTTGTGCAAAATACAATTAAATAACAACGTTCGTTGTTTTCATTTGGGGACGCCAATGGCGAACTGTACGTAAATGCCCTTGTAGTCCATCACACGCACGCAGATACAGTACTTCGTGTAACCATCGTCAATACATTACATATATACACGTACATGTACGTACAACAGGCGGAGGCAAAGGTACATCACAGAACTAATACACACAGTGTAGAGTGTGTAGAGTTATGGGAGGTCTTTGTGGGAGGTACATTGTGTGTGTGCGTGCGCGTCCGCCGGAAAATGTCAGAGATTTCGCTGCACCATCATCTTTAGTATCCCCCCCCCCCCCCCCCAGTGTCTCTGCAAGCTAAAAGATGGACGATCGAGAAAGCAGGAGGCCAGCGCAGAATCGGTGAATATTGAAACGCTCGGCTCTTTCGTCACGCACAAAAATGCATTATGCATCTAGCTAATTAATTTTTCTTTTTCGTCCTCGACGTCGACACGGAGGCGGAGCGGGGACGAAACCCGCGCCATTCGATGTAGGATACTCTCCTGCAGCCGACGGCACCGGTCGCAGCTGCCCGGAGCCGACGGCTCGGGAGGAGATAGACAAACCAGCAACGCCGGAATAAAACAGGAAATACATAAGGCCGCGACAACAACAACAACTTCGAGTATTATAGTATAGGACTAGCAGCACCCGTGGAAATCCACGGGTCTGAGGGGTTTAATTTTTTTTTCTCATAATACGATTTTGCACATTTTTATTGAAGAAATAAAAAGAAAAGTCTTCTCATTCTTTCGTTAATTGTGCTGTCTTCTAAATGACCACCCTTCCCAGAAATTTTATAATACATTTTTGTAGTATATGCCAGGCGATCCGGTCCATTGGTAGGGATCATTCCCGCCACTACTTGCTTGAACTTGAGTTTTGAGGGGTTATTTGCACCCGTTGAAGTCCAACAGTTGTCTTGTTGCCCCTCACCCCTCCCCCCCCCCCTCACGCACACACACATTTCCACCTCCGCAGGGTAAAAAACAAAAACATTCAGGGAAAAATTACCAAAAACGCAAATGAGATTCCCCGAAAGTTCTGCCCACAGGTTGTTCCCGTCGAAACGGGAAGATATTAACACTATGACTTTGATTACCCCCTGCTCTTGCATCCACGCGGGCACCCGCGGGAATCCACGGCTGGTCTCAAGGCCTCGGTTTGTTTTGTGTTTTTTTTTTCATGTTTCTTTTCCCCACGTTATGAGAGAAAAATAAGATATTTTCGTCTTCATAATTTTGCTCCCTCCTTGTTGTTTTTAATCACCAAAACTTGGCTTGATATATCATATTAATATAGAACTACATCTGCTTCAGATTGTACATTATCATAATTAATATTAGGCCTACAATTATTGCTCCTGTTATTGTTATTATTATATCATTATTATCATTATCCTTATCATTATTATTATTATTATTATCATCATCATCATTGTTATTATTTGGGGAGGGGGAGATCATAGTCATCAGGTTTAATAGGCACCCGTGGGAGTAGGTTCTCACGACCTCGTATTTTTTTTCTTTAATATTTTCCCATGTTATGGAAGAAAGAAGAATATATACATCACTGCATTCGTCTTCATTTGCTCCCTCTTTTTTTGTCACCAAAACTTGGTTTGATAGACCATAGAACCACACATTCTATTTCCACTTGCAATTTTAAAAATAGGCGGTCGGCAAAGCGAGGTTTTCCTCTACGTCCGCTCATCTTATGAATATATATGATTACAGCAGCTCTGCAGTAAACGCATGGACACAGCTGCGCGTGTAATCTGATATGTAAGGGTACGATCGGCAAATACTTAGCCGCGTCCTAAACAGTCTGCGTACAATGACACCGGACTTGAGAGCAAACGGCGAGCAAACTAAATGACGTACCTGAGCTGCATATAGTATTCTGCAGTTGTGCAAAATACAATTACTGTACATAACCAACGTTCGTTGTTTTCATTTGGGGACGCCAATAATGGCGAACTGTACGTAAATGCCCTTGTAGTCCATATCACGCACACACAGATTCGTGTAACCATCGTCAATACATTCAGTACACGTAACAGGCGGAAGCAAAGGTACATCACAGAACTATATACACACAGTATAGAGTGTGTATAGAGTTCTGCGAGGTACATTGTGTCATAGAGATGTATCGCATTGTGTGTGTGCGTGCGCGTCCGCCGGAAGATGTCAGAGATTTCGCTGCACCATCATCTTTAGTATCCCCCAGTGTCTCTGCAAGCTAAAAGATGGAAGATCGAGAAAGCAGGATGCCAGCGCAGGTTCCGTGAATATTGAAACGCTCGGCTCTTTCGTCACGCACAAAAATGCATTATGCATGTAGCTAATTAATTTTTCTTTTTCGTCCTCGACGTCGACACGGAGGCGGAGAGGGGACGAAACCCACGCCATTCGATGTAGGATACTCTCCTGCGGCCGACGGCACCGGTCGCAACTGCCCGGAGCCGACGGCTCGGGAGGAGATAGAGAAACCAGCAACGCCGAAATAAAACAGGAAATACATAAGGCCGCGACAACAACAACAACTTCGAGTATTATAGTATAGGACAAGAAGTGGAAACTAGAGGGGGAAAACGAATTATCTGTCAACTCAAACCTTAGATGTAATAGGGAGTAAGGGAACAGAGATGAACATAATATCTTTATTTCATTTTTTTTTCAATTTAGTAATTTAAGAATTCATGAGACAAATAAGAAACTAATCATTATTTTCAATTGTCCCAATTCGACAAATCAATTCAAATTACTAACTTTTTTTTGGTTAATATTGCTTCTTCTCTCATTTCATTTATATTTGGATTTGACAGAAGATTCTTCATTTTTCTCCCTTATTGTTAGCCTTTATTGATCTTTTGGGCTTCAGTGAATATCACTCAGATCACAGGTTTGTGTTTGCCACTTAATTCATGTTTCTTATTGTTTTTTATTTGTCGTTTGTTCTTATTGTAACATGGAAGAGCACTTACACATTAATGACAACTTGTTCATTTTTTTTTTTTGCAATTTTTACTTATGCGCCTTGGAAGAGAAATATTTAGAGGCGTTCACTCATCCGTAAAGTTTCCCTTTTTATTGACATATCAGGTTGATAGCCATTTACAACATTTCATATGGTATATTATACATTAACTTTTAGCCAAATACCTGTAAGAAATATATAGTTAAAAGAGTGTTTACTTTATCATTATTATTATTTTTTTTTGGCTGAGTGTACAAATAGGGTGACGCTCTTAAGCACACAGAAAATTAATATAGCAAGTAGAATATGCAGGGAGTCGTTAATAACACATCTCGTGACTTCATGACTTAGACCCCTACCAAATATTGCTTTTACCCGAAATTATGTCACTCTGTTGTTTCATCTGTGATAAAAAAGAAGGTGTAATATACAATCGACAAATAGACATATGGCATGAATTTGATATACAGTGTACCGGGACCATGTAATGTAACTGGATTTCCAATAAGTAGGCCCTTTGCTTCTTTTTCACTCCCATAAAATCAGTATATACATATTTTTCCCAACACCACTGCTGATATGTTTCCATTTTCCTCATCACGTTCATGCAGATGACAAGTGAATATTAGGCAAGTGAGAAACCGTATCTTTGGCATTACTTCCTTGAATCTCCTCGTATCCTTTTCTTTGAATTACTTACGAGGTGTCCACGAGAAGATGTTGATTCGTGATAAAGGTTGTTTACATCTTGAAATGCCGTTGCGAAATTTGATGTGTTATTGCCGCAATTTATTTTTTTGAACTCTAGATAAAAGTTCTCGAGAGCTCGGAATTAAAGAGCCAACCCCGCTGGAAAATACACTCAGTGTCCACAGCATGAAACACAAGTAGAAATCTCTTTACATTTTGTTAAATTCGAGCGTTTTAGCAAAATTGTGAACTCATTGTGAATCATCAATTCACAGTGTGAAACAAAACATAATATTACTATGTGAACATTCTGTGAAAACCACGCCACAGTGTGAAATCATATTCACACGTACTGTCCTTGTCACACAGCCGGCTATGTGAACACATTGTAAATATACTGTGGGATACTGCGTTTTTGCAGTAGCGAGGAAGGATCCATTCGTGGGGTGAAATCAAGCTATTTCGTCCTATAAAAAGCCTGCAATCTAATTGGTCCCGCAGAGCGTTTCAGCAGGCTGACCGTAAGTCCCTATTGGCTACTACAATGGGTCATCGGATATTCTTATATCATATTGGTGATTTTAGTCTGACAGAATGAGTGAAAACATGGGTGCTGTTCGTTATTTCGGAGGTTCGTTATTCCGAAGGTTCGTTAATCCGAATGGCACAAATTCCCTAGACCTAGAGGTTCGTTAATCCGAAAATGAAATAAGGTTCACTATTCCGAAGGCTCGTAACTTTTTTTTTCATTGTGGGATTAATGAACCTTTGGAATAACAAACCTTATCACATTTTCGGATTAACCAACCTTCGGAATAACGAATCTTCGGAATAACGAACCCTCGGAATAACGAACCTTCGGACTAAAGAACCTTCGGAATAACGAACTGTAGTCGAAAAAATACTCAATAAACTAGCAAACCTGCTTTGATGGGTTATTTTGAATGAAATCGGTCGCTGTTTGCCTTGTGCTACACATACACCACATCGCATGTTGAAGAGTGACTTATACCAAGGAGGTATGAGAGTGTTCTCTCATACCTCCTTGCTTATACTTGTCTTGGTCATGTACTTGTGGAATGTGCATTTTTTGGTAATATATTTTGTAAACTTATATTCATTTTTTTAATGAAATTGAATGAAGTTTGGAAAAAGAAAGTATTTCTTATGTCATCACATATTCTAATGCAACGTGGGGCCAATTTCTGTTCCCAGAAGGCATATATTTTGCAGCCAATTATGGTGTTAAACCTGCTAAACTTTTCTCTTCTTGAAAATTTGAGGAGCATATAAATTTTGTATTTAATTGACATGTGGAACCTATCAAAAGGCATTACTTTCTAAATACCTGTAGGTACAGAGATGAAAGATGTGAGTGTAAACGTCTAACCTTATAGCCTCAACAGGCAGATGACAGGTTTCTCACTGAAGGAAGCAATGAATTTAACAAGATTTGTTTTAATTTCTACAAAATTTGAGTGTATTGTTATGGAGATTACAAATTGTATCGACTTAAAATTGAATTGAAAAGAAAAAGAATTAAATGAACGACTTTGAATCAATTAAATTGCACTATAGGGTAATTCTGGGAAGATGTAAACAAGCCAAACAAACATTCCCATAACACTCAGATAAACACGCACATGCACACACGCGTATGGCTGCACATGGTTAAGAACCTACAGGGCGTATAAAAAAAACCGTTACACTTTTGAAAAAATTGTCTAAATTACATTTCAAAATACATCGAAGATATTTTCATATCTATGGATGCTCAATAGTCTCATCTATCAAGTGCAATCAACAAAACAAATTTTTGTTCACGCTTGGCTGAACACTGACGCTCTTTGTCCGGAGTGTGAAAAATGAATTGCTCCAAATTGAAAGAAGATGGAAAATTCAGCCAGCAGTCCAAGTAAGTGTTCTCATTCAAACAAATTGGTCTTTTGCTCACAGTTTTGATTGTTATGATAGTTTAGGTATTTTCCTGGCGATTTTCTGTCTCGTTTTACATTATTCCATTGTGTTACGGAAAGTTGATTTACAACATCAAGATCTTTTAAGTACAGTTATCACAAAATCATGCAGAGACATATCGAACCCACATGCCAGTCACTCAGTCAAGAAGAAAAGTACAAAATTAATGCATCCTCAGATCATTCAATCAATCAATCAATCAATCAATCAATCAATCAATCAATCAATCCATTAATAAAGCAAGCAAGAAAGCAAGTAATCAATCATTCATTCATTCAATCAATTAATCATTCATTTAATCAATCAATCAATCAGTCAGTTAGTCACAATTGTATGCATGTTTAAAGTGGCAGATCGACATAACATAGGGAATATCACCTCCCCCGTGGCTTAAAGGTTCGGCTTTGTTTGTTTTGTTTAGGTTTTTTGTATTTTGTTCATCCAAAATGGCCACTGCTCTCTTCCCTTGTTGTTTCCACTACCAGCCCCTTTACTCATGTATTGATGTGTTGATTGCTTGCTTGCTTGATTGATTGATTAATTGGTCAATCAATTGATTGATTAATGGGATGAATGATTTGAATGTTGATTAATTTGGTACCACTACCACATTAATGAATAACTGGCATATGGTATTGATGTGTCCGTGTATTGTGAAAACTGTGCTTTAAAGATCTTGAAGTAATCACACACTCTAATTCTCACCAATTCATTTTGAAATGAAATCATTAAAATTATGATAAAGCTGACAAAAAAAGCTCATACTATCATAACATAAAGCTTTAAGCAAAAGAACTTTTTGTTTGAATGGGGGCACTTATTTGGACTGCTGGCTGAATTTTCCCATCTTCTTTCAATTTTGTCGCAAGTCATTTTTCACACTCTGGACAAAGAGCGTCAGTGTTCAGCCAAGCGTGAACAAAAATTTGTTTTGTTGATTGCACTTGATAGATGAGACTATTGGGCATCCATAGATATGAAAAAAAATTCAATATATTTTGAAATGTAATTTAGACAATTTTTTTCAAAAGTGTAACGTTCTTTTTGATACGCCCTGTATATACGGCAACTATATGTAGATCAAAATAAATATAACTTTTATAACAACACCTCAAATACTGCCGCTGTTACTGTTATGCATATTTGAATTTTGTTTTTAAGTTTTAAGCTAATTATTCGACAGCTGTGAAAATAATTGTGATTATTTTTAGTCATCTTCAAGTGATTTATTCACAATCAAATAAATGAAACAATGACTTCATAAAGAAAATTGTATTTTCCTTTTGGAAACTCATTTTTGCTGCAGTGTTCATGTTAACGTGTGACTTCTAGTGTGCAATTGTCATATCGATTATGTTAACCTATCTTATTATGCTTTTTATGTTCATGTGGAAAATAATATGTAATGAAGAAATGAAGCTTGTCCCTCTAATGGAGAGTTA
The DNA here is from genome assembly GCF_040938485.1 of Diadema antillarum. NCBI lineage: Eukaryota > Metazoa > Echinodermata > Echinoidea > Diadematoida > Diadematidae > Diadema > Diadema antillarum. The sequence continues at coordinate 130,806 of NW_027271908.1, forward strand.
CTGTGTAGTCGACTCAGAATTAATGTAGGCCCTACATATTTTGTTGCTTCAGTTGTCAATTGTGTATTGATAGGGTTGACATTGTATATTTACGATATACTTTAATATGTTTTTTTTTTACCGTATTCGTTCTGCAGGTTTTTCACCTGTGTACATTTAAACTTCTTTATCCCAAAATGCGCCTAAAAAGTGGTGAACACATGACATGTTAGACATTTAAGGCAATGCATTTGGTCATAAAAATTCAAGGCTTATAGATGATGCGTACTGTAACATACAAACATGTAATACACGAGAACCTCGTTATAATCACCTGCTTGGAATTGAAATTTCCTCGTTATAACTAATTTGGCTGATTGTACACAAATGGAAATTATCAAAGGCAAATATATTTGTTCTTCTTATCAAATCAAATACCGATAGGCCTACATAGATGCATATATCATTCATCACCGAAAATTTCACAAGCGGTACAACAGGGGCTGGAAATCGATATCACTGGAAACAAAAACCAAAATTCTATAAAGTGTTATTTCCTCAACATCCACTCGCGCACGGATATTGACGGAAGGTTAAAAGATCTATGCAATGCAAATGCATGTCATCAGTGAACTGTGTTGATTAAAGGCATTACTTACCATTTGCAGATGAAACAAAAATCCAGTTTTAGTTTTTCAAATTAGTTCTTAAATATCACTTAAAAATAGAAACAGCCAATGTGAATGTGAATCAGTGCAGTCAATGTCAAGAATTGTTAAATCTACAAAATGTGAACAATAGTTATAATAAATACGTTTCTAGACTAAACCGTCTACAGATATTGTTTATTTAGAAAAATATATCTCCTTATATTGTTGTTCAGAAATATTTGTATGTGAGATGATTTGTTATATAACTATCCTATACACATAAGAATCAAATGTGATATCTCGAACATTTTTTTTTTTTCGGATTAACGAACCTTCGGAATAACGAATCTTCGGAATAACGAACCTTCGTCATAACGGATCTTCGGACTAAAGAACCTTCGGAATAACGAACCTTCGGAATAACGAGCTGTAACCCTTTCTCTTTGCTACAGAAGTGACGATCAGGAAACTATAGATCAACACAAGTGAATTCAACATGCATCGCACAAGTCCTTTAACGGAAAGTTACTAACATGCATCCTTCTCATCAAGTGTTTTCCTCCTGAAAACACTTAAAAAGGATATTGCATCTCTCCAGGCAAGTTACTATTTACTTCCAGATAGATATTTGCAAAACAAAAATATTTTAACACTTCAATGAAACTATATAAACCAAAGGTTAATCATCTGGGTGAAACTAAAAGGGTCATCGTGGTGAAACTAAAACTAAAAGGGGAATAACATCATGAACTAGAGAAGCATGACTCTGAGAGCGCAGACCTCCGGCAAGCATGCAGCTTATTTCCACCACTGATCTTTTTCTTCCATAGAGATATCGCCCGGTTTCCCAATATAGAAGTCTTTTGAATACGTCATAAACCCTCAGCTTCACGGCGCGCCTAAAAAGTTCTTGGATTACTACCAAAAGTTAATTCTTTCTTACTTGTGCCATTCTCAACCTTTCCTCCAAGTTTCATTCCAATCCGTTGTCTACTTTTTGAGTTATTTTGCACAGGGACGAACAAACAAACAAACCAACGGTAACGGAAACATAACCTCCTCCTTTGGCGGAGGTATATATCAATGAAAAGATGCAAAAATCAAGTCCAGCCTTGTTCCACATGAACAACAACTTTATTAACGGTACAGCAGGGGATGGAAATCAAGAAATTTTCATCGCAGGAAAAAAACAGATCTTCGATATGAAAAGTGTCAAGGCCTTTCTTTGGCTTTATTCAAGTTCTCTTTTTTCATTTTCACTGTTCTATATAAATGATTGATTATCAGTCTTTTTGTTCGGTATTGTAAAATTCAATACTGTTGTATTGTTTTATCCGAAAATGAGATGAATAAACGAATTGAATTGATTTGAATTGAATTGAATTTCCTCAATAGTATGAAATCACGGAAAGTTAACTGAGCCTGATCATTTAAATGCTTTCCTGATACATGTTCAAAGATACTGTAGCCTACGTCTCTATTGGTAAAATATGAGTGAAAAGATGTAAAATCAATTCCAGCCTTGTTCGTCATGATCAACAACTCCACCTAGGACTAAAACACTGGAAGAAATCAAATAAGTCTTTTCACTGGGAAATATCCTATGAAAAGTGTCATATCCTTAATAGTAGTTGTTTGTCCTGAAAGCCGAAGAAAGAAGTAATAATTTTGTATTTCTCTATTCAGAATTGCCATCTATTTCCAATTCTATCAACTATATATTACACAAGAAAAACAATTAATAACACTAAATAAAGCTAAAGATTACAATCATGAAAATCATAAGGGATGTAGCAACATGATATATCAGTGCAGAAGAGACGCAAAATCAATCTCAGATACGAGATAGATACGCAACTTCACAGGCAGTACAATAGGAGCTGGATATTAAAACATCTTTTACTGGGAAAAAATGAATACATGAAAAGTGTCAAAAAAAGAGGGAAACAACGTATCAAAGAAATCAATATCATCCTTGAGCCATTCATCCTTATCATTCGTTTCTCTTTCATTTCTCATTTCTCATTCATTCTCTGTCATTTCTTTAACCCTTTCTCTGCCAATGAGTCAAATGTGCACAAATTTCACACACAGGCCTATGGACAGGTAATTGATACGGCATGCAGAGGGTTAATAGTATCCAGTCACTCTGTTATCTTGTTCACGTCAAACATTATTAAACAAAAGTGACTACATGTGATTAGATGACAATTTGAGAATGGTTCTGCATGCCGAATCATATTAAGCCCCCATGCAATCAGTACACATTAAGTAATCTGAGCCAAGTTCCAAAGAGTCTGGGTTTTACTCGAAATAATGCCGATACTCGTATCTAAAAATTAAAATACATACAAAAAAAAGTTACGATCATGATTCATTTCTACACAGTATAGTTATGGTGCTATTACAAAGAGAATAAAAAAGTGATATACCGATGAAAATATTCAAAATCAGCTTCAGCTACGAACCATCGGATGCACGTCACGAGTTCCATACTCAAGAGTTACAAAGCCCATGACCCCGACAATAGGCAAATAGGGCCCATGAGTCAGACACTAGGCACACAAGGCCCACAAGTTTGACACTATTAAACAAAAAGACCCACGAGACCGACACATTATTAAGTCCCGTGATGTAGGGTAAAGACTTCTTCCTCCGCAAATAATTTTATTTGACTATTAAGATTGTACGGACATGTAAGATAAGCAAGTCAGTCAATCACGCACAAAAAAAAAAAAAAGAATATTGCTTTTGCGCCTTGGTACCTTTAGATTTTCGCGACAGGGACGTTCGGAGGGGAAAAAAAAAACTGTTCTGAGCATGCGCAATATCGCTTATCAAACTCGATCTACAATGGATTTAGAGCTTGTGTCGTCTCACTTTGTACTACGCTTTCTGAGCTATTTTACGTCCGTCCACTTCACGACGCTGAGAGCTACTTTCATGTACCAATCATGGGGGCGCCATTTCATTTTTTTTTTTTAAGGCTGCGTCTCCGCGTAATATAAAGCGTCTTTCAGTACGACGCAGGGAGAGAGGAAAACGTCTAACGTCTCAAACGTCCGCGCTGTAAAATCTAAACTTCCCTAATGATGTGAAGTTGACGAGTCATACTCTTTTTTTCACTTCCTCATCTTTTTTTTTTTGTGGGGGGGGGGGATGGGGAGAAAAGAAAGAAAAGTATATTCCCTTCTGTAAGTTTCCGCGTATGGTGATATGTATACTTCCTATTGATTTATTCATCACTATTGATTCTGAGTTAGTATGCTATACCAAAGCTTCGGATGTCGGAGTCTATTTGCAAAAGTATAGCCGGACCTCTTGGTAAGATCATATCAAATACCATATCCAACTAGAAGAGGACAGCACTTTTAGACAAAAACATAAGATTTCTGATGCACCTCTGGCACTGTGACAAAAATCCTTGTGACATTGGAAGAACTGCACATTCTTGATTCATTATTTGGGGTGCGGAGACACCTTCTCTCATCCACGCGCAGCAATGTCGCATGGAAACATCCTAGACTTCCCTGTCAAGGCTTTGGCATCACACGCGATAGTTGCGACGGTTGCAATCTTGTGTGTAAATGTGGTACAAGGTAAGAAGATCAACCCTATTGGTGTTGCTCAAATTTGTGGTCAATCCTAACGGTGCTATAACCCTGAAGTGTGCGTGGTTGTGCTGGTATAGCCGTGGTGAAAGATTGATGATGGTGGTGACGATGGTGAAAGAATAATAATATGGATTATTGTTTGGTGATCGAATGATATTGACGTTGATAAAGAAAGATTGTAATGATGACAATGACAGTATTAATGAAAGAAATGGTCGGAAGATACTCATTGTAATAATTAACAAATCATAGTAGGGGAATTAGTGGTCTTGATAAACATAATGATAGTAATGTTGCTTTTAATAAAAGAGATAAAAAAAATCAAGTGATGATGCTAATTGTGATAAATGATGAGTGCTGATGATGAATGTTATTGGTGATTGCAATCTTCTTCGTTGCATGTCACAATATGCCTGGCATTAAATCATTAGACCTATCGGGTGCCGTTCGTTATTCCAAAGGTTCATTATTCCGAAGGTTCGTTATCCACACAAAAACACAAATTTCCTATACCTATAGAGGTTCGTCAATCCGAAAATGAAAAAGGGTTCGTGAATCCGAACATTTGTGGCGTTATTCCGAAGGTTCGTCAATCCGAAAATGAAAAAGGGTTCGCTATTCCGAAGGCTCGTTTATCCGAAAATGAAATAGGGTTGGTTATTCCGCAGGTTCGTTGATCCGAAATGATGTAGAGTCCGTAACGAACCCTTCGAATAAAGAGCTTTGTTTCATTTTCGGATTGACGAACCTTCGGAATAACGAACTTTATTTCATTTTTGGATTATTGAACCTTCGGAATAACAAACCTCATCACATTTTCGAATTAACGAACCTTCGGAATAACGAATCTTCGAAATAACGAACCTTCGGAATAACGAATCTTCGGACTAAAGAACCTTCGGAATAACGAACCTTCGGAATAACGAGCTGTAACCGAACTATCAATACAATTAATAATACGATCACTTATACAATATGATAACAGTCGGATACAGTAACCACTAGTTCTATGATAACCCATGTAAATGTCCGAATCATGATACTAGACAGATGCACACCTGGGGGGCATTTCATGAAGGAACTTGTCGGATAAAATATCTGACAAGTCAATTATATCCGACAAGTTTTGAGAAATTCTTTAGTCTGATTGGCTGATTTCTCTGAACTTGTCGGATATAATTGACTTGTCGGATATTTTATCCGACAAGTTCCTTCATGAAATGCCCCCCAGAATGATCCTCGATGTGCTGATGATTAATCCTCGATGCACAGATCAATAATACGCTCAATGTGCACAGGTAATCCAGCATAAATCCAGCGAGTAGAGTTGACCATAGCTTCTATGTATAGCAATGCCCATAAGCACGTATATGAAATGGATTCGACCACAAAATGTAAGCGGTTCAACTCTTCACAGTCAATATGTCTTCCGGGCCTTATCCCCACAAAATAATATTTGTATATAACAGATCAGCAGGCAATGTAGGACTAACTACCAGGTCTTAACATTTGAACTTGCGACTTGCGAACTTGATGTGCTTCTATGTTTATGTGGAGCGGTGAATCGGCTTGACGCTTGGATGGTTTGCCCGTTTTGGTGTCTACATTTTGAGAAAAGCTCGGACCTTTTGTAGAGCGCGTTTATGTTTCGAATGATAAAATGACCTTCTCATCGAGGCAGAGATTGCACAGGCCACTCTTTCTTAGGGTTAGGTTTGACTGTTTTTGGATGTCCCACGTCAGCGTGAAATTTACTGCAGCCTTTCAGGCTGCAGATCTACTTTGGGTCTCATTTCTGTATTTTTTTGTGTTTGATTTGACGTGATTTAACATGATTTAACATGGTTCCTGTATCTATCTTTGAATTTACCCATGCCAGTCCGTAGTAGATTTTCCCCTTCTGACGGTTGCATTATACACAAGAGCCGTTTCTATTCATCTTTCTCTCAGTGGGCATTGATCTTTTTGGTATTTTTTGGTCTTTTCCGTATTCTTATATATGATATATGATATATATGATTATATATATATTTTTATATATATATATATACATAAATACATATGCTATATATACATATATAAATAAATACATATATATAGGCCCTATATAAATATAAATATACATATATATATATGCAGTATAGCCTATATAATATAGATATACATAATATACAGTATATACAAAATAACACGGTAAAAATGAGCTACAGCTGCATGAAAAACATGGATGCAGTCACAAAATCCCACAACCAAAGAGTTGTCAGTAAATCCAAGTCACATGACACGCCATCCAAGCCCAAATGCAACTGCTGCCAAAAAGACCAATGCCCGATGAGAGGAAGATGCATGGAAACGGCTCTTGTGTATAAGGCAACAGCCATATATTTGCATACGCAGGACCCATGTACATACGTGTATGCAGGAATGTATTCATTGTACAATGTACTTTTTTCTAAAGAAGCACGTGACAGAAGTGTGCATTTGATTGACTTGTTTAGTTGTTTTTTGTTTTTTTTTACAAAGACCACATAATATTTGTAGTGCAAAATATCGCAGCATCATGGCCGAAGGATTGATTTAGGATTCCATTCATAATGCACAATTCAAAATGTCACAATCATACAGGTGTCACATGGTATGATGGCCAAAGGAATAGACTCCTGCACTACAGGTCAACGATCCTTTGGGTAATATTAATCACTTCTGTTTTGAGTTCTTTATTTCATATGACATTATATTTCTATTCTCGTAAGAATTTCTCTCATAGATACTGTCACAAATGTACACACTAGTAATTATGTACATGTATGATGTACTGTATGCATAGTTGTTTTAATGTGTATGTACACAGGCTGACCAGATTAGTGGAGAATTTTCTAGGTGGTATACAATGTAGCTACAGTACATGTATGTAACAGGAAATACATTACAGCTCACTCAATTTAGAATGATTTCTCACCAAGTCCAGAATGTTCTAGGAAGTGCTTACATGTTTGGCTGAGTGATGCACTGTCCCTGTAACCCAATGTGATTGGTGGTTATTTTTGGTAGGCTGTTATGCACATAGTTAGGCAGTGAGTCAGCTAGGATTTCTGGAACAGTCTTGAACTTGCAAATATGTGCAAGTAGGTAGAAGAATGTGGCTCCAGGTTGGCGCAGATTACAAAATGTTCAAAAAAGGGGGTGAATGGATAGTATATAAGCCGGGGAAATTCTGAGGTAGGCAGAGTACCCAACACCTCTGCTCTGAGAGTTACGTCACTTCTGGCTCTGAAGTGACTTGTTATAGTCAGTCCTGTGTTACCTGGTGACCTGTTATGTTTGTGGAGATTCTAAGGCCTGGGAGACATTTTGCCTGCAGAGAATTAATTTGCCTACATTGGAGATAGACTCCATTTTTATGTCAATGGACATTGCTACGGCAAAGCTGTGACGGGCTGGATTCCTCGCTGAACATTATAGAGTGAATCATCATTCAACGCATCGACTGGACGCGATCGTCAAAACGTTCGGATTCTGCACGCTTCGCTGTGAACGTATACCTCGGATCTTTACCCTGGATCTTTACCGTGGATAACCTGCGCCTCTGGATTTACGTCGGAGGAATCACTCATCGGTGCATCAAGGATCATTCATCTGTGTATCGAACATCATATTTGGACATTCCCAGGGGATTACATGGACCTTGTGATTTAAGATTTGGCTGTAATGCGTGTAAGTGATGCCATTACTGATTTATAATTGTTTCTATTCATCATTATTATACTGATGTGAAAACCGATTTTACACGAGTCTGTACCCACAATATCACTGTTAATAAACTGCCTGAACATGAGTTAATTGTTTCTTTTGTGCGATCATTCTCAGAGTGATTTTGGTCGTAACAATACATAATTTACTGATATTTGTATAATGACATGATTTTTACAACTTTTATTCTTGAGTGCTGTTCTTCATAATTGATCATCATCATCAGCTCAATCGACAATGTTTCCGGGCCATTTTTAAAAATAATAACCAGAATCAATAGTGCAAAGCGTCAAATAGACGGCGACATCGTACACTCTATATAGAGATGTAACTGAAATTGATAAATATGGACAGAAGTCTTTCAAGTTAGTTTTCCCAGGGTTATGAAAGTAAATTTAGCCTTGCTTTCATAATTGTATAGCAATGACGTGGTATCTATAGTTTGCTTCTCTTCAATGGCACTGTGCTTGGCCTCATAAAAGCAAGAATGCTGCAGGGGCGGATCCAGGAATTCTGTAAAGGGGGGGGGGGGGCGCAACTGTTATTTCTGGTGCCACTTCCGGGTTTCATTTCATTCTTTTCTTCTTATTTCTTTTGTTTTTAACGAAAAATAAAGGGGGGGGCGTGCGCCGGTTGCGCCCCCTCTGGATCCGCCACTGCTGAGGGGAACAATCCCGGATCTGCCATGAACAACACGTCAGTTATCAATGTTCTCATTTACAGTTGTATTTTGTTTAATACACTGTATACTCATGCAGTACTGAAAAGATTTTCAAAGATTCCTTATATTTGGGAGGATCGAAGGGATGTCATGTATCCATTTGAACAAACTGAAACCTTATTTCCACCTGGGGATGTTATCTGCCAGGTATAGATAATATCTGTCTAGGTAGGTTCAGAAGAAACAGAAATTATATGACATGCTCATGTATGACGTGCGACGCACATAACGCACGCCAGACGATGAATTATTTTGCGAACGCTCACTTGAGCCTTGGGTTCAGGCGAGCTAAAAACCAAACCAGAACTGATTTGAGTGTATTTTTCACCATACAGGTCAGTCACCTTTCATATCAACAACCAGCCGATGGTTCACAAGTGCAGAAAGTAGAGAGTCGTACTTCGCCTGTTATCGAAGTGCACCGGATCTTGATGCAACTGTTTCTACTGGTCGCTATGTCTACACGATGAATGGACAAGAGAACAATTTCATTCCTCCTGCTGCAGTGTTCGTTCGTTCAAGACAATATCAACTGACACGTCTCTCAGGTACTAGTAACCACAGGTCATTTGGAGCATTTTATTGTTCAGCTACTAAAGATGGACAGTCCACGGTGGTGCCAACAATATTTCTGAGGTCTGCTGGTAAGTGTGAAAAAGTCACCATATATTCTCTCACATTGACAAAGGATTCAGCTGATATTACAATACATACAACGATAAACAACTTGTCGAAGTGGACTGTACTCATGTTTTACAGACAGGTATGGCTGTTAGAATTCGTTTAAAAAGGGTTAGATTTCTTGTATAAAAATCAAGGAAAAAAAAACACAACAACAACCCAAAACAAGACTGAGAAGAAAATGCAACCCATCAACATTAGTTGACATCACAGTCAGATAAATGAAGTATATTATTACCTTGATCAGGAAAGTATCATAAAGAGCAGGGAAAGAGAGAGGAAGAGAAAGAGAGATAGAGAAAATCGATGTTTTCATTTGCTATTATTAGCATTGCTACAGCTCATATGTCATGTTTACTTCAATTTGCTTGATACTTCGTAGGTTTTTGTTACCAAGTACAGGAATGATCAACGGAAAACTCCAGATGATTTTCAGACTTGTGCATTTGAAAATCCATGATTAGTTGTGGGTACACAGCTGCAGAATTTATAACGACTGGGATAAGTAATGAAAATAATTTCAAAATTTATAACAAATCACAGTGAACAAGGATGGTGACACAGCAGCTTCACATGAGGAATGTAGAATTAGGTGCTCATGAAAGCAGAACATAAGAAGAAAAGGACATGAAGTCTACACAGGTGAAGTTGTTAAGCAAGTGGTATTGTAGTAGATTTACATTGCTAAATCACTGGAACATGTGAGTCTCCTACAGACCAATTCAGTTTGCGTACTGGTTTTTATGGTAATTTATAACTCGGGGGATTCAAGTATGCCTAACAAAAGCGAAGTTATGCACTGATAACCAATTGACAGTGCTTTTGTTCTTCTTTTGAAGTTCCCCAGTTATGGCCGCCATAAGTTACAGTGCTCAGAAGTCAGATTCATTTATATGTCCTCATCCTTGTTCAGTGTGAGTGTAATTTGTTTTCTGTTTTTCAGAGTATTGGTTTATCTGTTCATGGACCACAATGAATTCCACAAATCTATGCACAGCACTGTTGATTTATGTACTTCATGATATGAAGTATATCGGCTGGAATTCCCCTTTAAGGAAAGATGTTGCAACAAGTTGACATTCTGTCTTGTTTACCTTGGTCTTTATTATTATTACAATTCAGTGGAATTATATATATATAAATATATATATATATATATATATATATATATATATATATATACTTAAAGAAATTAGACTGAGGCGGACGTTGCTCTCGATCTTGAATCTCCCTTTTAATCAGTCGAGCTTTCGGCCACTTATCAGGCCTTCCTCAGGATCTAAAAACAGAATAGTTATTATCTTGATAACCTGATGAAATCATGTCATAATATGTAATGCAATATCATATAATGCCAATCTTCTGAAATATTACCTTTATATACACAAATCAGAAATTCAATTCAATACAAAAATCTAATCTAACCTGATCTCATCATCAAAATAACATCGTATATCAAAAAATGTATATGAATAGATTCTTATATCGAAGTGCTGAAATGTAATAACCATATTTTCTCATAATTCTAAGCATAGTATAATTACAAACAAAATAACATTATAAATATAAAGATATACATAGCTCATGTGTCTATTTGCATTGCATATGATATGTATACATATAAGTACACACACACACACATCCACATGCATACACACATATATTCACATACACACGCACACGCACACACAACTACGGTTAATATAATACTATCTAAATCAACATATCACATATATTTTCATATTACCGAAATATAATAACCTTAACCACTGCCAAAATATATCAACTCTTATATCAGATATATAAACAGCAGTAACATTGTACAAATATTTCGGTTTTTGTATTGAACTGAATGACTGATTTGTGTATATATAAAGAAAATATGTCAGAAGATTGGCGCTATATTATTATATTACATATTATAACATATCAGGTTATTCAGATAATAACTATTCTCTTGCCAGATCCTTGATGACTGGGCGAAATCTCGACTGATTAAACGGGAGACTCAAGATCGAGAGCAACGTCCGCCTCAGTCTAATTTCTTTCAGTATATGGGCAATTCCGCCATTAGGTGGACATGTCATGGATAAAAGAAATGTGCCTGGTTATCTTACTCTTTAATTTAGGTAACAACTTATGCCATGGATGTTCACCAATCATTAAGGTCTCTCAAATTCAGTAGATTTTATTTTTCGTATTTATTGGTTTTGCGAGATCTGAAACCATCATTTAAATGTATATATGGGACTAGGGATGCTGAAATTCACTTAACTGTAAATTACAGTGGGTTCCTTACATTTCTTTTCTCAAAGTTTTGCTAAAGGGTAAAAGATAAATACATTTAGATACTCCAGAAGTCATGTGATATTTCTTCAATTACAAAAGGGTGAAATGACCTGCGGAATTACTACGGACAAATGTAACGTACGGTTATTACTAACCATTGTTTTTGGGGTCTAGCTAATAAATTATCGGTCGAACTGCTAAAAATATTTGCGTGAACATTTGTCATGATGCAATAATTGAAACTAATGCAACACTTTGTTTGAAGTACCTTGAATTTTTGAACACTTTTTGTTACAAGACACTGATTTTTTTGTCATGTCTTTTTTTTAGGTAACGTTACTAACCTGCCCTTTTAGTTGCCATAGCAATTCTGATATTTATTGGATTGTATTCATTCTTTTCTATATCATAAACATGGGAAGGATGAACATGTTTTTAACAAGTTTTTGACTAGAAAGGAATAAATGGGGATTTAGTAGTAAAAATAAATATCTAAATTTGTTTAAATGTAACGTTACTAACCGCGGAATTGCACATATGCTACCCACAATAAGGCACCGCGCACGTTTGGGAAGGGAACTATCTCTCGCACTATATGCATATGTATATATAATATATATATATATTATAGATGTATATATATATATATATATATATATATATACATTTATATACATATACATCCAAAAATTAGTTTTGAGAAAATCCCTCTCACCCACAACCAGTCAGAGTGAAAGATTAACAAAATTTGGCTAAATATTGCATTTCAATTTTAACTTCAATTATCAGCAACTTTATTTAACAAGAATCTACAAGTTTTGCCTTTTATTTCTTATTTTTCGTTTTTCCTTATTTTGTTGATCAGATAAGAAAAAAAATGTCCTTTTTTCATAAATCATATGAAATATACATTATTTACGTCACAAAATAAACATTTAATAGCATTCAATGATAGCAATAATAACCGGCCGTCTGATCCCTTTTCGGACTATATTCTCTAGCACACGTTAACATCAATAACTGTAGAATCGTATACACAGAAAACGAGTTTTTAGGTAAAAAAAATATCCCTTATATTATTCTGCACTCAATGTTTTACCCTTTCAATTCTTACCTATAGTACAGTGTACCCTGTTTTTTTGGTACTACTATTGTCAGTATGTTTGGATCTCTTTCCTTTCATTCAAATTGTATGTATGTGCTATTTATAATGTTTGAGATGAAGTAAAAGTAAACGAACTTTCACTTTAACGTAAATTGCATTGGAATCTATAATACAATGAGAAGAGAAAAGTGAATATAGGTAGACAAGAAATTATAGTGTGAAGGGGTATATAGGAATCAGCGTGATGTTGGTCGGGCGGTCGGTCGGGCGGTCGGTTGCAAAATCTTGCGTCGCGAACTCCTACAGTTTTGAAGCAATTTAATTAAAATTTGAAGTTAATGATGATATTGAGGTATAGATATGCAAGACTTTTTTTGTGTGTTTGTCGGACAATGCGTTGCCATGGCAACCATAATTTAACCAAAACCTTGTGGATTGAATAACTTCCAAAGTATTTGAGCAATCAATTTCCAAATTGGTATCTATGATGATCTATAGGTGTAGTTATGCAAGACACTTTTTGTGTTTGTACTTGACAAAGCGTTGCCATGGTAACCGCATGTTTTTTTTTCGAAATCTTGTGGAGTGAACAACTTCCAAAGTTTTGAAGCAATTGAAATCAAATTTGATTAGGCATTATGACCTTGAGGCATAGATGTGAAACACATAATTTTTGTGTTTGTCGGACAAAGCGTTGCCATGGTAACCATAATTTTACCAAAACCTTGTGGATTGAATAACTTCCCCATCATTCAAGCAATTAAGGTCAAATTTAGTATGTCTGATGATCGGGAGGTGTAGTTATGCAAGACACCAATGTGTTAATATAAGAAAAATGTGTTGCCATGGTAACCACTCATTTTTGTATGAAATTGAACCGTTTAGTCTATGAAAGTGAAATTTTGTGTGTATGATGCTCTTTAAGTGTAGTTTTGCAAAATGTCCTTTGTATTTGTATCGGACAATGCGTTGCCATGGTAACCGCGTGTTTTTTTTAATCCTGTGAAGTGAACTTCTTCCACAGTTTTCAAATGAAACCAAATATGGTAGGCATTATGGCCCTATTCACAATGAATATTCACAATATTCGCACTGTCATCCCTGAAGAAGAGGAAGGTTCCTCGAAAATTCGGATTATTCATTAAATCAAGATTGGCTATCAATGCATTCCCTGCATTCCTCTGTTGTGACTTATTTCTAGTACTGCCAATACGCGGAACAACTACAATATATATATATATATATATATATATATATATATATATATATATATACATAAAACAACAACAACAACCAACAGGACGAACCTTACACACTACCTCTTGAAGCTGCATATTGCTTAGGCCCTAGTTGAGTTGGTCTGTTGGTCCTCAGTGATCAGTGATACTGGGCACTGGTTTGATTATGTACTTGCTGAGAGCACCAATGAATACCAAATTAAACGTAAGTGTACTTGTTTTAAGTAGAATAAAGCCAGCTCGATCAGTCTCACTCAGATGATGTCATCCTGAAAAATGTGAATCTGGAAGATTTTACTTTTTTAAGGGGGGGGGGGCAGGTGGAGCTTGGCAGGGTTTACAAAATTGACAGATTTTTCAAAATGCGTTATTCTTAATAATCGTATCCATTTTAATGACTAAAATAATAAAATGTAATTTTTATTGACAGGGTTCAACTCGTGCATTATAGGTCCTCTATAATATGATTGTTGTCCTTTTGTCACTTCTGGATGAATCTGACCAAAAAAAAAAAAAATGAATTTTGCTGTCATTATCTAAAATTAGCCAACAGTTATTGCTAGCTATCTAACATAGAGAAGCAGAGCAATCCTTTGATCACTTTTACATTTAAAGGACAAGTTCACCTTCATAAACATAAGGATTGAGAAAATGCAACAATATTAGTAAAACACATCAGTGAAAGTTTGAGGAAAATTGGACAATCGATGCAAAAGTTATGAATTTTTTTAATTTTTGTGTTAGAACAGCTGGATGAGGAGACTACTACAGCTTGTGAGTCATATGCGTACAACAGTATAAAGAAAATGTAAAAGAAAATTCAACATATTTTCACTTTTTTCGCATAATAAAAGAGCACTTGACTTGCTTTCTAAAGGCAGGGGGAATAATATTACCCATAACATTTGTCGGTAACGAGTCAGGGGAATGTGTACTTTTTTCAAAAGATGGAATTTTGTGAAATTCTCTTTATATTTTCCTTATATTGTTGTACGCATGTGACATCTAAGTTATTCATACACTGCAGTAGTCTTCTCATCCAGCGGGTACTACACAAAAACGTCAAAAATTCATAACTTTTGAACGGATTGTCTGATTTTCCTCAAACTTTCAATGATGTGTTCTACTAATATTGCTACATTCTCTCAATCCTTATGTTTATGAAGGTGAACTTGTCCTTTAAATTTTATACAATTGATTGGATATTATTATGTAAGCTTGGTCAAAATACCTCTTCACGTCGGATGAAACTCCTTGCTGTTTCGTTCAGTCTTGCCCGCTGTATGTGGACTTCTGTTACCCTCTTTCATCCAGGGGAGACATGAGGCAACGCCTGCAGTGCTAAATATAGCTCTTCGTTGTGTCTGAACCACATTTAAAAAAGACGAGAAACTAATTCAGGGTTTAAAAAGAGACCTCCAGATGATTTTCAGATTTTTACATTTGAACAACTATAAAAAAATCGGAGCTTAGGTATTTGTTCCATGTTCATCGTGTCACTGCCGGCCAGCAGGGACAGCCTGGTGGTAGTGTCTGCCCGGAAAGCAGTAGATGACAGGTTCGAGTCCCACTATAGTTCCTTTTTTCCGACATGTTTGTTAATTTATACAGATCAGCAGTTGCGATCTAAACAGATTTAATTTGTAGAGGGAGACAAAGTGAAGAAATTCGCATCTGAACCTTCACCACTGGCGTAGCCGGGGGGGGGGGGGGGGGGGCGATGGGGCGATCGCCCCCCCCCCCTAAGATTTGGACCGGGGATTTGGGAGGCGGAAAAAAAATGCGTGTATACTGTATGCATGCACATGAAGCGGGTCTCCTTTGCAACCTTTCATCAAATAAGATATTTTTTTTTAATATTTCACTCAAAGTGTGCACCAGATCGTTGAATTTCAATTCAAAATATGCAAAAATTATGAATAATTCTGAGTGCACAAGACTTATCACTTATATTCCGAAAACTCAGGGTTTCCTCATGTATAAGGGGAATTTCCCCTTTTAATTGACCCTTTCCTCCCTCAGCCCCCCCCCCCATCAGTCTTTTTTGTGTGTGTGTGTGTGTGTGTGATTTCCCAAATGTTGATTCCATCAAATATGCGTAGACGAGATATCTCAATTTCAACCTTAAAAAGGCAAAAGCTCCAAGGGTGGGGAAAGGTGGGGATAACACTCGCCCACGCCTTCTCCCTGCTCGCCCGCCCCTCCCCCCCCCCCCCCTTCTGCCATGCATAGAAGTAGACTGTGGCTATACCCAGATCGCTTTATTTCAATTCTAAAAACGCAAAAGCTCCGGGAGCGGGAGGAGGAATCCCCCTTCCCCTATAAGCTCTACCTCACTAGACTTTATACATACACACAGATGGTGCACATTCGGAATAAGAGCTTAATTCCGTGATTTTATCACTTCGATGAAAAAGTATTGCACCAAAAATTTGCGACAGATCGCTGAATGTCAGGTCTGAAAACGCAAAATCACCTTCGTGTGGGAGGGGATATGCCCCTATCTACACCCTCGTGTGCATGCTTTTTCTGTTTGACTGCTGAACAGACAGTGTTCATGATATTCAGTGTAAGAATTAATACAAGAAGATTATTTAAATGATACCATTTTATAGGCAAATTGTTCAATAATAATGTACACTAAAATATACTGCAACTTTAATTAAGTGGGACTGTTTCAACTCGTTAAAACACGCAAAAACATGCATCAAATTGCACAATTGCAACATCAAAATACAAAAAGTTCTCACCGTGGGAGGGTGGACATCCCCTACCACACCCTCCCCTCCCCCTCGCTCGCTCCGCTCGCTCGGGTTCAGTCGCGTTCATGATATTCAGTGAAAAGAAAATACAAGAAGTGTATTTAAATTGTACCATACTATAGGCAAATTGTTCAATGATAATCTACATCAAAATATACTGCTACCTTAAACAAGGGGGACTGTTTCACGTCGATAAAACGCGCAAAAACATGCATCAAATTGCACCATTTGCAGCATCAAAATGCAAAAAGTTCTCATCGTGGGAGGGGGGACACCCCCCTCCCACACCCTCCCCTCCCCCTTCACTCGTTCCGCTCGCTCGGGTTCAGTGGCGTTCATGATATTCAGTGAAAAGAATTAATACAAGAAGTGTATTTTACTTATACCGTTTTATAGGCAAATTGTTCAATAATAATCTACATCAAAATAAACTGCTACCTTAAACAAGTGGGACTGTTTCACGTCGATAAAACGCGCAAAAAAATGCATCAAATTGCACCATTTGCAACATCAAAATGCAAAAAGTTCTTACGTGGGAGGGGGGACACCCCCTCCCACACCCTCCCCTCCCCCTTCGCTCGCTCCGCTCTCTCGGGTTCAGTCGCGTTCATGATATTCAGTGAAAAGAATTAATACAAGAAGCATATAACATTTTATAGGCAAATTGTTCAATGATAATCTACATCAAAATATACTGCTACCTTAAACAGGTGGGACTGTTTCACGTCGATAAAACGCGCAAAAACATGCATCAAATTGCACCATTTACAACATCAAAATGCAAAAAGTTCTCCCCCCCCCCTCGCTCGTTCCGCTCGCTCGGGCTCGGTCGCTTCGCTCCCTCGCAGACTAACCGCCCCCCCCTAAGATGAAATCCTGGCTACGCCGTTGACCTTCACCCCTCTGAATAATATCTTTCTTTCTTTCTTTCCACTGTAAATTAGTTACACTAAGGACAGAGTTTCAGAATTAGTGATGATTGAGGTAAAGGATATAAGAATATTTTTAAAATGTAGAACAAATTGCAATGAACAAGGATGATGAAATGACAGAGGGTGCGTTTATCAACTCCTTTTCTCGGCAGAAACAGGTTATCCAAACAGCTTTCAAGGAATTTTTAGGAGTTGATAAACGCAAAGCTGTTTTGAAAGCCCTTTAGGAAAGCCTTTACGAAAGGGTGCGTTTATCAACTCTCCTTTCTCGGCAGAAACAGGTTATCCAAACAGCTTTCAAGGAAATTTTACGAGTTGATAAACGAAAAGCTGTTTTGAAAGCAGTTTCGGAAAGCCTTTTCGAAAGCCTCAAATTTGTGGCTATCCGAATAGGTTTCCTAAACAGGTTTTCAGAAACCTGTTTGTAAAAGCCTTTTGGAAGTTGATAAACGCAAAGCTGTTTTAAAACGGCTTTGTAGTCTTGTACTTCAGTACTTGTACTTCTCCTCGGGTCGAATAGCGCAATGCAGCTTTGCAGTGACAGGCCAGTTAAAAAATCGTGTTCGCGAAGAGAGTTGATAAACGCAACTATTTTGAAAGCAGTTTCTAAGGGGCTATGGAAAGGGCTATCGAAAGCCGTTTAAACAGGGGAAAGTTGATAAACGCAGCCAAAGTCTCATGCCGCCACTCAGAAATATTTGAAGTATGTGCTAAACTGGAGCAACCTCACAGATGGGAAGACAATTTATTCATGTGGCATTGCATCATGACTCGTCACTCTCAAAGGAAGATATGTCTTTATGATGGTAATTGCTTTTCGCCGTCCCTTCTTAGAAAACAAGCGGCACATTAATAGTACAGGCAGTCAGGGCTTTGAAAAAGGGCTGTGGAAAGGGCTGTGGAAAGGGCTTTCGAAAGGGCTATAGAAAGGGCTATCGAAAGCCGTTTAAACAGGGGAAAGTTGATAAACGCATCCAATGTGAGCCAGGCGACCAGATGATTGGCATGCTGTCCACAAAAATGTGAACCCAAATTGGCGAATGTCCCTCACTGAAAATCTCTGAAGGGATATTCCCTCATCTGACAATTAGCACGGCATGATACTTTATTTGCATGATTATTTTACGCACTGACGCGCCATTCTGGAATCGAGTCAGCACAGTGAAATGCCCACAAATCCTAAAAAGACCCAAAAAGAAAAACAACCTTCCTGGTGTTTGTGTCGATTTATAAGAGCTATTATTCTGTACATTTGCCAACCAGTATTATTTGTGAAATTATTATTTTATTATTTTAATCTTTGGATTAGAAGTATATTAAAAGAGGATAGACAGTAAATATGTAAGAATCTGAACGAAGATCAAAGACCACACGTCTCTGAGCAAAATTGAAAAGGTCTTTGAAAATTACTGTTTCATGAAATAAAGACATCCACTATACAAATTATGAGAACATTAAAATAAAATTAGCTCTATATGGGCGTGGTTAGTTTAATAGAAACAAGTTTTAGTAGAGCAAAGTTTGCACGGGCGTATTATAGTATTAAGAAAAGTTAAGCTTCCTGAACGATGTAGAAAATATGTATAAGAGCTTCAAATTTAAGGTTTACTGTTGATAAGAGCAAGTGTAAATGCATTACCAGGACAGAGCTTTGTTTTATAACTCGAAATAGGTCAACAGTCTATGATTATGATTCAGAAGTCACTTTAGTTTACATCTTTTTATTTTTTGTGAGAGAAGCGGAAATGTAAGAAAAACAGGTTTAGATCAGGGACATTCTCTGTACAAATAGGATCTGTTCTCAAACCAATACTAATAACTCATCATGGCGAATTGGTGCCTACGTTTGTAGCACATACGTTCCTCAATCCAAATATTAAATTATAATGCCAATATCTTGTGAAACCAAACCCATTAAGTACTGATGAGCAAAGATGTTTACGTCAGAGGCGTTATACGGGACGTTTTACATACTAGGTGTTTCAAAAAACATTTTCCACTTTTGACTCTTAATAATTCATAAACTATATATCAAATAACACTGTCATTGATATGAGTGATAGCTGAATAGTGTAAAATTTTGTTGAAGGTAGTTTAAATATGAAAGCATAAATCAGTTTCATGAAATCCATGATTAATTTCAGTTAGGTTTCAGATTTTGCTCTATTTTCAACCCTCTGTACAAAACTTTCACTTTGCACAGGGGTCAATGGGTGTGTATGGGAGTGTGTGGGTGTGTGGTTAACACCCTCACATTGGTCCTGAACAATGGCCAGGGTTTGAATGCTTCATTATTTATTCATGAGAAATTCCACCATTACGACTAGTCTTTATTCAGCCTATGGCAGTATCTGTAAAGTCAAACGCCTGCAGATACTGTCGTTGAGTGGCGAAAGTGCTCTCCCTACTTCTGAAAAAACGAAACTACAATGAATACCTTCTGTTCTAACGTAAACATGGTGACAGGAAGAAAAGAAAATCAATATAGAGTATACACTTGTGTATATATATGGAGCCTTAAATAGATATACTGTGAAACAAATCGCCCAATGAAAAATGCTGCTGAGCTCTTTACCAAAAACGATCTCATTTTATCAAAAAAGGGACAAATTTGTCAGATTATTAGTAGACAGTTGTATTAAAATAAAGAACTCTAGATTATTTATGCTTATTTATATCCCAGATTTAGTGATATGGTGAAGCAATATTTGAAAATGATTGCCAGCTGGAATGAAATGTGATTGCGAGCACATGGAAGCATGTGCTTACTTTTTCCATGTGCATGCATTTAACCCGTTACCGTGAATGAATTCAGACTAGCAGTGCCCAGGGCAATCCACATGAATTATTGATTAAGCATTCATGTGCCTGGGGCGCGAGACTGACGCCTGGTCAACAGGTGGTTCAGGCATGTCCATTGTTTAGGGCCATTGTCAGCACACACTCACATACACATCATTGGTTCCTGTGCAAAGTTCATTTTTGTGCAGAGGGTTAAAATTTGACCAAAATCTGGAACCTTACTTCAAAATCAATGTTAGATTTCATGAAACTGATTCATGTTTTCACATCCACATTACCTTCAACAATATTGTACACTATTCAGCTGTTACTCTTGTCATTTACAGTTTTATCGGATGAATAGTTTTTGCACTATTAATGATCAAAAGTGGAAAATGTTTTTTGAAACACCCAGTATTTTCAAGTACTACAATTAGGAGTAGATCTTTCATTATTACTGACATCCTTGGAGGTGTCATCTGTTTATGTAATAATGATTATCCCAACCCCGGTTCCAGCTAGCAAGCGACGCTGTCGGTACCATGCACTGGACATTGAATTGAGGACATCGAATACCAAGTGGAGAAGAAATTGAGTGTTTTTAATGCACATCACTACGTTTGCTTTGAACATGTGAAATTTGAGGCTTACACGATAAGAAATAGAGATTCAAATGTGCGCACAACTTGAAACAGCAGCACACCTTCAGTGCACACTTGCACCTTTAATTGTGCTTAATTGCACCTTTAATTAACTGCCTTTTCGAAGTTTTGCTAATTTCTGCAAACAAGTTCTCGTACAGTGGATAAGATTAGGCCTATGCAAATGAGTGAGCTAACCATGTCATAATCTCACAATTTTCCATTGATCGTGTGCAAAAAATAACGAAAATTCAATGTCTCTGCAGTTAAAATCTGAAACATGATGCTATTCCCGGTTGATTTCCTTCAAAATAGTGATCAGCTAGGCATGCCCTGATTTAAGCCTCGGGCATAATTATGTTTCAATGAAAAACTGGAAATTTCAAAATGTTTATGTACAAACGTTATGGCAAGTTGTGAGGGGATGACATTCTCACTTTGCCATTTGTAGATTCATAATGACCATTCAAAAACTCTTTCCTTAAAAGTTAGCTAAATCACAGAATTTTATAACTTTCTTACAGTTTGTTGAGCCTGTAAGATTTAATTCTTTCTTACTAACTTATATTTCGGCTGAATTTCCCCTTTAATGAAGCTTTTTCCATAAGAAGTAAGGTGAGATATTCTAGTGATATTTCTGAGGTTTGTAAGCCAAATACATGAGACAAGGAAGAATACTAACGTATGTGATGAGTTTGCTGTACTCTACTCATGTATCGCCTTTTCGTAGAAGGATTAATAATCCCCTATAATGTGACAGGTAAAATGTGATATTGTAATGTTATCATTGTCAACCTCTTGAAACAGGTTTTCAGTTCATTTTTGGTCAACAAGCAGTTGCTATACTACACCGTTGATATTCTTTTGAGCATGGTGCTGTGGCAACTGCATTACATTGTTTACCATTCATATCTGCCATATAGTATACAAAAAAAAAGAGCAGCGGAATTTGATGCTTCTAGGATGAGTAAAGGTTAATTACAGCTTTCTGAGACGACATCATAACAGTGGCCCGGGTACGGTTCCTAATAAAAATCCGGACTGGCCTGACATACACATGCAATCACAATTTTAGGCATAGTGGTCAAATCAAATTAGTATTAGTAAATTCGTGTTTACCTTTGTTTTAGATTTGGACTACATTTGAAACCAAAAATATAGCGTGTGGGCACACCTGCGTATACATCGGAAGGTAAAATACAAAGTAGTGGCCATCATAACCAAACACAATTCTTGACATATAGGCCTAGGTAAATGATTTCTCAATGAATGTGGAATGTTGAGTTACGAGCATATCTAAAAAAAAGGGAGTGTGATGTTTAATTCTAGTGATGACTTACAGCCGAACCGTCCCTAATGGAAAAGCAAATGTCTCTGATATAAACGAGGAATTCCGTAAAGTAGTCAAAATTGCAAGTATTTCATGTGATTTTGTTGTCTGTCATTCAGAAGTGTTGTAAGATCTAAATCATATAACAAGAACAGGTTTGTTGTTGATTTCTGGCGTAGAAATCGAAATTCCTCTTACAATTTGGAGGTCTGTAGTTACACTCGATTAGTATGAAAAACAATTCAAGTTAGAATTATCATTCTCAATTGGTGACAAAGATTAACATGTGTTTAATAAAAGAGTAATGTTGTTTGTTCACAAAACTCTTAATTATAGATCAAAGGACATCGTTTTAATTGCCTAAGTCTGAGGAACGCCTGAGTGAAACCTGAACGTCTGATCAAAACATGGCTTACTTTCAGCATCTGTATAGGGCTTTTGTGGTGATTTGATCAATGCAATGTAATAAATTCATTATTAGTATCTACTGGACATTAACATTTAAATAAATGAGACCCCTGTTATATGTTTTGTTCAAACGAGGTGAAAGCGCAGATAAGAATACGAAAAACTCCACTTTTTCTTTAACTTCCGTGTGTATTAGCTTTTGTAAACTTCACAGGAGGTAAACAATATTTTAGGAACAAATTAACACAGTATTCGAAAGGATGAACAAGATCAAAATATCTTCATTCGAATGTTTTTACCCTTCATTTGAATTTTCACTATATCAATGTTCATTTTATTCGGAGACACTCGCCAATATGTCACAGTTCCATTTAACCTTGAATAAAAACAACACCCTTGGAGATATCCTAGTATAATCGGGTTTGCAAGAAAGCTAACATCAATGATATTTCACTGAGATAAATTTATATCAGTGAGTCACATGTTTTGATTTTGACCCCTGATTTGTCAATTGTTCATCGTTCAACGTTTTCACCCTTGTACTATAAAAAAGTCACCAGTTTTCTTATGCCTATTTATAATTGATAGAGTCTAGGCCTACACAAGTAAAGTCCCAAGTGTTCAGGGAAATTGAAATCACCCATGATAATATGCACTGCATTACGGTACTATCTAACAAGTACAACTCAAGGCCCTAAGCCTCTAGTCTGCGTGTAGGACCTAACAGCGTGCTAAAGTAGAGTAGAAATTTCTAACGTTCGTAGCAGCCATGCATAAAAGCATTGCATTCACCAATGGTACGATCATATGGCAAGCCTTTTTTACAATTAAAGTTAATTTCTGATATCACAAATTCCATTTTGTGATATCAAAAAATCAAATTTTTGATATCAAGAATTCAATTTGTGATATCAAGAATTAAATTTGTGATATCACAAATTCCCGTAAGTGTAGCACATGAACTTAATTTGTGATATCAAGAAATCGAATTTGTGATATCACAAAATCCATTCTTGATATCACAAATTCAATTTGTGATATCAGAAATTCGAATTCTTGATATCAAAAATAGGTTTCACGTGAAAAACCAATGGTAATTCATGATATCACAAAATGATTTTTTGATATCACAAATTCGAATTTGTGATATCACGAAATAAATTTGTGATATCACTAATTTGAATTTGTGATATCAAGAATTCTTATTTGTGATATCACAAATGCGAATTTCTGATATCACAAATTCCATTTTGTGATATCACAAATTGAATTATTGATATCACAAAATCGAATTTGTGATATCAGTAATTCACAGGGAATTCGAGCGTTAGTTTTGCGCTGAAATTCAACTGTGAATTCGAGCGTTAGTTGAGCGCAAAAATACACGGGGAATTCGAGTGTTAGTTCAGTCAGTAAATCCCTGTGATTTCGAACGTTAGTTGAGCGCAGAAATACAAAGTGAATTCGAGCATTAGTTTTGCGCTGAAATTCAACTGTGAATTCGAGCGTTAGTTGAGCGCAGAAATACACAGGGATTTCGAGCGTTAGTTCAGCGCAGAAAATCGCTGTGAATTCGAGCATTAGTTTAGCGCAGAAATACAAAGTGAATTCGAGCGTTAGTTTTGCGCTGAAATTCACCTGTGAATTCGAGCGTTAGTTGAGCGCTGAAATACACAGGGATTTCGAGCGTCAGTTTAGTGCAGAAAATCGCTGTGAATTCGAGCATTAGTTTAGCGCAGAAATACAAAGGGAATTCGAGCGTTAGTTTTGCCCTGGAATTCAACTTTGAATTCGAGCGGTTTTGTTTGTTTTTATTTTAACGCAGAAATACACAGGGAATTGGAACATTACTTTTGAGCTGATGTTCAGATGGACGGTAGGCCTATACTACTGCTAGCTTTTTTTAGAACAATGTTCAAAATACCAATAACTATATATGAAAGATTTACACATCCATCATTCCCTAAATGATCGTCAAGGTATATTCGATGAATTATTGATACAAATCAATTATTTTGCAACATGTTATCATGAATTCAGTGATACTATGTTCACTTAGGGCCTACATTTAATTCATCGTTTTGGTCCTCAAATTGTCATCTATTACTACATTATTGTTAATTATGATACATTTTTCATGTGGTAATCCCCTTTACAGTAAGACTCTTCCACCAAATCGATGATAATTATGTGTGGTTGTATGTGTATGTGTGTTATAAAAGCATATACCATGTGTTTGTATTGCGGAGGACCGACCGAGGGCAATCAACCCTCTGGTCTGTGTATGCAGGGAGGTTCACCTCCCTGGTATATGTCAGCAGCGGAGAATAAGAGAGAGAGACTGTGATTCATGCGGGGTGCGTGAGGGAGTCGTAAACTGGTGTCGGCTGGTGGTCACATAAAGCAACGTGCTTTTCCTAAAGACATTTTCTCACTCCTCAAAATCAGTCCTCCAGAACAAAGGGGTGTATCCATTAAGACCAATAGTGTTGGGTATACAGTTTGCCTGCCCCAATATGTTTATGATTTTGTAAAATGATTTAAAGTGTAATCATATAAGCAAGTTTATTCAAGAACCAAAATCGGGGAGAACAAAACTGGAATGCACAAGCCCAAAAGTCTTCAGACCAGATCAAGAAGAGTGAAGATATCCAGATCTTATGAGGAGTTTATGCAGCAGTATGCATGGCAAACAAACAGTTAGAATTTGTAGTAAGAAAAAGCAGTGGTACGAAGGACTTTAGTTTTGTTAATCTGCGCAATGAGAAATCTCTCTTATTAACTCGGAGGAGTAACAGGGGGGGGGGGGGTCGGGAGAGAGTATCTTTCACATGACAGAGTAAACCTAAAGAGAAACGCAAACAAAAGTTGTAAGTCAACCAGTCTCTGCCATATCAGTGGCGAGAAATGGAGAAAAAAAAAAGAATATAATAATGACTTTGAAGTAATTGACAACATATCAATAATAGCATTTTAGATATGTTGCTAAATGATTTATTTTCATCGATTCTTTTAAAACCAATTCCTAATCACTTTAAATGAAGACGAGTTGGCAAAACTCTTCATTTAGGTTTTTTTTGTAACTATCGTTATACCTGAAATTCCATAGGAATATCTGCGCTAAACTAATGCTCAAATTCCCTGTGTATTTCTGCGCTCAACTAACGCTCGAATTCACAGTTGGATTTCAGCGCAAAACTAATGCTCGAATTCCCTGTGTATTTCTGCGCTCAACTAACGCTCGAATTCACAGTTGAATTTCAGCGCAAAACTAATGCTCGAATTCCCTGTGTATTTCTGCGCTCAACTAACGCTCGAATTCACAGTTGAATTTCAGCGCAAAACTAATGCTCGAATTCCCTGTGTATTTCTGCGCTCAACTAACGCTCGAATTCACAGTTGAATTTCAGCGCTAAACTAATGCTCGAAATCCTTGTGTATTTCTGCTCTCAACTAACGCTCGAATTCACAGCTGAATTTCAGCGCAAAACTGATGCTCGAATTCCGTGTGTATTTCTGCGCTCAACTAACGCTCAAATTCCCGTTGGTTTTCTGCACTGAACTAAAGCTCGAATTCCCTGTGTATTTCTGCCCTCAACAAACGCTAGAATTTACGGTTGAATTTCAGCGCAAAACTAATGCTCGAAATCAAATTATTTCTTTGCGAAAGATATGTGCTGAAATTCCATGTAAATTAATGATATCACAAATTCGAATTAGTGATATCACAAAATGTATTTCTTGATATCAAGAATGTGAATTCGTGATATCTCGAATTGAATTCGTGATATCACGAATTGAATTTGTGATATCACTAATTCGATTTCGTGATATCAAAAATTGGTTTTACGTGATAAACCAATGGGTATTTGTGATATCAAAAATTGAATTTGTGATATCAGAAATTCGAATTTTTGATATCACGAAAGGGAATTCGTGATATCAGAAAATCTTTTTTAAAAGTAATATGGCTTGCCACACGATCATAGACTTAACGGTTTGACGGGGAAGCCAAGGGGGGGGGGGGGGGAGCGTGGTTCCACCGTTTTTCAATTCAATTCAGTTCAATTTTATTTATTTTCATATTTCTCAATGGAGGAATGTAACATCAAAATTAAACGAAGGTAATCATAACATCTAGTTTGGATGCACAATAAATTAATGTAAACATATAAATCATGGCGGTCAATCTTTGTAGGTTTGACGCTTGGTTTATACAACATATTATTTACCTAAAATTTCATCTAAAAATTAACCATAATAAGGAAATACCCCAAGCAGGCCCTACCGTTAATTGGCCTTCTTGATATCAGCAATGAAAGGTTGTCCCATAATACGTGGAGGTTTGATAGGCCTATGTCATCTGCGCTAGGCCATTTAAATTTGCATTGGCCATTGCACACTGCAGACTGCACAGGAGAGCTTTGCTCCCCTAATAATAATGTTCCCGATGCTATCCGATCTATAATCAGGGGCGGATCCAGAAATTTTGTGTAAAAAAAAAAAGGGGGGGGCAACTAATATTTCTGGTGCTACTTCCGGGTTTCATTTCAATTTTTCTTTTTATTTCTTTTGTTTTTAACGATCCGCCACTGATAATGTACGCCGCATTTTAACGATCTATAACCAAATATCACCCTGTTCCCCCGTCCAGAAGCCTTAAAAATTCCCCGTTGTGTCCAGAAATACCCCGATACGACTGCGATTCTTAATCAGTTATATATTATTGGCAGAACACCTCGGAGAGACTCCTCAGCTGACGGGTCTTCTGCAGCAATTTATTATTTACTAAAAATGTGTTGATCTTTCCAAAGATTTTTCTTGTGTTGTCCTTGCTTTTATTGTCAGCCTTCTTCCTGTTGGACGTATCTAGATGATTTAATCTATTCTAAAAAATTATACCATTCCCATTTCCCTGGTTAGCCACATACTCCATTAAACACTTTTCACTTATATTCATTTTTGTTCAGTTTTGAGTATTATATTATTACACAAAATGCACAGAACAAGAATCATCCAAATCGCATTATCGTGTACAGTAAAAGATGGCAGATCACATCGAATATGATACTAAGGTATAATAAAAAGATTTTCATTGCATTGACAAGCAAAACATTTTTCAATGTGGAAACTAAGTGTTAACATTGGTATGTGCTTTAACTTCAATAGATTGTCCAGCTGGTCGCTACGATGTACTCGGTGGATGCCTTCAGGCCTGTAAGTCATGCTACAATGGAGGCATCTGTCACAGTAAAACTGGAGAGTGTGTTTGTCCCCCTGGTTTCATGGGAGATCAGTGTGAGCAGAGTAAGTAAAACTGCTAATATGTACTTTTTAAAACAATTATTTCGCTCATTTCATGTGTCTTCTGTCGCAAATGATTTGCTTATATAAACTCATATCATGTGGTTCGGTCTAAAGTTCAAGTGATGGACAATGACTTGGACATCGCGATCATGATAATTCAATCATTCATAGGATATTGCACTGTCATGCTTTCTACAAATTTGTGGGTTTATGTGTATATTAGCACTATTGAATAGAATGTTTCTTAACCGCTTTTTTATTCACTTATGTCGATTTTGTTTTCCGCTTGAGGTATGTTGGCTTTAATGGTGAATTGTAAGGGTACAATTAGGAACTTGTGACAAAAATATTTGGCATTTCGTAACTTTGTAATATCTCGTTACTAGATCACCTTGGTTATCACTGCTAAGTCATTACACCGTGGAATAATGAAATGTTCAGGACAAAATTTCTTTCTGTATGATTAATCTTCAAGAATCATGATCACTGCTACCATGTTTACATGCAACTTTAAGAACCTGTTACCTCCATGACAGCATGTGACTGTAAGATGTATTCATTGTTTTGTTTGTTGGTTCTGTATTGTTTCTGTAAGTCGACTAGGGTATGGAGTAGCTTATATATCTGTTAGTTAGAAAAATAGTACAGGTTTGGCAATTCTTGTCTTGTTAAAGGACAAGTTAACCTTCACATACGTGCAGATTGAGAGAATGCAGCAATATTAGTAGAACATATCTGTGAAAGTTTGAGGAAAATCAAACAATTCGTTCAAAAGTTATGAATGTTTAAGCTTCTTCACAGTCACTGCTGGATTAGAAGACTACTACAATCGAGATGTCACATTCAATTCAATTCAAATTCAATTCAAATTCAAATGTATCTATTTGGAACTTTCTGTATTTAATATACATATTACAATGAAATACAGTCATTTCTTTTTATTTTCATGAAAAGAAAACATACAGTGTGTACATCCGAACATTAATTACTGAGATATACTTGTACGTGTACCTATTGAAGAAGAGAGTAAGAGAACACGTCAATTGAGAACCACTCGGGATTTATAAGTGAATCAAATGATCTGACAGAATTACAGCGAATGTATTGGGAGTGTGGATGCAGAAGACTGTCGTCAATTAAGCATATCATCTCCATATAGCGGATTGATGAATATGAAAATCATTTACTTTTCATATTTTCAGTTTAAACAAGAGGATTGGTACGAGCTAAATAAGGTGAATGTGTACAAATTCGGACGGCTTTTTTTTCTGCAATGAAATAACAAATCAATTTGGGATCTATTACAGTTGCCCCATACAATATTACAATAATTGATATGCGGTAAAGCTAAAGAATGGTACAAAATTAATGAACGTTCTTTGTAAAATTTGGTTTCAACCTATAAAGTATACCAATCGTCTTTGAAATCGTAGAACGATATGAGGAAAACATAAAGGGAATTCCACAAGATGTAATTTTTGAGAAAAAAAAAACACATTCCCTCTACTTATCACTGACGTATGTTAAATGTAGTATTATTCCCCCTGTCTTCTGAAATAGACAAGTGAAATACTCTTTCATTATGTAAGAAAAATTAAGTATGTTGAAGTTTCTTTGTAATTTCTCGCCACATATGTGACATCACAAGCTGTAGCAGTTTCTCATCCGGCGATTAAACTTCAAAAATTCATAACTTTTGAACGGATTGTCCGATTTTCCTCACGCTCTCACTGATGTGTTCTACTAATATTCATGGGCGTCACCAGGGGGGGGTGCGTTGGGTGCGAACGCACCCCCCTTCAGATCCTTAAAAAAAAAAAAAAAAATCAGTCTGCGAGCGACCTCAACGCCGGACGCTAAATAATTATTCTTTTCTATTTTTTTTTTATATTTTGCACCAGGGACACACACACACACACACACACAAAATCGTCGGCAAAAACAGTTCGCACCCCTGGTTCTGGCAGCACTGATTTTTTACATATCTATTAGTATTCTACAGTGTTTACTATTTATCGACCGTACTGTACATCCGTACGATACGGAGCACTTATACACGTTTGCATGTACGTGTGCTACTTACAAGTATGTAGGGACTATGTACGTTACTTCTGACCAATCAATATTGCCAGCCCAAGAGCGAGCCTTAGCCTCATTAAAAAAAGAAATGAAAAAAAAAATGGAGGGGCAAGCATATCATTTTGCCCACCCCCCCTCTCCATAATTCCAGAGACGAGAAGATTGTCTTATCTTTTTTTTTGACAGAAAAACAAAAAGTTACCACCATAAAAATATTGGAGGGGCAAGCATATTTTAATTTTGCCCCCCCATAATTAATAATTCCCGAAATGAGAAGATTTTCTTGCTTTTGAAAGAAAACAAAAATGTTGCCCCCATTAAAATATTGGAGGGCAAGCGCACCATTTACCCCACCCCACATAATCATAATTCCCGCGATGAAAAGATTGTCTTGCTTTTTTGTTAGAATTCAAGAAATCTGTCCAATCATTTCACCCAAAAGCAGTGGGGTAACTACGGAGGGGGGTGCGCCCCCTCCCAATCCGCTGGTAAAAAAAAAAAAGAAGAAGACTTACCGAAATAGTAGTTCAAGTGTTAGTAAACTGCTTTTGAATGAATTTCCAAAATTTCCAAAGCGGAAAAAAAAAATAATATAGCTTCAAACGGCAGTTTTTGGACAGTAAAATGTCAAAATTTTCAAGCTCGCTCGCTCCTCTCGCTCGCATTTAGTCGTAATGTCATTTTCCTGAAGTTGCAGCCAGTAATTGCCGGCAGATGCGCCTGGTGCGCCCCCCCCCCTTGATTTCCAAAGCGAAAAAATATAGCTACAAACGGCAGTTTGGGGACTGTAAAATGTCAAAATTTTCAAGCTCGCTCGCTCCGTTCCCTTGCATCTAATCTTTATGCCATTCTTCTGATGTTGCTGCCAGTAATTGCCTGCAGTTGCGCCCGGTGCGCCCCCCCCCCTTACTTTTCCAAAGCGAAAAAATATGGCTAAGAACGGCAGTTTTGGGACTGTAAAATGTAAAATTTTCAAGCTCGCTCTCTTCGCTCGCTCGCATTTAATCGTTATGCAATTCACCTGATGTTGCTGCCAGTAATTGCCAGCAGTTCCGCCTGGTGCCCCTCCCCCCTTAATTTCCAAAGCGAAAAAATATGGCTAAGAACGGCAGTTTTGGGACTGTAAAATGTAAAATTTTCAAGCTCGCTCTCTTCGCTCGCTCGCATTTAATCGTTATGCAATTCACCTGATGTTGCTGCCAGTAATCGCCAGCAGTTCCGCCCGGTGCCCCTCCCCCCTTAATTTCCAAAGCGAAAAAATATGGCTAAGAACAGCAATTTTTGGACTGTAAAATGTAAAATTTACAAGCTCGCTCGTTCCGCTCGCTCGAATGTAATCATTATGCTCTCCTGATATTGCTGCCAGTATTTGCCCGCAGTTGCGCCCGATGCGCCATCTTAAATTCCAAAGCGAAGAAACATAGCTACAAACGGCAGTTTGTTTTTTTACTGTAAAATGTCAATATTTTCAAGCTCGCTCGCTCGCTCGCTCGCATTTAATTGTTACGCAATTCTCCTGATGTTGCTGCCAGTAATTGCTGGCAGTTGCGTCCAGTGCGCCCCCCCCCCCTCCTTTATTTCCAAAGCGAAAAGATATGGCCCCAAATGGCAGTTTTGGGACTGTAAAATGTCAAAATTTTCAAGCTTGCTCGCTCGCTCGCTCGCATTTGATTGTTATGCCATTCACCTGATGTTGCTGCCAGTAATTGCCGGCAGTTGCGCCCGGTGCCCCCCCCTTAATTTCCAAACCAAAAAAAAAAAAAAAATATGGCTACAAACGGCAGTTTTGTGACTGTAAAATGTCAAATTTTTCAAGCTCGCTTGCTCGCTCGCTCCCATTGTAATTGTTGTGCAATTCTCCTGATGTTGCTGCCAGTAATTACCGGCAGTTGCGCCCGTTGCACCCCCACCCCTCCTTTATTTCCAAAGCGAAAAAATATGGCTCCAAATGGCAGTTTTTGGACTGTAAAATGTCAAAATTTTCAAGCTCGCTCGCTCGCTCGCTCGCATTTAATTGTTATGCCATTCACCTGATGTTGCTGCCAGTAATTGCCAGCAGTTGCGCTCGGTGCGCCCCCTTTAATTTCCAAAGCAAAAAGATATGGCTACAAACGGCAGTTTTGGGACTGTAAAATGTCAAAATTTTCAAGCTCGCTCGCTCGCTCGCTCACATTTAATTGTTATGCAATTCTCCTGATGTTGCTGCCAGTAATTACCGGCAGTTGCGCCCGTTGCGCCCCCCATCCGTCCTTTATTTCCAAAGCGAAAAAATATGGCTCCAAATGGCAGTTTTTGGACTGTAAAATGTCAAAATTTCCAAGCTCGCTCTCTTCGCTCGCACGCCTTTAATTATCATGCCATTCACCTGATGTTGCTGCCAGTAATTGCCAGCAGTTGCTTCCGGTGCGCCCCCCCCCTTAATTTACAAAGCAAAAAAATATGGCTGCAAACGGCAGTTTTCGGACTGTAAAATGTCAAAATTTTCAAGCTCGCTAGCTCCGCTCGCTCGCATGTAGTCGTTATGCCATTCTCCTGATATCGCTGCCAGTAATTTGTCGTTTCACACCGTCATTCCATAATCCATTTATAGGGGGTACAACCCCCTCCGGCACTTCCACACCCTTGCTCGCTCCCTCGCATACTAACCCCCCCCCCCCCCCCACCTCACCCACCCCCACCCCCACCCACCCCCAAGATGAAATCCTAGCTACGCCGGTGCCCTTTCCCCGCTTGGTTTCCCTCAAAAACAGTAAAAGTCTAGGGATTGAGAGCTTCCTATATTCCAAATGTCTGTCCAAAAAATCTCGTAAACATTAAGTGTCAAAACGCACCCCCCTTGAAAAAAAGCTGGTGACGCCCCTGATATTGCTGCATTCTCTCAATCCACATGTGAGGTGAACTTGTCCTTTAATATACAGTGTGTGGAGGTAATCGTTTTGGGCGTAATTGTGAGTATCGCTGCAAAGATAACATCGACGACCAGACAGCATGCAGTGGTCTTCAGGTGTGTGTTCCAGACCCCTATGGGTGCTCGTGTACGCCTGGATACAAAGGCATTCATTGTACAGAAGGTGAGGCTAATTCTAACTACACGAAATGAGTGGCTTTGCAGATGTCAGCAATGATTTCTCACACATAGGTCAAGCGACTATAGTCAATCAAAGCCTTAAAAAGAAATTGGTGGTGATAATCCATATTTGTACTGCTTAGAATATATAGCTGATCAATTCAGTGCTTATTTATGTCGATGTAGGGTATTTTGTCAATCAGTTGCAATGAAAACATCTCGACGAAAGAACTTCATAATTTGAATTAGAATATATAGCTCTTAAAAAAATTGTTCCACGTTGCTTTCATTTCTAAACCACAATAGAATGTTTTTCGATTGGTCAGTGTGGATATTTTCCAGTTTCGCATTACATTAAGGGGAAGCTAAAATTCAATCAACATGAATTCAATACAACCGTCGTCTGACTTTAGAGAGACAGGACCTATATCTCTTCCACACTGTTAGGCAACAAAGCTTAGTAGTTTGTACGCAGTCTCTTGTGCACAAAGAATATCATGACATGTTCAGAGTATATTAAATTAAATTAAGTCTTTCCAGGAAGAAATGAAAACATATACAAAAACTACCACTTACATCCTACCACTGCCATTTGGTGTAGTTCAAAATAACAATCACACTGAATATTATAGTACTAATATGTGAACAAATGCACATAAACTTTTCTTTTAAAAAACTGGTATATTTTCACCTGGTCATGATGATTCGGTACTATGAATGATGACTTATTTCCCTGCTTCCAATTGAATGAATGTGATGGATTTCCAATGCTCTACACTGGCAGCGCAAGAAGTTGGGAGAGCTATATTTCTTCGCGGAGTTATCACGTGATTGTTTTGTGGAGTAAAGAAGCTGACTCTTCATTTTTACGTCCTGTCTTTTCGTAACTTCAGTTATTTGTTTGATATCACAATTAAGAACCGCACACTGATACAAAGATGTACAGATTTTTGTAGTTTACCTCTGAGGAAGGAATATTAATCAAGAAAGGAGTTAAATTCAATGCCCTGCATTATACGTAAAGCATGTCATTGGAAGCAGTTGCGGGGGTGCTTGAAGATAACATAAGTTTAAATGTGTGTTTTCTGCAAATGTATGTGTGGCATGATATCGACACATGGTTAAGGGGTGTGATGTAAAATATCTCTTTGATAATTATCCTTTGAACTGGGTGCACCTTGTCGTAAAATTAGAGTGTGGTACCAATGAGTTTGGAGCCAGCTGTACCCAAACCTGTCACTGCGTGTCGGGCGAATGTGATCCATATACTGGAGCTTGCACAGGGAGTTCAACTGAGTGTCGGCCAGGCTGGACAGGCTCAAACTGTCAGGGTGAGGATTGCTGTTTATGTAGAAGTCCATTTCCTAAAAAGGATATCAGGATATGATGCCTTGTAGTAATGGGTGATCGACTTACCATCATAAAATATAATTGCTCCCTCTCAAAAGAAGACATCCAGGTTAATGTACGATATCAGTAGTTTACTGACGGAGAGTTGATTGCATAAACACACCCTTTACTCAGTAATATGATGTTTAATGTCCATGTGTGCCAGTGTAAGACCTAATCTAGTATCAAAGGTACTCTTACGTTAGTTTTAGGTTTGTGCCCTACCCATTTTTTTAATGTTCCTATTTTTTTTTTTTGGGGGGGGGGGGAGGGAGGAGAGCAAGAATTGTGACACCAACAATGCCCCTAAATTTGTGTCATTCTTACACAGCCATAACTTCTGTTTCATTTAGTTAATGATGAAATTAATTTTGATATGCGTCACATAAAACAAGGCTTATGTGTTGCTTGAAGTTTTGCATGGTGAAGTAAATGAGACAGAAAGGTTTGCGATGACACCATGTGTATAGAGTCCTAGAAAGAGGAGAATTGAAGAGGGAAGCGACATATGGGGGGTTGTAAGGAGGGCAAAAAGTGAAGAGTGGGGGACAGTAATGGGCTGGAAGTTGAAGGTGCACTCTTGAAGACGGTAGAGAAGGGAACAGGGAGAGTGGTAAGGAAGAGTAGAGTGAGAATCAAGTAAGATGTTCGGACATCGTTTAGGAGGAGAAATGTGAAATAGAAGGGAAGAGGAAGAGGGAGGAGTTGAAGATTGGAATATCATGGAGATATGAGAGAGAAGTGAAGATTCATTACCACTCTCTCTGTTCCCTTCTCTAGCGTCTCCACTAATGCAACTTCAACTTTCAGCCCACTACTGTCCTCAACACTTTACTTTTCGCCCTCCTTAGAACCCCCATTGTATATCGCCTCCCTCTTCAATTCTCCTCTTTCTAGGCTCTTCTTCTGCGAAGCAACGATCTGGTTAGGGACTACATACACATGGTGTCAAACTTTATAACAGATACGTAAGACACTACCAAGGACCCACCGGTATAAATGCATACAAATATGTATATACATAAACATGTTTATTTATCTATTTATTTTTTAATCTATATATCTACTTATCTATTCATCTATCTATCTATCTATCTATCTATCTATCTATTATAGCTAGTATAATTATTATAGCTAGTATTGAGTATAGCTTGTATGTTTCCTAACCAATCTACCTCCTTCCGTTCTTTTTTAACTCCTGATTTTTCCCATTGTTTCTCTTCTTCACCAACATGAAGAATGCACCGTGGGAAAATACGGCACGTACTGTGCAGGTAGACTGTTGCATTGTGCATTTTCCAGCTTCATGAATTTTCCATCTGCTTTCTACTCAAATGATGACTGATTACACAAGCTTTATGACTCATTCCAAGCAACGTGTGGGCATTGCTATAATTGCTAAGTTTAAAGAACTAGAAAACAAGGATATTGATAGATTCAAGACGGTTTACTATACACCATGTCTTTTCATAGTCCATTTTCTACTCCTGTACAGAGGATTTCTCAATTGACTATTTTCCAGTTTATTGTGTCATAGAGTAAGAATAACTTCTGACAGCTTAGTAAAGTTAAAGGTATAATAGCCTGAAAAAGGCCTCCCGGGTATATTGGCAATGAAATCATAATTGGGCATTCTCATTGAGTTGAATCGTTGTTGATGATAAAACTAGATTTGAACTCGTTCCGAATTTGAGACAGCATTGTGCGAATCTGTTGCTTTTCAGCTACATCCATTGAATAGTGAGCCATATTTAACAGTTGACACCACGGCTCGTTTAACTATAGAGCATTTCCGTGTGTGATAGGTATTTCAAGCTCTATTGAGATAAAGGCCCATATTTTAGCTTAAGAGGAAATCTTTAAAAAATCATCTAGCAAACGTACGTTGAAGTTTGTTACTTGTAGAACTGGGGATAGTAACCTTGGTACCAATAAAAGAAAGTGCACATTTTCGCTTTCATGTTCCTAAAAACGCGCGGAAATTTTCACCAAATTTAGCAAGTGATGGAATGACAAATTGTCATGGACACCATGCCCACAATGGATGTCCCCGGAAACCACATAAAGCCCAATATTTTCTGAAGTTTATAAAGCACTAAAAGAATACGCCTTAAAAAATCTTTCTGTAGAACCAGAAATGACAGTCAATTTCTTTGAGTATATGCATTAGTAGGTATACCTTCAATTTTATGGTAGACCCCGTAGTGCCCCCATTGAGGCTAGGAGCGAATTGGGCTGAGTTTTCACATTTTAATCTTAGTTTTTAAAACGCATGGTCACATATTCTACAGACTTGGCAGGTATTTCTCCAGTGTGATAACAAGATGCTTCATTTGTTCGGTTTATTTACTTGTTTTTCTTGTTGGATGAATACATACCCATTGCAGTCTACAAGGGGCAGATAGCAATGACCCACTGAGTCTATTGTTTTAAAGAGGAATTTTATACACAGTAGGACCTAATGATTCTTGCCCTTCGCTGCCACCATTTCTTCAGGGACTGTAACAGTCAACTACGAGAAGCCGAATCAAGGGCAGCCAGCAAGTGTGACCTGTTCCTTATCTGGAAGCAGGTTTCTGTCATTAGCAGACCCCATTGTTAAGCTACAGAGAAAGCACAGTAATGAGTCTTTCCATGAGAGAGACATCGAGCTGGCGGACCGTGCAAGACTTTACTCAGATGGGTACACTGCAGTCTTTATCGTGTCAGATGTCCAAGATGAGGAAAAATTCCGATGTATGATGTCAGACGTCACCACTTTCATGAGCCATGAAGTCATAGAAGGATTCTATGGTTTGTATTCCGAATGTATGAATGTTTTTAAGTAAATGAATACATCATTCGTTATCTGATTTACACTTCTGAGTTTCAAGATGACAATCGTAATATATGCCATCTTATTAAAGTAATTCATGTTTATTAGCACTATCTTAGAATCTTGACATGCGTATCATGCATAATTATGGTTGCTCTGTATTTCAGTCAAAAAAGACAATTTTTTTTTTTCAGATCGAGTTTCATTTTCACAACGGCAATGAAGGTATCAAATAACCAGATTTATATTTCTCACAGAACTTCTGTCTTCTTTAGCTTTATTTATAGGTCTTTGTTCTGCAACTTTTATTGTGTTAAAATCTCATAATTTTGCGTCGAAAGTGAAGGAATTTTACTAATAAAGGTAAAGGTGGAAATATCTTGATGTCTTTACATTTATATGTCATCCCGCAAGTTTTACCACAATTGCCGAGTCCCCCCATCGTGGATGTGGCAACTAACAACTCGGTAACCCTCGCCTGGGATGCCTGGAATGAAGAGACAGATGTTGGTGATCCTCCACTGTCTGGATACCAGGTGTACTACAAAGAGAAGAACATTCCTGGGGACTTTATTCGGCTTGAGATGAGAACAGATAGGCTGGCGCCCTCAGAAACTATCACAAATTTGACACCAGACACAGACTTCATTTTTGCTGTCTCAGCTGAGAGACCAGGTGTCGGTGGCATCGGCGATAAGATGGAGGTAGAAGGCAGGACACTCTGCTCCCGTGAGTCTCTAAGACAGGATATATGGACCATATTGTGTTTTTCTTCACCAAGTTGTCATATTTTGTGGTGTGCATAAAATAATAACAATAATAATAATAGCCAATATTTGTATAGCGCTTTTTCTAAACAGACACAAAGCGCTTCAACAATTGTAACAAAATACAAAAAATCAACAGTATTTACAAATCAAAACAGAAAAAGTACAAAGCAAAACAAATAAACAATGACTTCACACTTGTCAGATCACTAGCAGTGGAGGCCTTACTTCTGGAACAAATAAGTTTTCAACAGTTTTTTTAAATTGATCGGTGTTAACTGCTGATTGGACATTTGTAGGGAGACTGTTCCAGGATTGTGCCATGTCCCTTGATTGAAAAGCCATGAATAAGCGTATAATCGCGTAAATCCCTGATATATTCACAACGTGCCTTTCGCTGAAACCCACTTATAAAGTCAACATCTCAGCGTGCGGGTTATCATGCGTACATCATATTCACTCTACTCAAAGAAAACTGATTTTTTTTTTCTTGTAGTGATTATTCACTCTTGTAATGTACGGATAACAAAGTTCTGATTTCCCTCCACATTTCCCTTTCTTATGTCATGATAATATATGTTTTCTTTCAAACCTGATACTTGCATACATGTATTTTCTATTCAGTTTCATTGTATTGTCTATATCATTGTATGTATAACACTTAGTCCATGAAATGGAAATATAAAGGAGCACTATGTCTACAATGCCTATCATACAATGGCATGTGCTCATGTCTATCAGATGATTTTATTCTGAATAGATGAATGTTTTCTCCTGTGAATGTACATCAAAGCTTATGCATACCTGACTTTTTGAGTTATCGATTTTGTAATCATACTAGGGGCATAACGTCAACAATACATGTTGCCTCATAATACTCAAAATGCCCCCATAGTTCTATACCTCCTCATAGTACCCAAACTACTCTGTAGTATAAAAAGCGCCTCATTGTAATAACCTATAATAGGGCTATAATTTTACCCTCAGTTGGTATGTCGGCAGGACGTATGTTACACGTGTAATGTCAACGCTTGACTTACATGGCGCGAGAGGTAACTGTAGTCCTTACAATGCAATCACGTTTGAAATGACAGGGCCTAATATGTTAATTTTTTTTTTCATATGGGATCATGATCGACCAAGATAATTTTCAGTTGATATTATTCGGTATTTAAAACAGACATATTGTGATCTAAACTTCACGCAATGGCCCTCCGAGTAAGCTCCTTGAGTCATTGCGTTGAGACGTCTCGAGTAGGGCAGTATAAGCAAAAGTTTCTGCCTACAAGCAGCTGATTATAAATACATGCGCACAACCAAGAAAATAAAATGAAATGAAATAAAAGATTTTGCTTTTTTCACCGATCCAGAATGTATTGAAGGGCCTACATTTCCATTCGTACGACAACAACAAACACAACAACAACAACAACAACAACAATTAAAGAAGTTAATTATAAGAATACAGGGCAAGATTTAGCAGGATATCCTTGTGTTATCTTGGTTTTGTAAAAACATATTTGGGATGACATTACAGAAACATAATCTGATAATCTGTTAACATTTTTCCTTGCCTTCATCAAGAATAAAATGTCGTATATATTTGAATTTTTTCAGCTCCATCAGAAGGGCCTTCTTCAGTGGAAGCTACGAATGGAAGTAGGGCAGGACAGATAAAAGTCACATGGCAGGTGAGAACAAATTAGATGTTTAGATGCATGACTCATTATCCCATGTCAACCTGATAGAATCACAGATATTAGAATGTCATTAGACAGCCAAGTGTAACTGCTTTGTTTAGAGAATGACATGAAAAGTGGAGTTTCATATTCTACATATCCCGTCCAAATATAACAATTTGAAATGTTTTCTTGAGATCTACTTTCGTATACGTAACTGAGGTATTTGAATTGACCTTTTCTGTTCGCATTCCTAAGTACCTTCATGTGTGACTGATTTCTAACGTTAGAGCTGGTTTTCTCAACACTGCTATATGTGAGGGCTGGCTGTTTTTTGGAAATATACTGGGACAAATTATATATCAATTTTAAAGTTCTATAGAGTTTTGAAAACGTAAAAATACCACAGTAAAGACATGCACAACTTTAAAAAGTTTCTGCCGCAAGTATAGTTACCCATTCATTCAGACACTAATTCCTACACACTTGGACTTACATATGCAAACACTTCTATTTTTCAGTTCAATATTTAGTGCACTACATGGAACTTTTTGTGGTATCATTAGATATATTGAAATTCTGTTAAAATTCTAAACTACGACCAAGCACAGAATTATAATGAATTGTCATATCATTATGTCATATACAACTAAGACTGAATATCTGACATTTTTTACATCGAACCTTTTGTAAATGAAAAATTAAAAACCAAAGTGTTAAATTTACCTTTTCATTTTTTAGGGTCTATACATTCAAAAGAATGAAGTAAATCCACAATTTTGAAAGTTAGATTTAACACTTAATACACAAAGTTCGAGGAGTGACAACATCAAAAAAAAATGTTTGATTTAACATTTCATTTTAGAGTATATGTAACTCACTGTGAAATCAGCACAGGATACAAGCGAAGAGAAGTTTTAATTTGCAACTTTCTTGTGAAAACTGGACATTTGTGTAGAATCCAATAAATGGATCCAACTGTCGAAGTGGGTTCACTGGAATAAGGATTTACTATGCCATCGCTGGTATGGCGTCGGCCGATATGCCTGAGATGTACGAAGATGTCCCATTTGAGTCTCCCTCCAACCACACCCTCACTGGCCTCAAGCCATCTTCACAGTACACCATCAACGTGGTGGCACGGAACCAGGATTCAGAGAGTTCAAGGGGTCAAAGTGTGGTTGCTTTCACCCCAGAACAAGGTGAGTGTGTAATTTTTGTGTCTAATCTTATTAATTTCTCTATCGAGTGTATGATGTACTATAGTATAGGAAGGTTACTTCTGCATTAGAGGAATGATGAAAGTTTGATTCCAGAAAAAAAAAATCACGTTCATCCAGGATTACTCCAAAGCCAAGTTATAAGTTATATCTATAAAAAACGTCACCCCTCACAACATATAGTTTAAGGTCCATCGACCTGATTTGTCTACTTTTGAAGATACATTGAGAGTATTTGTTAAGAATAATTTGATTTTCATTGTCCATCTATTATGTCCTTTAAACCCCTTTGCTCCTCTGGCCTTCAAATAATGGTAATTGCTGGACGTATTTGAAATTAAGAAATTTCAGCAGAGTGGTGAAAACAATTATTCTACTTTACCCCTTGGACTTTTAAAAAGGAATATCTTTGACGGTCATATTGTACAAACTACTCTCCCAAATGGTACATTAACTTTGTCCAAAGTTGGAGTTAGCTCCCGTTAGTTTTTTTTTTAATTAGAATCTGAAATAGGAAAGGTTAACATAGTAAGATTGTAACACATTTCCTATTGATGTGTGCTGGAAAGCGTGTAGCTGATCCCTGGTAACTGATATAAATTTTCTTCTTTCCAAAAATTTTCCCCTTCAGATCCTGCTTTTGGTAGATCAATCGTGGCTGTGATTGCAGGGAGCCTTATTGCCACAGTTGTCCTCATAATCGTTTCTCTCGTATTCAACATTGCACGGTAAGGAATAAACAATTTTGTTATATTTTGCCATCTTAATTTCTTGAGTCCATTTCGTCGTATCAAACAGAACTAACAACAAAAACATTATTGCTTTTAATTTTCCCAAAAACATCTAGCGTGTTAATATTGACTGATAATGATGGAGCTGCCAAACCAATGTAAATACAATCATTGCATTAAAAAAAAAAAATCAATTTTGATAAAGTGTTTCATGGTGCAGGGCGGAGATTTCTGGTTTCGAAAATGGTGGGAGATGCATATTTCCGATGCCATTACGATAACACAAACGCATCCTGACAGTGTAAGACATGTCAAAGGAAACTGCATTTATTTTTGAATTATAGTATTTCAATATTCATTATCTTTTTGAGTAGGACTCTAGTGTGTGTTGGTGTTTTTTATACTCGAGCTTTGCATTATCATACTTCCATCCTGTTCTGTCTAGCATAGTATACCGCAACAGTTTTATGTAAGGCACCTATTTACATATAAAAACTCTCCTTCTGCTTTTGGTTTGGTGTGACCGAAACTACACGAGCTTTGAATAATCATACTGCCAATTCTGAACTTAAAACATACGAGGAGGCCCTGATGTAAAACATTATGGTGCAACATCGTAATGCTTACGCAGCACGTATCCAGAACTCTTATACATGTAGTGATTTTGGTTGTAACCCCAACGAGGCCAAAGTATTAAAAAATCTTGAACAACTGGCATATATGTCCATGAATATGGTTGAATAAAGATCAATTAAAGATCACTTTGCATCATCGTGAAAATTATGTCGCAATTGCATGAACTGTAGGCGCTACATAAAAATGTGCTGGCATAACAACATAACCTAATGAAGCCGAAATTTCTTCTGTCTATGAGACTATAACTATTAAGAGACCTGATAAACTTGATCATGTATGGTATGCTTTTTTATCTATTCCACTTGAAACAGGAGGAGGAAAAAAGACAGGTTTCCAGGAGTTTTTACTTATAATGTGGGGAGTGAATTAATCACCAGCAGTCCACCGCATGCCAGCAGATCAGGTGAGTAACTATTTTTAAGATAAACCCATCTTGATTGACAATAATAATATTGTGTTTTATCAAAATACTACCGTAATTACTGGTCAGCGATTGGTCACAATGTAATCACGTGACTAATGCAGCGAGGATGGATATCATTTTATTGCGAGGAGTGATGTCATGTCATTATATATATATATATATATATATATATATATATATATATATTGCAGACTATGATTGGCTGCGTACGGAGTTAGATTGAAATTGCGTGTTCTCATGTACATGCATACATCGTGTTATCTGTATCAGCAAACATATTGTCCATTGCAGTAATATGACAGGTGACAGTCCCTTGAAAGTTATTTTGCCCTCCAGACAAAGCACTCCATCAGCGGTTACCTTTACAAGAGAATAGAAATCTGAAGGGAGTGGTGTAAGTCCTGTAAAATGTGATATTGCACCTCCGAATTGGCAGTATCTCTGTGATATTGTCGATTTCCCCATGTATCAGACTGGATTTTCCAGTTTAACTCGGCTTAACAGCTATGCAAGTCTTTCTGCACAGTGTTGCACACTAGTAACCGTATGTATGTAAGTATGTATGTATATGTGCATATACATAATGTACACGCAAGTTTACATACCAATTCCCTTTTTACCAATGTCCCACACAATCCGGTGCAGTCCGGGGCAATCAGTGCGGTATTTAATTTTTCCAAACAATTGAACTATTGTCGCTCAAGCACACACAGTCGAAAGTCATAGCTTCTTAGTTAAGATAGTTAAGATTTAAACCTTATGATCATCCTCTATTGATAAGAATGTATTTGTATTGGTAATGCCACGTAATTTCACGAGCTAAATCTATATGCATGAAGTCTTATTAAGAATGCCGTATATTCTCTCTGTTCATTAGACTATAGTATTATCTTTACGGAAAACAATATAAATTTAATATTTAAATTCTACCAAACTCTCCCTTATACGAAAACAGCATGATGCCCCATCTCATCGAGTTACATAAATGCTCCATACCCCCTCCCCATCACATTTTCGATGAGCATTCTCACTACTGCACTCTGTTGAAAGAGGTTGGGGCAAAATATCGCGTGTGGAAGTACTTTTATTTCTTGCAGGACCCATCGCTGCAGAAAGCCTAGAGGAGTATGTGCGGTGTAAAAAA
Organism: Diadema antillarum; assembly: GCF_040938485.1. Taxonomy (NCBI): domain Eukaryota; kingdom Metazoa; phylum Echinodermata; class Echinoidea; order Diadematoida; family Diadematidae; genus Diadema; species Diadema antillarum. The sequence continues at coordinate 174,945 of NW_027271908.1, forward strand.
GCGATGCAGAAAGATGGCTTTTTGTTCGATTTTCGGGTATGTTTGATCTTGAGATATTTTCGCTTTGACGTATTTCCTTTCCTATTTTTGCACCTGGCGAATGAAGGAACACCCCATAGGCCTACCGTCTTTGCATAGGCCAGGTCATGAATGTATTAACTGGAAGATGTAGTTCGAATTCAGGATAGTTTCATATGCAAACAATAATATTCATTTTACAAAATAATGTACAGGCCTATAACAAAGCACTTCATTTTCATAAAAGTGAAAAGACGATTAAAAAGTCACGCGTGTCAGGGAATCGATATTATCTAATTTGGCCTATTAAGGTCAATTTCTTTCAAGAGTTACAGTTACATTTTAAGTAGATATATCAATAGCCCCGCTTAAAGAACTATCTAGTGCTCTTAAAAAGTAGGCATTTGTATTGCGCAATTTTATATCATAATCATTACATGTACCAAATTTTATATGAATTGCATATAAAGTGTGTTGGGGGGGGGGGGGGGGGGGATCTCAATCGCGGGGCTATTCCTTAAGTTAGAGGCCAAATCCTATTTCTTCTTAAGAAATGAACAATTAAGTGCTTTTCTTACAAGCTGTTAACAATATGATTTATTGAATTAATACTTTGTATCATTATTACATTTTGTTGGTTGGAAATAATGCACAATTGTATTGAATGTAACTACGCAGCATTTTCCTGAAGACAATGAAAACCTTAACCCTATTAAGCCCAAGCTATTTTGACCCCTCGCAGGCCCAAGGGGGGGCACATTGTGCCCCCCCTATATAACTTTTTTAGTATTTGATGTATCATCGTCATATTTGGCACGTGGGTAGAGTAACTCATACTCTACATGACCGTACATTTGAATTTTCACAAGGTCACCCATGGAGGGCGCTATTTACAAAAATATAAAGAAATACATAGGAAATATGCTAAAAACATGATTTTTCGGTATAATTTCTTTATCCCCATTATATATGTCTTATTATAGACCAATCATTTTCATATTTGCCACAAATGATAAGCAAGTGGAATTTTATTATTTGTTATGTTTGAAATTTCTCAAGGTCACCACATGGGGGCACTATTCATATCAACATATTGATACATTATGAGACCTGAGATGAAATGTTTGGGATGGGTACATGTATAGTTATGACATTTCATATTTGCATAATAGTGGAATTTTGAGATTGCAAATTGATAATATGATAAACTAATGATATTAGAGGCATAACTTGGGTGAAGGAATCAAAATAACTCAAAATATAGGGGCTCTCTGTAGAAAATATCATTGTTTTCAATTATCTCTATTATATCTATTGTTTTATGCCTCTGTCACATAAAAACAAAGGAAATAATAAGAAAAACTTTCCAGGACCATAATTACTTCAAATGTTGCTTCTTCAACAAATTTCAGCCAAGAAACACCCATTTCATACACTGTAATGCTGTTAAATGAAATGGGAACAGAAAAAAGATGCAAAATCTGCACTGACATGGTTGTCAGTTTATGGTTGCCATGGCAACCAGCAACATCAAATATAGCTAAATTATATATCAAAATGTTCGCAATAAGATTTTAGGAAAAGTCACCAAATTTGGTTGAAATCGGATCAAGGACGAAGGAGTGGCAAACGAAAATCTGGTAGGGGGGCACAATGTGCCCCCCCCCCTTGGGCTTTATAGGGTTAATAAAGAAAAGGATGACCTTATAAACGCTGAATTTATTTAAGGCTATACGAATACCCATACTGATTTCCACAGAAAAAACAACTCAATGTTCATATATGTTTGTGCATATATTATATATATATATATATACATATATGTATTTGTGTATTGTTTTTTTTTTACTTGTAATTGCCAATACCAAAAGGTGTTAATTTTCTAAAACAGGTTCTAGCTAAACCCGTGTTTACAAAATCATCTTGAGACATTCCTTGTCTTCTCTCAAACTGTGTAGCATTTTGTAATCTACATATAGCCTTTCTCAAGCTTCATTGTTGTCACAAATATATATACTGTAACTTGAACAGAGTTTATAATTGACGTGTCCTTCTGTTTATGAGGTATACTTATTGGAAATTGTATCATAATTTCAGCTGCTGCCTGTGGATGAGCCGATTCCACAGACTGTTTCGTCAAAGCCTGAGAATAAGACTAAAAATCGCTTCAAGAACATTTTGGCCTGTGAGTGATCCATAAATCTCTCTGTAAACTAGAATTTAGGGTTATTAATGAAAATCATGCAGTTTTTTCCTTTTAGGGCTCTGGTGGAGAATATTCAGTGGTAGGAATGAATTTAGACAAACACACACACACACAAAAATAACTACAAAAGGAAAAGAAGTTTCTTTGCTAATAGCTTACATTTTTTTCAAGACTAGATTTTGATAAGCAATAAAAAATATATCACATTAGATGAAATTTGATTCATCTTTCAACTGTTTAGGTGAATAAGGGACACATATGTACATCAGTGAACACAGTCATACAAGAACATGCTCCAGTGTGCAATAGAGAAAGAGAAAATGAAAAATTGCTCCCTGAAAGTCTAATTCATTGAAATTCAGTCATATTGCATATATTTCATCCAATCTACTTAGATCCATTTCAGATTTTGCTCAGTAGGAGCTCAAAAATATCTCTCCTCCATACTTAAACATGTTGACAAATGTTATGCATGACTGAGCATGAACTTTAATGCGAACAATGACAAATTGCACTTTTTCAAAGTTTGCATGTTATTGTGTAGAACAATGCATCTCTCTCTACATGGATGAGATCTGTCAATGAAAGTGATCAATCATCAGGCCAGTCTGCTTGACTGCAGGTTTGTGTTTCGTGTTTTTTTTCTAACCTTTTATGGTTCATAACCTTCAACATGGCCGCGTTGTCGACAACTTAACTTGGTTCGTCCCATAAAGGCCAAACCATTAAAGGGATGGTACAGTATTGGTGGAGATGAGAATTTGGCTATTAACTTTTTGCAAGATACCAAGAAAACACTTATGATATAGTACAGAGCATACCATTTTAAGAGGAATTCAAAATTTATTTAATGAAAATCGGGTTTGGAATGACTGAAACATCCAAAAACAGAGTAAAACAAAGCGATCGTAAGAAAGTGTGGGTCCCACACTTTATTAGAATCGCTCTTTTTTGGATATCTCAGCCATTTCAAAACCAATTTTCATCAAATAAACGTTGAATTCCTCATAGAATTACATGCTCTTTCATATTTCATAAGAGGTTTCTCATTATCTCACCAAAAAATGTTAGAAACCTGAAATAAGGTCTGAACCAAAACTGTACGATCCCTTTAACCATTTCTATTTTTACATGGTTTGTTGCTGCGAGCTTTATTGTGTTGAATATGAACAGAGAAAAAATGGACTGTGTGGGTTGGTCTCTGTCGGAGAGACCAAGTTATCGGACAGGGTGGCCACGTTAAAGGTTATGGACCATAAAATGTTAGGAGAAACACTAAGCACAAACCCTAAACACAAACCTGCAGTCGTACAGGCTGGCCTATTTGGCCACATTCATTGACAGATCAGATATTATCCATACAATGAGACATGCATCGTTCCTCCACAATAACAAGCAAACATGGAAAATGTACAATTTGTCATTGTTGTCTTTAAAGTTCATATGCTCAGTAATACAAAACATTTGTGAGCAAAATTAGCTGACAAGTATGAAATCGTAGCCCTCCAAAGTTGGATTACCTGTTCTTTTGATACACACTGTATTTTATTCGATTCTGTTGCAGTGTTGAATTTAAAATCTGAACTTGAATAAGTGTTTACTTTCTTTTTTGCCGAGTGTAAATGGATAACACTGTCTGCGAATGTAATACAGGCACCAATGATGCTGAGAGAGCAAAAGATCAATAAACGTTTTTCAATTCAATTGAATTCAATTCAACTCAATTCAATTCAATTCAACTTTACTTTCATTTTCATTAAGATAAACAGGGAAAATTATACACAATGCAATAGCAGAACATACTTGTAATAATTAAAAAAACACACGTAAATTAACAAAACACATATGATCATGAACGACAAGATAATCGTAATTTCAGGTATATATATATATATATATATATATATATAATGATGGGAATGGAAATGGAGGGTTTGTGAAGATTTAGGAAGAGATTTATGTTTCTACCCCTTTTCTTTCTACTCTATCTGTGACTGCATCAGATGATCACTCTCGGGTCATCCTGGAAACCGTACGGGATGATCCTCACTCAGATTATTACAACGCCAATTTCATACGTGTAAGAAAGAAGAACTTTCTTGAGTGATATCAACTTTTCTATTTATTTATTTATTTTTTTAGGGGGTGTATCGTAATGCAATACACGTCTCATAGGATGTTGAAATTGATTGTTCTCGTATACCATCTGCGTAGGTAAATCAGGTTTTGAGATTTTAAGGTAATAGCTGGTTTCCTGTTTCACGAGTTTCGTGCAAAGAGAAGACTCATCTCTTTTTATTTCAAAGCTACAAACGATTCCGTGCAAAAAATATAATGTACTAACATAGTATCCATCTTTAAAGCATAAGTAGTCACTGAGGAAAACTTTACATAGTTTATGTGACATCACTAAATTACTCTCTTTATATGTCCGTAGATATTATAAAAGTCAGGAAAAGGGCAAATAGACTGATGTGGCCCCCAAGAATAAAGAATTTTGATATTTGTATAAGCATCTGGTTTTCTTAATCATTCTTTTCCCGTGTTTCATTTTCTGTCATGCTCTGAAGTTCGAAACTTTGGAGACTTTTATGGACTACACATTGCTATGTTGCTTTGAACTGACCTAATGTGTTTAAAATGCCTGATTCCTGTAGATTTGTAATATGAAGTGGAAGAAAGTTGGCGTATACATCACAAGAAACTTTTTGTAACAGCCTGATGCTTTGATGGAAATATATCAAATATGTAATTAATGCATTTAGGCCGTACTTATATACAGTCGACAGTTACAATCTTACATCAATGTACATTGACTACTTAGCATGAAGCCAAATTCATCTGTGAATGAAAGAAAATCTCGGTTTCCTGGAAAAGTGGTTTCAAAACTGCTGGAAAGTAGAATACATTGGGAACTCAAATTAATGTAATTGTTATTATTGTTATTATTATTATCATTATTATTATTATTATTATTATCATTATCATTATTATTATTATTGTCATTATTATAACTATTATTCATGAGCGATGGTATGAACATTTTAATTCTATGATTGATAGTAATTATTCATATGTAATGTCATATCATTTTAAGAAATGCCAACTTTTATTCGTGTTTGCAATATTTTGTTATGCCAGAAATGATGCAGGTTTCATTTTAAAAAATGATCAATTTGTATTAGTTTACACATGTATATTGCAGAAAGGGTGAAATATTGTTTTCTTCCAACTCAAATATGCCTTTTCAGCCTTCAGTTCAGCTTTTCTTGACCTGACGCTTGATAAAGGGTAAAATGTCAAGGACAAATAGTGTTTATGTCTATTGAATCATATTAAGGACTAAATGTTTTTAAAAAATGAACAAAGTCGATCTAAATATTTTGACGCATATCTTAATATTTTGAAATTGTGTCAATTATATTTGTCATATCAGAACCACAAAGGAGAGAAGATGTTTATTGCCTCACAAGGTAAGCAGGTTCAAGCACTCACTTAATTGAGGCTGTGACTTTGTTTGACTCTGATAACATGTTTGAGCGTGTGAGTGTGTATGCTTGTTTATTCGCTTGCATGCTCGCTTGTACTTTTGTATGGCCAGCGTGAGACACCTTCAATGATAGACGTAGGAACCGGGTAAGTCAACCAAACATATGCAAAAATTAGAACGAAACTCACCGTCAAAATATAGGACTTGAAAAAGACAACGGGCAATTAAATGTCCCTGTTATTTTACACCAACTTGGAACATCGTGAAGATGTATATACGTATATATATATATATATATATATATATATATATATGAGTGTGTGTGTGTGTGTGTGCGTATGTGTGTACATATTTATAATCATGTACATTATAGTGACGAAACACATATATCATTCAATTTCAATTTCAAATCCAATTTATTTTCATATTTCTTGATGAAAAAATACATCAAATATAACAAAATTTGATAATACATGATACCCAGCTGGGAGGCATAATAGAATATTGCAAACATATAGAAAATAGTGGTCGATCTATGAAAGGTGGAATCTGAGAATAAATGGTAAAGAAATATAATGGAACATATACTTAGAAGCAAGCTTGTTGAGCGTAGGTCCCATGCTCTGACTTATGACTTTGTCTTTTTTTTTTCTCCAGCCCCCAATAGTGCTAGCATTCAAGACTTCTGGCGCATGATCTGGCAATATAGAGTGAACATTGTCGTAATGATTAACAACACAATCGAGGCTGGAAAGGTAATAACTAAGCATTGTTGATACTGTAAGTTAATGAAATTACACATCAAGGTGTATCATATGCAACTTAAAGGAACGTCAAAAAGAATCATTACACTTCAAAACTAAAAAAGAGTAGAATAAAAAAAGTTGACAGAGGATTAGATGTTCATTAATATATTCAATCTCAATCACATGTAAGTTATTAATTCATAATTCTGGATACTGAGTGTTAAAAACAAACTTGCTGAAACAAGCACTCACACTTGAATGGTTCTTTCACATGTCTGTGGTGATGGTAGTGCGTCAAATTAATATCCATGTATCATGCATGCACGGCGGAACATAATGATACCATACCATACAATACGATACCATAATTGCAATACAACATAATACAATTATTATATCATTTGTATAGCGCCCTTCAAAACTATAAGTTCCTTGACAGCGCTTTACATCACATCTTCATCTACAGAGTGAAAAAAACAACAGCTTACACTCAGAAAATAGCAATTTGCTTTAAGGGCATCATACACGTTTTGAAAGAGTGTTTCATCCTTTAATAATCATTTGATATTTCTTTGTTCTTTTTGATTATTTGATTTTATTTATTTTTTGCTCAGTATGTCTTTACGAATCGATGAGCAGGAAGCATTATTTGCAAGAGTGCAAAAATAAACTCGAGCAAAAGTATGAAGTGAGAACTGGGGCCTGTTTCATAGAGATTGATTTTACGCTCGATTGATTGAGCGTAACTCGTTGAATCGAGCTTAAGTTCAATATTGAGCTTAAGTCCTTTTTCATAAAGACAGGCTTGATTTTAAAGAAAAATCAAGCGTAACTTTCAGGAGATTGAGCGTTACTTGCGATCAATCGCAAAGTTGTTTATGAAACGCAATTTGTGATTGATCGCAACTTACGCTCAATCTTTATGAAACAGGCCCCAAAATTGAATGTGAGATGCATGGCATATGCTTTTTTCAGAAGCAACGTTTCACACACACAGATTTCCAAATATACTTGTAACGATGTTTCGAATTAGAAATTAAGCCATTTACAATTATCCAACAAGGCGACAAATGAATTCCATTTGCACTTTTTGAGAACTTTGCTGGTTCAGAACACCTTCATTTACGATGGAACAAGGTATTGGAACTCCCTTCATATCAACAATATAATAACAACTAAAACTTTGAATTCTTTGAAGAATACATTAAAATTATTTTTCTTGAAATCTTATAATATGCAATTGGGTTCGTTTCATCCTCTCAATCAGGTCATCATTTCTTTCAACTTAAAAGAAAATACACATAGATCATTCTTTTTTTTTTTTACAAAAATAGTCTGTCAAACACGAGTCCTCCTCAGATGCTCCTGTTATTGTACCGTATACATAATTGTGTCTATTCTCTCCTTCTTTTATGTCCGCTCTTCTGCATTCTTTCCGGTGTATGTATACAATTCTTTGCAATATAGTCAATCCAGGTTGCATTTTATCATTTTACCAGTTTGCTTATGTCCACAATGACAGGTGTTGCAGTTTCATTTTTTTTTCTTCTTTTTTCCCCTTTTCCTTCCTAATTTGATCTCATATCAGTTGCCTTTTGATTTTGTTTTATATCTGTTTGTAGTTTCATTAATTCATTATTCGTTTTCTTACATTCTAAGGGTCCCATATTATTGTCGGGCTAGCTTTGCTTTATAGTGGGACCCTCCATTTCCATTATCATCTTTACGCATACATATGTATATGCATTAAAAAAAATATAGTTAAGCTTTCTGCATTTTGTTACTCATTATCACATGTATTTTGTTAATTTTCGCCTTTGCAATTATTAGAAATATATTCTGCTTATACACTGTATATGATTTTGTCTGTTTATTTGATGGAAATGAAAATAAATCTGAACTTTGAACTTTGAACTTCGTTTAAACTTATTGCTTTGCGGGGAATTCAAACTTGTAGGATCGCTGCACAGTGTACTGGCCAGAAAAGATGAGTAGCAGCATCCAGTTTGAACAGATGGTTGTGACTCTCAGGACAATTGTGGAGAGATCAGGCTCCATTCACAGGGTCATGGATGTACAGCAGGTGCGTCATAACGTAACGGCAGGCTTGTCGGGGCAGGTATATAGTGTGATGGCAAACATTTTTGTGAGGATCTACATACATATGAGTGGCCACAAAAATGCAAATTCGACACATTTGGAGACTTAACTGACGATATTCCTACCATTAATTATGACGAAGCTATTGTGTTGTGTGCACAGAATACAGTGTAGTGCCAAAAACAGAAAATTTGCCATCATATTTTTTTTTTCACCAGAATTAAGTCATGTGAACTACTTGAAACATGCCATCTTTACGGTGATCGGAAGACTGATGGTTGAGAAATGAGTTTGCAAGAAAAACCATTGAAACTAAGATCTTAATTCAGAACTTGTGTTCCGCTTGGTCCTTCCCATTTATGACGTCATCCAGTAGGCTTACGGTTCCCTCCATGTTGAAGAGGATTGCGGTCATGAGTTCGCTTTGTGGACTCCTAAGCCGCATACCAGCATCCGTGTACTCCTAGACACCTTCCATGAAGTTGGTGATAAATGACATTTGGATTTTGTCATCGTTCAGCCAGTGTTACTCGTCTTGTATAAATAGCTTCATATCTAATCGAAAAAACAAACAATCAATCAAACATTGAATGGTAGAACAATATGGCACAAAATAAAAATATGCCTATAAAGAGAAACTTGAAAGTTGTGATATAAGCAAGAGGGTAACTGCTTTCTTGGCTAACTTGTGTAAATCAACACACCTGCATGCTGATAACAATGATGCATTTCCTTCTGTAAAGACTCGGCGTATTGATGTCTGAAAAAAGGCTACTTCACATAAAAGGGCAGGGTGCTACACACTTAAGCATACGAAGGATCAATCGAATTATCGGCATCGTAAAATCAAGAAAACCTTATTTCAATAGCAACAGTTACACAACTAAAATATTTTATCAACCATTCATTCTGTCTTTTGCATTTAAAAAAGAATACAAGATTAAATTAGTTTCAAGATTATCTTATAAATTCAGCAAGACATTGACAAGGAACAAATTGATGTAATCGTTACACAGGAAAGCGTAGGAAATGTGTGGAATTATGCGCGTATGTTAACTTTGATTACATAATGCGCTGCGAATTTCGATAAAGCTCATGTAACTTGTAATTTGGTGCCAGCTGTGATCTGCTACTCTTGGTATAACGAAACATTTGATTGTCATAATTTTCATGCCACTCATAGGTAGACCGGAATGAAGTCTTGAAGGTTCACCAGTTTCACTTCCTGGCTTGGGAAAATCTGAAATCTCCCGAGCACCCCACCACTCTCCTAACTTTCACCCGTGCTGTCAAGCAAGCTCACCAGAAATATGAGGGAGGTCCAAGTGGATCAGCACCGATCCTTGTGCACTGCAGGTTAGTGAGACAATCACCCAAAGCCTCATGAAGTGCAGACATCTGATGATAACAAGAAAATCTCCACCACGCACATTTGCGCTGATAAGAATGATAAACAATAATTCTATAGCCAATGTGCTGTTAGCATAGCAATATATACTTCCGACTATTTGTGAAAATATGTCTCGCACAATTGTACATCATATTCGCAATGCACGGAAGCGAAATGTATATTGCATCTTGCAAACGTCTGTGTATTGCAGGCCTGTAGCTAGGACTTTTCGCGGGGGGGGGGGGGGGAGAGACAGGCAAAATATGTTGGATCTGGGGGAGAGAGCGAGGAAGGGCAGGAAGGGTGTTTTAATATCGACAGATCACGGGAGGGTTCGGGAGAGGGAATGTATTCCCACTCCCAAAGGTAACTTTAATTGCATTTTCAGAGGTTTTATGCAGTGATATGGTGAACACATTTGGTGGAATGTTTTTATTTTTTTTCTGCCCCCAAAGAAGAAAAGACGGTACATTCTCGATCTATTTCAATTGCAAAAGAAAGAAAGAAAGAAAGAAAGAAAGAAAGAAACAAACAAACAAACATAATTCTAACAATGTTTCATGATTGATTTCTCATTTACTAATCATATCATTTTAAAATCTGACATTTAACGAGAGAGCATGAAGAGGGAGGCCGTGGAACGGGAACACGAGAGAGTTTTATGCATTTTCAGATTCGAAATTAAGCAATGTGATGCACACTTAGGGTGAAGTATCATAAAATATTTCAGTCGGAATTGTAAGACGACGTGTTGGTTCAATTCAATTCAATTCAATTCAATTCAATTCAATTCAATTCAATTCAATTCAACTTTATTTTCACTTCCATTATTTCAGTTGGTTATTTCAGTTCCAAAGAATGTTTAAACATATCAAGCGGTCACGCCAATGGGATTAAGCCCTGAGACCCCTGTCCAGTCACGTTCCCGTATTGTACAATTTGACTGAAATGAGTTCTAAACGATCCATAGTATGAAATAAAGAAAACAGGCTGTGGGTACTCTTTATGAGCAGGGCTGATGAATCGTGATAATTTAGAGTGCTGGAGGCGCGTGAGCCGAGAAAATACATTCTAAAAAGGCTGATTTCTCCCATGCATGAATTCATGCAAGCCTACAAAGTACAAAGCATCCCAGCTTCAATACGAATGAAGGTTTCAGAGTCAACAATATCGGATAAGGCAAAAGGAAAGCCATTCCCTTTCATTTGAAGCACATGATTTAATAGTATGTTCAAAAATGCTCCTGTCTTCCCGTAAATGTCACGTAGCAAATTTCTAATCAGCATCAATGATCAAGCGCCACATATACACATCCAACACTTTCTCCTTGCTCCAGCACTTGTACAAGTCTGAATGTGACCAATCAGCAGTCCCGACTAAAACAAAGCAGTTTGGGTGTGCAATAAATGTGTGTTCATTTGCCAGAAAATGGGGGAAAAAGAATGATGTTCATAGATAAAGTCACAGGGTAACAGTTGGAGTAGGTCTACGTTCAACGTTTTTATCTGTTGTGCAGCCAGCCATTTCCACAACATTAAATGAAAATCATTCCAAATAATATGAGTGAAAATGGACACGTAATACTGGCTTCATGACGTGAAATATTTCAAACAATGCTATTGCGATTTCTGTACGTGGTACTTTAAAAAGCTGTGATAGTCTTGTGAGAATTTCATCGTTTGCATTGCATATCTTCAGCTAGTTTTTTGCGCAGAGACCTCATTTAAAAAACGTAAAGATTTTGATTTTCAGGTCATTTCATTCAATCCGTGAAACGGGGGCTTCCTATCTTTTGAAGATGGTATTGTAATCATAACATTTGTTTTGAATTGCTTGCCATGGTGACTGTGTAGTGCTGGAGTTGGTAGGACAGGGACATTCATCACCCTTTACTGCATGCTGGACCAGCTCCAAGAGGAAGGCAGAGTCAACATCTTTGACTTCATTAAACAGATGAGGGAGGACCGACCAAAGATGGTTCAAACTGTTGTGAGTATTCTAGGCACTCTACACATATCTTGAACATCTCCCGCAGTTTCCATTAGTAATTTGCCTTTACAACGCATATAAGATTTCAGAGCTCAAAGGAAATTGAAAACCAATCACGTGGTTATGAAGAATGTCAGTCATTACCATTCATCTGTCAGGCACTAACCTTATTGTACTTGATAAGCTTATCCATTAGCATTCAGTAATCCATCTAACTTGACCTATATAGTTGTCGATTAGCAAGCCAACATCACAGCTAAAGTGATGCCGTTCAGTCCCTGAAGACAGCTGTGTTGAGACAAAAGGAACTAATAGGAGAAGGTACTCTGTTTCTTGAAATCGCGATAGTTTCTATAGACATCTGTGCCAATCAGCGAAAAGGTACTCCAGCGTGTGTGTCTTCCTCTTTGTCAATCACCGAACAGAGCACATTAAGGATTTAATACAGAGTAAAAAATGAACTTTTTCTTATAGGTGCAGAATGCATGTCTGTTCAGTGCATCTTTTGTATCTTTTTATCATTTTGAAGATGTGTAAGACTACTGATAAAGAGAGCAATGAAAAAAAAAAACAATACAGGAATTCTTTATTCTATTCTAATCTCGTGTCATCTGCTTCAGGACCAGTACATATTCCTCCACACCGCCCTTGTAGAAGCCTATCTGAGTGGGAACACAGAGATCCCCGTCAGAGAGTATCGGGACCATTTGATGTGGCTCCATCAAAGGGATGCACTGACAAACAAACTCAACATTGAACTGGAGTTTGAGGTATTGCAGTTACAATTTGCATCCATTATCATAAAAAAAGAACGATGAGGAAGAATCCTAGTTATTCTTCTGTATTCTCAAAACAAAACGACTCTCTGAGCTTGTTTTTTTTTCCAAAAAGCTAAATGTGTTGGCATTCATAAACCATATGCGTCACTGTGTTTATAGAATATAATGGATTCCTCATAAAATAATGTAGATATAGTTATGATGGAAATATCATGAAAAATAGGTTGCAGGAAAATGCCTTATTTAACTGCGAAGAGCATGGTGTATAACACGGTGAAGTGGTCCGCTCCATGCAAGTTAATGCAACTGGACCCCATCGATGGAAGACCAGCTATAGAGTGCAGCGGAATAAGGGTTATCCAGCGATCTCATCAGACGGAAAATGAAAACAAACATCCGAATAAACAGATGTCTTTAATAAACAGATACGTCATTTGGTGATATACAAAAACAGTTTGAATGTTCATGTACTTGTACAGAATTTCCTAAATTTTTACCTTTTCTTTGTTGCTATTTCTTATAATGTGCGAATTTTGATTCGTGGAGCATTTCATCATTCTCTCTTCTTCTCTATTTTTCGTCCATTTCTTTTTTTTTACTGCCTTGTCCCTCAAACTGGTAATCATCACAAATTCTTATCCAGGAATTCCGTGAAGGCACCCCCTTCATTTAGTTTGTTTTTATTGTATTTTTGTTTTAAAAAACGGGTGACGCCACTGTTATCATGTTGTATATTGTGATCTTTTGCCATCTCTAATGTCCAGAGGCTGATCAAACTCATCCAAAAGTCCAGCAATCACGATCAACAGAATTTGAGGTCTGCGATGGAAGACTGCAACAGCGATGTCCTGCCGGGTGCTGTTTGTTGTTCCGAAGGTTCGTTTTTCCGAAGGTTCGTTATTCCAAAGGTTCGTTACTCCGAAGGTTCGTTAATCCGAAATACACAAATTCCATATACCTAGAGTTCGTTAATCCGAACATTTGTGGCGTCATCCTGAAGGTACTTTAATCCAAAAATGAATTATAGGATTCGCTATTCCGAAGGCTAGCTCGTTTATCTGAAAATGAAATAGGGGCCGTAACGAACCTTCGGAATAGCGTCGTACCTCATTTCATTTCGGATTAACGAATCTTCGGAATAACGAGTCTTTGGAATAACGAACCTTCGGAATAACGAACTGTAATCGTCCTACCAAGAATGTCAATCAAATTCATGAACGGTTCAAGGGAATGAAAAGCTTATAATACAGGAAATAATAGGGTAATTTCATGAAGCAAATTGTATATACGCAATACCAAGCTTGAGGAGATAAATACATTAATTTTCTTCTCTTCATCTCTCTCTTTCTTTCCCTTCTCTTTATTGCGTATAAGTGTGCACGCACGCATGTCTGTGTATACGCGCGTGCATAGAATGTGTGTGTGTGTGTGTGTGTTTGTGCTAAAAGCTTCTTTTTGAGGGATCTACCTCCAATATGATACTCTAGACTATCAAATTTCAATGCATTTAGTAATCTAATATGCAAGTTGAGCCTGTATGCACGTAATTTTCACATCTTGTTATTGTTCATTGATCTGTATGAATATTACAAATGTATATTGTGTGGAAAATTGATAAATGAAATGAAGTGAAATGAGATAAAATGTGAATATCTTCATTTACAAATACACATATCTTGGACAGTTGCACGATAGCACGGCTTGACTTATCAACCATCTTATGTCCAGTTACATACAAACTTCATCTGATCTAACATTTGCAGTGGAGGGGAACAGTCTTGAGACAATGTGGTATGTGGAAATCAAAGACTGCATCAAAGCAACATTCCTCAATGTAAGTAGTTCACGTCATCAGATCAGATGGCTATTTCTTGGACAGCAAACATCTTCATGTGAACTGTGTTTCATGTAAACTCATGGGCTTCTTACTCTGGGAATCTACACCATACAAGCAATGCTTTTATGTACATTCTTCATATATTTTACATGTTTAATTGTCTTTTTTATGTTTATGGTTTATTTGTTTCAGCGTGGAATATGGAACAATAAAACAAACAGAACAAACGAAACTCTCTCTTCTCTCTGTCTTCTTGAAACGGTTTAATACGCCATAAGTTAACTGTGATATCTAAATTTGCTCCATGAATTATTTGAAAGATAGCATACCTGCACGTATAAATCAGAAATCATTTTATTACCACTTCACGCCAATATGTTTTTCTTTTTCCAGCTTTATGAAAAAAAAAGTACTTAACTTACCTTTTTGGTAAGTATGAATGGAATTATGCTACCCGTAAAGGGAAAATCCAGTCCAAATACAAGTTAGTCTGCTAAGAAAGAGTAAAATATTACGAGTTTAACAGTATAAATTTGGTGGAAATCAGATGAAAAATAAAGAGGTTTTGACATTTTGCTATTTTGGGCGAAACATTTCTTGAACAGTCAATATGAATATGCAAATGGCAAAGTGACCATGTCATTCCCTCACAACTTACCGTATAGTTTGTACATAAAATTGTGAAATTTCCAGTTTTTCATTCAAACGCAATTATGCCCAAGGCTCAAATCCTCGTATATCTCACTGATCACTATTCTGAAGGTATTCACCAGGAATAACGTCATGTTTCAGACTTCAATGACAGAAACGTTGAATTTTCATCATTTTTTTTTGTACATGATCAATGGAAAATTGTGAGGGTATGACATGGTTAGGTCACTCATTTGCATATTAATATTCACTGTACAATAACTGATGTGCAGAAATCAGCAAAATGTCATAACATCCTTTTTTTAATCCAATTTCAGCCAAATTTTTACCGTTGAACTCGTAACATTTTACTCTTCCTTTATCAGACTAACTTATATTTGGACTGGATTTCCTCTTTAACATTATGTCAGTATCAACAGGAAGAAATGCATACCTTTCATAGAGTTTTCTCTCTATCTTTTTTTTTACTGTTGTCCATGCGTCACTTCAGTAACTGTTGTAGACTTCTCAACCTAAGATGGCCGCCCTGAAAGTTTATAAAATCAACACTTTGGAATGAATTGTCCAATTCTTATCAAACTTTAATGATGTACTTCAGGGATATTGCAGCATTTACTAAATTCCCTTTGATTAATATTTTTGTTTCAGTTACCATAAGATTGCTAAGACAGCATCAGGGCACAGATTGATAGTGTTAATGTTAATTGCTTAAAGATCTATGAGAAAGCCAAATGTGAAGTGAATCAATCAAGGTATACAAATCACATTTTGTTGTTATACTTTTCCTATGATGTAGCAGATATAGGTGTGTGCTTTATCTTTATGAAGAGTTTGCAGTTTGGCATTTGTACTAGAATGTGTATCTCTTGATTTCAGTTTATTTCCACGTTTCATGTCCTCGTATGTGCTTTTTACCCTTCTCTTTGCCAGCTCTACATTGTATTGTAGTGCTACCTTTGTACTATATATGATTTGTTTATACAGTGAAAAGTATTTCTTTTCATTTGTAAAAAAGAAAGAAAGAAAGAAAGAAAGATATATTGATTTCTCGATTGTGTTTGTGTTTGGAATGTCCAATTTGGTTCCCTCTTGATGACCCGATACAATTATTCTTGATATTTGTGGTTTGTTGTGAAAATGTCAGTGATAAAAATATCTCAGGTAAAAATGCATATTTACCATTTCCAAACAGTTGCAAATCTTAAGATATTAATATATTTTACTGGACATAGTATTACATAGAAACACATATTGTTTTATTAAAGGCTGGCATAGAAAAATGGAGGAGCTTGCGTAAAAAAAAGAGAACTTGTGATAATGCAGAGAACAAAATAGAGTGTTGATTATGTTCATCTAAACAATAATATAATTTGTGATGAGACACCGGATTGATTTTTAGAAAGATCTTAAAAGTAGGAAAACGTAGATGGATTGTTTCTATTCTATGGAAATCTTTCATTTCAAATTCATTATCTGTACTTACGTTTTTTTACAATATTCTTTTTCCTATGTTTATTCATATAATCGTTAATCAATCTTCACGTATTGCGCATATCATATTTGGCAAAGTCAAGTTTCTATACTATTAATTTTTCTTTGAACGCAATATCTAAGCTTGATACTTTTATACACTGTATATTTCCTGTGTGATTGTTTTCATTGTTTAGCTTTAAAAACACATAACAATAAAACAATTCTTGTTTTTGCGATTAACTGAACGCAATAACGACTTCGTAACCCTCGGGAGATTTGCATTTCGCATGCACTTATGCGGGTTTATTCTACCTAATGAATGATGGAAACATAAATATCTGACAAATTAAAAATTTTATTGTGACGAATATCATAAGGTACATTTATATCTTGCAAAATATACGCTTGACACCCAACAATTTCTACCAAGACTCTTAAATCCGGACCTTGTTTGGAGGTGTGAACTTACGTTTTCGTTCATGATTTTGTATTTGTTTTGATTTCTATACGGGAAAAAAAAATTAACGCAAATTATTGAATATGGTCAGGTATATCTTCAATTACAATGCCACGGTCATTTAAGGGGCAGAGCGTTGTGTAACACGAGTCCGTTTTTAAATAAATGGTGAGAAATGTGAAGAAAGAGGAAATTTGTGGGTGTTCATTACATATTTGAATCAATACTGAAATCAGCAGTTTGTCTTTAACATCAACATCATAGCAACATTATGTGTAGTCACATGATGCTGTGTAGACCAATCCTTGAGTAGGACTTCATTAATGAAGAATGATTTGTGTATCAACTCATCTTTTTTTCTGTAGTTTTCACTGCCCTGTCTCTTTCTTATTTGTATGTGGCAGGGTCATATCACCCTATTGTCTGGAATTATATCCTCTTCCTTACACCTTATATGTAGGCCCTACCTATTTGTAATCAATTGATGTTATGTCTTTAATATCTGCATAATTCATAAATTCATCTCGTTCGCTTTCTCTGTCTTTTCTGAAGATTGTTCTTTTTCTCTGTTTTTTCTTTTTGTCTTGACTGTATACTCATCGATTTGAAATCTCATGTTTCCTTTTTCTGAAGTTTTTTGTAATGTATTTCTTTCCTGTGATTTGTAATGACATTGTCATCTTTTTTCTCTTTTCTTTGATCATTGATTTGTTATGCCCTCTCTGCCTTCGGTGCCATGACATTTGCTCTTGCGACAATTGTTGCCATGAATATTCGCGCGCTCAACACAAATTCTACCCATTAACCCTCATCCTGACCCTCACTTTAAATTAAACCTTAAACCATGTCATAACACTAGCCCTCACCATAAGTACATCGATAAAATAGGATTGGAGAAAGTGTGTAACATTTCATCTATCACCCTCTCCGCCAGACGTTCATGAGGAAAGATGCATTTGTGGCAACACAGACACCTCTCCCATACACAAGAGGAGACATCTGGAGGTTTATCTACGACTGGAAGTGTCCCGTCATTATCATGCTCAATCAGATGGACGAGAGTGACGAGGTATGTTATTTTGTCCCAAATGATATGAACTCCATTAATTGAACGATGAAAAAGAATATGACTTGACTGAATTGATACACTTACACAAGTACAATCATCAGTATTGATAACATGAAAAAATATATGAGACCAGTCAGTAGTTGTCTAGTGGACTGGGTTGGTTTCGATTCTCACTTATATGCGTAAAGAGAATATAGCCAACAACAAATTGATCTTTATCCAAGGTAGTCTTTACAGTGCTGACACTATTCAACAAGAAAGCCCTGTTATTGTTACTTTTGCGTTGCCAGGTACCCAATTATACTAGTATATGTTTACATCTGGTCGTGAGGGACATGGTGGGTAAAAACATCCTGTGCAAAGATGTATAGTACTGGACAGGATTCCGAACTTGGGTTTTCAAATTAAAAGTCAGGAGTCACATCCAATGTACCTTATTAAAAGCCCTTAAGTTACTTTTTGATGAAGCCTACTGATCTGACCAATCCTCTCCGCTCAAAGAAGTGATTTACAATTTGTTTTTATCCGTGTCTAATAATAACGATGAACTTTTGGTATAGATTGTATGACAAAAAAGAAAATCTTTTGTCCCATTCCATAATGCAATTACCTAATACTATAATCCATATTTCTTTCTTATGGCTTATTACCGAATAACAATAACATTTGCCAATTGCCATTTTTGGCCCAGGTAATGACTCGAAGACACTTGGAAGCAAAATCACACTCGCCTTAAAACAAACCCCAACAAAACCACTGTAACTTCATTATTCTCCGTATCTATTTTCTTTGTAAAGCAGAAACAATATATAAATGTATAGGCTTTAATAGCCGTAAAGGCTTTAATAGCTGTAATGGTGAACTCACAAACTTTTTCTTTCACTCAACCAGACTTGTGTCCAGTACTGGCCCGATCAGGATTGTGCAAATTTTGGCCCTCTCTGTGTCACCATTACCTCAGGTGAGGTCAGCCAACAAGACTACGCGGTCAGAGAGTTTCGTGTGAAAGGAGAGAAGGAGGTGAGTTGGGGCTTTAGAACATCAGGGTACCGTTTTATCAAAAGATATGATAGATTAGGAATTTCCTTACTACACAGACTGTCATAGACTTATCATGGAAGGAATAATCAATTATTACTCTTCATAAAACAGGGCCCAGGTAATGTCATAATGTGGAACATAACTCATTAGCTTGATTCTGACGTGCCAATCAATTCAAATCAATTGCTGTGTTTGTGTGAAAGAGAGAGGTAAATCATCTCAATCCTTAAATATGTCCACAGAATTTTCAGCCAGTTTCAACTAGGTTATAATGCAAAAATGTCAGGTGTAATTTAGAGTGAAGATGGGTAACTGTTGTAAAATGAGATATCAAACATGCCATCAACTAAATTTAGGATGTTTGGGCACTTCAGCATTGAAATAAGGTTGTGCAAAAGCCTAAAATAAAATCTGCCAAGACCAACACGGATAGAGAAAAACTTCATGTGAGTTACAATTGAAATTAAGTTGTCAAAAACACGAACATAAAGCAGCTTTTTTTTTTTCAATGCCATCAAATCCACGCTGCGATGCAAATTTAACGTGCATGTGTAGACTCCAAAGAATATCCAACACCAGTACTAAGAGATAAAGATTTTGGTGTATTTTTGTCACATGCAGTGAAGATCAGTCTTCTTTGATTCAACCCTTATAGTCACACTATCAATCTTTATGGTCTAAACCTGTCCTTCGGATAGCAAAGATAGGATAAAAAATAGCCGTCCCGTGCATGAGAGTAACAACCCACGCTTTTCGTTCATTCATACAAAGAGTAGGGTCCATAACCAGTTCAAGTGGTCCCCCAAGAAATCACAACTGAATCAGCTGTATCTGCACTATGTTATCATTCTGTTTGATTAAATATGACAACAACGCCAAATAGCACCATTCTTATCTAAATACGCATCTATTTATTATGAAGGGGGGTAGGGATTCAACTGCACACAAATGACGAGTGGACTCTGGTGCTGCAAGGTGACTTGACGTTTATTGGCACGACGTACTTCAGCCGATCAAAGCAAGTCAAAAACAGTGCAAACGATCAAACAGTCCCTGCATACAGACCAGAAAAATCAAAACACGGTTAACATCATGGATAGGAACAATCCAACATTTTTCCATCGACAACTTGTTCAGGATGGCAATATCAACTAATAAACAATTGTATCATATCAATGCTCAAAGAACTTCTCTGTCAAATATCTATCTCGGAGCTAGACTGATCTCACATCCCTCGCCTTTCACAATAGGAATATGAAATTACATGTTTCTCATCTGCATAGTGTATAGGATGGCTAGAATATCATGCATCAACGTGAAACATATTCTTAGGAGTTCTATATCATCAGCGTATCTGAGTTCAAGTCGTCTAAACTCTTTCAACTGCTATCGCAATACCTGCACAGATCATATCAAAGAAGAAACTGCAAAATCTTCTTGGAACAGTGAAACATGCCAAAACAGTCAATGGATAGACCACTCAATCTCTCTCATTTACTGTTGACCTTCACTCTGTTGTCGATAGACTAGACTACAGTATACAGTTGTGTTTCTTTTGAATACAATAGAAAAAGAGTAGGCAAGCCAATTACTGCTAAAATGCCTGTCACTGCACATATAGTCATTTCCAAATAGTAACATTGTTCTCAGTTACTAGAACAAAACATGTCAGCATATTACATACCATACACATTCCTTACTTTAATAGAGTTTGATCCTGAGTGGTAGCTATGTGCACTTGTAATCACTTGCTCCGCACAAACAGTGAGCATAACATTGAATTAGACTATCAAAGTGTTCCACTTATTTACTGACTAGTCATCGACAGCCAACTGAGCGTAGTTGTGTTATATGACATGAATGTGCACACAAAGAATACAGTATACAATAGTTGCTATCCTTGTTTGAACTCGCCGATCCAATACTCAGTCCATCTAGAGTACAAGTTGTACGTACAGGTAGGAGACAACCTCTAGGTCCTTCGCTCAATTATCACTGCTTATGCTGTGACAATAAACATAACAAATGCAATGAATTATACTTGAGGTATATACACACATGTCAGTGCATAGGGCTATTTTTCAACTTCAGCCCTTAAAGATAATATACAGTTTAGGTACCTCAAAAGTTTCCCTGAATTTCCTTGTCTTAGTTTGTCTTTCAGGTTAAAGTACCTTTCATATAACTAACACTGTGAGACTTACTCGCCCCAAAGTGTTCTCATGTCTTAGTAATCATGCAATAATAGTTTCGTACCAGAGCCGCCGCCGTTCGACGGCGCGGCGAGGTAGTACACGTATTGTACGAAACCTGCATGATAACTGCGACCCGGGCAGCGTGCAGCCCCATACAAAACACGTGTACGCATAGCTAACTGCGACCAGCAGCCCCATACGCATAGCGTAATGGGGCTTCGCATTGTAGCATTCAGGATCATGACAAATTTAGTATCGCGGGTAAATATTAACTTAAAATACACAAATTTCTTCAATTTGAAGACTTACCAATTAAGTTAAAGTATTGAAAACAGGCTTCGGACAACGTTGAGTTCTGCCAATAGTCCCTTTCTGTTCAAATTGATGACTGAATGTGACTCGGCCGAGAGGACCCTGGGAGAGCTACATACACTGAATACTACGGCCAGCGCGTGCGCACACATCACATGCGCACAAATTTCAAATCCATGAACGGATAAGATGTTTGTGTGCGCATGCGCTGGCCGTAGTATTCAGTGTATGTAGCTCTCCCAAGGTCCACTCGACCGAGTCGCATTCAGTCATCAATTCGAACAGAAAGGGACTATTGGCAGAACCAAACGTT
The DNA here is from genome assembly GCF_040938485.1 of Diadema antillarum. NCBI lineage: Eukaryota > Metazoa > Echinodermata > Echinoidea > Diadematoida > Diadematidae > Diadema > Diadema antillarum. The sequence goes on from NW_027271908.1 coordinate 197,011, forward strand.
GCCCGAAACCTGTTGTCAATACTTCAACTTAATTGGTAAGTCTTCAAATTGAAGAAATTTTGGAATTTTAAGTTGGTATTTACCCGCGATACTAAATCTGTCATGATCCTGAATGTCACAATGCGAAGCCCCATTACGCTTTGCGTATGGGGCTGCTGGTCGCAGTTAATTGCATGATTACTGAGACATGAGAGCACTTTGGGGCGAGTAAGTCTCACAGTGTCAGTCATATGAAAGGTACTTAAACCTGAAACACAAACATTCAGAGAAACTTTTGAGGTACCAAAACTTTATATCATCTTTAAATTTCCTCTCTATATGTCAATATAGAACACATATACAGGCATCTACTACTAGACAAAGCCAGAAACATAGTTACATCAAACTATAGCAATCTAGAACATTGACTTGAATCTGCTCTAGTCTACACTGCATCTTCTGACACAGCCTGTATCTCCTTGACTGAGTGACAGCTCTAAAGCTCTAGTGAATTATGCCTGAGAAAGCACACCATTACTTTTTGAACCATTCATCTTTGTGTTTGATTACCACTTGCTAGTAGCATTAATTTTCCATCATCACCTTTTACCCAACTTACCCTGGTAATTACAGCAAAAGAGCATACTATACATCCAAGCAGTCAGAATACTAGGTCTACCACATAATCTGACCTGATGCACATGAAATCATGCTTAATTTGCACTCTTTGCCTATGCAGTAATTCTATTTACATACTTTCCTTGTCTTTCACACATGGTATGTGATTTAAAACATAACTGTGAATGTGCATCCAGCATTAGTGCAGGCCTGGCACACACACACACACACACACACACACACACTCCTATCATATAAATACACAAGCTAAGGTACTGCGTGTGTAGAGCAAAGTGTTTCCAAGGTAGGCACAGTTAAACTTTCACGTGTGCATAAGTTTGGAGAGGTTTGCAAAATGCTCCCAAAATTATGTATTGCCTGTCATAACATCATGAAACACATCATAACCTAGAGTTTATTACATTCATGAACACTTACTCATATCAGTGACATGAGATCTCTTTCTTGTGAAGGTGGAATTCGCCTCAAACGGAGATCATGATGAGCATGCTCTCCATGCTATTTTCATGCCAAATAGCATGAAAATTGCGTAAGTAATTCCTATTTATAAGAAAGGGGAGAAGGATGATGTCAATAACTATATGATAGACCCATATCTTTATTATCTTCTATTTCTAAGATTCTCGAAAGAATAGTTTACATCGGGACTGGACGTTTTCTTAAAACCTGCGACATATTTTCAAACTTTCAATTTGGATTCAAGGAAAAATCACAGCACAACACACGAACTACTCGCCCTCATCGACAAAGTCACGCACGCACTCAACACATTTTCACACACAGTAGGTATCTTCTTGGACTTCTCCAAGGTCTTTGACACGATTAACCATGGAATACTTCTCGCCAAATTATCTCATTATGGCATACGTGGAAAGGCCTTGGAGTGGTTCACGAGTTACCTATCAAATAGATCCCAATTTGTACATGTCAACGGCTTTGGCTCTTAAAACAAAACAATTACATGTGGTGTTCCACAAGGGAGCTTACTAGGCCCATTGTTATTCATTATTTATATCAATGATTTTCATAGATCCTCGGAGATACTATCATTCATATTATTCGCGGATGACTCTAACCTTTTCTTTTCCCACCCTGACCCAAATATCTTAACAAGAACAGTAAACGAATAATTGAAAAAGGTTATACAATGGATATACGCAAATAAATTGTCATTAAACATTTACAAAAAATGTTTTTTTTTGTAACTCTATAGAAAGCCTCCCAGGCAATATAACATTAACTCCCCTAGAAGAAGTTTCTTCCTTCAAATTTCTTGGTATTTGTGTTGATAACAAGCTTTCATGAAGGAACCATATTGATAACATAATTATGTAAAACTATTTCACGTAACATTAGCGTAATGAAGAGATTGAAATATTATCTTCCTTCATCTGCATTATTAACTCTTTATTCTAGCTTGATACTACCTTATTTAAACTACGGGATCCTTGCTTGGGGTAATACATATCAGATATTACTTGATAAACTTTTTTATTGCAAAAGAAAGCGCTTAGAATTGTTTTCTCTAGGACTAGAAATGGGTGAGCGTATGCATCAATGCTTTACGATACACAAGTATAGTGTGTCCTAGGATCAATAGCACTACATTCTGGTTTGCTTGATATTATACCGTTCAATATACGTCTATTGCACCGCCATTAAGAGTGAGCGTGGGATAGCTCATTCTTGTGAGTGTACTGTGACCCGCATTCATCTGATCAGATGACAAGGATCTATACATGTGTTGTATAATGGAGGCTATGTGTTACAGGTGGTGAATCAAATGTTATAATTTTTTTTTTGTTTCCCTCAACAATAGGTGTTGGTAGTGAAACAATACCAGGTCTTTGGATGGTCAGCAAGGAAGGCAAGACCGTTATTCATCAAACCACTTCTAGCTGTGATGGATGCTGCAAATGAATCAATGAAGAAATCACGTTCCTCCGGACCAATTCTTTTGCACTGCATGTAAGTCAACACATTATATGCAATGGCAATTATACCATTATGTATAGTGTGAGCTGTTTTCAGATAGGACACTTTTATCATCATAGTTTGCAGACAAGGTTTATGTGACAAAGTTAAGTGAACCTCATTCATTTCATGTCATGAACATACATGTCAAACAAAGACTTAAGAGTGGCATGATTGAGTAACTAAAGGATAACATGTAATGTAATGTAATGTCCTCTGCATCAGACTCCTGTCTGATTAACCTCGATCTCTCTATGTGTGATAAACTGCCAAGAATCTGATTTCATTGTGAAAAGTCTCGTTCGTTTTAATTTTCAAACCTATTTCATTTCTATTCGTTTCTTTCTATTGTATCAAACATTGAACATCCTTCCACTGAGTTAGCTTTGGTTCTGATAGTTCGAATATTTCTCACTTGAATGATTTTATCTTCAAGAACTGCACTTTCTTTTCTGAATCAAGCATAAGGACTACCAAAATCGTGACATGCTGTGTTGGGTTTGATCTAAGTGTGTAATACAAGAACTGTGTTCCTTTTCTTCATCTGCTTAACTGGGGTCACTGTTTTCTCTGTCTATGTCTGTATGGCTACCCTGAGAACAAACCTAGCGACTTAAAGGACATTCATAAAATGCCAGACCACTCTCATTAATACAGACTTAGTAATTTGCCAAGTTTGTGATGTTATACTTTGCCTACAGATGGTTCTCCTCACATGACACTTGACAGTCCTGTTCACAAGCTAATCTTGCAATGTAGTTTGAGTTTATAAGCAGTATCAGATGTGTGTAATATTCATGAAAAAGAGTTTTGCAAAGCTTTATACATGCCAAGTATTATTTGAATGACAAGTTACTATAAAATCTAATCCTTCTACAATAAAAGTACCAATTTTGTAGGTGACGTGATAACTATAATGGTGTCTGTAAAGTTTTAAGTATTTAGAAAAAGGGATTACATCAAGTCTGCCAATATATTGTTAATGATATTTCAAGATAATGGTTTTGAGGGCGTTTGAAAATCAGTCAAGCACGTTATCTCCTCCCATGGACTATCACTATCAGGAATGGCATCGGACGTTGTGGTGTGTTTGCAACTGTCTACTCCACAGCAGAGAAAATGATTTCTGATGGTACGATTGACGTCTTCCAGGCAGTGATGATGCTGGGAGAAAACAGAGGCAACATGGTGGAAAGTCTTGTAAGTACTTGATGTCAGTTGATGTCGTGTCTGTATTATCACACCATCTCCCAGACAGTATTTTATGATCAGCAGCCTCACTTACACTACATTGGTCAATGATTAGCGACTGACTAGTCTAACCAAGGAGGAACTATATAGTACCTCCTTGATCAAACTCGACTGACCAACTAATTTACTGGTCCATCTCCACTGAATATCCAGTAATTTTGTTGATCTTCATCGGTCACTTAGTCAATCTCCATACACTGTCCAGTCAATCCCCTCCGCCCCCTCGCAATCCTGTACTTAAACTCCCCTTACTATGTGATCAATCTCTGTTGAGCACCTGGTTGGCCGACGCTGAACACCTGGTGTGCAATCCTGCTCTCTAAATTCCTTGGATTGCAAATCAATCTATAAGATTGTGGTGAGGGACAAATCCAAAATTAGACTTAGAAATTGGATGGACTTCTAAATCTCTCAGACTGAGATTCTTAATTTAGTTTTGGATTTGTCCCTCATTTCTACCTAGAAAGGAATTTAGAGAGTGTCGATCGCATGATCAACCACTTTCCTCTGACCACATGGTAGACTCTTACATACTAATGATGCCTCTTTGTCTTAATTGTGAGTCATGTTTTCTTTTGTACTGAATTCATAGATGTGACTATCAGGACAAAAATTAATGATTTTCTTGTTAATGTTCACTCATGCTCTCAGATACACTTATCTTGTTCACATATTATTAAGTTCAGGTATACTTGTCTCAGTTATTGCTAAGTTGTCTTAACAGTAAAGATAAATTAGTATTTTCCTTCCTGACGAAAGGGGAGGCAACCTAAAATTTGGAATTTTAATAAATACAGATTGGCAATAATGCATTTCTCTATCGTGTCATTCCTACTATGATATAAGCAGCAATAGGCTTAAACTCCTAAACATGGTGGGATGGTGAAAGGTGACTTACGCATTGAAAATAAATCTATGTTGTCGATACGTATATTACTTAGTATATGTATATTATATATACATATATATATTTTTTTTTCATGTGTATGTATATCTTTATTTTCATACGTGTATATATATATATATATATATATATATATATAAACATACGTGTGTGTTTACTTGCAGTTCATGTGTAGACCCACAAATTCTTTGTTTTTTAAATCGGGTATTAACTAAGTCTCAATCGCAAAAAAAAATATTTGACGTCATGTGAGATGAACATTAGAAATTCAAAATGTATGAACATTGCAGCATTTGTTTTGACAATACTCTTCATCAGGAAAGTGTTGGAGATTCTTTTAACGAGAATAGGCTTTAATTACTGTGTCAAAATGAAAACGACGATGTAAAATAGTATGGATTATGCCCTGATTGAAAAGAAAAATGTGTGAACGTGATATTTGCCATGTCAACAAAGCAGGTACCAAACTGTACATGCGGCTGTAGATTATATGATTTCAAAAAATGTTCATTGTGACAGAATGAATTAAAACCTTGTTTTTAACAGGAGCAATATATGCTGTGCTATGACGCCTTGGCTGAACACATGAAGAAGTTTGAGAAATACCGATGAATACTTCCATCTGGACCTCTAATTGCTTACAAGGATCTCACCCAACAGATCACTGAAATGGTTTGAATTTCTTGTGTTCTTGAATCCCGTGAAAATAATCCTTCAAGTATGAATGACAACACAAGTTTTGAAGGAATTTCCATTATAAATGTTGCATTGGAAAAAGAACAACACAATGTGGCAAGTGTGGAAAGCAAAAGTTGTATTAACGTAGTAGTGTAGTCGTTTTTAACTTAAAACGGTATTGTATGGTTGTATTTCAGAGTATGGTTCAAAATATGATTGTCATGATTGTGAAGGCTTCAAATGTTTGAAAATAGGAGATAGTGAGTAACACAAACTTTAAATTGAACGAATGGTTGTGATTTAAGAAAGTCAGCAAGGTATTGACAAAGGCAAAAATATAACAGTGAAATAGATTTCTGTGTGTTTCGTAGAAATTAAACAGATATATTATCTTAGGTTCTTGAAACTTGATGAATTCATCGTGAACACAGAGAGGATCTGAGAATTTTTAGACATCACTGAAAATTTCTATTAATTCGTTTCTCTTTTCAAAAGTTTGAGAGAAGCAAGTCTTCCCATGTGAATAGCTGATGTTCACCCTTGTACGCACTTAGACATTTATGTACTTGTAAATTCCCATTTTTCACATGGTTCGAACTTGTTTAATTTTAGCTAGGACATCTCTATAATTATGTACCCTGAAGAGGTAAATGGGGTCGTTAATGCATTGGCTTATTTTTGTTCCATGCCCTGGGCACGTATGATAAAAAATAAAACAGTAGATTATTGAGATATCAGCTTGTAAATATTTAGGTCTATATGCAGAAAAAAGGCGGAGCCATGCATGTCAAACTTTAGCTCAACATTTCGTAGGTTTACATCAAATTTTTGGATTGTTTTTTTCTTTATTTGAACAGTTTGTTGAATGCATACTTCCAAAATTTGTATCGCTTCTATTGAAATGATTATCATTTCATTACTGTAATTCATTGAAATAAGAAATGAATACTGAATGTATAGGTACGTGTACAGTCATTATATTATGTTGCGGATATTCTGATGGTCGACCACACAGCACCCCAGCAGTCTTTTGACACACATGTGTATGTTTGATCAATACACATACTATGTCAGTTTTCTTCTCGTAATGAAAATCACACGATTTCATTGGTTTAACCAGTTTCTGTTCCCTGACGTCCCGGTGCCATTTTATACTTCATTGGCAGCTAGAGATTTTGATGTATATCGTAAAGTACAATCCCTGACCCCTGGTCATGTGCAAAATCACCTACTTCTTGCAAAATATCTGGTGCATATTTTACATTAGCTTGGAATGGATTTGCGTAAGGAAATCACTTTACATTATCCTGGTAACAAAATAATAATACAACTGCCTATACGTGTCTTGTTATGTCAACCTTTAATTAAGGGAAGCAATGGCGTTCTCAGAATTTTACATGGTTTTCTGATAATTGTATGATAGTCGACCACACAAGACCCCAGCAGTCTTTTTAAACACATGTGTGTGTTTGATCAATACACATATTTGTGTCATGGTTTTCTTTTCTTATTCCAAATCACACGATTTCATAGGTCTAACCAGTTTCTATTCCCTGACGTCCTGGTGCCAACTCCATTTCATATATACTTCATTGGCAGTTAGAGATTTCAATGTTCTTCGTAAAGTACAATCCTTGACCCCTGGTCATGTGCAAAATCACGTAATTCTTGCAAAATATCTGGTGCATATATTTGCATTAGCTTGAAATGGATTTGCGTTAAAAAAAATCACTTTACATTGTCCTGGTAACAAAAAAAAATGATATAAATGCCTATAGGTATCTTATTATGTCAACCTTTAATTGAGGGAAGCAAAGGCGTTCTCAGAATTTTACACGGTTTTCTGTTATTGTGTGTTTAAGTAGACTAAAGAGTGCATATTGGTTGCGTAGAGGAATGATATGAATATAAAAGGGCAAAGATACATATCCATTTCTACAAGTTAATGTCACCCATCACACCATTAAAGTTCATCATACAAACAATCGTTCACACACATTTGCAAGGGTGGCTGCAAGTGGTTCAGGAGCTGTGGTATGAAACATCAACTAATTGCAGCGAAAAGCAGCTGCTGTAGAACAATACCTTGGAGATGCACTGACAGGCTGTTACAGTGAGACTTGCCGTCATATTACCATAATGATTTTAGAGCTTGTGGCATCTTAATGACATTTGTACAAAGGATTGAGGCAAATGTTGTGAATAGCGGTATACATCTTGTTCAGCTAGTTGTAGTGTACGAGATACCAGTCACAAAAATATACAAGCTGCTCTTGAATTTGTAATGCACTTTTGGCAGCATATTTTTGCAATATCTCACTAGTTCATTTGTAACGGTGTTCCTATAACTATCTTGCGTATTTTTACGTAGTGTGATGTTCTTTTGTTGCTGCATGCAGGGCGCCTATGGAAAGCAGTTTGATTAAATTTAACAAATGACACCAGAATAACTTTTCTTTCTTTGTTGGCTGTGCATGTGTGGAGTCGAGAAGTGTTGTAGATCAAGTATCCTGATTATGATTTTATTTTGTTACCTATAGGGAATTGATTTCAAGTACGTGTAGATTATCTGTCGCTAGTTCCCGACAAAAGTAGGTTCTTATTTGTTTGTGATTTGTATGTTTATTTTGTTTTGAGGGAGGACTCTTTCTCTAACAGCTGCTGCTGGTATTGACAGCCGTAACAATGATAATGATAAAAATAATGACAATAGATATAATGATGACAAAAAATGATATTGATGATTTAAAGACGCTAGTATTTGATAATAATTCTAATGAGACTCATTTTATATGCTGATTATCATAACTGTTAATATCATTTTACTGTCATTGTGTGGGATTTGCAAAGGTATTTATTTCGAATCGCTTAAATGGAACGGTGTGTGTGTTCATGCCTGTATGTAACTAAAAGTGTGTGTTTGTCTATGCGTGTGCCTGTGTTTTATGTCATCTGTATACTTACGTGTGTGTGTTTGTGTTTGTGATTGTGTGTCTGTGTGCCTTAAAGAGAGAGAGAGAGAGAGAGAGAGAGAATGACATCAATATACATGCATATACATACTAGGTGTTTAAAAAAAACATTTCCCACTTTTGATCATTAATAGTTCAAAAACTCTTCATCCGATAAAACTGTCATTGATATGAGTAATAGCTGAATAGTGTACAATTTTGTTGGAGGTGATTTGAATGTGAAAGCACAAATCAGTTTCATTAAATCTAAGATTGATTCTGAAGTAATGTTTCAGATTTTGGTCAATTTTAACCCTCTATAAAAAAACTGAACTTTGCACAGGAACCGATGATGCGTTTGTGAGTGTGTGCTGACAATGGCCCTGAACAATGGACATGCCTGAACCACCCGTTGACTAGGCGTTAGTCTCGCGCTCCCAGCCACATGAATGCTTAATCAATAATTCATGTGGATTGCCCTGGGTATTGCTAGTCTGAATTCATACACGGTAAAGGGTAAAATGTATGCACATGGAAAAAGTAAGCACATGTTTCCATGTGCTTGCAAACACCACATTTCATTCCAGCTGGCAATCATTTCCAAATTTTGCTTCACATATCACTAAATTTGGGATATAAATAAGCATAAATGATCAAAAGTTCTTCATTTTAATGCAACTGTCTACTAATAGTCTGACAAATTTGTCGCTTTTCAGCAGAGTTCAGCAGCATTTTCATTGGGGGGGCAATTGTATACTCTAATTGATTTTCTTTGCCTCCTGTCACCATGTAATTTCGTTTTTCAGAAGTAGGGAGAGCACTGTCGCGACTCAACGACAGTATCGGCAGGCGTTTGGCCAATACCCCTCACGAAGGAGCATCAGAAACATCCTCAACAAATTTACATAACATGGGACTATTTTGAGAAGGTGGAAAAATTATTCGGGTCGCAACAGGACAGCGCGGAACGATTTTAGATGAAGGCAGAGTATCCTTTTTTAGGGATATGGCATATCAATTGGGTGATATTTTCATAAAGCTCAGTTAGGAGAATCCTTAAGCAGGATATTCATGCAAGGCCCTATCATCTTCAGGTCCTCCATCATCTAACACCAGATGATTTGCTTAGAAGGGTTGCATTATGCCGTCAGCTTTTAGCGTTTGTTACTCCTGGTAATCTGCCTCATTTCACCATGTCTGATGAAAGTCGATTCCATCTGGATGGGCATATTGCGACCCATAATGCCATCATCTGGGCAAAACCTGACAACAAGCCACAACACCATCATACTCAGACAATGTTAAATCCTCCCTCAGTAGTTGTGTGGTGTGCAATATCTGCCTCTATGCTGATAGGTCCATTTTTCTTTAACGGGAATGTCAATGGAGAAACATATCCTGCTTACATTATATTCATCCTTAATATTGCCTTATCTGAATTACGGTATCTCGCGTGGGGAAATACATATAAAACACTTTTAGATAAATTACTTTGGTAACAAAAGAAATCACCCCGTATTATATGTCACACTGCATTTTTGTCCCATACTGACCCGCTATTTTTTGAGCATAAAATATTGAAAATTAGTGATTCGTATCTGTTTAATTTAGAACAATTTATGTAAAATTATAATAAAAACAATCTTCCAAATATATTTGAAACAATGTTTCAATGAAATCAATCCGTTCACAATTATCCAACAAGGCGATCGAATGATTTCCATCTGCCATTTCTGAGAATTTTGTTGGCTCAGAACACATTCATCTACGATGGGCCAAAGTATTGGAATTCACTTCATAACAATATTACAACGGCTCAATCTTTGAACTCCTTCAAGAATGAATTAAAATTATATTTATTGAAATCTTACAACATCCAACCGAGTAAGGTTCGTTTTACCGTTTCAGTTAAGTCATCATTTCTTTGATCATTATACAATTATGAATTCATTTTTTTTAAACACAAGTACTCCTTACATGTTCCTGTTAGTGTTCCGTATATACCGATGTGTCTATTCTCTCCTTCTCCTGCATTCTTACCGGTATAATTACGTATAAAAAAGAAATTGCACTAAATTCAATCTAGGTTGTATTTTATCATTAATTGTACACCATGGAATCCAGCTTGCTTGCGTCCACGATGGCACGTGCTGTAGTTCTTTTTTCCCTTTTTTCTTTTCTTTTTTTTCCTTCCCAATTATTTTGATTTCATATCAGTTGACATCGTTTCGTTTTATTTTGTTATTTTGTTTTGTATCGCTGTCTTGCGTATTTTCTGTGGGTCCCATATCGTACAAGCTTTGCTTCTTAGTGGGACCCTCCATTTCCATCCCCATCCTTAGTTAACTTGTATTATACGCTTTATGTATATTTTAACAAAGATATAATTGCGTTTTTTTTCATCTTCTACTCATTTTCATATGTACTTTATTAAATCACATTCTGCAATCATTTAACATATCCTGTACATATGCATCATATATAATTTCTTTGTTTATTTGATGGAAGTGAAAATAAATTTGAATCTTGAATCTTGAATCTCCAAATGCTGAAAGACCAATTTCTCCCAGAACTCCAAGCTTTGATGGGAGAAGATATCGCACATGCTGTTTTTATGCAAAATGGAGCAGCACCACACCGTACTCGCGCAGTTAGGGCTTGGTTGCAGGAGACATTCCCGGAGAGAAACGTTGGTCTTCAGCTCCGTAGAGAATGGTCCCCAAGAAGTCCAGACCTCACAGTCTGTGACTTCTTTTTTGTGGGGATATCTATAGGAGTTGGTGTATGTTCGACGGCCATTCCAGGACCTTGATGAATTGTGTCAAGCAATTGTTGTTGGTTTTGTTATGGGCTTAGAGGGTGTCCTGACTCCACGCAGAAGCCTTCCTCTGCCTTCAGGCATTTCGCCACAGACTTCAAAAGTGTATTGATATTGGACAAGTGGAGAGTGGGAGGTTTTAAATGTTAGTGCACTTAAGCCAGTTCATAGTAAATTTATTTTTACCATTTTAAATTTTGTTTCAGTTCCATACTAGCGTTATAAAGCCAAGATAGGAAAATATAGTTACGCCTACTATACCGTAAACTGTAAATTCTTTAGATAGGAAAATGTAAATACACAGTCAACTGCCAATTCTTGGAATTAATACCAAGATGGGAAAATGTAAACACAGTTAGATTATTTCTTAATTCATAATACTGAAATAGGAAAGAGTAGATACGATCAAGTTGTTTAACTGTCATTTCTTTATTTAAAAAAAAGATAATAAACAAAACAATTTTCACTTTATTTCATTATCTAATTTCGAAAACAGCAAATAGCCTGAGAATATTGTGGTTATCTTGCGAATGCCAGTGAGTTTAAATAGGACTATTTCATTAAAAAAATCATTGATTTCATTTAATGCCTTTTTTCCAGTGCCACATACTGGGACGACATCATCATCGTCTTTGCCAATATCAACATTGGCGTTATTATCATGATCATCATCATCATCACTGTCACTGTCATGATTATCATTATCATTTAAGCAGCAGCACCATTATCATCACCGTCATTAATTTTCATCATGAACATCATTGTTATAATTATCATTATTATCGTTATCATCATAATCATCGCAATCATTGACATCATCATTATCACTGTCATTGTCATTATCATCATCATCATCATCATCATCATCAAGGACAACATGAATATATCCCTTGAATGACTTAAATCACTTCGCGATACTCTGTGTTTTCATTGCTCCAAAATCTATTAGAATGACATCTCAGTGAAGTGACTTTACACAGATACTGCCAGAGGCTGAATAAAGACTAGTTGTGATGGTGGAATTTCTCGTGAATAAATTATATATATATATATATATATATATATATATATATATATATATACATACATACAAGATATTCAACATTAAGCAGTATATAAGCCTAAATGTCATTTTATATTCTAGCAAAATCCAATAGTGTTATTCATGAGAATTGATAAGATTAGAGTTGGAATAATTTCCTTTGTGTGTTTCGGTTTTTATAGGTCAATTCATGAGGCCAATGGTCAAGGTTAATAAACTTCATCAACTGCTAATGAAGGACCTTGTACTTACAATGGGACAGTGGATGTGTGTGATGTGTATGAGTGGAATCACTAGTTCTTTTATTCGCTTGTCGAATGCATATGCTTGAATTATTGCAGCTAGGTTTGTTCCAACAGAAGGAAGATCATCAAAGACTGTGAATGCTGGAGATGTGGATGTGACAGTGGACTTCTCATCAGTGATGCCTTGCAGAGACATTGGAGACACAATGGAACGATCAATCCAACTGATCTCATGTATAGATCCACTGGAGCAGCATCGAGTTATACCATTGTGGGAGAAGTCACACCAGCAGATGGTGGGGTGTATGAACTACACTTGAAAGGCGAGAGAGGGTTGGGTAGAGCTGGCTTGTTGCGACTCATTGTGAGAGGTAGGCTGATCATGACTGCATTTACAGATTTATGAGTTTTGGCCGACTAACCCAATTGATTGCTGAACTTTTGAAATCAATATTCTGTAAGACACTATATCGTATTCATCATCGCACAGTGGAGTGTAGAGGATAGAGTGCAATAGAGGAAGCCGGGGAAAAACAAGGTAAGCATGATATCCTCTTTATAGATGATGTTTTGATAAGGCAATTATTGAAAAAAAAATAAAAAAGCAGAAGAACCTCTGCCTGATTACACAATAATAATAATAATAGTTATAATGATAATAATCATTATTATGATAATAATGATAACACAGTGCTTATAAATCACTACCGTATTGTCCCTGTCTCCTTTAAAGGGGAAATCCAGTCCAAAAACCTAGTCTGATAATAAAGAGTAATATCTTTCGAGTTCAACCTGTCAACGGTGGAAAATTTAACTGAAATTAGATGAAAAGGAGGTTATGAGATTTTGCCTATTTTTGAAAAACAGTTCTTGTACAGTGGATATGAATATGCAAATTAGTGGGCTTACCATGTCATAACCTCACAATTTTGCAAATTTTGTCCTGATCAGGGTGACCTTTGACCATATAAAAGGTGGAACAGTGGGGGCAGCAGTATCAAGATGTAAATATGTCTAGATTTTACTATTATGTTTACATACCAAATTTTAAAAAAGAAAGAAACACAGCCAGGATTGTACACACAAGCAGACCCTGAAATATTCATCGCTTCGTGTATAAAGACGGAACAAGCGAGGGTGTACCACCAAAAACAATAGGCATCTTCATTTCACAATAATGCAACCTTTTTGCCAAATCTGGAAAAATTTTGGCTAAATTTGAAGAAAATGTGATAAGAAATGTGGCTGATACAGCGCACACAAGAAATGTGACATGGCATCCAAGTCGGAATACTGAGGGTGCCGTCACTACAAACTGTTGTGTCACTCACGTAGAATGACCACCCATACACCTGCTTAGCAAGTCTGAATAAAATCCCTTTAGTGATTGCATAAATAAGCACTTTTGCATATTTTGACATGATCAGGGTGACCCTTGACCCTGAAAAAGGTGGAACAGTGAGGGCAGCATTATCAATAGGTACAAGTGTATAAATTTGACTATGCTACATGTACATTCTAAATTTGAAAAAAAAAAATAGGTCAAGAAACAAGGCCAGTGTTGCACACACAAGCAGACCCTGTTAAATTTACCTTTTCATGTATAAAGACCAAACAAGCGAAGGCGCTATCACCAAAAACAATATTAGGCGTCTTCGTTTTATCATAATACACCTTCCTGCCAAAGTTGAAGATGATCTAAGAAGAACTCTACTACTCTAGCCAGTAGAGCACTCACAAGAAAATCTCTGCGGCGGACGCGGCGGCGCGGCGGTGCAGCGAGGCCAAATCCATGAAATCCTCCGAACACTGTTCGGGAGATACAAATATAATGACTTTACATTATTATGCTTACAGTCTGTTAGTCTGATAGTTCGTAATTCGAAAATGGAATGAGGTTCACGAATTCCGGAGGCGGGTTCATAATACTGAAAATGAAATAAGGTTCGTTATTCCGAGCGTTCCTTCATTCGGAAATGAATAATGGTTCGTTTATCAGAAAAAGAAATAAGGTTCGTTGTCCAAAAAAAAAAAATCACAGGTTCATTACACCGCAAGTTCTTTACTCCGAAAAAGTGAAATAACGTTAGTGATTCTGAAAATAAAGTCAAACCCCTCTAGTGACAAAAAAGGTGTTGTAATAAAAAATATAAAATGCTACGATATTGCGCAATGAAAATTTAATGAAACTATGCACATCCACACACCCACACACACAGGTCTACACGCGGACAGACATGTTTACAAACACACAAGCACACACGAAACCCTATACACACACTTATATTGGCTAGTCGGGATACAAAAGTAATTAATAAGTGTAATAATGATGGAAAAAGAAGTATTTTCGTCTCCTTCACAGTATGCTCCCTCCTCTTCTACATCACAATGAGGATGAGTAGAAACAATGATCTTCAGAAGCCACTCAAAGGCAGAAGAAAGAAAGTCACACATGTCTGCAGTAGATCATCTTCTTTGAAAGAATCCTGCTTACCCCCTGGTCATGAGAGCTCAGACCCCCCTTCCAACTCTCATAACTACTCGACAGAAACTGCGAACCCCCCGTCCCTCCGGGTTTCGCCACAGATCATCTATTAAAGGTCGATTAAGGGTCGATCCTGTTTACCTTTGGGAGTAGTGACTTAAAGAATTAATGTTCCAGATATCACTTTTAATGCTGTTTAAGTGAATTGTATCACAAAACATCCTACCATATATGTAGATTATATCTTTTGCGATAAAGTCTAAAATATAAGGACATACATGTATTACTACTTTCCTCATTTAACCGTAAGTGTAGACGGTTTTAATAGTCTGGAAACATTTCTATTTCAACTTAATTGTTCATTAACAATACTGAATATCGATTACACTGGTTCAAATGTTTGCATTGGTTGTTTATACCTAAGTCACATTTTAGAATTATCTTAAAGAACTAATGCTGGGTTTCTGTTTCATCTGCAAATCGTAAATTATGCCTTTCACGAACGATATTTCACTTCGGATTAACGATATATTGAAATATGAGAATTAATGAAATATGAAATATAAATGTCCTACTATAAATCAGCACTTGATACCCACTGTTGAGCTGGTTTGTTGTAATGAAGTCGCTTTCGGTTCCACATTCCTGATTGTTTGGTTCTTGGAAAGAGGAGTCCCGAGCTGTCTTCTGCGCATCGTTGCTGCCATCGTTTATTGTTAATGTTATCATTTTGACGCTGGGAAAATAAACGAGGGTGCCCCTTAAAAATCTTTAGCACTACCCCCCCCCCCCCCAAAAAAAAAAAAGCAACAACAAACAAACAAACAAACAAACAAAACAAAACAAAACAAAAAAACAAAACAAAACAAAACAAAACAAAACAAAGCATATAGCAAGCAGAATATGAAAGGAGTCATTACATCTCCATTTGAACACTTCTAAAATAGCTTTTATAACATCGCTTTTAAAACCTGTCATTACGAAAAAAGGAGCAAAGATTTCTGTATCAATCAAGTTTGGAGTAAATCTTCTCTGTTTGAATTTCACAAAGTTTCCAAATTTTTTGTTTTGTTTTGTTTTTTGGCTAAGACAGGCGCAGTGAAATTAGGAGTGTATTTTTCATGGGGGGGGAGTTACGTGAATGTGATTACATTGCAAAATACCTCATGTAATTTTGTTATCATATCTTCATGAAACATTGAGGTGTAAGTTACACACCCCTACCATAATATTTCTTTTAGCTTGAATTATGTTTGTTGAATGGGACTACTTCATCTGTGATAAACATAATGTACTCCAATCAACATAATTATAGGCCTATATATGATTATATTAATATTTCCTATAATTCGATAATAGTATATTACTTTAGAACCTGCTTTCCAATAAAATGTACTACATTTCAATTTTCATAAAATCAGTAATCTTGTCCAACACCATTGCCAGTATGTTTCGTTTCTGTTGCGCTTTTTTTTTCCATTCCTAGTTCATGCAGATACGAGTAAATAGGAAGTCACGCGATAAACCATGTCCTTGGTGCTACGTCCTTGAATCCTCTCGTATCCATTTCTTTGAATCATTCACGAGGCTTCGACCAGAAAATGTTACCACTGTTTATACTTGACTTAAGTCGTTAACTTCCTGGACTTGCGCATCGAGATATGATACAATTATTGCCGCAATAATTCCTCTGGAATCTCAATAAAGAATTAAAGTTCTCGCCGAATTCCTAATGAAATGACTCATATTCTTCGTCCCTCCTGACTATCCGAGGCAAGCGAAGGGCGTTGTTCAACCCTTGAAATCTTGTCATTAATATATACAGGCTGCCTATATATATATATATATATATATATATATATATATATATATATTTATTTATTTATATATATATATATATATATTTATTTATTTATGATTTACATAATTATGTTACAAAGGTCATGAACGTTTTGTGATGTAGTGATTAAATGACAATATTGTTGCTTTTAAACATCTGTTTTCTAAATAGACGCTACAATGACACATCTTTGGAATGTTCGGCGTAGTTCTTGGTGCTGAATGAAATTAAAATTGTGGTGACACACTAATTTTCCGTAACTACAGACAGGCGCGTTGAAATTTATTGTAGTTCCATTTTTTTTTTTTTTTTTGGGGGGGGGGGGATAGTGTGCGACAGATTAGGGAATTAATTTCGATGCCAAAATAAGCCATCGAAAGTTTAACATACTTGAGCCAATAATGAAATCGATTTGTAAGATTCCTTTACTATTTCTATTGAGCTCAAATTATGTATGTTGAATGAGACTACTCCATCTGTGATAAATACACACGATATATAAAAAAGCACAAAATAATATTATGAACAAAACATCATTTTGATATTTCCAATGAATTCGTTATACCATGTATTTGGAGTGCCTGCCTACTTTCCCAACAAGCATGCCATACATTTTTATTCTTTCAAAATCTGTATCTTGTTAAACACCATTGCTTTGAATTCGGTTGTCCTTATGCACATGCAGATTAGAACAGAGAAAATGAGGTCAACTGATACAGCATACCTTCAGCGCTACTGTTCCTCAAGCCTCATCGTAGCTTTTTGTATGAGTACTTTAAATCATTTACAAGGCTTCCACCAGAGGATGTCATCACTTTCACTTTTGATATTGATTCTTGATGAAAGTGGATAACTTACGGATGTTCCGCTTCGGAACAGATGTTATTGCCGGGTTTTTTTTCTCTCCCCTGAACTCTCAATAAAAGTTCTCGCGGATTCAGACAGAACTAAATTCTGCTGCAAAGAACACAGTGTCACACAGTGTGAAACACGTTATAGTAAATTTACATTGAATGCTACGTGAAACTAGGGGAGGATTCTTCGAAATAATTTCGACTTCAACGATTTGAAAGAACTATATCAATTCCTTATTAACATATACCATGTCATCATTCTGCCTCGCATGACTGAGTGGTGAAACGCCTATTACAACAATGTTCTTTCTGCACTTTCCCGACTTTTCTTTGAGGGTTTGGTCATATTCAGCGATTGTTGCTATGATTGCAATTTTGTGTGCAGCAGACGTACACGGTAAGGAAGACAACTATCTTGCACAAATTTATAACCAATACTGATAATGTTGCCGCGGTGTTGTTTTTATGGTTTTGATGGTATACATCAATTAGCATTGGTAAAAGAGAAGGGATTGATATGTGATGATTTTGATGGTGCTGGATGAAGCTTGGATTTGAGTGATGATGATCTAATGAGTGGCTAATGGGTTTAGTAGTAATGGCTGACAAACGATGGGATTGATAATATTGATAATGAATGATGATTTCGGGAATTCACTAATACTGACTAGATGATAGTGGTATATTGAATATTATCACTGTATACCACCACTGTTAATCATCACTAAAAACATCTTCAATTTGGCAGATAATGTGATTTATATAGAAGCTTGATGCTTGATGTTTGATGATGGTAATGATCCAGATGACCCTGCTGGAAAGAACACAGTGTTTCACAGTGTGGAAACTCACTGTGAAACACAATATAAACGCATTGTGAACATAATGTGGATTATTTTCACATTGTTAAATCGAGCGTTTTAACATTGTGGACACATTGTGAATCATCAATTCACTGTGTGAAGCAAAACATTATTATGGGAATTCTCTGTGAAAAGCCACACCGTAGTGTAAAATCATCTTCATACTGTTAAATTCTAGCGTTTTCACATGGTCGACTATGTGAACACATTGTGAGCACACTGTGGGACACTGTGTTTTTTTCAACAGGGGAGGTATGAAGTAGTAACAAAGATTTAAATTGATGGTGATATATAATGAAAGATGTTCATTGACAAATGGTGGTGGTGTGATGATGTTTATGAATGATGATTTAGATGATAAACACAGAGTGAAATGAGGACAGTTATGATTTATTTATTTATTTATTCACAACATCTTTTAACAGGGACATTCCGTTCAGTTCTGCTGACAGCCAGCAGACCTGCTTTTCAAGGAAGCCCTGTATACGATAATACAATGCATACATAAACTTTCAGGTAAAAACAAACAGTATGTGACCTACACAAAAACAAACAAACAAACAAACGATACCAGTGTATAATATGGCTTGGCGGTTACACAGTTATGTGAAGAGTTGATAGTTTGTAAAATCTGAACTGAATGCTGTAATATAATACCAATGTCTCTTGCACAGTAAACTGTGTAAATGTAGACCACTTCAGAGGACTGCCGCTGTCATATAGTGATCTTACTGCGAGTTGTAACGTATAGAGTATGCAAGAGCTTGGTGCAAGTTTTGTACTTGTTATTTTTCCCGAATTTAATATGATTAAATATATTGCTAATTTTTCTGTGTAGACACACTAAGCTGACCCGTTTCTACTTTCGGAAAGATGTTTTCAACTGCGTGTGGGAAATGTTTGAGTAAGTTGGCTGTTGGAGTGGATGCCCGTTCATTCAGTCTAAACTGGGATTCAACACTGGCTTATTTTTCTCTATACCTTGACATGGTTGAGAAAGCTATTGAAAATATCATGTATTCAGCGAAAAAGAAAAATCCACGAAAGCTTTTGGCCTTGCCTACTGAAATGCTAAATATCATTGTTTGCATTTTTTCAACGCAAGCACTGACATGACTGAAGAACCGAGACTTTTC
Organism: Diadema antillarum; assembly: GCF_040938485.1. Taxonomy (NCBI): domain Eukaryota; kingdom Metazoa; phylum Echinodermata; class Echinoidea; order Diadematoida; family Diadematidae; genus Diadema; species Diadema antillarum. The sequence goes on from NW_027271908.1 coordinate 216,670, forward strand.
ATTGGTGTGCTGTCTTTCGAAGGCGATGATCGGAACAATACAGTTGCAAACCACATTCTCAGTGGCGTATTATAGCTATAATGACTCCTCAGACTCGAGTATGTTTTGGAAGCTGCTGAAGTACGTTCGCTCGTCAGTATCGGGTGAAAGTGACAAGTTGGTCCAGAGAAAGGTCCAACCCTCCCAAATAGTAAATTGATATCTTCTTGATATCCCCCTTAAAGCAACGTTTACACTTTGGCGAGTTGGAGTCGCGAGTCGTGCGCGAGCTGTGCAAGCTCCAACTCGCGTTAACTCGCACAAACTCGCGCGAAATGTATTTTTTTTCCTGGAATTTGCATGAATGATATAAGACTCAACGGCGAGTTCACTACGCTCACTGTACGAGACATACCGAGCTTAGTATGAGTTGCAGTGACCTTTATACGACTAAAAGCGAGCTTTAAACGAGTTGTCAAGATTTTATTACGAGTAATAAGAGTTTTATACGATCGAGGGGCGGGAAATGCACATTTTTGGCGCTCAAAGATGGATGCCAGAAGCATTTTCGCTCTGCTTGAAGAAGAAGAGACCCTGATCTTCTGCACGATTGGTGCGACCCTGTTGTCAAGGAGGCGCCGCAGAAAAAGAGATGCTCAAGAGAGGACCAAAATGCTTCAAAGGAGGTTTTGGACAAGACCCTGGTTGTTAAGGAGGCCAAAGTACGGACACTATGAGACGCTGATGGCGGAGTTAGCTGGTGAAGACCTGGACGGTCTTGCGGGGGGAGATGACAAGGCGAAAGAAGACCTTCGTAGATCTCTGACCTCATCTGCTCGCTGGAGGAGCTACAACATAATAAAAGGATACCAGTCACTTCAATACTCATAAGGGTACATCGTTTATATTTCACCATGATACACAAAACTATAAGTTATTGAGCAGTTAACCAGGAATTATACGGTATCACGAAATTATCTCGAGAGTACTGAAACAAAAAAAAAAAAATCACAGTCAACCAAAATGTTCTGCACACGTAATAAAACATATTTTGAGATCTTGAGATTAATGACAGTAATGTAACACTTTACTATTCCTTTTCTTTAATACAGAACAATGTTCATTATCATAATGTTTAATCACCTATTAATGTATCCCAGAAAAACCCCAAGAACTGAATAATTTTAGTAATAATTTTGTGCGTTATTTTAATTCATGTTAGTGTATGGGACAATGCCTGATCAAAATTTTTGTTCACTGCAACACTTAGTGCTCAAAGCTTGTTTTAATATCGAGTGTTAAAATGTACTTGCGAACCTTTATTCCTTAACATCTGCCATATTAATTCAAACATAATTGTGTAGGTGGATATATACTGTACAAAACTACAATATCAGCGAAATTGAAAACAGTTTGAAATTCACATGTTAAAAGTAAGTAACTCCTTTATAACATTAAGATTAAATATTTTCAATTACTCGGATACAACTGGTTGACGAAAATGTAAATTTAAAGAAATGCCTATCGTGAAAGCATGCATATAATTTTACTTTGACGGAGTTAACTCAAACAAATAAGGTTTCTGTATGGTCGAGATGAAATGTCCAAATCGCAATTTACGTGTTTAACCTCTTGTTTTGATGTTAGAGGTAATACATGTATTTATCATTATGTTCAGTTAAAAAAATGAGCTGCATGTCAAAGTGCTTTCAGAATATATGTTTGGATGTAAAAGTTAACATTAAACATAATTATGCTTCACAGTAAGCATTCTCTCCTTCCAGAGTGAAAACCTAAAACTTCACCTCATGGACAACTGTACTGGAATTATTATTCTAGCAGATGATAATTACAATTTCATTAAAAAAAATCTGGGCTGCATGTCCTTACATGTTTTCAGAATATATGTTGGGATGTAAAAGTTAACCTATGAAAAAAATTATGCTTCACAGGAATCATTTAGTGCTTCAAAAGGTGAAAACCTAAAACTTCACCCCACTGTTCTGGAATTATTATTGTAGCAGATAATGATAAAAAAATATAAACATCTTGGTAGTGAATGTGTGTCGTTCGTTATTTTCATATTCTTGGTTGTTTTAATCAATCTGAACATAGTTAGACAGGCCATGCAGCTCATTTTAAGAATATTTTTAAAAATCGATCAACCACAATGTTGCAGTGGCCTTAATATACGTGTTGAGTATCCTTTTCACCGGTTTTATATCATGGCGTTATCATGATAAACACACGAACGGAGTTTTACCCTCTACAATGTGGTGGATTAGTCATTTTGTTATTCGTGCATGTACTTGTATTAAAAATAACTGTTCATAAAATACATGTATTACTCGATCCGTACTGTCTTTTCTATACAACAATTCACATTCACCTTTTCCAGCAGTTCTCTGTCCTTGGCTTCTTCAGAGGCCACCTTGGGGGTTGTACACCTCCCTTTCATTTTGCCCTTGCCCTTGCCAACAATTGATAAGTTGGTGTAAGAGGAACCAGCTTCATTGTCTGCTGGGGGTCATCAGCTTCTTGGGTGGTCTGGTCATTCTCACTGCTGTCATCATGCCCATCAGTCTCAGTATCCTGGTCGGGGGAAGAGTATTTAATTCGTCTTCTCTTGGTTGGGATGCTACTTGTCCCTTAGAGGTCTGCAAAAAATAGATAAATCACTCGATCAACATCTTTTACAAGAAAGACGCACGATGGCGATTTCTATATTTTGTTTAAATGTAGCTTATTACAGATCTTGATAAAATCAAATGCATATTTACCCTTCCCAATGTTCTCCCTTTCATCCTCACAATATGTCCCTCCAGGACGCGGAATGTATTGAGAATCCACTGATCTCTCTCACTGTAAGGTGTGTCTCTGGTCCCCTTTCCAGACTTTGGGTTCGCCAGACGGCTGTACTGTGTCCTCATAGACTTGAGGAAATTGTTCAGCTGTTCAACTGGAAAAAAAAATCGAACACTGGGAATTTAGATCACAGTACAGTTTTTATTGAGACCTAATTTCAGGTTTCTAACATTTTTTGGTGAGATAGTAAGAAACCTCTTATGAAATATGAAAGAGCATGTAATTCTATGAGGAATTCAACATTTATTTGATGAAAATTGGTTTTGAAATGGCTGAGATATCCAAAAAAGAGCGATTCTAATAAAGTGTGGGACCCACACTTTCTTACGATCGCTTTGTTTTACTTTGTTTTTGGATGTTTCAGTCATTCCAAACCCGATTTTCATCAAATAAACTTTGAATTCCTCTTAAAATGGTATGCTCTGTACTATATCATAAGTGTTTTCTTGGTATCTCGCAAAAAGTCAAAAGCCCAATTCTTATCTCCACCAATACTGTACCATCCCTTTAATGGTAAGAAACAAAACTTTATTAAATTATTGTTTCTCATACAGTGAAGTATATAACTAGCTAACGGGATAAACGAAATGTGGGGGTCAAAATTTTCAGGACTTAATATTATGCATGTCATGTTGTCAGTTGTTTGCAGGATTTTCGATAATTATGGCAATCATAATCATAGTAGTAATCATGGCAATGAATTCAACAAAATAATATTTACCGAAACTCCGTTTTGCCGCCAGAGGGCCCCCCCCCTTAAATAATAGATATTAATATTCGTCTTCACTTACCGGAGCACACCTTCTTGGCCTTCTCTTCGATTAGCCTTGTCTTCTTTGCAGTATCCTTGTACGACTTTAGTCGCCTGTTATACAGACAATCGTGATCTCTGTACCACTCTGCTTATTCTACTTCTTGCTCTTCAGTGAATGTGTATGCAGTGAGGTGTTCTTCGTCTCTTCGGGGTGGACTTCTTGTTTGGGGTGGACTTCTTTGTTCTTTTTTTTTTCGTCTTCCCTGGGGTGCCAGACGGAGAACCTTGCGAGTGGAGAAAAATGGGTTCATTTTCCTCCCCAACCAGTTCAACAGGCGAGGCCTGATGCTCAGTAGTTTGAGCTTGGACCAGGTTTAGCTTTGTGTCTTGTTCTTTTGCCTGTCTCTGCTCGTCATTGATCTCCTCTTCCGTCTCCATTCTCTCTTCCTGCACTTCTTCTACTTCTACCCTTGTTTGAATGACATTATTCTTTCGGTGTTTAACTACCTGAATGGCCACAACTCTTGGATCTCTCGGGTCGGGGCATATTCCTCTCCTATTTTTGCTAGTTGTAATAATGACAATGGCCGTTTTAAAAGTACGTGTACATGCGTGGGTCAGTTAAAATGTGCTCTCGTTTTAAAACATATATGGAAAAATATAGAACACTGGATATTTATTATTCAGCTGGCATGTCAATATGCACTTGCAACGCAATCTGACTAAACTCATACGAAACTCGCTGTAACTCGGGGTGCTCGATCTGAACTCGCGCTAATCTCGCGGGCACCTCTCCTTCACTCGTAATACGATCGCAGTGCTCGTATTTCGCTCTAGTAAACTCGGAATGCACTCGCGTATACTCAAATATGGCGAGTTATTACGAGTTATTACGAGTTTATCTCGAGCTTCTTTCGAGTTATTGCGAGTACCGCGAGTATATAACGAGTCTAGCTGAGTTCAGCACGAGTTACAGCGAGTTAGCAAAAATTTTGAACATGTTCAAAAATTTTGGGACTGCTCACGACTTCAAGGAGAGTTGTCCCGAGCTTGAACGAGCTTCGCCGAGCCATGCCGAGTTGTCGCGAGTTATCCCGAGTTACATGGTGAGCTTCACGCGAGTTATCGCGAGTGCCTCATTTTGGCAACTCGCCTTAACTCGCCGTGGCTCGCCATGTCAACTCGCCAAAGTGTAAACGCTGCTTTAAAAAGTAAAACAGGGTTCCCACTTTAATAGCCGAGTTACAGTGCCGAGCTTTGGCGAGTTGTGGCGAGTTGCCTCAAGGGGCACTCGCGCTAACTCGCGTAAAGCTCTTCATGTAACTCGGGATAACTCGCGACAACTCGCGTAACTCGTGGTCAATCTGCAAAACTCCCCGTCAATTCGCGAGTGGTTCAAAAATTTTTGAACATGTTCAAAATTTTCCGTAACTCGAAGTAACTCGTGCTGAACTCTTTTAAACTCGTAATATACTCGTACTATTCGTAACAAACTCTCAATACTCGGACGAAGCTCTATTGTGCTATTTTGTCTTTTATCCATATTTCTCCATGATGTATGTGAGCATGAATGAAAAGTACTTTTATGTATAAGTAGTAGCTTATTCTTTATTAAAAATCACACCCGTCACACGGACGGCCGGCCTAAAAAGGCCTATGAGTGAAACATATACATCAAACATTATAAGTAATACAAAATATATAAATGTATCATGTAAGACATACAGACAATAAAAAATATAACAGAACAAAAGAGAGAATATGGTGGGCTAAATAATACATAAAAGAGATCAGAGTGGGAATATAATGAATTGTTACGGCACGTTAAAATAAGGTTGGCAAAACTGCCTACTTGACAGCACAGTGACTCTGATGACATTAAAACAAAGGAATTGTTGGTTAATGTGTATGTGTATGTGTATGTGTCCCCCTCTCTTTTTCATTTTTTTTTCTGCCTAATAACACTTGTGTATAGTAGGCCTCACATGTAAAGTCAACATCTCATATGAAATTGACAAAATGAATAGTTCACCTTTTTACTAATGTAACGTTACAAAATTCTTATATGCATTGGTTGACCTGTACAAGTCGACGAATTGCATACGTTAAAATGATTTTCGTTTGCAAGCTAACTAAGAATAAAACAGAAAGACCAGAGTTGTGGTTCAAATATCTGCAGCGCTGAAGAAGTCCTACGCCTGCAGAATGGGGGTATGACACACATTTACACTTGAAGCATACATGTATATACTAGTACATACACATACAGCTTGTACAAGTAAACACTTGTGTGTTTGTGTGTGTGTGTGTGTGTGTTTTTTTTTTTTAGTTTACTTGTCAAGTTACTAGAAGGAAATACACTTTAGATGCATGATCAGCTGTTTCTGTCTGTTAAAAATCCTGCTGTCATACAGGAGTATGGGGGAAATTAATTTATGTTTCTTCTCCATGAACACCAGCACACTAGCAGCGGTGATGATGATTTATAGCGACCAATTGGATCGCTTGCCGGGAGAGTTTATGGCTTAATATATAAATTGCCACTTTTCTCTCGATTTTTAAATGCATTCATTTTCTATTCGCCGCCCTTCCACTACAACGCACAATTCGTATGAAGTTTGAGTTTTAATTTGGGTTTCTTACCAACGGATTATGCAAATGCTTTACAAATCTGTTGCCATATGAGTTTCGTTCTGTAATCTTTTTTTTTAATCTCTAAAGTGATTTTTATTCCTTCTCTATGCCATATCACTGATTATCTTTATTTGAAAAACAATTTAGCCTCTTTTCTATTTTAGGGTTTGTTTTCTATCATTTCTTAATTCCTTGATGTTGTCTTAGTCATTATTACGATTTATATTTTCCTATCTTCTCATTATGGTATTAACAGAGTCAGAGTAGTTCCAATGTATACTGGTCAGAAATGAATGTCACAAAAGGAAACATTAAGCAACCCCTTTCTCCCTTTGCAGGTCAGTCACCCTTCATATCAACAATCAGCCAATACTTTACGAGTGCAGAGAGTGGAAACTCGTTCTTTACCTGTTTTCGAAGTGCACCGGATCTCGATGCCACTGTTTCCACTGGTCGCTATGTCTACACAATGAATGGTCTACACTGGAACCCCGATCCTCCTGATCCACAGATCCGTTCTCTTAATAGTGATCCCATAATACAGTTTCATCAAACATTTCTGTCAGATATCACTAATAACGAGGCATTTGGTGCATTTTATTGTTCAGCCACCAAAGATAGACAGTCCACTGTGGTGCCGGCAATATTTCTGAGGTCTAATGGTAAGTATGAAGAAGTCATATTGTAGCCCTAATATTGACAAATGATGTCATAATCATAATCATACACTAACAAATCACATCTTGTTCAAGGGTATATTCATTCACGTTTTACAGACAGGTCTGGCTGCGAACACTCTTTACAAAAGGGCAAGATTTTCTGTTTTTGTAGTGAATATCCAGAAAAATCCCAAAAGCAATACAAGAAGAAAGAGTGCAATCCACAATTATCTTTTGATTTACGTCAAAATATTATAAAACAAATGAATTACAGTTTAGCTTGGATCAGAAAGCCCGCAAACACAGACGCAGAATGACATGTGTACAGTTGGAGCAAAAGAAGTGTTTTGGAGTAATGGGTCACTGAATAAAGGACACATAGCATTTTCTGTTTGTCTGGAGCATGTATGCATTGTTTCACTGAGCAACATACGTAACAATGTGAGGATGGACATCACTCAAGCAAGCGGCACTGGACGTGTTCATCTTTTGTAAAGAAAAGAAAAAGTTTAACTCTTGCTGAAGTTTGTCGAAGTACATATTTTATGGTGGGAAACTGTCTGAAACACTTTCAGGTTTTCTGCACAGCAAACTATATTGCAAATTTAATAGGCAGCATAATCATAAGCAATGTACCGTGTATTAATGTACACAGCAAAAGTATGGTTCCAGAGGCAGAACTTAATGATATGATTTCATTTCATTTCATTTCATTTCATTTCATTTCATTTCATTTTCATTTTCATTTTCATTGCCCGATCAAGCATACTTGTGCACACGCTGTAGGGACCTGCCGTCACGCTCTCTGAATTCATCATGAGCAATTCCGCACTCTATTAAGTTCGTCTCCTTCTCTCTGCCTCTCTCTCTCACTTCCTACCCATCAATCAGATTAGATTCGGAGGTCAAGGTCAAATGTCACCAAACTGTGGTGTTAATAGGCATTTTAGCTGTAACATGATATCAGCTAGAGGAATATTAAATGACTTTCGTTAGAAAGGAACAGCGTAAATGAAAATGCAAATTTTTTTCCGCCACTCTATTTCTCTCCTCCCTCCTCCTCTCTGCCTCTCTTTCACTTTCTACCCATCAATCAGATTAGATTTGGACTAAGAGGTCAAGGTCAAAGGTCACCAAACTGTGGCTAGGTATAGGAATATTAAGTGACTTTGTTAGAAAGGAACAGTGTAAATGAAAGTGAATTTTCCCCCACTCTATTTCGTCTCCTCCCCCTCCTTCTCTCTGCCTCTCCCTCACTTTCTACCCATCAATCAGATTAGATTTGGAGGTCAAGGTCAAAGGTCACCAAACTGTGGATGTAGTTTACATTTCAGCTGTCACATCAGCTAGGAATATTAAGTGACTTTCGTTAGAAAGGAGCAGTGTAATTGAAAATGAAGTTTTCATAAAAGAGTAAAATACCAATTCTAACCCCTCCATCGGCTAGGAATGTCCAGTGGTGCTGAAGCATCCTAAGCATATTATGTAAGTTGATGGAAAGGGGAGACAGGGAACTATTATGGACATGTTAACAACGGTTAAGGTGAGTTGCAAAGGTCAACGTCAAAGGTTTGTGTGCTTTGGTTAAAAATATGATTTTTATGTCAAAACATAAGCTAAAACTATCCAATGACTATTGACTAGGGATAAAAAATGAATAAATTACGTGAAAATTACAAGGAATATACATAATATATATATATATATATATATATTCAAGGTTAGAGGTCACAAAAATCAAGCAGTATATACCCCTTAATGTCATTTTCAGTCATAAAACATTCTAGGGGCCATTCTCCGAAAAAAAAGTGTGCAATTACACTTGTACAAATGACAAAAATTCAACATAAAAGATTTCATTCATGTGTTATCAATTCAGAGTTTGATCCCTTAGGAATACAAAACAATCAACGGGTGATTTTTGAAAGCTCATATTCTTTCTATAGAAACATGTCCAAACGCAGAGTCCTTTTTTTACATGGTAGTCCATATATCAGCTACGAAACCAGAGGTAGTATCTTAGAAAATCGTTGATTGTCTGCGTATTTCTCGCTTAAAAATGGCAATGCTTATGTAAAACTTAAAGCTTAAACATAAATAAACATCATGGAGACATTTTGGAGTCAGACGTGATCTAATGTGAAATGAAAATAATCCTGATTTATAAAGTGAAGGCTAAATAAAAAGCAAGAAAATACATACATTTCGACCAAAAATGTTACCCTAATTTAACATTGTACCTGCATTTGTATTATATCAACAATCTCATTGATTATGTATGAAAAATCATGAATATGTATTACACTTCTCATAAATAGCAAATGCCAGGATAACATGTCTGCCATATTAAATAAATTCTGGATCGGAAGAAGAACGATGTGTGGTAACGTATCTCACACATCAAAAGTTCCGATAGCATACGTTTCAGACCCAGCACCAATCATGCCAATAAATTCATTTGAACTTGTAAGAACATCACAATCTGTAGTGATTATTTTCGTTAAAACACCGCACTTCTAAACGTAAAGAATGATTTCGTCATAGCTAGAATATTAGATAACCCTTCGATAAATCATTGAGAAATACGTGAAATACGAGAACCAAACAGACATAAATCCACAGTACTTTTTTTTCTGATATAGTTCCGAAATTTTGTAATTACATGAAAGAAGGTAAAAATGAAGTTGGAAAAGATTTCTATGAGCATGATACGCACGAATTCAATTTTGCGTTGTTCCCGTCTGTAATATATTAGGTCTCACGAATCGAAAAAATGGTTACGCGTCTGACAAAGCAGTTATATTTATTGACACATTTTACATCAAACCCAGATCACATGATCATGTGATTAAAAAAACCTGATGCAAAACGTTAGACATCAAATCCTACAGTCATTTTCAGAGCATTGTGCAACCAAGGAAGTGCTCTTGACTTCAACCATAATACTGAGCGCATATTATGTAGATAAGATGCAAAATTAAAATGAACAAAGGTATAGGGCATTCATGTAGCCTCGTTTGCTGTGAAGTTGACAACATAACGTGGGTACCAGACTTTAGCCCTTAAAAATCCTAAGTTGATTTTTACAGACAAAAATTAATTGTGTTATAAGACGCTGAAACATTTTGTAAATGCCATAATTCTAAGGGATAATATAGTTCTGGTTTAGATGAGGATTCAGTTTTTAACCTTTTGCAAGATGACTGAAATTCACTTATACTTGCGAAAAGTTTATATGATGAAAATCGGTTTAGAAATGGCTGAGATATCCATAATAAAGTAAAAGGAAAACGTTCAAATAAAAGTAGATCGGCCATATCACATCCTGTCAGGGCCTCTTTCTTTTACATTATTTTGGATATCTCGGCCACTTTAAAACCGATTGTTCATTAAATAAACTTTTAATTCCTTTTAAAACTGCATGTTTTCTTATCAAGTCGAATAGAGCACGATGTCAACCGGTTAAATCCGCGCACAAAAGCGCGTCGCGGTTAACTTTGCTGCACGATACATTTTATTGGTAACGTATCTGATATCAGCTCATCGTATAAACAGTAGGTTTCCACGGCTTCGGATCAGTGTAATTTTTTTTTTTTGTAACAAAAGATTCCATAATAAATCATGGTTCCATGTATGCGTGAAGTTGACTTTAACACATTAAATTACAGTGCTATGCGGCATTACTTTGATCTTCTCTTAAGAGTCTCAAAGAGGGTAACGTGTCTGACGGCGATTTGGCGACATAATTTTAATGATCTCCTAGAGAAATATCAAAACATCATATTGCTATGTAATATTATTTTTCATTCAGGCACTTGAGGGGCAATGGAATGAAGCACAAAAGATTGATTTAAATGATTCGTTAATTAGTAAGAACTTGTTATATGAGCACGTCCTCTTCTGGCGACATAGGGCTTTAGGGTTACATCAAATTTTGGATCGTATTTCTAATACTATCCCGGGGGTCCCAATAGCTTTAGTGATATTTATTTCACAGGTCTAACCCCTCGGATGAATTCAACTAAAAATGTTGATTTCTGAGGATCAAAATACATGTATAGATTTAAACTGTACGAACATGCTGGCAACACGAAAATCGCAGTGTTGCACACTTTTTATGTAGATAACAAAATCCAATAGTGTTATCCATTATAATGGATAACAAGTAGAAATGGAATAATTTCCTGTGTGTGTTTTGGTTTAAAAGTCAATCCACGAGGCCAATGGTCAAGGTTAATGAACTTATAACCAACCTGTTAATGAAGGGCATTCTACTTACAATGGAAAAGTGAATGTGTGTGAAAATGGATGCATTCCTGTATCAATGGAATCACTAGTTCTTTTATTCATTTGTCGAATGCATATGCTTGAATTATTGCAGCTAGGTTTGTTCCAGCAGAAGGAAGATTCTCAAAGACTGTGAATGCTGGAGATGTGAATGTGACAGTGGACTTCTCACCAGTGCCACCCATCAGTGATAACATGGAAAGATATTGGAGACACAATGGGTCGATCCATCCCTATGATATCCTGTATAGGTCTACTGGAGCAGGAGCAAGTTATACCATTGTGGGAGAAGTCACACCAGCAGATGGAGGGGTGTATGAACTACACATGCGAGGCGAGAGAAGTTTGGCTAGAGCTGGCTTGTTGCGACTCATTGTGAGAGGTAGGCTGATCATGACTACATTTACAGATGTATATGAGTGTTGGCCGACTAACCCAATTGATTACTGGATTTTTAAAATTAATATCTGTAAGACACTCGCATTAATCATTGCACAGTATACGGTATGTAAGACAAAGCCGGGCGGGGGTACATAAGCATGATATAATATTCTTTATACATGATGTTACGTTAAGGCAATTGTTGAAATAAAAATTGAAAAAAAAAAAGAAAAGAGAAGAGTCTCTGGCTGATTACACAAGTCCTAATCCCAATAAAATTTTCCTTGTGCCAAAAGGAAAACAAGAAATCTTCCCATATGGGAATGATACGATATGAAAGGGTTGACAATGTGTTGTATCTTCAATAGAGTGTCCAGCTGGTCGCCACGATGTACTTGGTGGATGTCTTCAGGCCTGTCAGTCATGCTACAATGGAGGCATCTGTCACAGTAAGACGGGAGAGTGTGTTTGTCCCCCTGGTTTCATGGGAGGTCAGTGTGAGCAGAGTAAGTAAATACGCTAAAATGTTTACTGACATTGCTGGGGCCTTTCATCTTTCCTTCTGAAAAAAAAATGATGAGTAGGCCTGTCACTTTTATTTCACTTGGTCTGGTTGTAGTCATGCACAACACAGTCCTATTTAGGAATATTTCAGTAGTATGATATCTACAACATTTCGTGCAGTCCTGTGAGGTGAGGTTTGTATAGACTTACGTGTATTGACTAAAAGTTGGTTGACTGATTGATTAATTTGATTGATTTATTTTGTCCTATATTCTGCTTAATATAGGCCTACTGTAATGAGAAAGTATCAAAGTACACAAGTATTACATGTGACAAGAAAAGATGGGTATTACGTAACTTTGTGCATGATATCCCATTGCTAAAAGAACTAGATGTGCCGATCGTTAAAAATACGGTGAATCACCTTATCTCAGAAGTCGGGGACTCGTATTAGCAACATGATAACTGCTGGAAAACAAATTGTACACTATGTCATATGCATACACATAATAAACTGATCAACAACACAGAAGGCCACCAGCATATTCAATTCAATTCAATTCATTTATTTTCATTCTTCTTCTTTTTTTCTTTCAACAAAAACATAACACAAGATAAATCAGGTAGTACATCATAAACAAAAACATTTGCCTTTGCAATAAACAAATGATATCGATAAACATAAGAGCGCATACTGGCAAATAAAATAATAATACAAAGTCATGCTTCAGTTGAAAAAAAAGGGAAGAAAGAATAGAGAGGTCCACTAAAAAGCAAAGCTTGTAGATTGTGAACCACTCACAAAACTTATGAATTACTATAAACACTTGTGACAAAATATGATATGCGACAGGACGGGACAAAACAGAAGAAACACAACAACATGAAACAACTTTCCAGAATAGGAGAAAAGTATGGAAGGAAAGAAAGAAAGAGAGAATGAGAGAATGCCTACACGCTGAACAAGGGAAATGGAACAGGGGATGGTAGAGAATGTGCTTCATAGAGTTGGTGCTGCATGCAGCTGAGCAAGGATTGTAATGGCTACTTCTTTACGTAATAATGAATTCGGTGATTGAATGATATGGTAAGCTGAACATCAACAATGATGGTGGCCTCACAAGAAAGAAACAAATTTTCACTCTTATGCTCAACAATCACCTAATATATGCACCTCTCGCAGGTTTGATGAGTAATTGAGTGTTGCGATCATGGTATAGCTGTGTAGAGAATAATACCTTTTAGTTGAAGTGGACTTGAATTAATAGGGTAAAAATCAATTAAAATGAAATTCTCGTCAAAATAAGATTAAACAAAAAGAGTAAGAGAGAATTAATTTCACAACACAGTGTCATTACGTAGTTACATAAGAAACTTACTGTTCCATTACTTTGAAGAAAAAAAATCATGAAAATTATTTCTAGTACAAACAAGTTTAATGCCCTGAGACTGTCACCATTGCTCAGTCACAACATCCGAATAATGCGATTCGTAAGACGTGTACATAATATATATATATATATATATATATATATATATATATGAAGAGTTTGTTTGCAAAAACCGATAAGTCCATATTTGCCAAATGGAGATATTTGCGATTAAAGGTCAAGAAAAATAAAGAGAATGATAAGAAATATTTTGCTTCTCTTGACCATAACTTCAAAAATGTACCTGTATATGTAGTGACCAATATATCATTTAAAAGGTATTATTTTGTACTTCATGACAGAGATTGTATTTCAAAATCTTCAAAAATGGACTTATCGGTTTTTGCAAACAAACTCTTCATATATATATATATATATATATACAGTACAATACAATATACATACAATCACAAGCAAGCATACATATGCGTATGTGTGTATGTGCGTACATGTTCGTTTTATGTACATGTGTGTACGCACATGTTTAGTCATACGTGTTTTCAAGTGCTTATAATATGTATGCTTGTTTGTGATTGTATGTACAATTGTATGTATGTTATATTATGTAAGACTGACGCATATACACTCCCATCAGTAATGTTATGTTCTACCGTCTCTGCCTCTATGACTGTCGTTATTATTTTCATTATTGTCCTGTTCATCATTATTTTTTTGTTTATAATATCCATGTTCTGTATTTTGTCTGATTTGTCCTCAGTCTTGAAAAGGGCAGGGCCCGAAAGCTCGAGAAGTAAAATCAAATTGTGAGGCTTCAAAAGCTACGTCTACCGCCTCTTCTCCTCTTCTTTACTCTCGTTATATATATATATATATATATATATATATATACTAATGTTTGTAATTAATCCGATAAAGGTCAGTTGTAATGATTTGTCTACAGGTCAATTGGAAATGACAATGACACCATAGTATCAAGTTTTAAGATTATGTATCTTTCTTGCCATTTGTGTAACAGTATGGAACACTCATTGCTCTGTTGGTTCTGTGTTTATGGAAGCCTACATGAAGATACAGTAGGTGATCTCTTGATAAAAAATAGGACAAAACAGGTTTGGTAATGCTGGCTTTGTTTTGTATACACATGCAGTGTGTGGAGGTAATCGTTTTGGGCGTGGTTGTGAGTATCGCTGCAACTATGACATCGATGACCAGACAGAATGCAGTGGTCTTCAGGTGTGTGTTCCAGATCCCTATGGGTGCTCTTGTATGCCTGGATACAAAGGCATACATTGTACGGAAGGTGAGGCTAATTCAGATTTTTTTTACAACAATAGACAGGTGGTCTTAACTATTTGCAGTTAATTACAAACGTGTTAGAATGATTTAGTACATATTACACAGCCGAGGCAAATGGTTAGTCGCCTGCCTTTAATCTGAGAAGAGAGAAGTACTTTGGGAATAGCACTATAGTTCAACACGTTTGTACACGTGTCTTGGAAATCGAAAGTGTTGTAATCAAAATGCTCTAAAGAATGTGGTCCTAGACATACACAAAAACAAACACACACACACACACACAATATATATATATACTGTAGGCATAATACGTTATGCATATAATGTGTATTTATATGTATGCACGTGGTATATTCTATGTGTAAACATATATATATATATATATATATATATATATATATATTATATATATATATATATATATATATATATTATATATATATATACATACATACTCTTTTTATGCACATATCTGTTAAATGATACATTAACTGATTGATAAGTTATATTACCACAACAACGATATAGATGAACTTTTCAGAGAATGAGACGTCTTTTTGCGACATTTCAATTATTAGTTGTGGGTTCATGAAAGCAAACCATGGGAAAAGAGAGTACAAGGTATGCAATACTTTGAATATGACATATAATATGTTAACAATTCAAACTCTGATCTCTGATACATTCAGAAGTGAAATTGAAGGAGTTATTTAATTATGCAAATAAAGCTCAAGAAAGTCAGCGGTGTACCATTGTCTTTGAATTATAGAGTGTGGTATCAATGAGTTTGGAGCCAGCTGTACTCAAACCTGTCACTGTGTGTCGGGCGAATGTGATCCATTTACCGGAGCTTGCACAGGGAGTTCAACGGGGTGTCAGCCAGACTGGACAGGCCCAAACTGTCAGGGTGAGGATTGCTATTTTATTATGTAGAAGTATTTTTCCTAAAACGCTTACGCTTTGTATTACTTGATGATTTTTGTTCTTCTTGTAAAAAGACTACAATTCCAACATGAATGGGATACAACGTACAAGTACACTGTAATGTGGTGTATCTGAGGAATTATGAGTGCTAAATTTTATTATATTATCATTGTTATTAATTCAAAAATGAGGAGTACTGAGGTTTGCAAGCTTCAGGTTTATGGCTTACATTGAAAAATGAAATAGTCCCTAATACGTAATCTTTTGTTTATTTTATTTTCTTCTACAAATCTCCGAAGATGCCAGGAAAATTCCACTATCAAGAGTTGGACCTATTCAGTATTACTGAGCTCTATATGTTCTGATCCTACGATTAAAGTATATCCGACCCGTAAACGTATTTTGCTCTAGTATCCGACAATGCATTAATTATGAATACTTTACAATAGTATATCTCTATCTTTACTACCTTTGTATAGTCTTGCATCCTTTTAACTTGTGTCATCTTATTCTCTCGTGTCATCAACTGAAGAATGCATCGTGGGAAAATATGGGCCAGATTGTGCAGGTAGACTAGTATATTGTGTATCTTTCAATTCATTTGAAATTTTTCAGATTTCATGGTTTCAATGATTTGTATAATTTTGTTAGCAATTTTGTCATTATCATTTATATTTACTTGATTAACGACTGAATAACAAATTGGGTGTGTTCCTTTTACATATCAAACCAATTTTGAGTCATTTCTTGAATGCCAAGATGAACAGGGCTAGATGTAGAAGGCACAATTGGATAACAGGGTATATGCCACACCAATTCTTTCGATTGTACATTTTTTCTTCATTATAATTCTGTAGAAAGATTTTTTTACTTGACTATTGCCACGGAAGAACAACCTCGATTCTATTTTTTTAAGGAAGAAGATTAACCTCAGCTGATAGCTCAGGAGCACCTATCCAAATGGAATCAAAGTATACATGCATGATGATATGTAATCATGATTTGATGTTCTTCCTGATGTCGAATCCTTGTCCATCACACAACGAGATAAGAAGTCCCTTCAGATTTGTTACATCAATGTGTAATGTTGTTGTGAAGGATTAAAAAAAAAGAAACAAAACAAGAGAATGGCAAAGCGATCCATTTTGACCAGTTGCCACCGTACACTTGTTGAATGGATATATTCCTATTTGATAAATCCAGTTTTGTTTTGTTTTGTTTTGTTTTTGGTATATGTACAAGAAATATACATTTCTTGCCCTCTTCCACACCACTTTAATTCAGAGACTGTAACAGTCAACTACAGGAAACCAAACCAAGGGCAGCTAGTAATGGTGAGCTGTTCCATCAGTGGAAGCAGTTTTCTGTCAACTGCAGACCCCATTGTGAAGCTTCAGAGAAAGGTCAGCAATTATGAGCCGTTCCATGAGACTGGCATCACTCTGTTTACCTATGCAATTACCACAAATGGGTACACTGCCGACTTTATCGTATCAGATGTCCAAGATGGGGAAAAATTCCGATGTATGATGTCAGACGTGGTCACTTCCATGAGCCAAGAAATAGCAGAAGAAGGATTTTATGGTCAGTATTCTAAATGTAAGAATGTTTACGATACGTTAATCATGAATTAATGATCTGAAATATGCTCACGAGTTGGGAGACGACAAATCATCTCTCAGAATTTCTGTATGTTAGATATAATCCTCATATGCAGTTGCTGTTCTGTAGAAAAAATTTTCCATTTACAGTGTCACGTGTCACATTTCACCACTACAACGGATGAGGAATTGAACATTCGGTTTTATGGTTGTATCTCAATAGTTACTTAATATGTCTTATACTTAATTTGCCTGTATAGCAATTTAGAGGAACTAAACAACAAGCTGACAACGTACTATCATGTTTTTACATTTCTGATGACACTATGCTAGTGTTACCACAATTGCCAAGTCACCCCGTTGTGGATACAGCCACCAGCAGCTCGGTAACCCTCGCCTGGGATGCCTGGAATGAAGAGACAGATGTTGGTGATCCTCCACTGTTTGGATACCAGGTGTACTACAAAGCGAAGAGCAGCCCTGGTGACTTCATTCGGCTTGAGATGAGAAGAGATAGGCTGGCGCCGTCAGAAACTATGACTAATTTGATACCAGACACAGACTACCTTTTCGCTGTCTCAGCTGAGAGACCAGGTGTCGGTGGAATCGGGAATAAAATGGAGGTAGAAGGCAGGACACTATGCTCCCGTAAGTCAAATCAAGAATTCTGGAGAACCATGCACGGAGTAGATTTGTAGCAATATCCCCAAAGTTCAAATGCCACTCTATTTCGGGAAAAATCGTCATTTTCCAGCCATGCAATCATTCAGGCATGCCAACTGGTAGTGAAGAGGTATATATATGTAAGTATATATATCTATATATTTATATATATACACGTGTGTATATAGATACGTATGTATATATATATATATATATATATATATATATATATAATATGTAAATATGTATAAACATATATATCAGAGGGAGAGAAAAAAAGAGCCAAAACCCCCCAAAATCTGCTACTGTGATTATTGCCACATATGACTAGGAGAAGGACTTATCCACATTATATGTGTACTCCTAAACCAAAACCGAAAGAACAATGTGAATTTATTGAAAGCAGCAGCATTATTAGAATACATCAGCTAAAGTTGAAAGGGAAATAGGAAAATCACAAAAGTTATGATTCTTTTTTAAATTTTCGGTGTTGTAATGACGGGAAAAACAGACTACTTCAATTTTTTACATCATTGTGTGGACTACAGTAAAGAAAATATAAAGAAAATTCAACCTTCTTTCACTTTTTTAGCTTAATGAAAGAGCACTTGACTAACCTCTGTAAGAAAGCAGGGGGAATGATATTACCCGTAATAACATATGTCAGCAACAAGTTAATAGAATGTGTATTTTCATTAATTTTTTTTTGAATTATTCTTTTATTTCCTCTATATTGTTGCCCACACATGACGTCATAAACTCTAGTGGTCTCCTTATCCGTTCATTACAACATCAAAACTTTCAAGATGTATAACTTTTGCATCAATTGTCCAATTTTCCTCGAACTTTCACTGATGTGTTCTACTAATGTTCCTTCTTGCACTCAATCCACATTTATCTTTGGGTTTTGTTCTCTTTAATCTCTTAATATTTAGACAAAAAAGCATGATTCGCCAAAGGCCGTCAGTGTAAGACATAATGCATGACTTCCTTCTGGTCACAACATGCCGATTGATTGTGACTTTGCTACGAAATTCAGACAAAAAAATATTTAAAGTGTGTCTACAATGACTCTCACCGTAAATTTCCTTCAGGTCCATCAGAAGGGCCTTCCTCAGTTGAAGCCATGGCTGGAAAAAGAGCAGGACAGATAACAGTCACGTGGCAGGTGAGAAAAAAAAATGAGGATATATTTTTGCGGGGAATTCGATGTGGTATACTCGAGATTTAGATAGAATGTTGGCTGAACGGGTATTGTGTCGAGAGTTAATTAAAGAATAAAAGACTAGTTATTAATTCACACATAACAGACCCACTATATACCAAGATAGTGATACAACACGGAGTACAAGTGAAAGAGCGTATTTCGAGGGGAATTGCTGCTTTACTGGAAGAAGATAGCAATGATCGACATGAGTTGTTAGAGGTAGAAATTCTGCTGACTTTGCTGTTGCACAATCTGACAAATCCCTTCAATATATCCCTTGTTTCGTCAAGAGCTATCGATATGTAGGGCCTGTACATTGTTAGATTATGACTACTACACACATGGACTATGGATGAAGGTCTTTTATTGATCCCATCATCACCGCCGCCATCTGAATTATGTGTATTTTGATGAGTGCACGCAAATGTCTGGTTATTGACGATTGCGTAATCATGCACCGTCACTGACAAAAGAACCGTTTCCGTCATTTTGGTCTTGACCGAGGTTCCTTTTAAGACTCGGCTGCCTTTGAGTAAACACCAACAATAGGGAGCCGCAAATCTGAAAAATTCGGTGTCACAAAATTGGTTATTTCTGAAATGGACATTGTTACCGCGTATGTAACGTTGTAATGGTGAGACATACATGCGGTCTACTGTATACTGTCCATGTTTACTTTGTAACAATGTACGAAAAATGAGAAAAAAAAAATCACAAATCACAATCAACCTGACAAAATAGTTGCTTCTTCTAGTAAATTACATGCATTTCGCTAATGAAGTCTCCCGAGAGACAATTTCACAATATCATGCAACAGCACATATCTGTTTTCTTGATTTAAGAGAAGTGTATCGTCTGCGCATGTTGTTTTAAGATTTTTCAAAGCGCCGTCTTGTTTTTATCCAAGGTGGCTGTTGGCGGACATTATGAGTTCAAAGCTGGAAAGCATTTTTTATATGCTGTTGCGACACAATTGACAGAAATAGGCTGCGTTTATCAACTTTCCCCTGTTTAACGGCTTTCGAAAACCCTTTCCAAAGCCCTTTCCAAAACCCTTTCCAAAGCCCTTTCCAAAGCCCTTTCCATAGCCCTTTCCAAAGCCCTTTCCAAAGCCCTGTGCTATTAATGTGCCGCTTGTTTTCCGAAGCCCCTTTTACACGTTCACGGGTTGCTACACGGATGACCACGGATCGTCATCCGTGGTGTTCCGGCATGCAAAATATCGATTTTCCTCTCAACACCGGTGTGAATACGATCCCAACTGGGTGTCTACACGGACAAGTACGGAGGCTACACGGACAAGTACGGTGCCTACACGGACAGACAAGGAATGAACGCGGACTACAGCGGAAAAGATACGAAGCTAACACGGATATCAAGGAAGAGCACGGATGCAACTGGGTCCCTTCGCGGTCCTTACACGGATATCCCCAAAATATTGACATATGACTTTTGCTTTTGCTCTTGATACTTTATCATTCTCGGGCGGCATGCCTCCAGAGCTAAGTATAACAAGCACACCAGAAAATCTGCAGCGGCCTACACTCTTTTCTATTTGTCGACACCATAGGGGCAAATTTCTTTGTTTCAAACTCTCATTTTTCTGGAAAATCATGACATAAACAAAGCAAAACAAGCAAAACTAATCAAAACACACAAAAAAAAAAGAGCAAGGAGGTGTGTGTGGGTCATTTAAGCTTCTCAGACGACCACTGTACGAACAGTATGAGGGGTTGATGGCTGCACTGATGGGGGAAGATGTGAGCAAATTTCATTGACTTTACGAGCTTGTATTGGAAAAATACACGAATTTTTCATCCCGGATGGAGCCAAGGCTAATACGGACGTCCCGATGTCTTTACGGATTGTCCCGGAATGAGTACGGAGGCAACACGGAGTAGCCGGTGCCTACAAGGAAGGAACACGGAGGCAACACGGAGTAGCCGGTGCCTACAAGGAAGGAACACGGAGGCAACACGGAGTAGACGGTGCCAACAAGGAAGAGTTCGTATTGATTTTCATCCGTGATGTCCGGGATGAAAAATTCAGCGAGCTTAATTTTTTTCCGCGGATATGACGGATGATCAAGGATGATGCCGGATGACTTCGCGGAGTCAACACGGTCATGCCGGAAACAGTACGGATGATCCCGGATCGACGATCCGTGGTCATCCGTGATGCGATCCGGGAACGTGTAAAAGGGGCTTTACGGCGAAAAGCAATTACATGTACCATCATAAAGACATATCTTCCTTTGAGAGTGACGAGTCATGATGCAATGCCACATGAATCAATTGTCTTCCTATCTGTGAGACAGCTCCAGTTTAGCACATGCTTCAAATATTTCTGAGTGGCAGCATGAGACTTAAGGCTGCGTTTATTAACTTTCCCCTGTTTAAACGGCTTTCAAAAGCCCTTTCTAAAGCCCTTTAGAAACGGCTTCCAAAATAGTTGCGTTTATCAACTCTCTTCGCGAACACGATAACTGGCCTGTCATGCCTGTCACTGCACAGCTGCATTGCGCAATTCGACCCGAGGAGAAGAGGTCATATAAGGCGTGCATTGTTCGTAACTGCAGTACAATACTAAAAGCCGTTTCAAAACAGCTTTGTGTTTTTCAACTTCAAAAGGCTGTTCCAAACAGGTCTCTGAAAACCTGTTTAGGAAACCTGTTTCGAAAGCCACAAATTTGCGGCTTTTGAAAAGGCTTTCCGAAAGGGCTTTCAAAACAGCTTTGCGTTTATCAACTCGTAAAAATTCCTTGAAAGCTGTTTGGAAAACCTGTTTCTGCCGAGAAAAGGAGAGTTGATAAACGCACCCTTTCGAAAAGGCTTTCCGAAAGGGCTTTCAAAACAGCTTTGCGTTTATCAACTCGTAAAAAGTCCTTTAAAGCTGTTTGGAAAACCTGTTTCTGCCGAGAAAAGGAGTTGATAAACGCACCCATAGATGCATACATTCGCTAAAGAGTGATAATGTCATTTGGTGTAGTACGTCCATAGGATAACATTCCTTTTACAGTTCAATAATAAATGAGAATAATTTCATTTCACAATACGTCTGAAGTTAACCGTATATGCTCTGACATCTGTTAACGGGTTAAAAAAGCAAGTGGAGGCTAAACACAGGATGGGCTATACACGTAATTTGTAAATTTATATGATATGTATATGGCTCCAAAAGCCACTTATCATGGAAAAAAAAATAACTTGAACATTTCTCATGAAAACTTGGCCGTGGTGTAGAACCCGACAAATGGATCCAACTGTCGGAGTGGATTCACTGGAATAAGAATCTACTATGCCGTCAGTGTAGGGTCTTCGTCTGTACGGAAGCGAGCAGCTGATATGCCCGAGACGTACGAAGATGTACCATTTGCGTCTCCACCCAACCACACCCTAACTGGCCTTCAACCATCCTCACAGTACACCATCAATGTGGTAGCACGGAACCGGGATTCAGAGAGTCCAAGGGGTCAAAGTGTGGTTGCCCTCACCCCAGAACAGGGTCAGTGTGTCTTCGTTAGTATAACTTTTATTTGGGGATGACGTTGGTTCCCACCTCAGGAGGAAAATGAATTTGTGCACTGCCAATATGCTAAAAGTTGGAGTCCAGCAAAAATTCGGGTCAAAATATTTATCTCAAGTGAACCTTTAGGCAAGTCAAGATAGGAAATCCCCTCAGGCATTGTAAATGCCATGTTTCTTCAAAAATCCCAAGGAAATAAAAGTAAGGATTTGTGGAATACACACTTTTTATCCTATTGATGGTTGATTTCAGTGTGTAGCAGTGTCGTTTGAAATTTCTAACCTGCGGATGTACCAATAAATTGGTGAAGGAAGGCGCATGTATGGGTACAAATCATCAACGATGTTGGTTACATACATGATAGTCAGACATAACCTAAAAAGCTCAGGTTGGTCAATGAAACTGAGGAGAAAGCCACCATTTCAACAAATAAAGTCCAACGACATGACCGGTTTATTATATGAGGACACATTAATAGTACGTATACAGCTGGATTTGTATTATGCGTCTGTTGAGTCCTTTTCAAATTAGTTTGTCTGCCTAGTGGGAATATAAGATT
The DNA here is from genome assembly GCF_040938485.1 of Diadema antillarum. Taxonomy (NCBI): domain Eukaryota; kingdom Metazoa; phylum Echinodermata; class Echinoidea; order Diadematoida; family Diadematidae; genus Diadema; species Diadema antillarum. Next base: position 239,899 of record NW_027271908.1, read on the forward strand.
TTATGTTTTTGAAGCTTTAATGTTGGTCTGAGCAAGGACACCTGCGATCATATGCTTTTAATTGTTTGAGTATATTTTCTTTCAAGATCTTATCGTTCAAGCAAAACTCCCCCTATGATGTATTTGTCTTTGAAGATATAGCTAGCTCTAGATTACTTTGTTTTACACTCTAAAATGAAGGCAGTTTATACTTCTCTTTATAATGTATTTCCATGGAAAGCTCACAACTGTTATGAATAATCTTCTTTTTTCCCCCTCAGATTCTGTTCCTTGCTGGAAAATCATGGCTGCGACTGCAGGAGCCTTTTTTGTCATCATGGTTCCTCTTGTGATAATCATTTGTCTCATTTCGTACATGCCAATAAAGAAGGACTGAATAATGTATATTGTCATCTTCTTGGAAAGATGACAAGTTGTCTCAGTGTTAACCTTTATTTGCAAAATATTGCTGATGTTACATCAGCAGTGGTAACTGCAATTATTGTATCAAGTCTCAATCACAATCAAATTTTTCATTGTATCTTATTTCAGTACATTTTTCCTTTTTTTCCCTTTACTGGAGGTTCTACTGGACATTTGTTTTGCCTTGGCATCTATACATTTCAAGAATGCTGATTTTGTTTTCAGTTTCAACCCTAAATTGGCTTGGGTAAATTGGGAATTCTAAAGATTTTTGGTTGGTACACGTATGGATTTGCAAAGGAAAAAAGAGGGTTGTGATTTTTATGCCTCTGCGAAAATCCCAAATTCTACAACATTGACATTAGATAACCAATTTGCCGAAGATATTGATATTTACAAAAGTTACATTTCACGTAAGATTAGGCGTTTTCACATCAGCCCGATGTTCTGACTTAGGAAATTAACCCGATCACGAAAGAGCGCGCTATTTGATAATGTGAAAACATATTAGCGCGCTAATTGTATCGCTTTGATCGAGAACATTTCTCGACTCCAACTCGGAAATTTCCGAAAGAGCGGGATGATTAATGCGAACTAGCGCTCTATTCGATAATGTTCGGGCAGATGTGAATAGGAAATGAAATAGCGCAAATTTGCGATTGCGAAAAATATCTCGAGCTTATACATTTTTATCGGGCTGATGTGAAAACGCCTAATGTTCAACAGTCTGCTTCATCTCACCTAACTGTCAATCCATCTAATTATGTAGGTTATATTAATAATTTAATTTACTGCATGAGTAAAAGAAGTATCAGTAAATATCCATTAGTTTCGCCCTAATGCCGGACCGGTGTTTTCCTTAGCCACTCTAAGGCCTTGACATAAGTGACTATGACAGTCCTTATAAACTCAGCACTGTTGTACATGTGGGAAGGCCATGGTTCAGAAGTTATTTGATGAAAAGAAAACGATTCTTTTTATCTTTAACAATGTAAATCTTCTTTGAACTCAACTGCATGTAGGGTTCCAGAGGGACCGTTACTGTTCATTATAATCATCTTTTTTTTTTCCAAATTCCTTCAATACTCTGTCTTTTATGTAATTTGCTGATGTCTTTTTCTCTCATTTAAATCTTAGTGCATTAGTTTCGAGAACTGCTGTGCCAAAGGAAAAAAAAATCAGCCTAACTTCAAAATTTCATAACCCCCTTACTTTTTTTTTCTTCAAAATTTGATCAAATTTTCACTGTTGTACTTGTAGAATATTATTCTTCCTTTTCAAAGTAACCTTTATCTGGTTCTGAACTTCCTTTATGAAATGTTTGATGTATCCACAATTCAACTGTCTTTACTTACAAATATAATAAAAGAGTTTTTGTTTTTTTACTTACCTATTTTAAAGAGCATGAGTAATATTACCCTTTATATGTCCGTAACAAATTGATGGAATTTATACTTTTTATAAAAATTGAAATTTTGTGGAATTATCATATTTGCTTAATATTGTTGTCCAAAAACAGGTCGTGAAATGTATTATCTTCCTTATCCAGCGATGACGGCACCGACACTTTGACGATGCATGACTTTAGAATCGATTGTCCGATTTCCCTCAAACTTTCAATGATGCTTTCTATTACTCTACTAGTACATCTATAGCAACTTTGACCCAATTTCCATTTATATATGGGCTTTGGTTTCCTTTAAAAGTCTGCTATTCTTTTTTTATGTGGTGATTTTGTTAAACCTTAATCCCGTCAAGTTCTGTGTTCAGTCAGTAATTTCATGACCGACTTGGCAAACTTTACCTCATGCTATATGGATATTGAAGATGACTATGCAATATGGTACAAGTATGTAAAGCTCTAAAATATGTAGTAAAAAGCATGTAAAGCACTAAAAATAACATTGAACCCCCTAGGCGTATTATTTATAATGATAAGTATAGTGAAGATCAAGCTGATGTGGCAGAGGTATTCAATGAATACTTTGTAAGCATAGGACCTAATGTTGCCAGCAGTATTCCACACTCAAACACTGACTTTTATTACTTTTTAAAAGACCAGAATCAGCAGTCTCTTTTTTTTTTTCGAACCAGTCATTGAAGAAGAAATCAAAGATATCGTGCAAAATTTGAACAATAAGAAAAGCTCTGGATGTGACGGAATCACCAATTTCCTCCTTAAAAACATCATTAATGAAGTAGTTACACCACTAACACACATTTTCAATTTATCGTTATCTACTGGCAAAGTTCCACGAAAAATGAAAATAGCTAAAGTTGTACCAATTTTTAAAAAAGGACAAAAAGATCTGTGATAAATTATCGCCCTATTTCTTTGTTAACTTCATTTTCAAAACTTCTTGAAAGGTTGGTATACACGCGCACACACAAATTTCTCGAAAAGTGTGAAGTCTTTTGTAACTCCCAGTTTGGTTTTAGGAAAAACCATAGTACGACCCATGCCTTACTCACTTTTATCCATAAAGTTGCTCATGCTATAGATGATGTCTCCCACACTATTGGAGTTTTTCTTGATTTTTCAAAGGCCTTCGACACAATTGACCATGATATTTTGATTTACAAGCTACGACATTATGGTGTACGTGGGAAGGCTTTGGACTGGTTTCGAGATTATTTATAACACAGAAAACAATTTGTGAGTATAAATGGTTGTGAATCTCACTTAAAGTTAATTTCATGTGGTGTTCCACAGGGCTCCTTACTAGGCCCACTATTGTTCATTTTGTACATTAACGATCTTCCTAGTATGTTTCCTCGCCAATTCTTTCCTTTATATGTTTTGCTGACGACTCCAATCTGTTTTTTACACACAGAGATCCTTATAATCTTGTTAACACAATGAATAGAGAACTTAAATCTTGTGCAATCTTGGATATACGCCAACAAATTGTCACTTAATATCGATAAAACTCATTGTATGCTTTTTAGCAACAGTCTTAAAACCCTTCCTTGTAACATTAAGTTTAATGAAACTGAATTAAATCAAGTTAGTAGTATAAAGTTTCTAGGGCTTTTTATTGACAGTGATTTGTCTTGGAAATCCCACGTCAGTTATTTAAGTAATATTCTTTCCAAAAATACGGGTGTTCTTAATAAACTGAAGAATGTTTTTCCAAGTCAAATCCTGCTTAATCTTTATTCTACTTTGATTACTCCGTACCTTAATTATGGTATTCTTCTTTAGGGGAATGCACATCAAAAATCTTCTTGACATACTGTTCCGTGTTCAAAAACGCGCCATCAGAAATATCAACCATGTTGGATATTTGTTCCTCACGAATGATTTATTTTTCAAGAATAAGACACTGAAAACATCAGATTTATTTAGTTAAAACGTCGGCATATTTATGTATAAATTTTCTGCCAAGGAGTTACCGGATGTTTTCACTCGCATGTTCAGGAAAAATTATTTGATTCATAATTATCCTACCCACTAAAAAAGTAACGCATTTCACCTCCCACGTACTCGAACAATTTTCGCAAAAAAAAAACACGATAATGTATACGGGCCCTAGATATTGGAATGACCTCTCCCCCGAAATAGCAAGCTGCCCGTCTTTATATTCCTTTAAACGCAAATTAAAAGAGTCTTTATTGAGTGCATATCTTGCAGAATCTGAATAATTGACCGGCGACAACGGTTTCAGGCAAAAGTCGGGCATTTTGAAAATTAATTTTTTCACTGAATCACATTGCCCATTTCCTAAGCTTTGCATTGATATTAGACACTTGCATTCTTCGGCACCATAAGTGGGCATGGAAAGCGAAATAAAATGCACTTTTTAAGTTGTTTAATAGTCTGACAAAATTGCGAGAAAACGGGCTTTGAAGATTCACCTCTTTCTCAAAGACAATCTCCGAGCGGCGATGCGAGGTGAGAATCACCCATCCGTACAATGGTGCCAATCGATGTTAAGCTCCGCCTCTAGCAACCACATCGCCTTCTGATTGGCTCACTGAGAGAGTCAAATTTTCCGGGCATCCTTCCACCAGTACACCTATCTTCATCATTTGCACCCTTGATTCTGCCCACAAATGTTCGCTACATACATATTTAAAAAAAAAAAGATAAATAAAATGAATATGTGTGGCGCTCCGACGAAATGAGTCATAAGTCGCACGGGGAGTTTTCCCGTAATGAGCCGAAAATGAAGGGGAAGCACTGCTCTGGTCGAAATTTTTTTTATTACGGATTTTGATTCCTTGATGTTTTATCTGTTTGTACAGAAAATTTCAGCGTGTAAGAATGAGTACAAGTGTCCCAAATCACAGTTTTTCTGAGACAATTTTTTTCGGTTACATTTTTTTCGAACTCTCGCCTTTGCGTTGCGTTTCGCACCTATTGTTCTTGCCCGATCGAGACTCCGCCTCCGTTGCTAGGGTGTATGCTAATGAGGCATTGCTCTTGACCCCACTGAAGACAAAACAAAGCATGATGCGCGCGGCGGCGTCGGCGGCCAAGCGGCGAGGGCTTTAGAATATTACGCAATAATAGTGAGCTGACCAAGGCTATCGATTGCATGACCAGCGAGTTTCGTTTGATACATGCCCTCCATTTCATGAAGTGGTGATTGATGTGACGCACAAATCGCGCTGAAAAAAATAATTCCATCGAACGATCACGCAAAATTTATGATACTTTATCTATGAGCTAATACAATGATCATATATCGAACTTGAAACCTCTTTATGCGAGTGTGTACTTTTACAACGGTTTTTAATTGGCCTCATTAATGAATTCATTCAAATAATCATAACTTTTTTTTCCCTGGTATGTGACTTGCTGTTTAAAGTTCATCTCTGGAGATATAGTAGGGCCTAAGTTGTCAATTAAATGTATTATCGTTTTTATAAAGTCGACAATTCGTGTGATAATGCGCCAAATGTATGTAATGCGTACTATTATTTCCCTGGTTAATAAAACGTATTGCCCTATTTCTTATGATGGTTTGGGCCGTGACGGCATGGAGAGAAATCGGAAGACAAACATTATTAATGCCCAAATATGTCGTGTTCCCTTTTGAGGATATTCTGACTCTTGTCATCTGTGTATTTTTTAGAAGTAGGACCTAATTGAGAAAGGGACAGAAAGCTGTGTCGCTACTCAAAAGTGTGTTTTTTCCTTTTGTTTTGTTTTTTTGATAAGAATGTGTGTAATGATAGCTGTTTGTCGTGTATTGCGTGTAGCTGACATGTGAGAGGTCAAGTCTGCAAAGAATTTGGCTAATAGCTTTGCGAAGTAGCAGCGCTAATTGCCCATTGAATTGCGTATTCTGAGGAATTTCGAATGAAAGAACTCGGACGACACTGTTCACGCCTTGTATCCGAATAAACCCCGCATCAACGAAGCCTTAAACAATGAAAGGTAAACTTCCTGCTATCAAGGGGTGGATAATCACGCAACCAGTATTCTTTCGTCGCCATTGATAGCAGAATCAGTGACGGAATGGAGTAACAGTGTTGGAGGATCGGCATTATGTCTGCTAATTTGCAAAAGAATTTTTCAGTCCCCTTTTGTCTTCAGAACCACAGTCAGGGACGCTAACTTACTCTATCTCCTACAAGCTGTCGTTACTATCTTAAAACGTGAATTTTATGAAAGGTTAAAAGTGATCGCGGAATCAGTTCTTCTGCGTGACACATGCAGGCTTTTATAATAGCATACCAAGCTTAAATCGTTTACCTGTATAGAAAGGACAGGGATACACACTTATCGCAATCATCCGGATTTGAGAGTGATACACCGTCTACTACTTTTCTTCATCTTTCCCCCAACAAAGACCATGGTAATTCAAAACAGACAAACAAACAAACTAACTAACTAACAAACCAGCAGTTGCATTATATCAGAACGTATACAAATTTTTGTGTTTCATGTATGTATCATCTCTTGATGTATAGTAGCGTATCCGGGCACTTACCCCCTGGGCAACTACCCTCCTGATAACTACCACCCGGATAATTACCCCCAGGTCTATTCCCCCTTAGGGCAACAACCCCCCAGACAACTACCCTCCTAGGGCAATCACCCTCCAGGGCCATTACCCCCTAGGACAACTACCACCCGGTCATCTACCCTCCTAGGGCAACTACCCCCAAGGGCAATTACCCTTAGGTCATCTACCCCCCGGATAACTACCCCCTGGGTAACTACCCCCTGGATGACTACCCCCCGGATAGCTACCCCCCAGATAACTACCACCCGGATAACTACCCCCTGGATAACTACCCCCGGAGAACTACCCCCTGGGTAACTACCCCCGGATAACTACCCCCAGGATAACTACCACCCGGATAACTACCCCCCGGAGAACTACCCCCGGAGAACTACCACCCGGATTACTACCCCCCCCCCCCCATAACCATACCCCGACCCCCACCCCCGCCCTCTCCTGATACCTACTGGACAACCCTCCCTCCCCGCCCCCCGAAAGAAGTACCACCCTTTGTAATTTTTCCATAAGTTCATAACACCATATCAGAAGATGCACCTTTCTCTTACACTGTCATCATTTACTCTTTTGGCTTGTCATTTTCTACCGTTATAACACATTAGAAGATAAACATAAGAAAAGGAGAGTTGATTTCACTGCAATTCATATTTCCTTAACATTAGCGAGGGACCCTTCGACATAAAGCCATAATTTCTGATAGGATCCGGGCACGGTTTTATGAAGTCAGTCCTGACAAGCTGTCAGTTCCACACAATTACCAATCGTTGTAGGTCGATCAAAGCAGGTCCATGGTAACAAGTCGGTGACTCGAGCTTATCAATCAAGCAGAACCCATGGTTTTATTGAAATTATTAGAGACTAACAAGATGTCATAACTGGCAACTTTTATCAAACGGTGCCCTAATCTGTCATAAGAGTAAGATTACAGCTTGTTTTACATACAAGTAAAATTGTGCTAGTTTTCAAGTTAAATGTTCTCGACACTTCAAGGGGAAATCCAGTTCATATATAAGTTAGTCTGATTAGAAAGAGTAAAATATTACGAGTTTAACGGTATTTCTTTTTTTTTTTTACAAAACACCCCTAGTTGTTAACGAAGTCTTTTGTCCTGCACCCTCTTTTTTAATAGATCTATAGAGAGTTGTAGTTGACAGAATCCTTTTTACATTATATGGCTGCTCTGTTTTATCCCGGCCATTTCAAGAGTATTTTTTTTTTCACAAAAACTTGAATCCTTCTTGGAATAACATGCTCTTTAATATTTCGTAAGGGATTTCTAATTTTCTCACCCAAAAGATATTTAAAACCTGAAGTTAGGTCTCGACCAAAACCAGACGATATGTAGTGAAAAAATGTTTTTTTTTTCAATTCAAATAGCAAACGTTGTTCGAAAATAACAATAAGAAACGTAATTTTCTGGGGGAGAGTTATTGTAAGAGGGGTGACTGTTTGGAGCCTAATTTTAATAAGGAGTAATTGTCAAGGGAGGTAATGCTCTGCGGTGATCATACCAAGGAGGTGACAATCTCTTCCCACATTCTTGATATACTAGTTGTTAATGCCCAATGATGCAGTAGGGCAATTCTGAAATGAGCGTTAACGGTATAACAGTAAAATAGTTACAAAATTGATGAAACAATGCAAAGAGAGAAAATTAAGACAGAGACGAAGAACACAAATAAAGATACAGTGCACTCCCATTACAACGAACACGGTTATAACGAAATTTCGTTATAACGAAGCAAAACTTCTGGTCCCCAAATTATCGCCATTAAAGTCTATGGTACACAATTCGCTTATAACGAAGACCGTTATAACAAAATTTTCGTTATCACGAAGTATTTTCTGAGCACCACTGACAAAGAAAAATAAAGGAAATGTGCTCCGTTTTAACGAAATGCGGATCGCATTCGAAAATGCGTAGCGGAACAAGCATTTTTAAAGCGTCTCTGCATGAGCGAACGCATCATTGAATGTTCACTCCGTGTATCACGCACAGTTTCCGAGGGGAACTTGCATTATTGTAATACAATAATCTGAATTCAGATAAGGTTAGTTTCATTGTTCCGAAGTCCTTTAATACAAAACACAGATTCTGATACAACTAAATGTCCGTAATAGTTCGGAAATGAAATATTAAGCACATTTTGGCGTTATTCCATAACAAAGGTTCGTTAATCCGATAATAAAATATGGTCGTTATTCTCATTCTTATACGGTTCGTTAGTCCGAACATGATAGGAATTCAAAACGTTCGTTAATCGGAACATTACAAAAATATCGTTAATGCATGGTGAAAAAAGGAGAGTACACCAACAAAACTTAAGAACTGCAATCCTTATAATCGTCTTAAGATAAATAAATCTTCGAAATAACTAACCTTTCTCATTTTTTTTTTCATTAACAAAATTTCTTCGGAATAACGAACCTTATTTCATTTTCGGATGAAAAAGCCTTCGGAACAAAGGACTTTCTGAATAGTGAACCTTTCTCACTTTTTGATTTATAAACCTTCAAAATGACGAACCTCATTTCATTTTCAGATCAACGAACCTTCGGAAAATGAACAATATATTATTTTGATCTAAATCATGAACTTTCGGAATAATGATTCTTCAGAAATGCGAACCTTCAGATAAACAAACCATCGGAATCCCGGGAATGGCAAAACTTCGGAATAAGGAGCCTTCGGAGTAGCGTACTTTTATAGTAAGAAAAGAACTTTTGGAATAGCGAACTGTAACCAAATCCTACACCGTCATTTTCTCCACATGTGTGACAACACAAACAACTTTATGCTCTTTTTAAAATGTAATATTTAAACGAAATTAAAAAGGTATTCTCCCATCTCACATAGCTTTCCAGCGTATGATGAGGATTCAACAAACAAAATTTTTTATGCGTGGTTTCCTTCTTTTCCTTATACATTGCATATTATATTTGTTCGGTTATAATGAAATTTCGTTAAAACGAAAAAAAAAAAAAAAAAAACAAAAAACTGCCGGTCCTGAGCATTTCGTTTTAACGGGAGTGCATTGCACATGAACACACACGAGATAAATCCCTTGTAATGAGAGAAAGAGGAAAGGTGAGTAATGAATGACAGGAATAGACTACCTTCACGGTGGACAGAGAAAAGCGAGAGGGAAGAGGAAGATGATGGGTCAAAACCAGGGCACGTGAGGCATGAGATATAAGCTCCTCAAAATAAAGAAGTGTTACATGGAGTTGTTGTAAACCATTGTGGCTAAAAAAATATTGCAAAAAGTATAACTCATTCTGAAGTGTAACATTTCTTCAAAATGTCTTTAATTCAATGGTAAAGGCATTCAAACTTAAAGGGACTGTACAGTACTGGTTGAGGTGGGGATTCATGTTTTGAACATTCTTCGGTGAGATAGTGAGAAACATCTCATGAAATATGAAAGAGCATGTAATTTTTAAAAGGATTCAACGTTTATTTGATGAAAATTGGTGTTCAAATGGCTGATATCCAAAAAAAGTGATAATAATAAAAGGCGACATGCCCCACCTTTATTAGGATCTCTTTGTTTCACCTTGTTTTTGGATATCTCAGCCATTTCAAAACCGATTTTCATCAAATAAACTTTTGATACCCCTTAGAATTGCATGATCTTTGACATCTCATAGAGTGCTTTCTGAATATCTCGCAAAACGTTAAAAGCAAAATTCTCACCTCGACCAGAACTGTACATACCCTTTAAAACTTCTTTTATACTATACTATCAAGAGAAATCCGAAATTTCGGAACAGTAAAAGAAAATACAGATTTAGCGAAAATAGTTTTGGTGAAAGGCATTGACATTTACTGGATTACCGGGTAGGATATGAAGGGACAGCTTCGTGTTTTATGAACATAGAGTCAGAATAGTAGAGCAGATAAGCCGAAAAATTGTGCAAAATTTGACTAAAGCATGAAACTTTCACCAGTGTTAGTACATGTTACGAGATTCATTTTAAGATCGGGAGGTAAGTCTGAATTGACCTCTGATGACCTCCAAAGGTCAATGACCTCAAAATTTGATAAAAATTGATATTTTGCGTCATTGATTAATGTTAAATATGGTAATGATGTACTAAAACTCATTTTCGTTACAGTGAAATTGTCTTCATGTTCCATAGAACCCTGACAGGTTTCTACCTTTGACCTCTGATGACCTCCAGAGGTCAATGACCTCAAAATTTGATAGAAAATGACATTTTGCGTCATTGATTAATGTTGAATATGGTAATGATGTACTAAAAACTCATTTTTGTTACATTGGAATTGTCTTCATGTTCCATAGATCCTTGACAGGTTTCTACCTTTGACCTCTAATGACCTCCAGAGGTCAATTATTGACCTCAAATTATCAGAATTTTGATATTTGGTGCAATTGGTTGATGATAAACATAACGCTGTCCTAAAAATTAATTTGTGTTACAACTGAATCTTTTTCCTATTCCTCAGATCAAGGGAAATTATTTACGCGTCTCTGCCTTTCTGAGGACTGTGACAGGTCAATGACCTCAAAATATCAAAATATTGATATTTGATGTATATTCAATGGTTAACTGTTTACCTGGTGTGCAATCATGCATTATGCTATTAGCATATACTCCATTGTATAAGAAGTGTCTTCTCATTCCACAGAACATTGGTCATTACCCTGAGTATATCCAACTTTGACCTCTAAGGACAATGTGAGGTCAGACTTTTAGAATATCACTAAAAATTTGTGTAGGATTGCAAATATTGATGTTTGGCTTCATTGGTTTAATCCTAAATGTTTAATCATGTACAAATCACGCCTTGACGTTATAATCAAAGTATGTATGCACATTCCAATTTAAAGCATTGGTTCATAGTAACAGGTCTGAGGAATGTGAGCGGTCAATTATTTCAGAAATGAAGCTTACGTGTCTTCAGTGATGGCAGTGACCTCAAATATAATATTTGTTTGGGTAAGTTATGCAGACTATAGCTTGCATGAAATTATATGCAACATTATCCAATTTACACTGGACAAAATTTGTACGCTTAAACATGGAAGGTGGGGAGAGGAGTACCATATTTTGGGTTGATGCTTAATAGTTTGTGAACAGGCATATGGCAAAGTCCCTTGAACTGGATGAAAGGGTGACAGATGCTAACCAGAAAACAACAGGCCCACCTCATCAGCGATGTACGTCACGAGTCAAACAACCCGACTCGTACAGCCCATGAGTTACGCAGCCCACGAGTCATACATCCCGTGACCTAAACACTAGATAAACAAGGTCAATGAGCTCGGCATCAAATATAATAGGCCCACAAGCTGTGCGGTCCGCGAGCTCGACACTCGAGGAAAACAAAGCCCACGAGATTAATATATGTATTACATCAGAAAGCTTAATCTATTCAGTGTAGGTCTTGTGGACCTCCCCCTCCCCCCCCCCCCCCCTCCATGTGTCGGATTCGTATGGGCCTGGTTTGCCTAAGTGTCAAGCTCATGGGCAATGCTACCTAGTTTCCAGCTGGCGGGCCTGTGTTGGTCAGTGTCAAGCTCGTGGGCTGTATGGTTCCGGTGAATGACTCATGGTCCAGGAGCATACAGTGACGTCATGGACCATTTGGAAGGCGACATACTGTGAGGCATAACATGCATTCCACATGAAGCAACCCTGTGTCTTGCAACTTGCTATTGTCATCCAATTAAGTTTGGGTCATTACGTCAGGCAATTTTGGGCATTTTTTCAATGACCTGTTTAGGAACCTCAATTCCAAATAGGAGTGGAACTACTATTTACTCTAATTGTCTTCTTTATGCTCGATACTCCTTAACACTTGGGCCTGGCCAAGAGTTGTGCCCCCATGCCCAAATATTGGTTGTTTCCAATATGCCGCCATCCGGTTTGCATCATATGTGTGAATCAGGGTACGCTGGCAGCGGGTAATATCACCTGCATGATCCGGTTAAGACTCTCTGCCAGCAAGTGGTGATTCAGTGTAACCTGCTGAAATTGGTCTAGATCTATACCCTCGATCTCTTTTAAGACAGGGCAGCATCTGCGTCTTCAGTGAAGCACGCGATCGGCACACAGATCTCCTCCACGACTAAACTGGATAGACATCCTGTAGTCAGACCAGCGTTCTTATAGGTCCACAGCCACTGTATGCGATCATCAGAGTCTTCCAATGGCAATATCTAAACAGTTTGGGTGAAGGCAAGCTTTTGTCTCTATGATGAGTGCATTGCACATAGAGTACAGGATGCACGAGCTGATAAGAAAGCTTCTTTTTGAATCGCGGGATATTCTACACTCCTTTCTCAGGCAGAGGTTCTGAATTATCAGGTCGTGCTCAGTCTGCACACAGTGAGCTGAACACCATATCAAGTATACGTGTGTAATGATTGTGTGTAATGATATGGGAAAAATGCATGGAAAAATCAAAATACATGTTTATGTATTTTACGTGGAATCAGTTCCTGTCTGTTGTCTTAATTGGAAGAAATGCATCAATCTTGCATGTTGTTGTCCATCACGAGTATAATATATGGAACGTGTTGATCAAAGTTTTTGTGATGTCGGAAAATGCGAGGCTGTATTGCAGGTGGCCTATTGAAGGTGGCCTTCAATTTGTTTTTCAGAGTATATTGGCATGTTTAACAGACTGTAACTCACAAATATGCCTCTTGAAATGTTTTGAAAAACTTCTGCTTGCTTTTACATGAGCGGATGATTATCAGTTGTTTTTTCTGCTTTTTCATTTTGTGTGAAACAAAGTATTGTTTCTCTTCAAAAGATAGCGTGCCAATTAATCTGCACTTACTGTTAGTGCTCTATCGGCCCTATAAGACATTCAAACCCACCTTCAGCCTAGACATCCGTAGACGTTGTGGTGTCGAGCGGGATCTGAACATCTCCCATGAAGCGAGACTTCTCTTTTCTTTTCTTTTCCCCACTAACAATGTGAAACAAAGATATCCGTAGGCATTGTAGTATGTAGTCGTGGTAGAGCGAGACTTCTCTTTTCTTTTCTTTTCCCCACTAACAAACAAGTTTTCAATAGCAGGAAACATAATAGAGGTATTCGCACATACTGTTTACATTTCCCATCACATGCATTTTAGCGTGCCAATTAATCTGCACTTACTGTTAGTGCTCTATCGGCCCTATAAGACACTCAAACCCACCTTCAGCCTAGACATCCGTAGACGTTGTGGTGTCGAGCGGGATCTGAACATCTCTCATGAAGCGAGACTTCTCTTGTCTTTTCTTTTCCCCACTAACAATGTGAAACAAAGATATCCGTAGGCATTGTAGTATGTAGTCGTGGTAGAGCGAGACTTCTCTTTTCTTTTCTTTTCCCCACTAACAAACAAGTTTAGCAAGAAACATAATAGAGGTATTCGCACATACTGTTTACATTTCCCATCACATGCATTTTAGCGTGCCAATTAATCTGCACTTACTGTTAGTGCTCTATCGGCCCTATAAGACATTCAAACCCACCTTCAGCCTAGACATCCGTAGACGTTGTGGTGTCGAGCGGGATCTGAACATCTCTCATGAAGCGAGACTTCTCTTGTCTTTTCTTTTCCCCACTAACAATGTGAAACAAAGATATCCGTAGGCATTGTAGTATGTAGTCGTGGTAGAGCGAGACTTCTCTTTTCTTTTCTTTTCCCCACTAACAAACAAGTTTAGCAGGAAACATAATAGAGGTATTCGCACATACTGTTTACATTTCCCATCACATGCATTTTAGCGTGCCAATTAATCTGCACTTACTGTTAGTGCTCTATCGGCCCTATAAGACATTCAAACCCACCTTCAGCCTAGACATCCGTAGACGTTGTGGTGTCGAGCGGGATCTGAACATCTCTCATGAAGCGAGACTTCTCTTTTCTTTTCTTTTCCCCACTAACAATGTGAAACAAAGATATCCGTAGGCATTGTAGTATGTAGTCGTGGTAGAGCGAGACTTCTCTTTTCTTTTCTTTTCCCCACTAACAAACAAGTATAGCAGGAAACATAATAGAGGCATTCGCACATACTGTTTACATTTCCCATCACATGCATTTTAACATCGGAATTTTCATGTACACATTTTGCCTGGAAAAGAATTACCAAGAACTTTTCAACACAATACATGTTCAAAAGAAGCCATTTGGTTCATATATAATTTACTCGACAGAGTGACTTATAGGGGCCTACTTATCACTGTCCACGTACTCGAACAGTTTTCGCTAAATATACAAGCGGATGTTCACAAGACTGCAAAGAGTAGAATGATTTGCCCCTTAACATGTCAGACTACTACATCTCTTGAAATATCTTCAAACGTAAATTAAAGTCATTCCTCTTAAATGATTACTCTCGGTCGACGAATGAGGTCCTCGTCTGCATGTCATTGTCGATCTCGTCAGTGTGACTGCATGGGCCGTCCGTTGAGCGGTCTGCCGTCACGCTGTCAGTAGGCCTATTCTCTTCGTCACCATCACTCTCCACTTTGTATCAGTCTGACAGGGCGCTTCAACATCTCCGATGACACCAGTTGACTATTTGGAGTTTGTAATTGCACTCCAAATTGGCGTAAACCAAAGTTTTGTGCTATCGTGACTCCTAGTTTTTCCTAATGTCCTGCTGCTCGCCGGTTCAGTCATGACAGTCAGATCCTCATCACATTCACAGCGTAGGTCGATGGTGCATTCGGCGTCGATAAAGATTAGTTGGTTGACTTGGAGGGGGGGGGGGGCATGATGTACCAAGAAAGGGGAACTCCTGACTTTATCTCTGTGGTCTCCAACTATTCTCAAAGTTCCTCAAAATTCCAAAATACTCTGCAGCCTTTGCTTCACTACATAGTGTGAAGCCGCTCCCACTGTGCTTGCCACTCTAACTGATTTCTCGGCTGAGACATGTTTTTTTATAACTAATTTACTAACAAACTTCCTTTCCCTAAAGCATTTCATTGGCTCAATCTTACATTGGGGTGTGGCGTTCACTGGAAATTAATTTCTTACCGGTCAAATGTTCAATTTGCTCCTCCTATTCGTTTCTGTGAAAACTCAATTTTCTATGATTCATCTCAATTTCTGATTAACTCGCCCACTGTCTTTTAGTTTCTTCATTCACTTGTTCTCTGTAACCACTGGTAAAGACTTTATTGTTTCTTGGATATCAAAATGATAAACCAAATGAATATTAGTGTCCTTATGGCAACCAACGTCATCGTTGTTCTGGGTCATTATCCCTGAATTTGTCTTTGGAGTTCCTGTTTGACCCACTCCACTAAACAATAAATGCTAAAATAGAGGGATAAATTCTGGCAGGAGGGCCACCTTCCAGCTCAGAGGGTCATTTATGTTTGGGGATCAGAGGGCAAAAACAAGTCATCACGTCATTCCCCGTAATTTGGCGCGGGGCTTTGGGGATGGAGAGTGCTGACCACTAGCGGGGAAAGTAGCCAACATCAAACTCATAAATTCCTATGACCATAGACTTTTCTTGGAAGAGGTGGTTTTGACACACACACACAAAAGAAAGGAAATAGCTGGAAGGAACATAAACGGTTTCATAAGGGCTTTTTACACTTGTAAATTTTTGCTTAGTCCCGTACCAAAGGTGGGGCTAAGGGGGGGGGGGGGGGGGGGGGGGGGGCTTAGCCCCACCGCTTGTACGGGACTATCCTTAGCCCACTGTTTACACTCGTTTTTGCCAAAGTGGGCTAGCCCCACCGATAATCCCGTACTATCTGGCCCTGCAAAATAGCAGGGTTAGCACCGCAATTGCGGTGCCAAGCAAGTGAGTGTAAACAGAACGAAAAAATAATCCGGGGCTAAGCAACGGAGACGAAGTCCGACCCCCACTGACCAATCAGAAACGAGGTAATCAAGTGCTGCCGGTGCGTGCGTGTACGTGTACAGTGCACAGCGTAATCATGAATATTAATGTGGTTTGGAAAGTCCGGGGCTAAGAAATACGAGTGTAAAAAGGTCAGTTTTCTCCTTAGCCCCGGACAAGAGATAGTACGGGACTGATTGGCCAGTGTAAAAAGCTGAAACAATTGATACGGGACTAACGATAGTCCTGGGTCAGAGAAAGTCCGGGTTAAGAAACACAAGTGTAAAAAGGGCTAGGAAAAGGACTGCAGTGTTGTTTTCCTTTACTCTCTATCCTATTCTATTCTATTCTATTCTATTTTATTCTTTATTATAAACACGTGCTAGTAGCCATCTGGGCTACAATTGTGTTTGTTTTGTACATCCTCTAAAGGTCACCAGAGGTCAGAGGTAGAGCCTTATCTGTGCTTTTTGGAATATGAAGACAATTTCTTGTAAAACAGGTATATGCTTGTTTTGTACATCTTAACCGTGTTTATCATTAACTAATGACACTACAGATCAATATTATGATATTTTGAGGTCATTGACCTCTAAAAGGTCACCAGAGGTCAGAGTTAGAAACCTGTCTTTGCTCTTTGGAATATGAAGACAGTTTCATTGCAAAACAGATATGCTTGTTTTGCACATCTTAACCATGTTTATCATTAACTAATAACATCACAGATCAATATTATGGTATTTTAAGGTCATTGACCTCTAAAGGTCATCAGAGGTCAAAGGTAGAAACCTGTCAATGCCCTGTGGAATCAGAAGATTTGTAGTACAAATGCATATTTAGTGCAGCGTAACCAAGATCTAAGCCTGTCATTCACAAATGCCTCCAAACATCAATATTCTGATATTTAAAGTTCATTGACCGCTGGAGGTCATCAGAGGTCAAATCAGACTTACCTCCCGATCTTAAAATGAATCTTATGGTATGTACTAACACTGGTGAAAGTTTCATACTTTAGTCAAATTTTGCACAATTCTCGTGATTTTGAGGGCTTAACCGCTCTACTAGAATACAGAGGGAGAAATTAAGCTTGTACATAAATCGTCCTAAATGCAAACGATACAAATCGTAAATCCTTAAGATGTTGTTTTCATAAGATGATGTCTCAGTATGGCATCTCCGTGATTCCTGGCAAATAATACAAAGAACTTCGTTTTCTGTAGTAATGATATCCTTTTTATTAAAAGTAAGAGTCGGGGTGGGGGTGGGGGCAGTGACCCGGGAGGTAGTTACCCAGGGAGTAATTGACGTGGTGCACTGTCCTGGGGGTAATTTTCCTCTTGATAGTTATAGGGGAGGGGAAGTTGTAGGCCTACTTATCCGGGGTAATCATCCATGGGGAGTTATCGGAGGGGGTAGTTATCGGGTGGAAGTTATCTGGGGTCTAGTTATCGGAGGAGGGGGTAATTAATCTGGGGATAATTATCCTGGTGGTAATTATCGGGGGGGGGGGGTAGTTATCCGGAGGGTAATTATCCGGGGGGTAATAATCCGGGGGGGGGGTAGTTATCCGAGGGGTAGGGGGGTAGTTATCCTGGGGGTAGTTACCCAGGGGGTAGTTCTCCTGGGGGTAGTTACCCAGGGGGTAGTTTTCCAGGGGGTAGCTATCCAGGGGGTAGTTTTCCGGGGGGTAATTATCCAGGGGGTAGTTATCCGCGGGGGTAGTTATCCAGGGGTAGTTATCCGAGGGGTAGTTATCCAGGGGGTAGATTTCCTAAGGGGGAATTGCCCTGGGGTGATTGCCCTAGGAGGGTAGTTGTCTTGGGGGTAGTTGTCCCAGGGGGTAATTACCCTGGAGGGTAATTGCCCTTGGAGGGTAGTTGTCCGGGGGGTAGTTGCCCTAGGGGGGAATTGTCCTGGGGGGTAATTATCCGGGTGGTAGTTATCCGGAGGGTGGTTTTTCAGGGGGTGCTGTTCCTAGACCCGTATAGTAGGCATTTGTTGTCGTTTTTACAGCGTTTCCTAATAAATGCCTATAGCGAAAACCCAACACAACTTTTATCAAGGAGGGAAGGGAACTTAAATTTAAATATAACATAGTTTACAGAAATCAGACATGTAAATATGGCAATCATATACATCCGCACGGCCGATTGTAATCTCTTACTTTTATTATCAAACGTGATCGCCTGCATTTACGTGCTTTTTTTTTCTAATTTCTTGAACTTTCCCTCATTCTCTCTTTTTTAAAAACAATTGCTCGAAACATTTGAAAATCGTAACACAGTCTGCTATCACAACATAATATTCCATTTGATTTGTCACTTATTGTTGGTCGGGTGACGCCAAATGTTGGAATCTCGAGCGATGATACACGGCATTTTGTTTGTTGGTTTTCGTCTCATCGCTCAAAAGAATTTTGCCTACGATTACAGAAGTATCATCTACAAGACATAACTGATGGTTTACAGAAGTGATCATCAATTCAGTAAGGATTAGTCAAGTCATGAATTCACTTTACCCATCATGTCTAATCGAACCACGACATTGTTTGGGTAACCGTGCCTTTTTTTTCTCATAGTTCAAACTAATTCTTGACATAATCAAAACAAATAATTCTTTATATAATTTCTCAAAATACTCGAAAGATGGCCTAGGTCAAAACTTTCTACAAAGATTGCGTACGGCAATCTTTACTAGCCTAAACAAGTTTTCTAGAGCTATCAGTTCCCCCTATGACGATGACTTCGATTGCGTTTTGAACTTGCATCGAACTACTTTCAAAACAGCTATTACCTTTATAGTTCAATTAATAAACCAGTCTTTTGAATTCATAACCAACATTCGTAATCGTAACCATACAGTAACATAATACTGCATGTCAATAAAAGTTGGAAAATGTAAATGCTATGTCAGTAGCGCAGAATAAATGAGTAACGATTATCTTCATACATTCTTATTCCTAAGTGATGTCGCTGCGAAAATGGTTTGACGACTGCTTCAAGCAAATAAAATAAAAAGGAATGGGATTTACTTCTAATGATAGTGCCACGCCGTACAATGCATTTCACTGTATTTGGTAACGTTTCGTTACGTTTCTGTGCGCTTTACGTACGGAAAATAAAAGGCAGATTGATGCTATTAATAGTCCAGGCGCAGGGACCCAGAAAAAATGACTTCGTTCAACCCACCCCGCAGAAAAGGTTTGACTGCATAGGGTGGTCGGTTGGACTCTCTGGAACACCCCTAGGTAGTATGTGATTCGAAATTGTGGTATCAATAAAATTTTACAGGCCATTTTAGTTGCGACAAGACCTTATTGTTCGAAAAAGAGTCTGCGCACGCCAAGACTACTACACGCACCACTAGCACTGCTACAGGCGCCAGTGCCAGTGGTGAGTGTAGTAGTCTTAGCGCACGCAGACTTTTTCCTCGGCAAACAAGGGTTTTTGCCAGCAAACTCACTAGCTGAGGTCAGTGTAGTTTAGTTTCTAGCCGTTTTTATTTCGTGTATATTTTTTCCGAGTTGCAGCAAGCCGAGTGAGGTTGTATACCTAGTGATTGTGACCCCAAACCGTTCGGGCGTCGCAATCACCGTCGCAAAACACCGTAAACCATATGTATATATGTTGCTAGAGATGTCAGCAAAACAATGGGATACATTGTAAGTTAAAATATTGTGCATGGTTACCATGGTAACCAGATGTATACAGGTGATTGATAATCCAAAAAATGCCTCCAACTGCTGCAAACTTTGGTATTTTTTGTTCAGTTTTTTTTTGTAGATAGGTGAATTAAAAACAAATATTTCTATTGATTATTGTTCAAAAAAGTTTTTTCCTGTTGCCATGGCAACCAGTAATATCCAGTCAGGATTCAGCTGTCAATACTTAAGAACTAATGCCCATATTTTCAAAAAGCTCAATAAGCATGTCATTCTGCATAATTGTACCATTTACCGTACTTTTAACACATATTTGACTTCAAATTACAGGCAAATGTTGTTTCCAGCAATGTATGGACACAAAATTCCCTTCAAAATCTCTGTTAATACAGAGAGCAAAGCCGACGATATTCTGATATTAGCTTTTTAGAGTATATATTTACAGAGAAATTGTTATTCGAAACAACCTTGGAAAAGAGCAGAAGAAAGCAATTGATTGTTCTTGTTCTTAAAGGAAATTTATTCAAGAATGCAGATAATTCCTTTCTAAACAAGGAATATACATGTACACTGCATTATCCATCAATGGAATTAAAAGCGTACTTTTCGTTGGTAAGCTATATATATTTGGACAACTTGTGGTGATATTTCATAATCAAGTTCGAATTACCAATTCTTTGTTAAATATGAATTCAATTTTTCATTTCTTGTTAAGCCTGTTACTAGAGCTCACAGTGTGATGGATTGACTTTCAGTACTTCGTTATATATATATATATATATATATATATATATATATATATACATATATATATATATATATATATATATACAAGTATTTTAGCTTTATTTTCAACAAGTTTATTTGTGGATCGAGGTATTTGTGAATCAGGGTATTTTAAGGACGTCTCAGGGTCAGACAATTCAGACAACTTTCTGTCTCAAATATACCATCAGCATACAATGTTTGTACCACACCAGTGTGCGATTAAAGTGAAAAAAAAAAATCTCGAGTGTAAATACTTTGTCGTGCTTTTCGGGGACTGTAAGTGCACGAAATTTGAATCATTCTGTTTGTTATAGGTTATATCTAAAGTGTAGATACATTTTTTGGTGCTTTTCGTGGACTGTAAGTGCACGAAATTTGATTCATTCTGTCGATATAGGGTATCATTATTTGGACAACTTATGGTGATATTTCATAACCAAGTTCGAATCGTCAGTTCTTTGTTAGATATGAATTTCTTGTTATGCCTGTTACTAGAGCTCACAGTGTGACTGACTTTCAGTACTTTGTTATACATTACAGTACAAGTTTTGTAACTTTTTTGTTCAACAATTTTATTTGTGGATCAGGGTATTTTAAGGACATTTCGGGCTCAGATAACTTTCTATTTTCCACAGTCATTTATAAGTTTGCCACAACAAAGTAGGATAAAGTGAAAAAAAATATCTGGAATCCAGACACGTTTGTTTATTTTGCCTTACGTGCTCATGATCACCCATTGTAGGTCGGGTCTTAACCCTATAAAGCCCAAGCTATTTTGACCCCTTCCAGGCCCAAGGGGGGGGGGGGGGGGGGGGGGGGGCGGCACATTGTGCCCCCTACATAACTTCTTTATTATATGATGTATGACCGTCATATTTGGCACATGGGTAGAGCAACTCATGCTCTACATGACCCAACATTTCTCAAGGTTACCCACTGAGGGCACTATTTCCCAAAATATAAAAAATACATAGAGAATATGCTAAAATCATGTTTTTTCTTTCTATTTCTTTATCCCCAGTAAATATGTTGTTATTTTATATTAATCATTTTCATATTTACTACAAAGGAAGAGCAAGTCAACGTTCACTATCTGTTATGGTTGAAATTTCTCAAGGTCAACATGTGGGGGCGTAATTCATTACAATATAAAGAAATATATGAAACCTATTACGTATTGCTTGGAATGGGTGCATATATTGGTATCACATTTCACATTTTCAAAATACTGAAATTTTAAGTTTACAGATTGATATTATGATAAACAAATGATATTCCAGGCAAAGCTTGTGTGAAGATAACACAAAATAAAAAGGTAATCTTTGAAAAATGCTGTATTTTCGATTATTTCTATTATATCTATTGTTTGATGCCTACATTATATAGAAAATAAAGGAAATAATAAGAAGACCATTTCAGGGTAATTCTCAACCATAATTACTTCACATTTCTTTCCTTTAGCAAACTATAGTCAAGAAAACCCCAATTTCATCCATAATTATATTGTTAACTGAAATTGAAACAGAAAATCATACAAAATCTGACTAACATGGTTGTCAGTTTACGGTTGCCATAGCAAACAGGAATATCGGACATACCTAAATTATATATCAAAATTTTTGTAATAAGATTTTAGGAAAAGCCACCAAATTTGGTTGAAATCGGGTAAAGGGTTTAGGAGCGGCAAATGAAGATATGGTAGGGGGCACAATGTGCCCCCCGGGCTTTATAGGGTTAAACTACCCACCTCAACACTACAAAGTTAACCTGGATAAAACGGATAGGACCCCTAAGATTTTCCCTCATTATCTCCTTAATAGCATTAATTCATTACTGCACGTTTTAATACAAATTTACATGTCATGACTTTTCATTTTATTTTTTTATTTTTAACCCTAGCTTACCAACGAAAAAGTACGCTTTTAATTCCATTGATGGATAATGCAGTGTACGTGTATATTCCTTCTTTAGAAAGGAACTTATCTGCATTCTTGAATAAATTTCCTTTAAGAACAAGAACAATCATTTGCTTTCTTCTGCTCTTTTCCAAGGTTGTTTCGAATAACCATTTCTCTGTAAATATATACTCTAAAAAGCTAATATCAGAATATCGTCGGCTTTGCTCTCTGTATTAACAGAGATTTTGGAGGGAATTTTGTGTCCATACATTGCTGGAAACAACATTTGCCTGTAATTTGAAGTCAAATATGTGTTAAAAGTACGGTAAATGGTACAATTATGCAGAATGACATGCTTATTGAGCTTTTTGAAATCATGGGCATTAGTTCTTAAGTATTGACAGCTGAATCCTGATTGGATATTACTGGTTGCCATGGCAACAGGAAAAAACTTTTTTGAACAATAATCAATAGAAATGTTTGTTTTTAATTCACCTATCTACAAAAAAAAAAACTGAACAAAAAATACCAAAGTTTGCAGCAGTTGGAGGCATTTTTTGGATTATCAATCACCTGTATACATCTGGTTACCATGGTAACCATGCACAATATTTTAACTTACAATGTATCCCATTGTTTTGCTGACATCTCTAGCAATATATATATATGGTTTTACGGTGTTTTGAGGAATTATTCATGAAATAACTGCAAAAAACTGTGATTATGTTGTAATTTTCAGTGCCAGCCGCAACCGACCCCAGTCTAGTTTCTAGTCGTTTTTATTTCGTTTTCATCTCTCCGAGTTGCAGCTTGCGCATGTGTAGAAGCCCACTTTATTGTGCTAAGCCGAGCGAAGGCGCATACCAAGTGATTGCGACGCCCGAACGGTTTGGGGTCACACTCACTGGGTATGCAACCTCACTCGGCTTGCTGCAACTCGGAAAAAATATACACAAAATAAAAACGGCTAGAAACTAAACTACAATGACCTCAGCTAGTGAGTTTGCTGGCAAAAACCCTTGTTTGCCGAGGAAAAAGTCTGCGTGCGCTAAGACTACTACACGCACCACTGGCACTTGCGCCTGTAGCAGTGCTAGTGGGGCGTGTAGTAGTCTTGGCGTTCGCAGACTCTTTTTCGAACAATAAGGTCTTGTCGCAACTAAAATGGCCTGTAAAATTTTATTGATACCACAATTTCGACTCACATACTACCTGGGGGTGTTCCTGGAGGTCCCATCTACCACTCTGTGTGGTCAAACCTTTTCTGCGGGGTGGGTTGAACGAACTCCTTAATTAAGGCCCGTACAGGAATTAGCGCCTTGACTATAACATGCTAACACACAACGCATTCAAACATGTTTTTTTTCTTTAAATAAAAATACACAGTGTACAATATAATGCTTTAGTATACGTTTTGAAACTTTGAATTTGCGAGTCCTTTATAAAGTTATAAGCAGGGTTATTACATTATCAAGCAAAAATTAAAGTATTTAGGGATTCGGATTTGCGCAGAAGACTAACAGTGCTATATATGGCGATCGTTCGCAACAGAGACAATCCTCTTCATTAGATATACAATGTAATTCTGTCTTCATGAATTGAAAGAGAAACGAAAAGAAGTCAACTTTTTAACTTCATTTAGCTTTCTCACCAACTGAACTTAATTTGATCTGCCATGCATGACATCGCTGTGTGTTCTATTAATTCTATTGAATTATTTGATCGGCGTGCTTGTTTTTTATGCAGAATATCACAAGTAAGTTTAATTCATTGAAGTTCATAATGTTTGTACATATGGCGTGTTCGTTGTTTTGTATTTTCATTTTCATAATATATCATTTGTCCATTATCTGATTCTGACCACGAAAATATGGCGACTGTTCAAATGCGGAGCATGTACTGGAAAAATGTAATGTCTCCTGCCAGTATAGACAAACTAAATTCTAGTCTATCCCCGCTTTAAATGGAAATGAAAAAATGACGAAGTTCGTCTTTCAGTAGATTTCAACTGTTTTGTATAGTGCCTGATTCATGTAATGGACACAATTCTTCAGCACATAAGCAATCACACAACTTTCGGGAATAGATGTATGTCTTAATGATTGTATCTCATGGAAGAAAACTCGTCTCCTTGCCTGAATTTTAGCTTCTTCCTGTTCAAGCCTGAAAGAAATAGTTGAACATCAATCGCAATCACTATATAAGAGAGGCACATCGTTAAAAGTAAGCACAGGAGTACTGAGACATACTACGAAATAAAAACGGGCCTTTTATCACTATTGACAACGCATGACATTGAAATGTGTTTTTTTATCCTTGGGGGAGGGGGGGGGGGGGTTAATACAATGGATTATTCTGAAGGTTCGTTAATCACACAAGGAAACATGGTTCGCTATTAGCTTAGGTTCGTTAACAAGAAAATTAAATGCGGTTCCTTTCCGGTGGTTCCTTTACCCGAAAGTTATTTATTTATTTATTTATTGAAACATATTTATACAGGATAAAAACGATCAGCTAAAAGCTGTTTTACATCGAAGTCCTGTGTAAAAACAATGCATTTTCCTGCACAGGGGATACATGTATATACTATAAAAGAGAGACCATCAAAAAGCGAAGAAAAAAAAAATCATTTTCAACAGATTTAGAACAAAAAGGACTGCCGGACTGGGATACAAATGCACAATTCGTTAAAAAAAATATGAAAAATGCTAAGTTGTGGAGTATATTCTGCCCACTATTCACACCAAACAGAATCAATACACACAAGACTGAAACACGCAGTTTTCAGCAACCCCATTTATACAACACCAGACACTCGGTCAAGCCTACAGTTCACACACGGCACACTCACTTACACACGCGCACACACACACATACACACACACACACAATTACACACGCACACCATCAACAGACACACCACACACAAAACTCACTCGAGCACACACTCGCACCACATGCAGTGATACAACACAAGATGACATATCACAGGCAAATACTCACACAAACAATGCACACATACAATACACATTCTAGAAACACAACGTAATATACAGTACATTAATACGACACTGGCGATGGCATTATACATGTACATAAACGTGTCAATAAAAAAAAAAATGCGATACAACAACCTCCATTTCTATGTATAGGCCTACTGAAATACAGAGATGAAAATGTGTGGTAGGTGACTGGTAAAAAGTGACAGCCCGGCAGTTCAAAATAACCATTATAACAATTAATCAATCAATCATTGAAAATATAAAATCATACTTAATGAAATATCCGAGGAATCCCCGTGCAGGAAAAGCTCACAAAATTCAAATAAAGGAAAAAAAAGTTTACAATCTGCATTGGATATACAAATACACGACATTAGGCAAAATAAAAATGTAGTGACGGCTGTATACATAGATTTCAAGGCATTGAATAACTAAGAACTGCTATTTCACAATATATGTCTTAAAAAAGGTACGTTTGTAAAACCTTTTAAAAGTCAAAAGAGTTGGTGCATTTTGCAATTCAGTGGAAAGAGAATTCCAGGCAATGGAGCCCTAGTATCTGAAAGATTGTTTAAACATTTCATTGTTTGGCTTCGGTAATACTACATTTAACGAATTTGCATTTCTTGTGTTTAGGCCATGTCTATCAAAATACATTTCTACTTCATTGCAAAGCCTGACTGGTGCTGTACCGTGAATGCATTGATACATGAGCATACAAAGAAAATAGTCACGTCGGGTTTCTAGGCTCTGCCATTTCAATTGGTTAAACAATTCAGTCACGCTTATATCACCATATCCAAATTGTTTGGAAACTACACGGGCAGCTCTTTTTTGAATGCGTCGTATAGATTCGCGATTTTTTGCGGAGCAGTTTCCCCACACAGAACAAGCATAGTCAAAACATGGTTGAATGGTAGACTTGTATAGGATGTTAAGTAACCGAGTGTCAAGGGTGCTACTAAGTCGTCGTAAAGAAAACACTTTATATGCTAAGCTTTTACACAGCTGTTTTACATGATTATCCCAAGTCAAATGACTGTCTATGTTAACACCCAAATATTTTACACAATCGACTTGTTTAAGTCTGATTCCATTAAGATTCACATTCAAATCCTTCAAATTAGGTTTAAAACGTGAGGATACAACCATTACATTTGTTTTATCAGCATTAATTTTCAATTTGTTATTTCTATACCAGCTATATATTTCATCAATGCAGGCTTGAAGCTTTATTTCAACATCATTCACATTTTGCCCATAGCTGTAGATTGCAACGTCATCAGCGTATATATTACAGATACCTGAATTAACACTCTGAGTGATATCATTGATAAAGAGCAAAAAGAGTATGGGTCCAAGAACTCCACCTTGAGGGATTCCTATTGTTACTTTGTTTGGCTTTGATAGCTTTCCATTCAAACATACTGCTTGTTTCCTTCCTTTCAGGTAACTCTCAAACCAGCATAATTCAGTGCCATAAACTCCATGATATTGCAATTTCAAAAGTAATAATTCATGTGAAATTGCATCAAAACATTTGGATATATCTAGGAAACACACTGCCACTACTTCACGGGCATTTAGAGCTTCAAGCCAGTCATCAATTATTCTGTGCAAGCACGTAACAGTTGAATGATATTGTAAGAATGCTGACTGTTCAACAGTAATCAATTCATGATGAAGTAAATAAGAAATGAACTGCTTTTGGACAAATTTTTCAAGAATTTTTGCAACGTGAGAGACAACCGAAATCGGTCTGTAATTTGACAAAACTTCTTTATCTCCATTCCCTTTGTAGATAGGGGTGACACGGGAGAATTTCCAATCTTCAAATACAAGTCCAGTCTTTAACGAACCATTGAAAATACCAGTCAAAGTTTTAGATATATATAATGCGGCAATATTCAAAAGTTTACTATCTATATCTAAAATATCTAAATTACTGTCTTTGGGCAGTTCACGTAAAATCTTTAGAACATCATCCTCTTGTATATCAGAGAATCTAAATTCGTAAAGACATTTCGGGTTTTTCCAACATAATGATGCATTATCAAAAGAATTAAAAATTTTCTGCCCAACATTTACAAAAAAATCATTCAATTTATCAGGACTTATTTCATTATGAACACTATTAAGATACTTCGAATTACCCGTGGCTCTATGTAATTCCTTCCAAAGTTTCTTAGGGTTGTTTTTATACTTTTCAGAAACTGATGCTAAATACACTTTCTTTGATTTACGAATTGCATCAGTGACAATGTTTCTTTGTTTCCGATATTCATTCAAAGAAGTAGCACATGTAGCCTTGCGTTTAAGGTAATCTCTCTTATACATCATACCTATAATTTCTGATGTTATCCATGGATTATATTTATTCTTTATTCGAATATGTTTAATTGGTGCATGTTTATCACATATTTTCAGAAATGCATTTATCCAATTTTGCCAAATATCATCACAAATAATTTGAGATGAGAAACCTTGATGATTTGTCAAAACATCACAGTTACATATATCATTGACAAAATCATCACAGTTAAATTCACTGTAATCTCTGAAACGGGCCAATTTATGGCCTGAGTTTCTAGCCGAACACTTAACACACGTGAAAATCATGTAATGATCACTTAGCGAGATCTGTGCAACATCAGTTATAATATGGCTCTCGGGTATTGTAGTAAGTATAAGGTCAATACACGTAGAAGAGGAGGCGGTAACGCGTGTTGGCTTGTGGACAAGCTGATGTAAAGAGAAAAGACATTCTAATGCATGAATTGGTGAGTTATTTCCACCACTATAATCAACATTAAAATCACCCAGAATAATAAATTCCTTGTTATCCATTAATAATTTCTCAAACATACTGGTACATATCTAAAAAAACTCATTTCCAGCATTAGGGGGACGGTATATACAACTTACCAATAAATTCATTTTCTTACATTTCAGTTCGATTAATACTGACTCAATATCATATTCCTCAATAAAATCACTTTTATCGGTTGTAGTTAAAGAACTTCTCACATATAAACAAACACCGCCTCCTCTTTTACACACACGATCCTTTCTTATAATATCATAACCCTCTATCAGAATCTCATGATCTCCAATTTGTTCATGGAGCCACGTTTCAGAAATGCACAAAATATCAAAATTAAATGTAATCAAAATATACCGAATTTCATCTATTTTAGGCAGGAGGCGACAGACATTAATATGTGCTACTTTCAATCCGGTAAAATTTTCCAGTTGAGTACTAATCAAATAATTTGCTTTAATCTCACGACTTATACTGGGGAGCGAGTTGACATTGGGGTGACGTATTTTCAGCCCACATAAATCTGTATTTGGAATGTGACCATCTACTAGGTGTTCATATACTTGTCCATCAGAGTTCAGTGGTTGGGGTTCAGCAGCCTTTTGGCGGTCTCCAGACTGTCCATCCAATCGCGAGGGAATACCCTCCCTTTCGGTCTCCGACGGAATTTCTGATGATGGTGCTGCCAAAAACTCGGCGATGACTCATCGGTGATACGCGTTGTGTTTCCGCGAATGTGTGCTATGTAGTTTATAGCGAGAGCACGAATGCCGAAGCCATTTAGATGTACGCCATCTACCGACAGGTGTGAGCGAGGGTCGATGTTGCTGTTGTCGATGAATGACCAGCCGTGCTTATTAGCTAGAAGTTTGAGACCTCTGTTTACATCTTCCACTTTGCTCAATTCCTTTGTTGTTTCATTTGCGCGATGTATGATCGATGAGAGTGTGATGGCACAAGCACTAGTTTCCTCGACTATCTGGTCAGCCAGAGATGCTAATTTGACAATCACCTCGTTGTCATCGTCATGGGGTAGATTATTCGTCCCCAGATGGAGGAGTATTTCATCAGGCTGATGTTGATTGGCCGCTGCACATGTTGCCTCAAATGCATCCTCTATCCGCGCACCAGGGAGGGATTTGCTAGCAACTCGTCGTCGCTTTGATAATCTCGAAGGTACTATCTTTTTTGTCATTGAGTCACCAATGATTAGAAGAGAGGCTCCTTCTGAAGTCACAGATTGGGGTGTGATTAGCGAGGCATGTTGTACTTTGTGTTTGTCACGGTAAGCTCTCAGTTGTTCGTCAGCACTAGGATATTGGGCAGATGTTTGATGCTTGACACAGTGTATATGCTATCATTGGTAATATGTTTCGGGAGCTTACAACGGAAGTCTTCAGTTCCGGGTTTTCCATAGAAAGTGTTAGTTTTCAAAGAATGTTTGCGTTTTGATTTCGCCATGGTATTTCACAGTGGGATAATATCAATGATGATATCAAAGATGAGATGGTACGGGTAGTCTCATACAATAAGCCAACCTCACCTCGCCAACGGGAAACTCACCCCTGGGTGTTCTTGACGATGCTTTGCTGCAACATAACGTAGTGAAGCATATGGGACTAAGCTGATGAGCACTTCAGTCACATCCAGATCTCGATTTACAACGACCGTGTTTTCCCAGCAAATTTCACATTGATGCGTTTTGATTATTGGTCCTTTTGGTTCCACCATGCACCATTGTTCCTTTCGTGGTTGTATCTCCAGTTTTGAATTTTGATTCTTGCGAGAAATTGGGTGCATTTGCAGGAGGATCGTGTGGTCACTATACACACAGAGAAATTACGGTTCTAATTTGCACCCTAGAGGGTGCATATCGTTGTAACACCAGCGGCTCCATTTAGGGTTCTATTTTGGGGGGTGCTTATTTAGCACCCTATATTTAACACCATATATGGTGCATATTTGCACCCCTCCATTGGGTTCCCTTTCTGCACCCAATAGGGTTCATATCGTTGTAACACCAGCGGCTCCATTTAGGGTTCTATTTTTTGGGGTGCTTATTTAGCACCCTATGTTTAACACCATATATGGTGCATATTTGCACCCCTCCATTGGGTTCCCTTTCTGCACCCCATAAGGTGAACAAAAATTCAGGTGCAAATTTGCACCCTTTCTGGTTCATATCGTTGTAACACCAGCGGCTCCATTTAGGGTTCTATTTTTGGGGGTTCTTATTTAGCACCCTATATTCAACACCCTATAAGGTGCAAATATGGACCTCTATACAGGGTTCCCCTTCTGCACCTCATACCTGCACCCATTATGGTTCATATTGTTATTGTTGTAATTTTGCACCCTATGGGGTGATAAAGTCACCGCAATATAGGATACAATACAATTTGCACACGTCTCTATATAGGGTTACCTTTCTGCACCCCATATGGTGAAAATTATAACCTTTTTTTTTAACCAAAATAATTATATACTGGATGCCTTCACTGACTTCACAAACAATTACCTAAGGTAACACTCCAGACATGAAGCAAAATAGCATGCATAGATTTACACACAGTTTCTCAGTCAATTAAATCCACAATCTTTCGAAAACTGAAGTCAGAGACTTCAATTCAACAACAAATAGAACATAAACATGATGAATACAGTGCATACTTACATATAAATTATTAACATTTTAATATATGTCTCATGGAAGAGGGACAAGTCAACAGCGATTTTCTTTTTCATGGTTTACTTTAAAGTGAACATCAAATATACATTGTATTTCTACAAATTCTAATACGAGATGCATATTTTGTCATAAAAAGGGCAATGTAAATCAAAAATGTATGAAATTTGGTCAGTACATTGAATAAGAAAAAAAAATCATTCTTTCCATCAAATGATTACTTTTTCTTCTTTTAAAGGAAGTTACCACATTGACAAAAAACACTAATTCTTTTTATTTACAAAATCCCAGAAGCTTAATGCAGAGTAATAGTAAACTATGTGACAAATGTCTTTCACATTGTCCTTCTACTTCTAGAATGGATCATAGATATGTACCTTGAATTTACCGGTACATCTTACGTTAATCAAAAGCACCTTTATGACGCTCTTAGACATAAACAGCAATATGTCAACTCTGATTTCTCGTACACAAGTTATTGCCAAAACAACGAAGGGTATGGCAAAGTTCTGTCATATACATGTATAGTTGAAACTCACGACTTGTACTGACATATTCCATCCAATTCCAAGCTTGAGAGCTTGCGAATGTGCCCCATTATACAATTAGTATACTTCACATTTTGTTTTTCATATACGATTACACCAATGATAAGAAAGGTGGAAAAAAAAGAATTAAAAAATGAAGAATGCACATCTAAATTTGGTTACTTTTTTATGCACACAGCTAAAGATATGTCCCAGTTATAAATCTCGGGCAGAATAGCACATCTGAAAACACTTTTCATTGCATCAAATTAACATTAACAATTCCACAGAAAATGTTCCCTCAGAAAGGGGAAAATAAGGTTAACCAATCAGTGTTATGACAAACTGGACATAAAGAGGAAGGAATATGTCTTGTGAGACAAGTTTAAAAACAATTTTTTTTTTGGATACATTGTTTTTTTTTTTTCAAGCGATGGAAACAAGAAGCACATTGTACTCAGTAGACCATAAATATAATTACACAATGTATGCAGTTTATCCCCAACATTCAAAATATTGTAAAGAGCAGTCAATTTTTCACATTTACAAAGCAGGTATTGGTATTGGCACCATCACAAGCATAATGATCAGGAGCAAAATATATCATTATTACTATTATTATTATTATTATCATCATTATTATCATTATTACTATTACCATCAATATTTTACAGAGACTTGTGATCATGCCTGAGAAATACCTCAAGTGTTGATGTTACAGTCTCACAACTCTTCCAATCATTATAACACGTAATTTTCACCAAACCTTACACAAATATATCAGCACTTTATACAACCTACTTAAAGAAAGCTTAAAATTATAATCAGAGTTAGAGGGCAACTCCACCTTCATATAGACCTACTGTACATGTGGATTGAGTGAATGCGCAGCAATAACCCAGTCCGGATATAGCTCATGTGCACATAGGTACAAATGACCTTTCATTTTTCTCAGTTGGTTAGGCACTTCACTCAATTCAAAGTGACATAAATGCAGCAGCTTGCCCACCATAGCCATTTATGGAACTCATATTCAAACAAAGAATGAACCTAACCAATGTAGATGAAGTGACCAGTATGGTTCGTCAATCAACACTTAGGGAATCATCTATTTTATTAAGTGCTGTTTTGAATATGTTAACAAACTTTTAATGTGTGTTAACATTGCCAAATACCAGGCTTGCTGTCAAGTGGATGTACTGGCAGGCACCATTTATAAGGATTCCATGAATAATCCTAGCATTACAGATGCTTATCTCAGTGAAATTAAAAAACCAACCTGTCTCTCGGTACAAATAACCTTTTTCTGCATATGCTCAAACTGGTACCCTGAACTGGCTTATACTATTAGAACACATCAGTAAAAAATTGAAAAGCGGACATTCAGTTCAAAAGTTAATAATCTTTAAATTATTTGTGCAGTCGCAGCAGAGTGAGAAAAGTACTACAGTTTATGATGTCACATGTGTAGAACAATTCAAGGAAAACCTAAAGAGAATTTTTTTTTCTTTTAGGAAAAACATGCACATTTCCTCGACAAGTCACTGGTGTATGTAAGGACAATGATAATAGTTTCTGCCTTCTTAAAGAGTGAAGTCCATTGTTCTTTTATATGCAAAAAAAAAGTAGATACGATATGTTGAGTTTTCTCAGGTTTTGGAACAAACTCTATTTTTCAATCCTTATATACATAAAGGGTTAGTGAGAAAAACCTGCTTTTGTCAAGTGTCACAAAGCTACTCCCCTTATGACATTGCATTGCCAGAGATTGGCCAAAATTGACATACATTGTGTTGCTGTCTACTACAAAAACCAGCAGGCGACTTATTTTTTTTTTGTACCCTACTTAAACAATCAATTCAAAGTGTGCATGTGTTGTTGAAGCACTGAGGCTATCGATGGTGAAGAAATATCTAAACTATGAACAGTACAAACTAACCCAATCTAGTATGAAATATAATGGAAAGCATACTTTGAGTATTTCATATCCATTAGCAGATTCATATTTTCATCCATAATCCACACTCCCCCCCCCCCTAAAAAAAGATAAAAGTGAATAGAAGTCAAGTTCTCTTTAGGTTGTGTTTAAATTTGTAATTTGCAAGTTTGTTCTCTTGTATTTTTCTATTATATATTTCTTCAGAGTATTCTTGTAAATATTCAAGGCCAGTGCATTCTATTAAAGGGAATAACCTGACAACAGTTTAGAAGACAGAATAAATAGTTATCGTTATCTATGAAATTAGACATTTTCACATATATTTTGCAAAAAAAAAAATGCTAATCTTCATTTCATGGAGTGGCTTCATGCTCACCTTCGGCTAAAAACAGGGAGGTGATTACTTTCTGGATTAAAATGGAAAGATGTTTCTAGAGCCGTGGTGTTAAGCAATTCTAGTGGGGGGGGGGGGGGGGGGGGGTGGATTCAATGTGACCCGTCTCAAATTTTATATGGTTTAAACATACATGACATATAGGAGTCTCATTATTATGCCTCCGCCCTGAATGGTGCCGGAGGCATATGTTTTCAAGTTGCCTGTCTGTCTCCCGGTCTGTACGGATGTATCTACGGACAAATTGATGGGCTTTCATCAAACCTGGTTCAGGGATACTACATGATGCTGATGATCTTATTGGCTTTTGGACTATATCTGCTAAAAGTCAAAGAAAAAATTTGAAAATAACTTTTTTGCTACTTCTCTAGTCAGGGAAATCGGTGTACTCGTGTGTACTGGTTGGTTGGCGCATTCAGTTGGGTACAGCAAGGTTTCATCCTCTGCTTTCACAGGAAAGCCGCCTCCCAACTTCTTGTTCTCGTAGTCAAGGTATATCTGCTCCTCTGCTTCAGCAACCTGCAGCTTGGTCTTCATAGCTAATCTCATCTTACGCTGCATAAGTCGAAACTCCTCAAGCTCTAGTTTTTGATGCGTTTCTATAGCTGCCAAATAGTATGCCCTTCTGGCCATCACTCTCAGAAGAACTGGCATGGCTTCCACACTGACTCAACGAGGAACCAGGATTGACATCCTGAACATCTTCCATCTCCAGCTCTGGCATCCTATATGGCTCACCAGTCTCTCGAGGTTGACCTGCATCACTCATCCTGAAGACCATTATTGAACTTGATGCATAGTGAACTCGATAAATAATCAATCAAACACAGGTCCCTTTGGCCCAGTATGAGACCAAGCTAACACCATGCATCAGCATGGATCAGCACGGTTCAACCTGTAATTGAATAGAACAAAGTTCAACATACAATCAATATTGGAATATCTACCTGCTAATTGGTATGGGATCAAGTAGTTGTACTTCTGAAGTGATTTACCGTTTACATACCTTGTTTGTGTGGCTTATTTTATGTCATGTCTAGCACATGCAACTTCTCCAGTGGATATCATCTAAATTCACATATCGTGTATCATTGCTTATGCTCTGTGACTATGGCATTGCTAATTTATAACACACATTCTATTTTCATTGACAGACAACAAGGAGTCAAGGCCAACCTAAATTTTCTGACTTCAATCTTCATACATGTCTTAAATTCTCCTAAATGAACCAGGAACACTATTTTTCTTCATTAGGCACATCATACATGCCTACATCGTTCTTTCCGTCAACTTCACAGAAACCAATATCCAAACTGAGCCTCAACTCGGCTCAAACGTAATAATTCCCATTAACGAAAATGATGCGACTATATCCGGTCACCTACTTACGTACCGTACGTACCTTGGTAACTGCGTCCAGCAGGCCCATACGCACAGCGTAATTACGCTATGCGTATGGGGCTGCTGGTCGTAGTTAGTACCTTGGTAGAGGATTTCCGTGTTACCGTGCACTTTCATTGACTTATTCGCTATGCGTTACTGTACGCGATCGCACTTCTGACATGTTAGTACACATAGTACCTCGATACAACTCTTTCGCATCAATTTCACCACTCAGCATTCTATGAGCATAATTCACACATATCATAATCGATTACTGTGAAATATTTTCAACGGAATTACAGTACAATTATCTACTCACAACGTTTGGCTCATCAAAAAGATTAATTCATCATCCCAACCTCACGGTCGTCTGTCCATTCAAAAGGGGAACGTCAGTAGTATGCACGTACGTATACCGCGCGACCTACGGCGTGGCGCGCGCATGCGATTTTAGCTTTGCCATTGACCAAGTGCTCAACGGTCCACGCGTGCACGCATAATACGTGTACTTGTACTCGTTTGCTTTCTCTCTATGATAACGTCATTGAAATGATTATTCTTGATCCCGGTGCGAGAAGAAAAAACAAATGTTTAATTCAAGTAGTAATTTTTTTAGTACAGTATTACTGATGACACTGTTACTCTTTAACAACGTGTAGTTATATTTTCAAATAAAAATATACGATAATATCCCAAAATAGTGTGGCATTTTAAGCAAACACCTTTCAACAACCACATGTCAGCTTTCGGGAAAGACTATGGAATGGTTCCAAATTAGAACCCTTAAGACTTGGCTCCCTTTAGGGTTCGGATTTGCACCCCTACATCCATCCCGAACCCTATAAGGTGCCACTTAGTTAGATTTGCTCGAAGGGTGCAAATAAGAACCCTAATAGAACCCTAATTTCTCTGTGTGTAGCTATACAAACGGCAGTTTTTAGACTCATGTAATCAAGCAATCATTTTTTCTAATAAGGTTTGTGAATATAAAACGAAGTGAAGAAGGCCTAAGTATTAATTCCGAATATTTGTCAGTATTATTATCTATACTCCAAACTCCAACTGCAAAAGTGATGTAAAAAAAAATCAGCTTAAGCTACAAGATAATGTTTTTTTTATATGCTATGGTATTACAGAAGTGACTGAGAATAAGAAGTATATTTATGATACAATCATTGTAAACCCAACGTGAAGCTGTCAAGCCTACATCAACCTTTGCTTCTGATATACGTATAATATGTGCAGCATTGGCAAGCGTGATAAGCGATGATTACTATGCACGCAACGCCTATAAAGGAAATGTGCCTAATATGGCGGGAATTCAGAATGTTACGGCTGTATAAAGCTGCAGCAGAACAGACGCGAAAGCAGTCTTTGATGCTCTGCAACATTACGACCATGTGCGTAATTTGAGGGTTTTTAGTACACGCAAAGAACACGATCTCAAAAGACGACTATCGTTAATTAACGTCATTGACTTTTTCTACCGATGCTGTCTTTTGAACCCCGCCTACAATAGGTTCTCAGGTTCTATTTAGGTATTGGTACTTGCTAAACGCATCCTCTTTAGTTTCCATTGACAACAACATGGGAGGAGAATGGAAGCGATGAACGCCCTCGCTAAAAGACGCTTCTCGTAAGACGCATTGCGTGCCCGCTTACAATAGGTTCTCAGGCTCTATTTAGGTATTGGTAGTTGCTAAACGCATCCTCTTAAGTTTCCATTGACAACAACATGGGAGGAGAATGGAAGCGATCAACGCCCTCGCTAAAAGACGCTTCTCGTAAGACGCATTGCGTGCCTTTTTTCTTTCTACTGTTTCCTATTGTTTGTGAGTTAAAAACTTGCGGCAAACCACAACGCAGCCGACACGCAACGCGTACCGACTCATTCATGCGGCGGCAGCGGCACGGACACAAACGCGCCGAAGTTTACATTCGGGCTGCCGTATTGGTCAGATTTGTTAATGATAGACCTGTCCTGCGATTGGTTAATTATCTTACATACCCAAGCTATCGCCTTATACGGTAGTACGTGCGATGGAGCGTAAACGCCGTCGCTAAGCGGGACTGTTGTATTGTTTCGTCCCGTGAAAGAAACAGGTTGTGAGCTTGAACATAGCCTGAACTTTGAGAACGATTTTCTCCGTTATTTAGAAAATGGACTGACGTCATGAACATAGTTGATATTCGTTTTAATGATCTATAGGGATGTCGAAATGAGTTGTATTACATATCAGTGTAAAGCTTAGAGTCTGTAGAATTCACATATAGGCATAACTACGATTTCATTTTTTGCGACTTTTGACTCATTCCGACGGAGCGCATCACATATATATATTTGGATTTGGATTATATCGGAATATTGTTCTCCACACGCTCAGGCATGACGGTCGCCACCATCTTTCTCGAGTTACCTAGGGCGCACGCCTGAGAAGCCTGCGAAACGCACTTCGCCGGGTTGGTAAGACAGAACCGAGGGTGGCAACGTGGCCGTTTTGACTGAGCGAGGAAAACAATAAAATTTTTATAATTAAAATAAAAAATATGGTTGGAAATAAAACAAATATGGAATTTGAATTTGTTAAGAAATACTGATAATTAATTTATAGGGAAATATATATATGATATAGTCTGGCAAAAATAGTCTAAATTATGACTGATTGCCATTAAACCTAAAACAACAACAACAACAACAACCTAGCAGCTCAGCGTATGGAGCCAAAAAACAATGCGGTTCGTTCGGGTTTGTTTTACCATTACGTCTTTCAAGATGGCGGATACGATAATTGCACGTATGGTGTACATGTGTATGGTGCACGCATTACGCAATGGCATCCACACGCCATGACCATGCGCATGTAACAGGAGCAGGTGGCGCATCCACACATTTACAAATCGCGTTTTCATTGTTGTTGATTTGATTTTATCATTGCCGACCCTTTTGAAGACAGATAAATGACAGTACTGGCAAAGGTCACGCTTCCTGTTTGTTTTGCTTTTACAAGCCGTGCATATGTTGCCTTGTTTGGTGGTGTTAATTATATTAAAACAAACAAACAAACACGACTCGTTAGTTTCGTGCGATCTTGATGTGTAGTATTTGGATATAACTGGTTTCATGTGACCTCTCCTTTCCTCTCATCTCCCTTTCCATGAGTCAGTCTGCTGTCATGATTTTTACTACATGTACAAGTAGACTATTGTTCTTTTTTTCTTTTCACACGATTACGTACATGATATTTGTTTCACTTCCGTTGTCGAACATTGCGGTAGAATAGTTTGAATAGAAAGGCAAACGAAGAGCACGCACTACAGCGTATAAACCACTATAGCAAGAACAACGGAGCATGTAATCACATGCACGCGTGGACAAAGCATTCCCCAAACGCTGCAACTGGTGTCTCCGAAAGCCGAATTATGTAAATGTGCGTGAAGGCACCAGCCAATCGCATGCGAGACCTTGCGCCGTAGCAACGCTGGGGATATTGGCGCGGCGTTCCAAAGAAGCTCGAAACTGACGAGTGCGATCCAACATAGGGTGATTAAAATTCCATTTTCGATAGGAAAAACGTAGTCTTATGCTACGAAACTTAGTGTAGATGTAGAAAATATATCAAAGATTCGTTTTCCGCAAAAAACCCAAATCGACAAAAATAATGGTAAAGATCTTTGTACCCCGCCTAGGAGGAAATTTGCTATTGCGACTTTTGCCTGAAACCGTTGTCGCGGGTCACAATTGTCTTATGTAATATTGTGGTATGTTATTGTCCGATCAAACATTCTTGTCAACACGCTGCAGATTCCATTTTGGGTCTTGCTGTCAGGCTCTCCGAATTCATCATTATCAATTCCACATTCTACTTCGCTTCCCTCTCTTCCTCTTTCCCCCTTTCTCTCTCTAACTTTCTATACAGAGCTTGACGGCAGGCACCAAATGGCTTGATAGTTGTACATGTTACTTCTTGTGTCTCACTGATCATATCCTGGCGATAGCTTTAATGCAACAACAGTTTATAGTGTATATACCAAAGTAGGCTTTATGATTATGCAAATCATGTTGTACTCCTGAAACCAATGATAGCTCGGTAACAGTAATAGTTCACATTATTTTTTTTTCTTATTTGGCACCCTTACATCATCTGGTCTTATCTACTATCCGTTCTCCGTTTCTTTTTCACAAACACTGATTACTCGGGGCTTACAGCCAAACAAGCTTGCTTTCATGTAGGTCCCGTCATACTTTTCTTTCATCAATCCATCTCGATTTCGAATTTGACCAGTTATTTCATATAATTACTGTGTTATCACCATGTATATTGTTTGTGTTTTGCACATTGTTTACAAGGTGAAAGAACTTGTTTGACTTCTGTTATAATGTCCATAAATGAGAAGTATGGAAATAAAATGAATTAAATTGAATTGAATTGAATGCTGATGCTAATAGTCCGTAAACATTATTCTTCATTGAAAGTCTAAATTGGTAGCACACTTCTATCACCATGATTGAAAACAAAGTTATATAATTTAGCAAATTCAGTCGTGAAGGTCGAGGTGTAATGGTATACAAATGATGCACAGGATAGAGTGTGTTAGTGTAGGCGTGGTGCACTCGAGGGTATTTACAATTGTGAAACATGCACGAGGCGAAGCCGAGTGCATGTTGCACTACATTGTAAATACCCGAGAGTGAGATACGCCTCCACTAACGCCACGAAATAATCCTGTGCATCATTTGTTTTGTAAAATGGGTCGAAAATTCGAAAACTAACATCATTTTTCAGCGTTTTTCACGTACCTTTGTGGGTCAAGACGTCCGAAGATGTTCGTCCTAAACATTTACGCACGTCGCACTCGCGGAAGTCCCGCACATACAGTATATAAGTATAATGGGGGGGGGGGGGCTGGGTTTCCGGACACTTATGTTCCCGCATGAAAACTTACTTATTTTACATAGAATATGCACCCTTTACCTTAAAGACTTGATATAGACTCCTCATATAGGCCTACTAGACAACATACTCTGAAAACGGCGTGAGAATTAACCTGCTAAATCGTTGGATTTGCTCTTCAAAGTGACTCCATGTACGCGTCCGGTCCCATAACGCTTGGTCTACTGTACTGTACAAAGTGTACGTATAGTAGAGTATACGTACGTGTACGCCACACATGTTATGCACAAGGGAAGACAGGCCGGCCGGCCGGCAGCCCGAACTAGAAATTGTTTACAGGATTGACAGCGCGTATGCATGCAATTCATCGAAGGAGCCGCCGCGCGCACAGACGATCGGCAATCTACCATAGGATTATAGGCAGTGCAATTGTACTGAAGTAAAGGAAGGAGGTGTGTCTCATTTCAGCGCTTCCTATTGGCTACATTCTTGAACCCATTTTGTAAAACCAGATATACAAATTTAGAAGATTCAGCCTACAGATTTTACACGAAATGCCATTGCGGTTTAGTATTATTACCGACAAAATTTTGAAGCTGAGCCGATTTTGAATCTCGCCGCCTCTCCTTCCTGACCAACGAAATTGAAGAAGACACATGATGTAGCCTTACTCTTTATTTACCATACATGTACGGGGTCAAAAAGAAAAGGTCGAGAAAGCGAAGAATTATCTACTCTGAACTTCCGCATATCGTCATACGCAGTTGTTGATGCTTTGAATGAATTTCATGGTCGATCGCAAGTGAAAGTTCTGAACGAAACTGAGCTGGATGAAGAAATCACAATAGCCCTATGTCATTTCTATATAGACATTGATAGAGGCGTTAATATTTTCATCAATATCTGTGACCGTTGGAATATCTGCATTGAACACAACGTTGTAACAGGGGAGGATTCTTCGTAATAATTTCAGCTATACCCGCGTGTCACAAGCCCTTTGCTAGGTGGAAGAACCATCAATTGCGTATACCATTTCTTCATTGTGCCACGCATATCATTGCATGTTATGTGGTGAAACCCTCTGGCCTATTGCAATGTTGCGTCGGAACTTTCCCGACTTCTCTGCGATGGAGTGTTCACATCCCGCGATTGTTGCCATGATTGCAGTTTTGTGTGCAGTAATAGTACACGGTAAGAGAATCATATATAATTATAGCATAAATTTGTTAACAACACTGATAATGCTGCCGCAGAGATGTCTTATAGTTATGATGGAATACAGCAATTATCAAAATAGAAGTGAAGGATAGTGATGATTTTGAGGATGTATGCTGAATTA
This sequence comes from Diadema antillarum, assembly GCF_040938485.1. Taxonomy (NCBI): domain Eukaryota; kingdom Metazoa; phylum Echinodermata; class Echinoidea; order Diadematoida; family Diadematidae; genus Diadema; species Diadema antillarum. The sequence goes on from NW_027271908.1 coordinate 281,417, forward strand.
AGCATGCATTTGAGTGATAATGATAGGGACTGGTTCCTGATTATAGTACTAATGGTAATTGGCAAATGGTGTATTGATGATGAATGGTGATTTTGGGAATACACGTATATGCATGAGTACTGATTGTAGTGGTATATGAAATATCATTGCTGTTGTATACCACCTGAAGTTTGATGTCTGACGATCGTGATGATGAGATTGGTGACAAGAGAGACGATGGACGTTGTGATTTTGATGGATGGTGATCTGTGACGAATGATGCTAGTAGTTGCCATTGACAAATGGTGGCGGGGTTATGGTAAATGATAGTGATGATGATTTAAAACGAGTTAGGCTTATGTAGGTTTTCCCAGCCAATTTCATACTTTTGTCATTCAAGTTCCTATTCCGAGCATTCGATTTCACGCATTCTACGCTCGCATCACTGAATCAGCAATCAAATTACTAGTAAAAACTCTGGTCATTCGAATTCACTACCGGAGAATTCAAATTTAAAGGGACACAGTCCTCACGAAATTAAAAAAAATATGTTGTTGTTGGTACCTCCAATGAACTACTTTCACCAAAAACAAACTTTAAAATCACCAAATAAGCTCGTACATTTTGGTTGAAAAAGTGTGACTCTGCATGGTGAATATGCTAATGAGCAAGTCTTGGCGGAGAGTCATACGTCGTCGATGCACAACTCTTCCCAGCCGTGTTCTGCTCGTTATCCGTACGCTCCATAGTTTACCCGGATGCATGAAGACGTCGGTGGCTACTCTGACTCGTATTTGACATTGTTTCTACGTTGTGTGTGTGTGTGTGTGTGTGTGTGTGTGTGTTTGTGTGTGTGTGTATGTATTGTGTATTATATTCGCACGTGTGGACGGTACAACTAGATGATAGATCTACGGTAGATACGCGTACGCACCCCGTACGCGGTTTGCCCTTCGGACTTTTCCAGTCTCAAGCGCAGCTGCAGCCCTACCTGTCGCCGCTCATGCATGTTCTATATATAGTACGTACAGAGTGTACATATTTGTAGGTAGAAACGATTCTACACAGCCTGCTAGTACACTACAGGGGCGACCGCATTCAGCGTCGTCTGGTCAGGCTATCTTACATCAGTAGTTTTGCTCGAATCGTGCAGAAAATTTCCCAGGAAAATCCTTTTTTCCGTCCCAGACCAACAAAAGTATCGTGAAAGGTGAGCTGTGTGGCTGGGAAATATCGGTACAACGATGCCGAACATAAGAAACTTAGGGCCTACAAAATCTCGAAATCGTGTTGTGACCTACCTGTGCGTGGACAATTTGTGAAGCGATGTTTTTACGTGGACCGGCAGGCTGTGGCCCCGGTTATAAACCGAGAAAACTCCTGAAACTAGATGCAATCCTGACCATTTGCTCACATGAGTTATAAAACAGAAATACCTCGAGCATCGACTTCGAAGAAAACCGAGGGAAAAAAGCGTAGAGAGGTAAGGAAAGTGGCTAGCTATGTTTAAGTTACCGTGGGCCTGCAGCCGGGGTTGGACTGCAGTACAGTGCCACTGAGCTAGCTGCTGCCAGTGCCGACTGGACATGCACGGCAAAGTGGAGCGAAATCATATCCCTACGACCCCCTGTGTTTACCCTTCCCGGCTCACGTCATATTTTTTTTTTTTTTCGAGGAAAGGCGATTATCTGACTACTTACAGAAATATTGAGATACAAACAATATTTTCTTTGAAGAATTCGACTCTCTCATGCACAGGTTATCTTCGGTTTGAATGCCAAAATCGACTGGACGGAGTCGATCGAGTGTACTGTGTATTGGTATGGTAAGGATTTGCGCGCGAGAGTGGTTTCTACGCTAAGAAGTATGCAACACGGACGGAAGCTAGAAAACGACCGTGCCTATTTGATGTCAAGTTCATGGTATATTTGGTTTAAAAATACATATAAATTTATGTTTACAATATCAATTTTTCGTAAATTATATATATCTACGCTTGAAATATTTTGTTTGAAATTATAAAACCACAAACTTTCACATTATATGATGAAATTGCAACTAATCATTTGAACACTTAAATTGGTTTTAGAGGCACGGCTGTCAACTTGGTGAGTAGGGCATGCACTACGTAGCATCTTTTTGCCGGCTCTTTCACGATCGCTTGCAGGAATTATTTTTCAAAAATCGCGTACGGAGACAATTTTTGATGTCCAAGCGTATAAATTGGTGAAAGTTTATATTTTTTACTCTTCTTAATTATCAGTACAGTGAAAATCTCAGGACTGCTTCCCTTTAAGAGAGGAACACGCATTTCAGCAATGAGCGTTCAAATTCACCTCAAGCTGGCGGCGGAATCCCTTCGGTCATTTAAATGCGTGAATAAGCAACCATGTTCTGAATTTAGTTAGTTTGGGGCCGTGTATGTGTGTCTTTTTCATTTAGTTTTGAATATTTTGGGATTTATGATGGAGATCATTTATTCTGCAGTATAGGTCCACCTCTTCATTCTAAAATTTGAACTCGTGCTTCACGAGAAGGAACCAGGCACATTAGGGTTTGAATTAGGAACTGTGTAGGCCTACAGACGAGCATAATATAGGTTTTCCCGGCCAATTTCGCACTTTTGTCAGTCCATTTGATAAAAGGTTCATTCAATTTAGCGAAAATCCTCGTCACTGCACATTCTGTCATTCAAAATTGCAAGTTGGTCGTTCAATTTAGCATTTCGATCAATGAAATTTGCACATGTGCCATTCGAATTCGTAAAACGAGCATTCAAATTGGCACGTGCTCTTCAGTCATTCAAATTCGCCAACACTGGCCGAAAGGGGTATTTCAGTCATTCAATTTCGCGTATGGGCAGTCAAATTCCTAACATGTTCATTCAAATTAACGTCATGTTATTTCTCTTTTGAAAAGGTGATAACATTTAAACGCGTATTTCTATGTGACTTTTTGTTTCATCCACGCACTGTTAAGCAGTAAAAGTATCATACTTTTTACCATACATAACTCGGGTTTGTTGTTCTGTAACGCCCCTTTTCTTTCATACATGTCATTTTAGGCCTACATGTACCAATACTAACTTCATCTTCTTACAGTCATGACAGCACAAATTAGATACAGACGTATTTCTCAAGAAGACAGAAAAAGAATTATAGAAACATTTGATGATCATAACCTTGACTTCCTAGAACTGGCCGACACACTCGGAATAAAGCACTCAACGGCCAGATAAGTTGTGGCCACATGATGCACTAAATCTTCGGACTGGAAGAATCACTAAGCACATTGAAGAAAAAAAAAAACCTGTTGCCAAAATCTTTCAAATAAGTACGAAAATATGAAATGTAATGACGCTTGCAAAACAGTAACTGTGTTGACAAAAAAAAAAAGAAGAAAGAAAGAACCAAAGCATAAACATGCGTGCTAAATTGACTGCAAAAGATGTTAAATTGGATGCCCAAAAATGAATTTGAATGAACGAGTGCGGCATGTCCGTGATCACGTGACTATATCATTCTAAATTGAATGAACGAATAACGAAATGGTGCTAGTTTTACGAATTTCAATTGAAAAAGTGTTAATTAGAATGACGCTAAAGGTAATTTGAATGCTCCAAAATGAATTTGAACGAAGAGATCATGAAATTGAACTACCGAACATGTCATCTACGCTAAATTTTGCTAAATTGAATGCAGCAATTAGGAATTGGACTGACACAAGTGCGAAATTGGCCGGGAAAACCTATAATAGGGAAGGTCGTTTGACTCCTTCGGAAAAAACAAACAAACATTTTCGACTACATTGAAACTGACACCATGAACATTGTATACGTCATGTTTGTTGTTTACTGCTATCCTATAAGTGTACTTTCGCGGGACTATTGATACATGAAATCATTGTGGGCCAGTTTGTCTTTAAATTGAAGCAATGTCATTGTTTGGTGGGTGTTGGGGCGTTGTCAGCATGCAGTATCATCAAGGTATATGATTAGATTGTCGTTGTGTTGTTTGGATGAACTGCAGATTGGGCCTCACAATTTAGAGTTTATTGAGATGAAAAACAAACAATACATGAACACTGAACAACTTAGAATCTTTAAACTATCATAATTACACAATATTATGCAAACCTTCATGGGTTTTGTATGCCCTCTCTCCTTTCTCAACCCATTAGTACCCGAACAGCCAGAAACCGCCCGTCAGATTACTTCCTAATGCCCCAGTCACACAGTGCTTTACGATGGGTTACGTCCGCCGCGGATAGATACGAATGAGTGGACGCAGGGGGACGCAGCGTGGACACAGGCATCCGCAGGGACGTATGTAGACGTAACTGTCCGTAACTCATCCGTAAAGAAACGCAAAATGACGGCGGCAAGCCTGCGAAATTTTGAAATGTTCAAAATTTCGCAGAGGGACTCGACGGATGCAAACTTACGCAAGTAACCGTAACTAAACGTAACTATCCGTAACTGAACGTAACTACCCGTAGCTTGGACGCAGACCATCCGCAAAAAGTTTTACCTCCCGTCCGTTTGCGTTCGTTTACGTCCACCGTAAGTATCCGAAAATAACCGCAAGTTAACGTATCACAACACTTTCGTCCGCTTACGGATATTTGCGGACAGTTACGGATGCTACGGACGATTACGTCCTTCGACGTTTTCCGTTTTCCACTCACATGGGTACACAGACACTCGTGGGAAGCCACACAACTCATGTTGCCAAGCTGCAGCGCATTTACCTGAAGGAATGCTACAACACAGTCGGAGCGGTGGAGAGGCAGAACCGCATGGTCAAATTATGAAATGATCATTTCAGATGGCACCCATATAGGCCTACTCACGACATCGGTTGTCCCTTGTGCTGAACTTTTTTTCTTGCACTCTTTGAATATGTATTTTTTCGAAAAAGGCAATATTTTGGGTAGGGGATGGGGTGACAGCATTTTACTCGCCGGGGAAGGTGTGGGACAACGATAACTATGTAAAATGAGAACGAATCTGATATAGGTTTTCCCGGCCAATTTCGCACTTTTGTCAGTCCAATTCCTAATTGCTGCATTCAATTTAGCCAAATTTAGCGTAGATGACATGTTCGGTAGTTCAATTTTATGATCTCTTCATTCAAATTCATTTTGGAGCATTCAAATTACCTTTCTCCTCATTCTAATTAACACTTTTTCAATTGAAATTCGTAAAACAAGCAACATTTCGTTATTCTTTCATTCAATTTAGAATGATATAGTCACGTGATCACGGACATGCTTCACTCGTTCATTCAAATTAATTTTTGGGCATCCAATTTAACATCTTTTGCAGTCAATTTAGCACGCATGTTTATGCTTTGGTTCTTTCTTTAGTTTTTTTTTTTTAACAAAGTTATTGTTTTGCAAGCGTCATTACATTTCATATTTTCGTACTCATTTCAGAGATTTCGGCAACAGTTTTTTTTTTCTTCAATGTGTTTAGTGAGTCTTTTAGTCCGAAGATAGTGCATCATGTGGCCACAACTTATCTGGCCGTTGAGCGCTTTATTCTGAGTGTGTCGGCCAGTTCTAGGAAGTCAAGGTTATGATCATCAAATGTTCCTATAATTCTTTTTCTTTCTTCTTGAGAAATACGTCTGTATCTAATTTGTGCTGTCATGACTGTAAGAAGATGAAGTTAATCTGTAGTATTGGTACATGTAGGTCTAAAATGACATGTATGAAAGAAAGGGGGCGTTACAGAACAACAAACTCAAGTTATATAGGGTCAAAAATATGATACTTTTACTGCTTAAAAGTGCGTGGATGAAACAAAAAAGTCACATAGAAATACGCGTTTAAATGTTATCACCTTTTCAAAAAAGAAATAACATGACCTTAATTTGAATGAACATGTTTGGAATTTGACTGCCCATACGCGAAATTGAATGACTGAAATACCCCTTTCGGCCAGTGCTGGCGAATTTGAATGACTGAAGAGCACGTGCCAATTTGAATGCCCGTTTTACGAATTCGAAAGGCACATGTGCAAATTTCATTGATCGAAATGCTAAATTGAACGACCAACTTGCAATTTTGAATGACAGAATGTGCAGTGACGAGGATTTTCGCTAAATTGAATGAACCTTTTATCAAATGGACTGACAAAAGTGCGAAATTGGCCGGGAAAACCTATATTTCTCTGTAGTCTTACCCACTTTAGGCTCCATACACACACACACACACACACACACACACACACATATATATATATATATATATATATATATATATTGTACTTGTGTGTCAGAGGGGTGTTTGAAAGTCCTAATGGTATTTTTCTGGAAATTTGATAAGCATTGATTTATTATAAAACTCTCCTTAACACAACCCAGTATAAAAGTCATGAATATCCCTGCACAATGACAGCCTAACCACAGTTTGTCTATTCTATGACTGCTTCTCTAATGTTTAACTTATCGATCTATATTGTATTTTATTTGTGGTATAATTATGCTATGTATTCTTTACATTTATGACGCTTAATCATATATTATTTGAGTTGCACAAATAAAATTGCAACTTCAAGTTCAAAATTTCATACATCTTTTATTAATGTAAAGCAAATAATAGGATTACGACTTTTTGCACAACTTGTATTATACGTCATTCAATTTAACTTTTCCTCAGTGTACAATGCAAGACAGTCCAATATGTGATAACCTTGCTGTCATAATACACTGACTTAGAAGGGATCGTCAGAGAAAACCATATTGTCCATAATTATATATGACAATCTGTAACTATCCGTAACCGAAAATATCCGCAACTCTCCGAAAGTGTTCAAAACTATTATGTGCCAATCAGTAAGAATATCCGCAAGTATTCGCATCTGGTCGTATCTGTTCGTATCGCCCGCATTTTTCCCCCGTATGTTTTGTACAAATTTTCTGGTGACGGCAAAGGATCCGCGGGAGTCCGCAGAAAAAAAAGAGACTTTTTTGGACGTAACGCCGGACGCAGAGCATTATGTGACTGGGGCTTAAAGCGGGGTTCCCACTATCGTGCGATCCATTGCGAACGCCACGATTGGACATTCGTAACTGATCGTGGAAAATTTGTTGAACTCGTCTGAAATTTGACGTTTGGATACGAGGTTATGCGAGTCAATGCGTGTTGATACGCTTGGATGCGATATGGTCACGATTGGTCTATTTCAAGCGATACGATCTGTCACGATCTGGTCTGCCGTTCAAATACGATCCGACAGGATTGTCCTGATTGAGTTCACGATTGGTACCGATCTAACATGACCATTACGATCAGGATCCCCGATCTTGTACGTGCAGCAACGTACTGATACGTTCCAATATACGAATACCGCGAACCAATACGGGCTGCTGAGATAAGATACGATATCTTTTACGATCGGGATCAGAAGTGACCCCCATTTAAGGCGCGATTGGAACCGAATGGGAATATTACAGTCCTTCTGACGATGGATGTCATTGTTTCCCTTAAATTATGCAGAGTGATTAGGCCTATCTATTTTATCCACAACCATTGATGATAGCAAGGCTTGACAGGTTGACGATGATGACAATGTAACCTTTGCAGTATTGCTAATGACGATTATGTTATCAGAGAGAAAGCAGCACCCAGGCCAGCCATAACCTCAGATATTCCCTGGTCTAATATTAAACGTAAAGAAATTAGTAGATCATAAAGCGGGGTTCCCACTATCGTGCGATCCATTGCGAACGCCACGATTGGACATTCGTAACTGATCGTGGAAAATTTGTTGAACTCGTCTGAAATTTCACGTTTGGATACGAGGTTATGCGAGTCAATACGTGTTGGTACGCTTAGCTGCGATATGGTCACGATTGGTCTATTTCAAGCGATACGATCTGTCACGATCTGGTCTGCCGTTCAAATACGATCCGACAGGATTGCCCTGATTGAGTTCACGATTGGTACCGATCTAACATGACCATTACGATCAGGATCCCCGATCTGGTACGTGCAGCAACGTACTGATACGTTCTAATACGAATACCGCGAACCAATACGGGCTGCTGAGATAAGATACGATATCTTTTACGATCGGGATCAGAAGCGACCCCCATTTAAGGCGCGATTGGACCCGAATGGGAATATTATAGTCCGGCTGACGATGGATGTCATTGTTTCCCTTAGATTATGAAGAGTGATTAGGCCTATTAATTTTATCCACAGCCATTGATGATGGCAAGGCTTGACAAGTTGACGATGATGACAACGTAACCTTTGCAGTATTGCTAATGACGATTATGTTATCAGGGAGAAAGCAGCACCCAGGCCAGCCATAACCTCAGATATTCCCTCGTCTAATAGTAAACGTAAAGAAATAAATAGATTATTAAATCGACATGGTCACCCTCCCCCTTCACAAAAAAAAAAGAAATGAAATAACGAACCCAAATGTATAAGATCAGATGATTGCCCCTCTTCCCCAGGCAAAAAAAAAAAAAAAAAAAAACCACGGCAAGACAAAATGACCTTTCTCTCCAATACATGAAGAAAATAATTATATGATGAAATGGAAGCTAGGAAAGAGGATGGGATCATTTTAAATGTTATGTAACATAGTATTATGTGTTATATACGCTCGATATAAGAAAGTTTGCCGAATGGATAGTATTCCTTGTGTTCGATTTCATATTCGCAAAGTGTATGTATCATATGCCTTTTTATTTCAAAATGTCGTTATCTCATTGGTTATTAAAAGTTTGGTTTATTCGGCTTGATTTTAATAGTGTTTTACTTCACAATGTTTAACATAACTGATACACACACACAACAGTAAAGTGACTCCCTAAACAAAATGATGTCGCTTTTAAACAAAAAAGGAGGTTTACGCAAAATTTATTTCGTAGGGGTATATTGCTACACTTATTGAATAACTAACTGTGAAAAATAATAAGAGTGATCTTCATTGTCATAATCATACGAGTGATCTCACATCCACGACAATGGTCACTTTTACATTTGCAGTAATAATGAGAGTTGAAAATAACAATTTTCCTCTAAAATTATGCTCTACAAAACATACAAAAAAAAGACATTGAAAAGTGTCAAAATAGATGTAAAGGGGTCAAACGATGGCTGATGAAACAACAACTCTTAATTACTATGTACAATACACAAACAGCAGGATACTGCACCCCCAAAAAGAAATACTCTGTAATATATTTTTAACAATTAACCATTTGCCTTTGATATGTACCCATTCAAGCACGATTCATTAAAGTATTCTCATCTTTGTACTGACGTTAGTCAATACGTGCAGACATACAATTGCCATTTTATTTTTGCTCATTTTTTGTTTTCGTTACAAAAGTTATCCCATATCCTGTTTTGTGTGTCTGTATAATGGTAATAGCAACTCATTAATGAAAACATCATTAACATAATGTATGAAAACATCTAAAAATCTGTAATACATCTTCCATTTTATGAAACCATTAAAAAAATGATTTTGATAATGTACCTTAAAAATTACGACAATTAAACCCCACACCGTCATACAATTTACCGTTTGGAAATAATAATCTAAAGATGCAGGCTACCACCTATCAGAATACAAAATAAATCAATTTATGTGTAAAATAAGGGCAAATGGACAAAAAATAATAATAATAATAAGCGGAAGTGAAGTGACAAAGTCGATCCCGATCAACACGATTTAGAAGCACGATTAGAAGAGATTCGCTGCGTCTGGATACGATCCTAGACGATCTGATGCGATGATCACGATCAAAAACTAATCGTGTTAATCGTAGAAAATTTTTGAACCGTCCAAAATTTTCCTACGATTAACGCGATTGCCACGATTGACCTTGAGATCTGATACAATCTGATAAGACCATCACGCTTGCTGCACGATTAAGACCACGATTTCAATCGTGGCGCCAATCGTGATAGTGGGAACCCCGCTTTAAATCGACATGCTCACCTTCCCCCTCACAAAAAAAAAAATGAAATAACGAACCCAAGTACATAAGATCAGATGATTGCCCCTCTTCCCCAGAAAAAAAAACAACAACAAGACAAAATGACCTTTCTCTCCAATACATGAAGAAAATAATTATATAATTAAAATGGAAGCTAAGAAAGAGGATGGGATCATTTTGAATGTTATGTAACATAGTATTAGGACCTATGTGTTATACACGCTCGATATAAGAAAGTTTGCCGAATGGATAGTATTGCTTATGTGTTCGATTTCATTTTCGTAAAGTGTATGTATCATATGCCTTTTCATTTCAAAATGTCGTTAGCTGATGGGTTATTACAAGTTTGGTTTATTCGGCTTGATTTAGTGTTTTACTTAACAATGTTTAACACACATAACAGAAAAGTGACTCCCTAATCAAAATGATGTCACTTTTTAACAAAAAAGGAGGTTTTACGCAAAATTATTTAGCAGGGGTATATTGCTATACCTATTGAATAACTAACTGTGAAAAATAATAAGAGTGACCTTCATTGTCATAATCATACGAGTGATCTTCCATCCACGACAATGGTCACTCTTACATTTGCAGTAATAATGAGAGTTGAAAATAACCATTTTCCTCCAAACTTATGCTCTACCCAACATACAAAAAAGACATTGAAAAGTGTCAAAATAGATTTAAAGGGGTCAAGCGATGGCTGATGAAACAACAACTCTTAATTACTATGTACAATACACAAACAGCAGGATACTGCACCCCCAAAAAATACTCTGTAATATACTTTTACATATTAACCATTTGCCTTTGATATGTACCCATTCAAGCACGATTCATTAAATCATTCTCATCTTTGTATTGACGTTAGTCAATACGTGCAGACATACAATTGCCATTTTATTTTTGCTCATTTTTTGTTTTCGTTACAAAAGTTATCCCATATTCTGTTTTGTGTGTCTGTATAATGATGATAGCAACTCATTCATTAAAACATCATTAACATAATGTATGATAACATCTACAAATACAACTTTCATTTTTTGAAATTATTAAAAAAAATGATTTTGATAATGCACCTTAAAGATTACGACAATTAAACCCCACACCGTCATACAATTTACCGTTTGGAAATAATAATCTAAATATGCAGGCTACCACCTATCAGAATATAAAATAAATCAATTTATGAGTAAAATACGGGCAAATGGGCACAAAATAATAATAATGATAAGCGGAAGTGAATTAAAAAGGTCGATCCCGATCAACACGATTAAGAAGCACGATTAGAAGAGATTTGCTGCGTTTGGATACGATCCTAGACGATCTAATGCGATGATCACGATCAAAACCTAATCGTGTTAATCGTAGAAAATTTTTGAACTGTTCAAATTTCCCTACGATTAACGCGATTGCCACGATTGACCTTAAGATCTGATACAATCTGATAAGACCATCACGCTTGCTGCACGATTAAGACCACGATTTCAATCGTGGCGCCAATCGTGATAATGGGAACCCCGATTAAGCAGGTAGAAGCCGCCGGTTTATTTTTGGATTTTGTTTTTTTTTTTTTTTAGGGGAAACTTTATGCTATACTATTCTTATTGTTTTCATATAGGATATATAATTACGTAATTTGAAAGAGGTCAAAGGTCAACAAAAGTATGTCAGAATTATTTCTGTGGCACACACGTCTCTCGGTATAGTCTGATGGGGTTTCTAATAAACACAACTTATAATAGACAAAATTATATTTCACATACTAAGATTGTTGTAATAGGATTGGTCCAGAGCTGATCACGTGATGAAGCGTAGTTTTGCCCATCACATCACCTGAGAAGAAAAGGTTCGTTACACTCTATGTTGATAGTCCCTTTTGTTTCGCTGATCTCCACCCAGTCCACACAGTCCTAACGCAAGATGAGTACGCGCGAAATAAAAGTGCGTTGCACTGTGGACTATCATGTGACCTAGGTCACTTGATAGTACACAGTGCAACGCACCTTCACTTCGGTGCCGCGCGGTGCGCGCAGCAAATTCATTGTTTTGTCATCTATGCGCATACGTAGCCTAAGTCCTAGGGATACCTAAAGACAGCTATAACGGTTTCGGATGTGGAATAAAATGGGAATTTCAAGGACCCTAGATGTGGAATATAAAGCAAATAATCAACTTTTAGTTTCAGGCAATGAGACAAACTATCACTTCCTCGGCGATCTGAATGTGTACGCTATCTTTCCTCAACTGCGCTTCGGAAAGATAGCTACATAGCTACAAGTGATAATTTGTCCCATCCCCTTCACCAACATTGATTATTTGCTTAATAGACATGCAGTGGTCTACATTGCGTAATCTAGAGAGTTGCCGAAGTGAGAGTAATTTGTTGAACCTTCCAGTGAAAAATAGTTCATTATATACAGGATCCTGAATTGCTAAAGGGTTAAAAAGTCTTCTCCATTTTTCTCGTTAAATTGATTACCCGAAGTAGGAACTCCAAACAAGCTCATCGGGACAATCACACGACTAGCGCGCGAATTTGATTTGACGAAAACGAAATAGAACTCCCTTACATGAAATTGATCGCTCGGATTCTGAATTTGAACAGGGGCCGCGGAACCGGGAGGCTGGGGGGGGGGCAGCCCCCCCCCCCCCACACACACACACACTTTTGGTTCATGAAAAAAGAAAGAAAGAAAGAAAGGAAAAAAGGGGAACAATCGGGGGAAAAATTACAACACTCATGAATTTCAATTTTTAAAGATTCCGCCCTTACATAAAGTTCCCGTCTGAGCACCGGCGTAGCAAGGGGGGGGGGGGGGCCGATGGGGTGGTCCCCCCTATTAAGATTTTGAATAATTCTGAGTGCACAAGACCTATCTCTTACATTCCGAAAAATCAATAGTTCCCTCGTGTACAAGGGGAATATCCCCTTTTAATCAACCCTTTCCTCTCTCAGTTCCCCAGTCATTCTTTTTTTGTTAATTTCCCAAATATTCCATAAATATGCGTATACGAGATATCTCAATTTCAACTTTAAAAAGGCAAAAGCTCCCTCGTACGGGAAGGATGGGGATAGCTCTCTCCCACGCTTTCTCCCTGTTTGCCCCTGCCCTGTGCATACAAGTAGACTACAGCTACACTTTGAGTTTTCCAAATATATGCCACGAAATGTGTGCATCAAAACGTTTAACTGCGATCAGGAAATACAGAATCTCCCTCATGTATAGGAGAGAATCCCCTCCCACATCATCCTGCTTTGTCTCCTTCCACAGACTCGCACTTCTTTGATTGGCAAATTTCCAGATATTCCCACAGCAGTGTGCGCCAGATTGTTGAATTTCAGTTCAAAAAATGAGAACAACAACAACACAAAAAGCTCCCTCGAATACTGAGTATGGGAGGGGTGTCTTGCCACCCTCCCACTGATTTGTCCCCTCTCTAGACTTAGTACACTTTGGGAATGACAATTTCCGAATTTCCCACAAAAAGTGTGCTTCAGATCGCTTTATATCAATTTAAAAAACGCAAAAGCTCCGTCGAGCGGGAAGGGGCATCCCCTGCTCCCACACCCTCCCTACCTCATTAGACTTTGGGTGTGTTTATGCTCAATTTGCGAAGGCAGAATCAGCGTTCGCTGACCTCAGCAGAGGCAGGTCAAATTGGCGCGCGCGCTGCGATCGGTGGCCTGGCCTGGGAGAGCAGCTGGGAAAGACATGCGTATGCACAGTACATGGGAAAACTGCACAGGCCAGGGTAGCTGGCTGGCCGGGCGGCGCGCGCTTTTTCACGTGAACCGGAAAGGCGTTTAGATGACGTCACTCTAAACGCGTTTAGAAACGCTGTTGCGTTTATGCTTCCCCGTCAAACGTGATTTACAATAGTCAGAAACGCCGATCGTAAACGCACCAAATTTGGATTGGCGTTTTGAATCAGCGTTTCTATCGAAGTGAGCATGAGCGCAACGGCGTTTTGCACTAATCACGTTTCAAAACGCTGATTCTGGCCCGAAAAAGGGAAGCATAAACACGGCCTTTGTACATACACACAGATGATGCACACGCGGAAAAAGAGCTAAATGTCGTAGGTTTGCTATTAAACACTTCCCTGAAAAAGACCTTATTGTTTCCATCATTTTTTTTTTTGGGGGGGGGGGGGGGAGGGGGTAGCTAGAAAAATTCCAAGTATTGCATCAAAAGTTTGCACCAGATCGCTGAATTTCAGGTCTGAAAATGTAAAATCACCTTCGTGTTGGAGGAGAAATATCCCTTATGTACATCCTCGTGTGCATGCCTTTTCTGTTTGACTGCTTTAAAAGGGCATTGTACCGGTGTTTTTTTTATATATTGTTCTTTTAATTCTAAAAGACCCAGCGGTGCAAATAGAATCAAAATTTCATAACGATTTAGTCCGTAATTTCATGTTGAAAATGGAAATTTTGGGGCGAGAATTATGCTAATGAGCTGACGAGCCCGGATGTTGTGATGTCACAGGTGCCAAATGTTTCACTGATTACAAGCGCTCGCATACGCGTGCGTTAAATCGTGCCGAGTAGCAGACGACGCTTTCAAATAGGCCCAATTCAGCTAGCAGGCAGCACTTGTGTACTGTCCTATCCATGCAGCTGTCTCAAATTTCGCTGAACCAAATCGCACCAAAATTACAGGATATACTTCTAAGCATATTTCAAAATACCGTATTATATTTGAACGAAATCGGTAATTGAGAAGTATCAATATTGACGCCGAATTTCAAGTTTTGTCACCAAAAAAAAACAAAAAAAAAAACTCACTCTTCGCGAGAGATCTTGGTAAACGCGATATGCACAATCTAGAACTGAAGTTAGCCGACTAGTGCTGTGCGAACGGGGAATTTACGCGGGAACTAAATTTAAAAATGTCATGATTTTAGCGATTTGTGTGATTTACGAACTTTATTTTTCATTCAACTTAGATCAAATAATTTATAAATTGATTTTTTGCTCCCGATTACTTGAAAGATTTGTCTCATGATATTAGATGGCTAACTTCAGTCTGTGCGGGCGCAGGCAAGTACCACATTTAGGGCTACTGTTACCGCCGCGATCACTCTTGTTTAGTCGTACAGAGCAGATTGTTTTTAGCGACGACAGGAAAGTCGACAACTTCACTTACGCTTCTCAACTTGCGATTTGGTTCCAATTAGCGTGAGCAAGTGGACATGAGTCATAAAATACTTCTTGTGATTTTGGTGCAATTTGGTTGGGTGAATTTTGAGATATCTACATGGATACGAAAGTACTCTAGCACTATGCCTACACCAGCGCTTGGATCGTGAAGCGGTGGCACTGTTTGTATCTACGTGGTCGGCCTACTCTTTCGAGGTATGGGTCCTACTAAAACTAGATCTAAGTTAGTCCTTGGTGTTAATACGACCACCATGAGATTTATCTCGACCACAAAAACATTGAAAATCCATAAAGCAGATACCTTACCTGCAAAATTCAGCACAGAAACAACAGGGCCTGCAGCACAAGGGCCTCTAGCGGCAACGCTAGACCTTGGAGTCTGGACTTTCGTCTGGACTTTCTTCAAGTTCTGGCAGCAGGGGTATGTATTGCATACTAAACGTTTTGTACGCTGTGCCTATTGAGCGCTGTAGGCTGTGCACGTACAGCTGTCGACGGAGCGGCGAGTAGAATCTTCTCGGTCCTTGACTGCTCACTAGTCCTAGTCCTAGTTCTAGTCTAGAGTCTATATGTACTGAGTGCCGTTTTCTTCTAACTAGGCGTAAACCGTGATTGCCGTTGACTATTTTTTGGATTTAGATTTTAAGAATCACTCAGTCCTCATCTTCGTTAGATAGTTTGAACTGTGATGTCGAACCATTATTGCTCATCATCAATGCATAGTTAGTGCAACGTTACTTACAGACAGTTTTCTATGGGCAGCACGTTCGGACAATGATGCAAATTTCATTTTGCATATCTGGAATATTCCCCACAAATTTGATCTAAATAACAAGCTTTTGAAGAGATTCCTTTTAAAAATTAATAAATATTGTTTAACATGTTTATTTCAGCTCCATATTGCAATTTTACTACTAAATAACAGTTTTTGCATTACTTCGTGTGAGATTTCATCAGTACATTGACATGTGTAGAACCTTTATACTTCGTTTTGCTAAAGTCGGAGGTTGGCACCTGTGAGTGTGACGTATGCCAAATTGTGTGGATCGTTCCTTGGCTTGCTCGTTTTCATTTTTTTCAAAAAATCATTACAGGCTTATCCTGGGTTTTAGAATCCTCTCTTTCCAGTCATAGGCATCAAAAAATGTAGATTAGAATTATCAGACAAGTAGAAAATGTCAGTACAGGTTTCTTTTAACAGACAGCGTTCATGAAATTCATTGCAAGAATTGATATGAGACGTTTATAAAAAGGCTACCACTCTATAGGCAAATTGGTCAATAATAATCCACATCAAAATATCCTTAAACAAGTGGGGTCGTTTCAAGTCGATAAAACATGCATCAAATTGCACCATTTACAAGTTATCACCGTTGGAGGGGGGACACCCCCCTCCCAAATCCTCCCCCTCTCGCCTCGCTCGCTTCGCTCCCTCGCATAGTAACCGCCCCCAATATCTTGGTTACACCGGTGCGTCTAAGCGGGGGGGAGGGGGGGGGGGGGGGGGGCTTGACCTTGACATCCCCCCCGTCCCGCAGCCCCCCCCCCACCCCCCCCCCCCCACACACACACATGAATTTGAATTGTGAATTTGAAAGCACATTCATGAATTTGAATGACAATGACAAGTATGAAACTGACCGTGAAAATGTGAATTTGAAAGCACATTCATGAATTTGAATGACAATGACAAGTATGAAACTGACCGTGAAAACCTATAATAAAGGTAGGTCTAATTGAAATTAGACCTAAATGAAACGGCTATGATTCGCAGTTAAAACTTATCTCATGTGGAGTCCCACAGGGCTCCCTCTTGGGCCCACTTTTATTTATTTTATACATAAATGACCTTCAAAAATCATCGCCAATTTTATCATTTATTTGTTTTGCTGATGACACAAGTTTGTTTTGTTCTCATCGAGACCCTAATACATTAATTGATATGATGAATATTGAGCTTAGGTCTGTGCAATCCTGGATTTATGCCAACAAATTATCCCTGAATATAGAAAAAAACTTATTATATGGTATTCAGTAATTCTTTGAATGTTGTCCCACATGAAATCAAAATAAATGATATATGTTTAGCGCAGGTCAATAACGCAAAGTTTTTAGGGCTTTGGATTGACCGAGAATTATCCTGGAAAACTCATATTAATTTTGTAAGTAAAATTTTGTCCAGAAATATTGGAATTTTAAACAAGGTTAAACATTTGTTCCCTGTTTATATTTTGCAGAGTATATATTCTTCTTTAATATCTCCACACTTTAATTATGGAATTTTGGCGTGGGGAAACGCAATCAATTTACTATTAGATTCCCTTCTTCGCATTCAAAAGCGTGCAATAAGAATTATAAACCACGCCGGATATTTTGCTCATACCAACTGTTTTTTTTCATCAAAACAGAATTCTGAAAATTCCAGACCTATTTTATTATAATCTTGGAATTTTCATGTATAAACTAACAACTAATGAATTACCATCCGTTTTTATTCACATGTTCAAAAGAAATCGCTCTATTCATTGCTACCCCACTTGTCAGAGTGACGCTTATCACCTTCCCCGTACTCGCACTATTTTTGCAAAGAAAACAATTATGTTTACTGGACCCAGATACTGGAATGACCTCCCTCAAGATATTACTTCTTCCTTATCCTTATTCACCTTCAAACGCAAACTAAAACGGCTATTACTTAGTGGATACACACTACCCGGCTCTTAGCAACATTCTTTTTTTAATACCCCCAGTCTTTTGTCTTTGTCTGCAGCTCCAAGTTATTTGACGATACCGTTATAGCACTTTGTGTGTGTGTGTGTGTGTGTGTGTGTGTGTTTGTGTGTGTGTGTGTGTGTGTGTGTGTGTAAACACGGCGAAATATGTACAGCCTCGTTTAAGCGATACTAAAGTATTCATGTGGTTCGATAGTTCGTTTTTAATACTGATTTTGCACTGGTACAATTTAAGTTGGTCGAGATAAACATGTCCGTTCTCCGTATAATTTCACGCCTATAAATTCGGGAACCTACAGTTTTTACAAGCGTCATTGCTTTTATGTAGGCCCCAGCATATTTCTGACATTTATTTGTGATATCCTCAGATGAAAATGACCATTTATATTTGTGTGTAATGTTTGTTTGTCTTTTTTTCTTCAAACATAAGATATGGTTGTATATGTTTTGTACTTTTGTTTTATTGTCAATCATTTTGTAATCCCATCACTGAGAAATGGAAATATGAAATAAACTTGAAACTTGAAACTTGAACTTGAAATTAGTGTATATCATTAATAACTGGCGACAGGAGAGTGACGCTAATGACAATTATTAACAAATGATGGTATATCAGTGGGGTGTTGAAGGGTGACGTAATGGTGATGTTGATAATGAAAGATTAGTGATGATGATAGTAGTGATATTAAGCAATAATAATCAACGTTGGTGAAGGTGATGGGACAAACTATCACTTCCGAGGCGATCTGGATGTAGCTATCTTTCCGAAGCGCAGCTGAGAAAAGATAGCGTATACATTCAGATCGCCGAGGAAGTGACAGTTTGTCTCATTGCCTGAAAGTGAAAGTTGATTATTTGCTTTATATTCCACATCTAGGGTCCTAGAAATTCCCATTTTATTCCACATCTGAAACCGTTTTAGGTGCCTTTAGGTATCCTTTATGGATAGGGGTTATGCTACGTGTGCGCGTAGATGACAAAACAATGAAGTTGCTGCACGCACCGCGCGGCACCGAAGTGAAAGTGCGTTGCACTGTGTACTATCAAGTGACCTAGGTCACATGATAGTCCACAGTGCAACGCACTTTTATTTCGCGCGTACTCATCTTGCGTTAGGACTGTGTGGACTGTGTGGAGATCAGCGAAACAAAAGGGACTATCAACATAGAGTGTAACGAACTTTTCTTCTCAGGTGATGTGATGGGCAAAACTACGCTTCATCACGTGATCAGCTCTGGACCAATCCTATTGCAACATTCTTAGTATGTGGAATATAATGCGAATTATAATAATTAGTGATCTTTAGGCGATGATTAACAAAGTAAAATGTATAATTACAGGTAAAGGTGGTCATGACAAACAAAAACCGATTGTTGATAATTTTATCAATAATAAAAGAATAATGATTCTCTTCGTAATCAATGCTTGTGATTAGTACTTATGATGAATGCTCGTGGTATTTTGAATATTGCATAATGAATGAATGCAAAAATAAATTATGTTGTTAAAAATATATTGGTTTACGGTAACAATGAAATCCTACTCTATCTTACACAGATGTGTTCATTCAACTATAGTACAATAAGTAAGGCTTATGTATACGACATGCAATTTTCTAATACATGTATTTGGAGACAAAGCCCATCAGTGTCAAAATCGAAACATAAACCCTGAAGTATGTCTATAGCATGGCTCCACGCTCACGTCTTTCACTGTTTGCCAGTAAAATCTTTAATTTTGAAATTTGGGTGGCCCGAAAAAGAAATGCAGTGGAAAGAATCTATAGGAAATGTACAAGTCTATTCCTTCTCCTTATTATTATGAGTATACCTATATCATAATTTCATCGGATCTTAATCTGTTTCATCTCGTTTATAGTACATCATTTTGAATGGAGATTTTAAGTGCAGGTGTAATAAACTTCAACAAAACATTCCTTGTTACCTCCTCATTTTCTTAGTTATATCTTGGTGATTAACGTATTGATAGATTATTGATACTGATTTACCACATAATTGTCATTGAGACTTGGAATGTCACTATGAATGTATAAAGACTCCATGTTCTATTGAAGCAAATGATTCATCCTGAAGCATATGAATACTACGAAAGTCTCCATACGCTAACACAAAATCTTAGTGGTTCAACTACAGATCTGAAATATTAGAGTGCACACTGCAATTGAAGTCACCAATACATGCAATAGGAGGGTAGAGAAGCGGTGCGAGCTGATGCAGTATTAGTTTGTGTGACACATGTACACACAAAATGATGATCACCCCCTCACACACACACTCACACACACACACACACACACACATAGACAAGATTATTGCTATTGAATGGGATTGATATGATGAAAGAACTGAAACTATACTGGCACACAAATAACATTAACAAACTCATTGTATGCAAAGGACGTTTTTCTCTGAACAGGACGGAATATGTTTGCTGATTTGAATTTCTTAAATAAAGTGACTATTACAATGGTGCTAGTTTATACAATCTGAAGTGAATTCTCTAATATCCAACCAATATCTCTGGCAGAGTACACTGTGTAAAATGGACTAGAGGATTACTGCTGCTTAGTTGACGAGTTGTCAGGCATAGAGTACAGAAGAGCTTGGTCAAAGTTTTTTTTTTTTTGTGTGTGATTCTTCCCCGAATTTGATACGATTGAAAGCCGTCTCCCTTTCGAAAGCCGTTTCCAAAGCCCTTTAGAAACGGCTTCCAAAATAGTTGCGTTTATCAACTCTTCGCGAACACGATAACTGGCCTGCACTGCACAGCTGCATTGCGCAGTTCGACCCGAGGAGAAGAGGTCATATAAGGCGTGCATTGTTCGTAACTGCAGTACAATACTACCAGGCCGTTTCAAAACAGCTTTGCGTTTATCAACTTCAAAAAGGCTTTTACAAACAGGTTTCTGAAAACCTTTTTAGGAAACCTGTTTGGAAAGCCACAAATTTGCGGCTTTCGAAAAGGCTTCCGAAAGGGCTTTCAAAACAGCTTTGCGTTTATCAACTCGTAAAAATTCCTGAAAGCTGTTTGGAAAACCTGTTTCTGCCGAGAAAAAGAGTTGATAAACGCACCCCTTTTTCGTGTTTATTTCGTCTTTTTATCCACATTTTCCATAATGTATGTGAGCACTTGGAGTGAAAATTACTTTGATGTGTTTGCTTCCCTCTCTTTTTCATCTGTAATATTTTTTTCTGCCCAATAATTGCTATTCACCTCATTGAAGTCAACATCGCATATTAAGTCGACAAAATGAAAAATTTCACCTTTTTACTAATTTATCGTATGTAAGCTAAAGGATTTTTTTTAATAACTAAGAATTAAACTTGAAGACTGTCATATGGAGTTGTGATTCAATTATCTAGAGTGTTGATGTCTACGCCGGCAAAATGAGCCAGTAACATACAATTGAGTATCTGAATATAAGAATGACCCAAGTCCATGGAAGACCATTTCGAGTAAACTTTAAAAAAAAATTCATATCTTTTTTATTTGTCCAATAATATCCTATTTAACTGTGATGGGAAGGCATCATTGTATTTACAAATTAAAACATTGTTATATTATTATGACAATAAACATTTACATTAATTGTGGAGAGGCCATTTTGTGTGATGGACTTGGGTAGTTCTTTGAATCATATGGACATTGGTCGTTCTTTGAATCATATACATGATATTCTGCTATAGAGATGAGAGAAGGATGAGAGAGGGCGCTATAATATGAATGTAAGAATGACCCAAGTCCTTCATTCTTACATTCATATAAGATTTAACTCATTCATTTCAAGCACTTCCGGGGGTAATTAGGATTTATCATTTATACACAAGATGAGTTCGTGCATAAGCTACAATTTCCCATCAAACTGAATTTGGCCAAAATTGGACTTGGGTCGTTCTTATATTCAGCTCTTCAATTACACTTAAAGCATTATAGTGCCAAATTTCGCGATTTTTTGTTTGTATTTGTTATGCTCCTATAAAATGAAATGGATGCATTAGCAGCTGTTTCTGTCTGTTAAGAAGCCTGCAGTCAAACAGGGGTATAAGGGATATCAATTTCTGTTTCTTCTCCATGAACACCAGCAATGATGATTTATACCGACCAACCGGATCGCTATCCATACAGGAGAGTTTATACTCTAGTAGTTATATAGAAACTTTTCTCTCGATTTTTGATGGTATGCATGTCCAGTTCTTTCCCTCCCCTTACTCTACAAAGCACATTTCGTTTGCAGTTTGCACTTTAATTTCGGTTTCTTACGAACAGATTATGATGCATGTCGTTTTTGCAAATCTGCTGTCATACGAGTTTTCTTCCTATAACCCTTGTTTTTTTAAAGTGATTTCTATTCCTTCTCAATGCCGTACCATTTATTTGGTAAAATGTAGGGAGGAATATTGTATTTGACAAACGATTAAAAGCTTCTTTTCTGGTTGTAGTGTCTTTCTTTGAAAGTGTATTGTTGTGTAATTGACTCTTTGCGGAGAGAAAATACCCTCAATTCATTGGCGTTATTTAAGTCGTTATTCTGCATTGCGATGTATATTATCACTGAAAGATTAACTTAGAAGTTCCAACTTATGCCGGTCAGAAATAAACGTCACAAAAGGAGACAACCGACAGCCAATGCTGATTTAAATACGACTCTCCCCGTACAGGTCAGTCACCTTTCATATCAACAACCAGCCGATACTTCGCGAGTGCAGAGAGTGGAGACTCGTTCTTTGCCTGTTCTCGAAGTGCACCAGACCTTGATGCCACCGTTGCCACTGGTCGCTATGTCTACACGATGAATGGTCGACAGAACAACCCCGACCCACCTGCACCACAGCTCCGTTCTCTTCTTAGTGATCCTCCAATACAATTTCATCTAACATTTCTCTCAGATACCACTAATAACGGTGCATTTGGTGCCTTTTATTGTTCAGCCACCGAGGGTGGACAGTCCACGGTGGTGCCGACAATATTTCTGAGGTCTGATGGTAAGTGTGAAGAAGTCGTCATGTTGGTAAATTGGCACCTCGTCTACAACCACCCTGTCCACTGTCCACCTAGTCTAATGCCATCTCGTCTAAACTCACTTCGTCGACTACCAACTCGTCTACCAACCATTTTGTCTATATGCCAATTAGTCTAATTGTCATTTCGTCTACTAGCCATTTTATCTAATGTCCAATTTGTCTAAGTCACATTTCGTCTAACACCCATTATGTCTATTGACCATTTCGTCTATTAATCATAAGGTCTATGAATAAAATAGTCTACAGCTCATTTTGTCTAATAGCCAATTGGTCTACAACTCATTGTCTAATAGTCAATTAGTCTAATAACCAGTCAGTCTACTCCCGACTGGTCTACTGCCAACTGGTCTACTCCCAATTGGTCTAATCCCAACTGGTCTACACCCAATTGGTCTACTCCCAACTCGTCTACTCCCAGTTGGTCTACTCCCAACTCGTCTACACCCAAGTGGTCTACTCCCAACTCGTCTACTCCCAACTAGTCTACACCCAACTCGTCTACACCCAACTCGTCTACTGCCAACTCATCTACTGCCAACTCGTCTACTGCCAACTCGTCTACTGCCAACTAGTCTACTCCCAACTGGTCTACTACTAGTTATAGTTTTTTTTTTTGTTATTTAAGTCTACTTCATCCAGTTTCTTTTTTCCCAGTGAAATAGGTTGAACACTCTTGGTGCCCCATTTGGTTTAAATTTTTATGTTCTAATTATGACAATTTTTTAGGAAAAAAAGATAATGTCACAGTGTGAAAAACTTGCTGTGTTATTTTTGTGGTGGATGTGTAATTTATATCAGAAGCAATCATGCAGCATTTATATGTCAAAACTTCAACACTCCATCCATTCAACTTTGATACACAATCATATGTATGATAAAAATGAAAAGGAACACATTAGAAGTACATTATCAGTATTCTTTATTCTGTCTGCCACGTACTGATGTATGTGAACGGTTAAATGCACAAAAAAGGTCGAAACATATACACAAAAATATGATTTGCGATGATGGAAAGAAATTAAATCTTGATCTAAAATATGGTAACGTAAGTTTCACTATATACAATTGGTGACACATTTCATTTCATCCCTTCTTGAAAACAAAACATTTATATAAAAAAACTTTGACTATTATATAATGAACGGATCATGTATGTTTACATTAATTAAGTTTTGGGGCAGTGGCTCTTCTCTAAATTTTGGCAAGATACGGAAATTTAGAAAATATTTGACCGGCGACACGTGGTATTTCATTACTACATCGGATGCCTTTCCTGATTTCTCATTTTTTGGCAGAAGAAGTTCATTGATATGGATTTTATCTTCAAGAGTGAACCTTGTATAATAAATAAAACATCCTAGCGTGATCATTCAATGTCCATAAAGCAAAAACACGGGCGACACATATTTCACGCAATTGCGCCGAGATAGTGGGTTTGACCCAAGTGTGACTGAGGTATAAGGGATCACTTTGGGGTCGTTCTGTCCGAGACTCTGTCCGCCTGTCTGTCTGTCTGTTACGCGTTAAAATCTTGAATTTCTAGGTGCCATTAAGTGCTCCAATTTCAATCAAACTTGGATGGAAGATTGGTAATACAGACTTAAAAATTTTGAGGTATGCAATGGTCAACACAAGGTCCAAGGTCACCGGCAGGGGTCAATATCCTTTTTAAGGTCAACGTTAAGTTTTTTGAGCACGTTTCTATTATGACCCATAACTTTGCATCCATTTACCCAATAATTGGGACTTTTCATGTTTACGTTTACAGTTGTTATTTATTCAAAAATAAATCAAATGTTACATCACACAACAGTTCAGTTTCTCTCCATTTTGTGTCAATCCTCTTCCTTACAAAGCAGATTTCCAAAACTCCATTCAAACCATACACACTTCATACTTCATGTATAACTCAGCACAAACACACACACACACACACACACACACACACACACAAGACCTGTTATTTCAAATTATAGTCAACATTCACGAGAACAACAACTAAAAACAATACGAAATTTCCATGACATTCATTTATTCATGTCAAATTCTAAAAGTATAATATCGGTTATTATATGCACAACTATACCACCATACGTCTACGAGTATGTCTGCTAGTAATTACAATCAAGCAAGCGCGCCGGAAGCAGTTTTGGATTGGGGGGGGGGGGGGCAAACATTGGAGGGGGCTCAAGATTAGACCATGCATATGTTACACAATATATACATACATACACACACACACACACACACACACACGCACACACACATCTATTATGTATATATACATATATATACATATATATATATATATATATATATGGGTGAAAACGTTGAACGATGTACAATTGGGCAAAATCAGGGGTCAAAATTAAAACATGTGACTCACTGAAATGTCATTGATGTCAGCTTTATTGCAAACCCAATTATACTGGGATATCTCCAAGGGTGTTGTTTTTATTCGAGGTTAAATAGAACTGTGACATATTGGCGAACGTCTCTGACTAGAATAAACATTGTTTTAGTGAAAATTCAAATGAAGGGTGAAAGAGCATTCAAATGAAGATAATTTAATCTTGTTCATACTTTCAAAGACTGAGTTAATTTGTTCATAAAATATTGTTTACCTCCTGTGAAGTTTACAAAAGCTAATACACACGGTAGTTAAAGAAAAAGTGGTGTTTTTGTCATTTAAGCAGAGATTTTCGTATTCTTATCTTCACTTTCATCTCATTTGAACAAAACATATAGCAGGGGTCTCATTTGTTTAAATGTTAATGTTCAGTAGATACTAATAATGAATTTAGTGCATTTCGTTTGATCAAATCACCATAAAAGCCCTATACAGATGCTGGAAGTAAGCCATGTTTTGATCAGAGACGTTCTGGTTTCACTCATAGACGTTCCTCAGACATAGACAATACAAATGATGTCCTTTGATCCATATAAGAGTTTTGTGAGCAAACAACATTATTCCTTTATTAAACACATGCTAACCTTTTGTCAACAATTCAGAATGGTAATTTCCACTTGAACTAGAGATTGTAATTTGTCATCACCGACAAATTAAGGTGATCCGATTTTTTTTAAATCAATGATTCGAGTCCCGATCGCAATAGGCATGACTATACAAGTTTCATCTGTGTTTCGAGACAATGGCCGTGTGATGTTTGGATTCTCATCTAGAAAAGGGAGTCATATCTGCCATCTTTGGTACCAAATTTTGTATACACTATAACGAAGATACAGCAACAAGTACATATGACCTTTGACCCACCTTTGCACTCCCAAGATGGCATCCGAGGAAAAAGTGGTTATTTTGTGAAACGATTCTTGCGACATCATCTTTACGTGTGAAAAATATGGGAAAGATAGGGCAGGTATTCACCAAGATACAGGATGAAACATTTATGACCTTTGACCCTAATTTACATACCCAAGATGGTGTCCTATCAAGTAGTTGTTATCTTAGGAAATGATGTGCGAGACATGAACTAAACATGTGCAGTATATGGGGATGATAGGAGCTGTTTTTCTTGAATTATTGCAAAGAAAGTTGCAAAAAGAAAGAAATATGAAAATACATCGAAGCTAAGCTTTAATTTTAGCCAGGTTTTTGGACGTAATTTTGACGTCGTATGAAAATACGGAGGACGCTTTAACGATAGCGCAAAGTCTCAGCTACAACATATTAAAATCTGGGAGAAATTCACTGAAGGGTAAGTGAGCAAGTGCTCGATAAAGATAGTCATGTCAATTTTCATTTCCAGAAAAACTGCACTCCCATAGAGATAACACGTAAGCTGGTCAAATTTGTCAAGATTACTTTCAATCCATTTTATGAGGTGATACCGTCATCCAATCAAAATTTTGTAAATTTACGTTTGAAAGAACATTAAATAAACTACATCATACTGAAATCTGGGTGAAAATTGGCAAAGGATTAGTGAGATACTCTCGAGTAAAATTGACATTTGATGACGTCATTTTGAAAATTTACTTGTTTTATTTTATTAAGAAATTTGATATCTTTTCATCATTTTGCCAGCATCGCTAACCCATGACATGACATGTACAACTCATCAGCTTTCAGAATATGTAAAGAAAATGGGGGGTCACCGTCCATCCTGACGAGTAAAATCGGATTTAAAATTGGCGGTTTTTTGGCATAGTTGCACTGTATAACGCCATTGACGCGCGCGAGGAATTTCAACTTTGACGTGCCCGTATGACGTCATATTGAGTCGGATTTACTTGAAACTTGGTAGAAATATTCCTTGACATTTCAGACATCCGATCAAAGTGAAAAAATGGGAAATTTCTAATGCATATGAGCTGTGCGTGCGTATATGCGCGCGCGCGTACGCGTCCGTCCGATTTTTTCAATTTTTCAGAAAATGCTCCAAATGGTCTGAAACGTGTGCAAAAAAATTTTGAGCTCGATTGGAGCATACAAATATTTTAACGCGCGCGTAGCGCACATTTTAAGATATAGATTAATTTTGAGAATAATGAGTACAATGCGCTTGACTTGATGTGACGTAAATTTCATTGAAAATTTTCATTCAATTAATGAGATATGATTGAGAATGTGTTTCATATAATGACGTCATAGTGACGTCACGGTCGACTGATCACTATGATTTTACTAGATCTGTCATCTTTGCGACACGATACATACATGGTATAAGTTTGAACTTGATAGACATAGCACTTTCTGAGCTAACCTCTGCACAACTTTTGGGGAGAAATAAAGAAAGAAGAAAGAATCCGTACAGAAACAGAAGGTGATCCGAGAGGATACTCGGATCACCTAATTATTTTTCATACTAACTGATTGTAACTACAAATCTCGAAATTGTAAGAGATTTTCTGCACCAAAAATCAACAACAAGCCTGTTCTTGATATACTATTTAGATCTTTACAACACTTTTGAATGACACACAACAAAATTACATGAAAAACTTTCAATTTCAACTACTTTACCTAATAACTTGTTTATATAAGAGACATTTGCTTTTCCATCAGGGACGTTTCGGCTGTTAGTTATCACTAAACTTAAACATCAAACTCCCTATTTTAGAAGATGCTCGTAACTCGACATTCCACATTCATAGAGAAATCATTTTCTTTGGCCTAGATGTCAAGAATTGTTTTTGTTAATGATGACCACTACTTTGCATTTTACCTTCAGGTGTACAATATGCAGGTGTGCCCACACGCTATCAATTTTGTATGTTTGCTTTCAAATGTAGTCCAAATCTATAACAAAGGTAACACGAATTTATTGATACTTATTTGGTTTGACCCCTTATAAGCCTAAAATATGATTGTATGAGTATGTCAGGCCAATTCAGATTTTTATTAGGGACCGTACCTTGGCCACTGTTATGATGTTGTCTCAGAAAGCTGTGATTAACCTTTGCTCATCCTAGAAGCATCAAATTTCGCTGCACATTTTTTGTACACTATGGCAGATATAAATTGTTAACAATGTAATGCACTTGCCACAACCCAAACTCAAAAGTATATCAACGGTGTGGTATACCAACTGTTTGTTGACCAAAAGTGAACTGAAAAGCTCTTTCAAGAGGTTGACAATGATAGCATAACAATATCACATTTTATCTGTCACATCGTTAGGGGATTATTAATCCTTCTTCCTTCAACTCAAAGGCGATACATAGTGTTTTAGAGGAAACTAGGTAAGGGAAATTCTTAATACACTGTAAAAACATCGGTGCTAGATTTAACACCATGGGTGTTAAATCTAACACCGATCAAGCTTCAATAAAGGACCACATCCACAGGTGTAGAATATGTATTGTGACGGTGTTAAAAAGTGTTCACTTAGCACTTCGTGGTGTTAATTTGACACTGTGGCTGGTGATATTTTTGACACTGCGCTAGAGTTAATTCATTAATGACACCGCATGGTGTTGATTTGATATTGGTGGTGTTAATTTCAATGGTATAACACCCGTCCAGCTTCAACAGGAGACCACACCAACTGGTGTTACTGTGTAAATGTGTTTACACTTTTTTTTCAAAAATCAAGTACTTTATCGGAAAATTCTTCATCGTCTTGTTCAGAATTAACAAGAAATTCAGTCCCTAAGAAACTACTAGTATTAAAAAAAAAACAATTTTGTATTTTGAAATGACACCCGGAGGTGTTAATCTAACACCATGAATGAGCACCGGAAATTTAACACCAGTTCGGTGTTTCATATTTAACACCGGACTTTTTGCAGTGTAGACGTTTTCCTGTTTCATCACAGACGTTGGTATTTTTCCTTTACTCATATATTTGGCTTACAAACCTCAAAAATATTACTAGACTATTTCACCTTACTTCTAAAGGAAAAAGCTTCATTAAAGGGGAAATTCAGCCCAAATGTATAAGAAAGAAAATCTTATGGGCTCAACAAATATGAAGAAGTTATGACATTTTGAAGTTTCCCTAGTTTTTCAGTAAACAGTTTTTGAATGGTCATTATGAATCTGCAAATGACAAAGTGAGCATGTCATCCCCTCACAACTTGCCTTAACATTTGTACATGACATTTTGAAATTTCCAGTTTTTCATTCAAACATAATTATGCCCTAGGCTTAAATCCGGGTATATCTAAGTGATCACTATTCCGAAGGTAATCAACCAGGAATAGCATCATGTTTCAGATTTCAATGCCAGAAACATTTAATTTTCGTTATTTTTTGTACACAATCAATGGAAAATTGTGAAGTTATGACATGGTTAGCTCACTCATGTGCATATTTTTATCCACTATACAAGAACTTGTGTGCAGAAATGAGCAAAAATTCAAAAAGGCAGTTAAGTAAGGGTGCAATTAAGCATAATTAAAGGTGCAAGTGTGCCCCGCAGATGTGCTGCCATTGTTTCAAATTGGGTGCAAATTGAACCTTTACTTCTAGCGTGTAAGCCTCAAATTTCACAGGCTCAGAAGGAAACGCAGTGATGTGCATTAAAAACAGAGTCCGCATTATAACATTGAACTGAATTTCTCCTCCATTTGGTATCTCAATGTCCTCAATCAGTGCATAGTACCGACTGTGTCGCTTGCTACCTGAAACCGGAGTTGGGATAGTCATTATTTTTTAAACGGAAGGCACTTCCAAGATATCCGTCCGGTCTTGCCAGTACCACGGCCGTGGCCTTGAACTTGTAGGTCGCATGAACATGACTGAAACTAAAGATCCTAACAGGAAGAAATTCTAATATTCGGAGTGTTTAAAATCCATCTGGTCTTCCCATCTTGCTGTAAGAAAAAAAAATGAATTAAAATGATATTAAAGTTAACTTGCCATACACTGGAAGAACAATGCATGCACAAATGAACGTCTCTGATCAAAATTATAAAATCAACATTGTTTGTAGATTGCGCAAATTACCTACAATAATGTATGTATACGAGGGTCATCTACTGTGGAATAATTAAAGATCTACTCCTAATTGTAGTAATTGAAATTACGTAAAACGTCCCGTATAACGTCTCTGACGTAAACATCTTTGCTTATCAGTACTTAATGGGTTTTATTTTTATAAGATATTGGCACTATATTTGGATTGAGGAACCTATGTGCTACAAACGTAGGCAGCAATTCGCCATGATGGGTCATTAATATTGGTTTGAGAACAGATCCTACTTGTTCAGAGAACGTCCCTGACTCAAACCTGTTTTTCTTACATTTCTGCTTCTCTCACAAAACATACGTAATTTAAAGTGGCTACTACATTATAATTATAGACTGTTGACCTATTACTAGTCATAAAACATAGTTTCTGTCCAGGCAATGTGTTTAAACTTGCTCAATCAACAGAAAACCTTAAATTTGAAACTCTTCTACATATTTTCAACATCTTTCAGGAAGCTTCATTTTTCTTAATATCATAACACACCCGTGTAAAGTGTATTCTACTTGTTCCTATTACACTAACCGCACCCATCCAGAGCTAATTTTACTTTAATGTTCTCATAATTTGTACAGTGGATGTCTTTATTTCATGAGACAGTAATTATCAGAGACGTTTTTCATTTTGCTCAGAGACGTGCGGTCTTTGATCTTCACGCAGATTCTTACTATTTTACTGTCTATCCTTCTTTCATTCATTTCTAATCCAAAGATTACAATACATAATTTCACAAATGATACTAATTGGCAAATCTACAGAATAATAACTCTTATAAATCGGCACAAACACCAGCTAAGTTTTTGTTATTACTCACATTTTCAGAATTTGTCGGCATTTCCGTTGTTGAATTGTTCCGACTCGATTCCAGGATGGCGCGTCAGTGCGTAAAATAAGCACGCAAATAAAGTATCATGCAGTGCGTAAGTGTCAGATGAAGGAATATCCCTTCAGAGATTTCCAATCAGGGACATTCGTTTTGATCAGAGACATTCGCCAATGTGGGTTTTCAACCAGAACACTTTTTTGTGGACAGTATGCTACTGAAGTTGCCAATCATCATAGTTGCCTGGCTCACACTGACATACTGATCGCCAGTTTTTATCTCAAGCATAATCCACTTTCATTAATGACACCATTAACCAATCGAACGTCTCTGATGGTTATTCAGTATGATTTTCTTTAATGAGCCACCACGCGATTATTTTATATGGCTCACTCACAAATTTTCATGGAATGGTAGTATGAATAAGACGCTAAATAAATATAGCCTTACATGTTTTCATATTCATCCTGAATTTTTTGCGTCAAGGAAAAGATAATTCATTCAGAGACGTACTTTTTCAGACATGAGTGAACTCAAAAGTTCCTGATAAGATAAATAATACACAAGTTCATGGCAGAAGTACTTGATTAAATAGTTGAAGTATGTGGGCTTACTCACAAGGAAAAACAAAGCTGTAGAATTGGATTAGAACAAAGATTGCGACGTGTGATTCTGGGATTTTTTTCATAAAATATGCATTTTTGTCAATTTTTTCAGCTTTAAGGCATTATTTTTTAAGGAAATGCAGTAACAACAATACAAAGTATATATTTTCTGAAAGGCACAACCCTCCCCTACCAAATGATACCTAAAACTATGAAAAACACCCCCATGTGACAATTTTACAAGGGTTTGAATATCGCAAAGCCCGAAAATGGCCAATTGTACATCGTTCAACGTTTTCACCCATATATATATATATATGTAAAGTGGCGTACGGTGGGTCGAAACATGGGGGGGAACCATAAAAGTAATTTTGACGGTCTGTATGCTTGTGCGTGTGTGCGTGAGCAATAATGGGACTACAATATACATTACGGAATGTGATACATTCAACAACGCAGTCATTGAGGAACATTGTAAGTTTTCCTTACATGCATGGATTATGGAATGACGGTGTGAAACGATCGACAAATTATATACTGTCAGCAACATAAGGTGAATGGCATAACAATAAAATGCGAGCTAGCGAAGCGAGAGAGCTTGAAAATTTTGATATTCTACAGTTCCAAAACTGGAGTTTTAATTGTAGGTATATATTTCGCTTTTGAAATAAATGGGGGCGCATCGGGCGCAACTGCTGGCAGTTATTGGCAGCAACATTAGGAGAATGGCATAACGATTCAATGCGAGCGAGCAAAGCGAGCGAGCTTGAGAATTTTGACATTTTACAGTCCCCAAACTCCCGTTTGTAGCTATATTTATCTTTCGCTTTGGAAATTAAGGGGTGGGGGCATCGGGCGCAACTACTGGCAATTACTGTCAGCAACATTAGGAGAATGGCATAACGATTCAATGCGAGCGAGCGAAGCGAGCGAGCTTGAAAATTTTGACATTCTAGTGTCCAACAACTGCCGTCGTAGCTATGTTTTTCGCTTTGGAAATTAAGGGGGAGGCGCACCGGGCTCAACTGCTGGATGCGAGCGAGCGAAGCGAGCGAGCTTGAAAATTTTGACATTTTATAGTCAAAAAGCTGCCGTTTGTAGCCATATTTTTTCCCTTTTATTCATATATATACTTATTTATTTTATTTTCTTTGTTTATTCATTTATTTTTATCATTAACATTTTTTTTTCTGGGGGGGGGGGGGGGCTTTTGGGGGGGGGGGCAAAAATGCGTTTTGCCCCCCCACTTTTTGGATGGGGGGGGGGGGGGGGCGGCCGCCCCCCCCCCCCCCCCTGCCCCCCCACTTCCGGCGCCTATGCAAGCAATTACAACTCAGCATTCAAATACCGCACCTTGCCATCGTGTGATAACAGTCTTTCGCTAAAGGATATTGGTAAATTGCTAATTTTGTGAATCAGTAGAATGATCTGAACATTGCGTCTGTTGGGCCACACTCTCTCGAAGGTTACCGAAACAAAGAGGTCACCCCGGCCACTGGACAACAACCTACTGCATCTCTCTCACAGTTACTGTAACCACATCCCAGCACTACATACATTGTACATGTAAACGTAAACACACACACACACACACACACACACACACACACAAACGGAACACAGTACTAGTATACGCGAGCATCCGGTGTCAATCCATCCAACTACACGGCCACATCGCGCGGATCGTTAGTACCTTCACTAGTGTACAAACGCAATGAAAATCAAATTACACTCGTACTCGATAATTCCTCGTTCGGGATCCCGCCAAGATCGCTGCATGCATGTGCACGTAGGTACGGGTGGACTGGGGTGGTCGGTCGAAATGTAATTCTGTTTCGTATGACTGACAATTCGTTTGTGATGGAGGATTGTAACTGAGCTAGTTTATCATTATTTAGTTATTTTACGGCCAGAATATAGACTGGATAGTCATGTCTCACCATTGATTAGTATGTCTTTATATTCACCATGTGCGGAATAATTAACAACTAGAATAGTCTAATGTTGATTTTTGTGCTAATCAAGGGCAGGGTTTAATATGAATAGTTCATGACAGTGAGACGGACTGGACACTAGACAAAGTGGTATATTCATTATTAGCATGACCAGATGGAAATGATCAGTTTGGGTAAATTGTTGAGAGTAAAACTATATCAGGAGTACACTAATTGGGTATAGACGAGTATAGACCAATTGGGAGTAGACAAGTTGGGAGTAGACCAATTGGGAGTAGACCAATTGGGAGTATAGACCAGTTGGGAGTAGACCAGTTGGTAGTAGACCAGTTGGGAGTAGACCAATTGGGAGTAGACGAGTTGGGAGTAGACAAGATGGGTACAGACCATATTGGGTATGGACAAACTAAGGGTTGGACGATATGATAACTAGACAAAGTGAATGTAGACTAAATGACTTGTAGACGAGGTGGGAGTAGATTAACTAGTAGTAGACAAAATAGATATTAGACGACATGGCAAATAGACATTGTGAGTGTAGACGATTTGGCTATTAGATCAATTGTTTTGTAGACGAAATGCTCCTTAGACGAGTTGGGTATTAGACAATACGGGTAGTGGGCAAAGTGACTATTAGACAATATGGGTACTGGACAAAACGAGTTGTAGACCAAAATATGGGTATTAGACGAATCGGTAATAGACGATATGCCAGTAGACCAATTGGAAAATAGACATAGTGGCTGTAGACGAGGTCACTATAAACCGTCATGTTCTCTAATATTGACAAATGATGTCATGTTTATATATCATTATACTAGCAAATCACACCCTATTCAAGTGTATTCACTCATTTATGTTTTACAGACAGGCCTTGCTGTTTACACGCTCTATAGAGGGGTACGATTTTCTGTTTTCATTATAGTGAATATCCAGAAAAAAACCCAAAACAATTCAAGAAGAGAGAGAGAGAGCAATCTTGAATTATACGTCAAAATATTGTAAACAAATAGAAAATGAATACAAGATTATACCTTTGATCGGAAAGCCCACAAACAGAGAGGCAGAATGGCATGTGTACAGTTGAAGCAAAAGAAGTGTTTTGGAGTAATATATGGGCCTCTGAATAAAGGATACAAAGCACTTTTTATCTAGTGCATGTTTGCATTGGTTTTATGGAGCAACATACGTAGCAATGCAAGGGTGGTTATCACCCAACCAAGTGGTATTGGACATGCTCACCTTTTGTAAAGAAAAAGAGGCTTAACTCTTGCTGAAACCTCTCGAAGCACAAATATTTTATGGCGGGAATCTGTCTGAAACCATTTCAGGTTTTCTGCACATCAAATGTGTTGCTAAAGCATCCTACATGTCCTAAGCATGAAAAGTCAGTGAAATGGGAAACAGGAAACTATTTTGAACATGTTAAGGCGATGTGTAAAGGTCAACGTCAAAGGTCTGTGTGCTTTGGTTACAAATGTGATTTTATGCCAACACATAAGCTAAAAATGTCCAATGACTATTGAGTAGGGATAGAAATGAATTAATGACCTTAAAATTACAAGTATATATATATATATATATGTATATATATATATATATATATATATATATATATAAATTGAAGATTAGACGTCACCCAAATCAAGCAGTATATTACTCCTAAATGTCATTTTCAGCAATAAAAAAAAATATTCTAGCAAAATCCAATTAGTGTTATTAGTTATAATGGATAACATTTAGAGCTGGATTTTCCTGTGGGTGTTTAGGTTTAAAGGTCAATCCACGAGGCCAATGGTCATGTGTTAATAAACTTATAATCAAACTGTTAATGACGGGCCTTGTACTTGTAATGGAAAAGTGAATGTGTGTGAAAATGGATGCATTCCTATATCAGTGGAATCGCTAGTTTTTTTATTCATTTGTCGAATGCATGATTGAATTATTGCAGCTAGGTTTGTTCCAGCAGAAGGCAGATTCTCAAAGACTGTGAATGCTGGAGATGTAAATGTGACAGTTGACTTCTCACCAGTGGGATCTATCAGTGATAATTCACAGAGACTTTGGAGACACAATGGAACGATCGATGAAAATGACATCGTGATTAAGTATACTGGAGCAGCAACAAGTTACACCATTGCGGGAGAAGTCACACCAGCAGATGGTGGGGTGTATGAACTACACTTGAAAGGCGAGAGAGGGTTGGGTAGAGCTGGCTTGTTGCGACTCATTGTGAGAGGTAGGCTGATCATGACTGCTTTTGCAGATTTATATGAGTGTTGGCCGACTAACCCAATTGATTACTGAAGTTTTTCAATCAATTTATGTAAGGCACTCGCATTCATCATCGCACAGTACAGTATGTAGGCCTAAGAGGAAACGGGGGGGGGGGGGGGGCAACATAAGCATGATATAGGCCTACTCTGTATACATGATGTTACGATGAGGCAATCATTGAAATAAAAGTTGAAAAAAAAAGAGAAGATTACACAAGTCATAATCCCAATAAGATTTTCCTTGTGCCAAAACGAAAACAAGAAATCTTCCCATATGGGAATGATACGATATGAAAGGGTTGACATGAATGTGCTCTATCTTCTATAGAGTGTCCAGCTGGTCGCCACGATGTACTCGGTGGATGCCTCCAGGCCTGTCAGTCATGCTCCAATGGAGGCATCTGTCACAGTGAGACAGGAGAGTGTGTTTGTCCCCCTGGTTTCATGGGAGATCAGTGTGAGCAGAGTAAGTAAAACGCTAAAATGTTTACTGAAATTGTTGGGTCCTGTCATCTTTTCTTCTATAGAAGATAGATGAGTCAGCTTAATTTCATTCGACTTGTTCTGGTTGTATTCACTACACATTTCGATCCAATAGGAACATTGCAATAATATGATTTCTGCAATCTATATGCATCTAGAATCTAGAAGGTTTGTGTTTGTGTGTTACTGACTTTTTTTTTTTTTTGCTGATTGTTTGATTTGATTGATTTCGTTTGTTCTTATATTCTACTTGAAGTACTAGCAATACATGTGACAAAATAAAGTTGGGTATTTTGTTACTCTGTGCATGGTACCCCATTGCTAAAGGAGATAGATGTGTCAAGCGTACGGTTAATCACAATATCTCAGCTTTCACGGACAAGTTTACAATTAAAGCAACATGATAATTACAGGAAAACAAACTGTACGCTATGCCATATGCATGCACATAATAAACTGGACAACAGTACGGAATGCCACCTGCATAAGCAGATGATGGTGGCTTTAGCAAGAAAGAAACAAAGTTGGCTAAGTTTCCACTCTTGTGCTCAACCCTCTCCTTTGTTAAGTTCCTCTCTTGGTTTTGATCGTGTTGATAATTAATTGAGTATTAAGATGGTTGACCTATAGCTGCGTAGGTAATAATGATTTGACACTGACTTTAAAGCTCAATAGAGTAAAAATCAGTTGAACAGTGTTTCTCATCAAAATAAGACAAATAGGAGTTAGAGAGTATTGATTTTACAACACATTGGCATTACGCATAGTCACATAACCAACTTTCTCCGCCATCATTTTGAAGACAATTTGAAAATAAGTTCTGATAGTACATACAATTTTAATGTCCTTATAAACTAACATTATTGCTTAGTCACACCTTCGGAGCTATGTGATGTGTAGGACATATTTTGCCCCTCAAATAATCATGAATGACAGCTGTAATCAGGTCAACGTCAGGTCAATAGGAAACTTGTAAGGCAAAGGCATCCTAGTGGGTCTAGGGCAATTACCACCTGGGCAAATTCCCCGTACCATTCCCCTTAACCCTAACCCTAATCCCAGTCCTGAACCTAACGATAACCCTAACTCAAACTCTAACCCTAAACCTAACCCTAACCATAATCTTAAGTCTAACCTTACCACTAGCCAGTTTTTAGCGGGGGATACAGTCAGACCATTATGTTATGTTACTCCCGCACGCACTGTATTTGTCCTCGGGTATACGCATCATTATAGTATCTGATATTGCGCTATAAAAAAGAAACAGAGTTTTAAGATTCTACTTTTTTAATGTCTTTTGTGTAACCATATAGAACACTCATTGCTCTGTATGTTGGTTCTGTGTTTATGGAAGCCTACATGAGGATATAGTGGGTGATCTCTTATTAAGAGGAGTGTACAGGTTTGGCAATTCTGGCCTTGTTCGGTGTAAACATGCAGTGTGTGGGGGTAATCGTTTTGGACGTGGATGTGAGTATCGCTGCAACTACAACGTTGATGACCAGACAGCGTGCAGTGGTCTTCAGGTGTGTGTTCCGGACCCCTATGGGTGCTCTTGTACGCCTGGATACAAAGGCATACATTGTACGGAAGGTGAGGCTAATTCAGATTTTTAGCTGATACGCCAGTCTGGCGTATCACCTATTGTGATTGTACGAATTCTTTCTTTCTTTCTTTCTTTTTTTCCATTCTCCTTTCTTTCTGCCATATTATAGGCGCTGTATCTCAACAATCTTTTAGTTAATGTCCGTGCAATTTCATACAATCATGTCACAGAGTGAAGTCTAAGTCCTAGTGCCTGGTCAGTCAGCTCAGTCATGCATGAAGTCACACGCGCCATTTTGTCTTTTTGGAGTCAAGTCAGATGATCAGTCATATCTCCGTAATTGATAGTCATTTCTGTACCAAATTTCGTAAGTTGTATCTTAAAGTCACGTGCAATAGTATTGCATTATAGTCGATAGGCTATCATTACGGGCGCGTCAAAATTTAAAAAAGTGCTCCAAATGACTTCTAAATCATTTTGCATACGTTTCAAGCCATTTTGAGCATTTCAAAATCCTGCGCGCGCGCACGTTCGCGCGCTCGTCATACGCTTGCATATAGGCGCATACGTAAGGCAAAACTCATATATACATATATCTTTCTTTTTTTTTTTTTTGCTTGGAATCGCTTTGTAATATCCTTGAGCACTTATTTGCCAGGTTCGAGGTCAATCCGAATCAACAAGACGTCATAAGGACGCGTCAAAGTTATTATTCTGTGCGCGTCAATGGGACCATTTTAAATCTGACTTAACTCGTCTTTACATATTCTGAAAGCTGATGAGTTGTAGATGTCATCTGATGGGTCGTTGAGACTGACAAAATGCTTTAAAGTTACGAAATTCTAGTATGTAATAAAAACATGAAAAATTTAAATGACGTCATCAAATATATTTGCATATATTCAAATATATTTCATTTATCCTTTACTAATTTTCACCCAGATTTCAGTATGCTGTCACTTACAGTATTGTCTATCAAAGTTATGAGTACAGTTTTTGAAAAATGACGTCATCACTGAGAAAAAAATCGATTACATTTAATCATGCTAGATTTGACCATTTCACGTGTTATCTCTAAGGGAGTCCATTTTTTTTTTCGAAATGAAAATTGACATGACTTCATTCAATGAGCAGTAGGTCATTAATCTTTGTACGGTTTTCTCCCAGCTTTTAGTATGTTATAGCTGACACAATAGGCTATCGGAAAATGTGCTTTACGTGTTTTGACTGGATGACAAAATCATGTCTAAAAATATGGTTAAAATTGATGCTTCGGCTTCGATTGAATGAGCTGTTGATCGATTTGTATCGTGTAGCTGGTATAGCTTGAGAATGAGAGGCGCTGTCACCCCCAATTTTTCTGCACTGGTAGACTACGTCACTTGCATTATTTTATAAAATAACAACTTTTTGATCAGACGCCAACTTGCGATATGTAGATTAGGGTTAAAGTCAAAAATACTTTAGTCTGTATATATATTTTAAAAAGCATATGCTCTATCGCCACCATATTTTGCACACATACAAACCATGATACTCGAATCATTTTATGAAATAACGACTTCTTGGTCAGCTGTAATCTTGGCTGGGTAAACTGGGGTCAAAGGTCAACCATGCTTATTTCTGTATTGGAGAATAATTAGCATCCCACTGTGGAAGTACATGCTCTATGCCCGCCATATTTTGGACACATGTAGACCATGTTACCTGGATCACTTCATAAATGGCGATGTCTTCATCAGACGCCATCTTGAATATGTAAATTAGGGTCTAATCTAAATTTCTTAAATCTCTTTAATCAGTATCAGGGAAAGTACTAGTATATGGTCTATTGTTCCCATACTTTGCACAGGTATAGACAACGCTATTTGGATCATTCTATAACAAAAAGACTTCTTAGTCAAATGGAATTTTGGCCATGCAAATTGGGGTTAAAGGTCAACAATACTCATTTCTGTATTGTAGAATACACAATGTGTATTAGTGTGTGTCTTAGGAAATACATGACCTCCCCCATATTTTGAACACAATAATGTGAAGTATAGTACCCTGATCATGTCATAAGATAGCGACGTCTTGATCAGACGCCATTTTCAATATGCAAATTAGGGTCAAAATGAAGAATACTTAATACTGTATAACCGTAAATACATACCCTGTTGCTCAAAATATTTGCACACATTTAGACCAGATAAGTTGATTATTTTACAAGATGACGTCTTAATAACAATTCTGTAGTATCGTTAGTCCGAGTCCCTTTGATCTGTGCTTTTTGCGGCGTATCACCTAACTCGTCCCAGTGACGAGTTCAAGTCTAGTTTTAGTTTTTTGTGCAACAATAGACAGATGGTCTTAACCATTTGCAGTTAATCACAAGCGTGTTAAAATGATTTATTACATCTTACAAAGCCGAGACAAATGGTTAGCCGCGTCCTTTTAATCTGAGAAGAGAGAGGTACTTTGGGAATAGCACAAGTATAACACGTTTGTATAAGTGTCTTGGAAATCGAAACAGTCGTAATCATAATACTCTAAAGGGTGTGGTCCTAGACAAATACAAACACACACACACATATATATATATATATATATATGCACAAACATTATTGTATGTGTATAATGTTATGTATGCATGTGGTATATTCTATGTGTAAACATTCATAATTATATTATATATATATATATATATATCTATATATATATCATATATATATATATATATATATATATATATATATTCAAAAATAATCTTTATATGGAAATATCTGTTAAATATTACATCTACTGATTGATCAGTATATTACCACAACGATATTTGTGAACTTTCCAAAGAATGAGACGTCTTTCTGCAACATTTCAATCATTAATTGTGGGTTCATGAAAGCAAACCAGAGGAAAGGAGTGTAAAAGGTATGCAAAATATTGAATATGACATATTCAAAATTGAAAATTATAATTATAATCTCTGATACTTTCGGAAGTGTCATTGAAGAAGTGATTCAATTATGCCAATATAGATCAAGAAATTCAGTGATGTACCCGTGTCGTTAAATTAGAGTGTGGTATCAATGAGTTTGGAGCCAGCTGTACCCAAACCTGTCACTGTGTGTCGGGCGAATGTGATTCATATACTGGAGCTTGCACAGGGAGTTCAACTGAGTGTCAGCCGGGATGGACAGGCCCAAACTGTCAGGGTAAGGATTGCTGTTTTATCATGTAGAAGTCTATTTCCTAAAACGGGATGCCGCGCTTACGCTTTGTATAGCTTGATGATTGTTATTCCTCTTGTAAGAAGACTTTCACGTCCAACATGAGTGGGATACAATGGGAGTATTAAGATCTTGAATCTGAGGAATTCGACTACTGAGGTTTACCAGGTTGAGGTTAAAGGCTTACATTAAGAAAAAAAAAAACTTTCCCTCGGTATTTTTTTACAAGTCTCCGAAGATGACGGGAAAATGTTACTGTCAAGAGTTGGACCTATTCAGTATTTATTTTCACGAAGATATACTCATATTAGTTTAGAATATGCTCTCATCCTACGAATTGATTCGTTTAAAGTAGGCCTATATCCGACCCGTAAACGTATTATTCTCCAGTATCCGACAATGCATTAAACGGAATAGTACTTTACGATAGTATATCTCTATCTCAACTACCTTTGTATTGTTTTAATCTTTGAATACATCGTTTAACTTGTGTCATCTTTTTCTCTTTTGTCACCAAAATGAAGAATGCATCGTGGGACTCTATGGAACACATTGTACCGGTAGAGTAGCATATTTGGGTATCTTTCAAATCATTTGTAAATTTTCAGCTACGTGGTTTCGGTTCATAGTTTTAGTTCGTTAATTTGTCATTACCCTTTGTTTTATTTTTACTGGAATAATGACCGTTTAAACAAGTCGGATGCCTCCCTTTATGCCCTTACTTTACTGCTAAAATGAACAGGACTAGATGTGGCAAAACGCAACAAGAATATTGGGTGTATACCTCACCAATGCTTTGGACTGTGCATGTTCATTTAATAATATGAACCCTTTAGAGAGATTCTCATAATTGACTATATTTACCAGTGAGCTGCCACCTCCCGACAATTACTGCCAGTTTATTGTATCGAGGAGAGAGATTAACCTGTATTTGTTCAGGAGCACCTATCCAAGCAGAACCAATTAAGGTACATGCATGATGACATGTAATCATGATTTGACATTCTCCCTTCGGTTGAATCATTATCCACAACAGAATTAGATACTAAGTAGCTTCACGTTTGCTACATCATTGTGTAATGTTGTTGTGATGGAGTTAAAAAGACACAAATGAATGGCAAAGCGATTCATTTTCACCAGTTGCTACCGTACACTTCTTGAATAGAAATATTCCCATGTGATAAATCCAGTTTTGTTTTGTTTTGATTTTGTTATTTATGTACAAGAAAAATACGTTTCTTGCCCCCTACCACCCACCCGTTTAATTTAGGGACTGTAACAGTCAACTACGGGAAAGCAAACCAAGGGCACCCAGTAACAGTGATCTGCTCCTCGACTGGAAGCAGTTTTTTGTCGACTGCTGATCCCATTGTGAAGCTTCAGAGAAAGCACAG
The DNA here is from genome assembly GCF_040938485.1 of Diadema antillarum. Taxonomy (NCBI): domain Eukaryota; kingdom Metazoa; phylum Echinodermata; class Echinoidea; order Diadematoida; family Diadematidae; genus Diadema; species Diadema antillarum. The sequence goes on from NW_027271908.1 coordinate 324,029, forward strand.
TAATGAGCAGTTTCATGAGACAGGCATTACACAGAGTTCTGCAAGTACCGCAAATGGATACACTGCTGGCTTTATCGTAGCGGATGTCCAAGATGGGGAAAAATTTCGATGTATGATGTCAGACGTCATTACTTTCACTAGCCAAGAAATCACAGCTGACGGATTTTATGGTCAGTATTCTCAATGTATAAATGTTTACGATAAGTTAATCATGAATTTATGATCTAAAATATGCTCCTGAGTTGGGAGACGACACATGATCTCAAAGAATGTCTGTATATTACAAATAAACAGACATATATAAATGCAGTTGCTGTTAAGTTCTGTAGAAAAAAAAGTTCCACTTTCAGTTTTCATGTGTCACATTTCACAACTACAAGGAGGAACTGAACATTCGGTTTCATGTTTGCATCTTAATATTTGATACTTATACCTTTACTTAATATGTCTTAAACGTATATCTTAATTCTTCCATTGTTTGTATTGTTCCATTCTGTGTACGTGCTGTTTTTGATGTAATTTGCCTCTATAGAAATTTGAAGGAATTGAACAATAAGCTGGAAACTTACTGTCATGTTTTTACATTTCTGATAACACTATGCTAGTGTTACCACAACTGCCAAGTTACCCCGTGGTGGATACGGCCACCGACAACTCGGTAACCCTCGCCTGGGATGCCTGGAATGAAGAGACAGATGTTGGTGATCCTCCACTGTCTGGATACCAGGTGTACTACAAAGAGAAGAGCAACCCTGGTGACTTCATTCGGTTTGAGCTGAGAACAGAAAGGCTGGCACCCTCAGAAACTGTCACTAATTTGACACCAGACACAGACTACCTTTTTGCTGTTTCAGCTGAGAGACCAGGTGTTGGTGGAATCGGGAATAAAATGGAGGTAGAAGGCAGGACACTCTGCTCCCGTGAGTCGAATGCAGGAAATATGGCGATGCACTGATTTAATTGGGTAAAATATTTGCCAAGTTCAAAGATCACTCTATACTTTCGGTAAATTGTCTTTTTTTTTTTCAGCCAAGAGTTCAGGCGAGTATGTCCACTGGTAGTGAAGAACTAGACAATAAAGGTAGTTGGCCTTTAAAGATTCCCGATTTTGATTATCATTTATGCCTGGGACAAAGACCACCCCTTGCACCATTCTTACTGCATTAAGCTACAAACCGATATAAAACAAAATAACATGGACCACTTTTTATGTCAACTGACATGAAATCAAATTGGGAAGGAAAAAAAGAAAATAAAAAGAACAAAAGGAAAAAAAGAAACTGCAGGACTTCCATCGTGGACGCAAGCAAACTGGATTCCATGGTGTAAGAGTAATGATGAAATACAATCTGGACTGAATATGATGCCAAAAAAAAAAGAATCATAAATAATAATACCAGTAAGAACGCAGAAGAAGGAGAGAATAGACACGTTCGTATATACGGAACAATAAGGAACATCTGAGGAGGACTTATGGTTAGATAAAGTTAAAGCTGAACATAATATTTTAGCCAGAAGAATTTTGCCTCTTGAAGATTTAATCAGTATACTTATACCTATCAGGACCAAATACAAAGAAAAATTCACTGAACAGGTTTTTCTAAATCCCGACAACGAGATCGACCTTCTGTCTTACACAAAGAGAAGTTAATTATTTTTTTCCTGGCCAGGTTAAAAGAGATCTGCCAGGAAAGATTTGTGAAAACAGTTTAGATGAACGTTGGGTAGTAGAAGGCTTCACGGTGCACCACGTATTCTTTCTGGAGTAAGTGAGTAAGTAAGTAATCCGGGAACCCTTCAAAGATTTCAGTTTAGATGAAATTACACGGAAATAAGCTCATTATCTGTATGCACTGCATTTATGAAAAAGAAATACACATTGTATCTCATATTTTTTTAACTTCCTTCAGCTCCAGAAGGCCCTTCTTCAGTAGAAGCCGTGAATAAATGTACGGCTGGGCAGATAACTGTCACGTGGCAGGTAAGGTTATTGTTTGTCCATATATGGCAAAACGTTCAGAAAAGTCGACATCTTTCTATGAATATGTAGTTAAGAATTGATACTAAAAAAGGAGATTAAAAGCCTTGAAAAGACATAACTCAATACAGATAGACTATTCTAACCCATCTTAACTATGGACAGAAAGTACACTCTCTGACGAAATTTCTTTCGGAAGTATGTAGTCTTTGAAGTTTTGGGTTATTCAAGTGCTTTATGATTTCACTCAGCATTGCTCTGCGCAACGAATGGAACAAAGAACAGGATGTTTGGTTCTAATAGCCTGTATATCAATCCGTCTATGATGGTTTCAGAATTCACCATGGAACAGGTTAGGTTAGCACACTTTCAATGCCATACAGTAGTACATCCTGTTGCGGCACAAATTGTCGCCCTGCACAAATTGTCGCCCCCTGAAACCGGCGACAAATTATGTAGAGAGCTGACAGCAGAAATTGTCGCCTGTCCTCAAGGCATATTTAGGGGGTAATATCATTCTTGACATCTATAGGCATTGGAATACCAAGACATAAATTACATGGCTACTTCCATGCAAAGAAGTCATGTAAAAAGTAATTCGAGGAAGTGTGTAATTTGAGTGTCCGTTTGTCTGGAGTGGGTGGATGTGGGTTGGTGGGTGGATGGTGGGAGAGTGTAAGGGAAATGTGTGTGTGTGTGTGGGCTCGCGTGTGTGTGTGTGTGTGTGTGTGTGCGCGTGAGGGATGTCTGTTTGTGTGTGAGTCCGTGTGTGTATGGTGTTATGAATCATGATAAAAACGCGCCATGAAAAATTATCATTGACCCCTGCCTGTGACCTTTGACCTTGAGGCGACCTTCCTGTTTGGTATATTGTGAACTTTGTATAACCGCCCTTGCCTCCAAGTTTGATTGAAATTGAAGCCCTGGGTACAGAGTTATTCAAGTTTTTTTTGTAACGTTACGCTAAATACGGACAGACAAAAAAAAAAAACCCGCACACACATGTATACACACACACATACACGCATACATACGCAAATACATGCATACATACATACACACTTACATACACATCCATACATACGTATATACACGCGCATGCAGAGAGAGAGAGAGAGAACCACCACCACCAACACAGAGACTCCACCAAACAGTAACACGCACACACTAACCACAGGCTATGTGTACCCCTACACTTACACACCACTCATAAACCCGTACAAAAAAGACCACGATACTCATAACACGAACACACACACAAACACACACAGTAAACACATACGCACTAAACACATACAAACACACAAATATCCAAACACAAGCACACACACATGTACGCACACACGCACACGTATGCACACAGACAAATAAACCACTGCCACTATACAACCATCACATATACACACACAGATTCCACATATGAAACTCCAAACACACACACACACAACTATGCGCACACGCATAAGCACGTCACATACGATTATACGCACGTACACACCATACACAGCACATACCATGCACCCCCCCCCCCCACACACACACATATAAACTTAACATTTACCAGTCATACAGGCCCAACCAAAGCATAACACAAGTACACCCTCCCCAACCATATAATTCGTAGGGCATCTCAGCATTATCTTTTGCACCTTGAAGACAACGACCGGCGATAATTTGTGCAGCTACGTTTCATTTTTAAATGCACAAGTTGTCGCCATTAAGGTCAAAAATTGGGAACTGCAAGAGCAGCAAAATTTGTCGCCAGGCGACGAATTGTGCAGATGCCGTCACTCCCTGCACAAATTGTCGTCCTGTGCCGGGGCGACAATTCGTGCCGCAACATACATCCTTTCTAAAATCACCAGGGTTGAAAGCGATGAGTATGTACAGAGTTTTATGTACTCAGTGTCCGTTAATCTGGGAAAGCTTACGTCAGACTAGAGAGTATTTATGAAATACTTCAATAGAAAGACGATGTTCCATTCGTTTTATGATTCCAAATATTAAAAGTTTAGAAGTAGAATATTTCAGAAAATGCAAAAAGTTTAATTTTCATCCACTTTGAGTACTCACATAAAATCTGGTCGTGGGTCTTCTTGTTGGTTTTGTGATGCACAGTCCCATAGTATGGTGCACTGCCATGTTATTCTAGCGAAATTTAATAGAGTGTAAAAACTTAGAAAGCTGCCAAGTTTGTGTTTGCCTACCCCCCCCCCCCATAAAAAAAGGAAAAAATGTAATGAGGGACGCAAGAGTTTTCTTTGCTCCTTTTCAGATATGAACACATTTACCTCTTCCAACTTTGTGCAATATTCCATTCAGTGGCATTTCTCAAATTGTGATCAAGCATATAAACACTAAACAAAAAGTAAGTGCCCCCAAAACAAACCTCTGTAATTTGAATCTGGAACTTTTGAGGAAATCTGAATACAGGATCATGTAGCTGTATTTCTCAGCTACCTTTCATGTGAAATTCAGTAGATATCACTTGGTCACGCTTGAGTGAGCATGACTTAAAATCCAAATGGTCATTTTTGAAGTTCAGTCCAATCTTGCAACTTTGATTTGGTGATATCTGAACAAATTTCCATTTTTCAGGATAAAAAGGCATGCAACGTGTTAATTTATGTGCTTCTTATCGTACCATGTGACTTGTACACAAAATTTCACGGTTGAGTGAGCACTGGGTGAAAATTACCAAAATGGCCGATTTGACATGTTTCTTGTGGTAATTTCTATCAATCGAGATTGAATTCGTGTGTTGAACAGTTTTTACACACAATTCACGTAATTTCACGGTTGAATGAGCACATTTAAAACAAAGAAAACTAACAATTTAAATGGTGCAGTAAGAATTGCGATAACTTTGCGCATTGAAATCAACTGTATGATGCCTTTTTTATATCGTGCTAATACCCACACGCATATCAGTGACCACCTGACATTTCAGTCACGCTTCAATAAGCACGTGAGGCTCGAAACCTTTTTTTTTTTCTTTTTTTACCATATATAATGAAAAATTGGCAGGTTGGCCGTAATCCCCATGCTAAGTTCGTGTGAAGAGGAGGAATTTATGTTTTTGAAAGCTAACAATGGCCTTTGCATGCAAGGTGGTTTATTTTACGGTTGAGTGACCACATTATGAAACAATGATTTATCTTATTGAAATCATCCAGCAGGTGTGGCATTGATATTCTGCGTTTAAAGTCAACGGAAAAACATTTCATTATTGCGTTTTAGGACCGATATAAATGTCTCAGTGATCCTTGGCATTCCTTCAAAATTGTACACGTCAAAGGGTACATCGGGCCGGAAACCCCTCTTAGAATTCATGGCTACTTTTGATTAAACATGGAAGTATTCGTGGGAAATTGATCTGCCTTTAGTTTGATGAAATCCCCTTGTTGGAGCAGAGATGAGAAATTATGCAAATTAAATCTCTGGGCATTTGTTCTCGCTACTGAATACTAATTTTGGCATTAAGTTCTTGATGCCTTAGTGACGCCATGAAGTCATGCATTAACTCAAGGGAAAATAAATGCAATTAATCATTGACATGGTACCAAATTTCACTTTTGTTAAACATCAATATCCTCCCGTGCTGCAAATATGCACCGAGAGTCTTGAGACAGATATTGATTGTGGTGAGATAGTGGCCTTTGTTGTTCATGTGGTGTTGATGATTTTGATGGTGATGATAGGTGCTTAAAATGTTGGTTGACTATTATGCGATCGTTAGTTCAATATAACACAGATTAGGTAGCAGCTGCACTCACTTTTTAGGCTCTATCCACTAACACGTCTTCATATACAAAACAAATGTAAATCTTATGGGAATTTCAGCCACGAATAATGATTTGGACCTGCACACTTTGCTCTTCTCATGTTCTCACTGAAGCATGTCACAATGTCATTTTTTATTGAAATTTTATTTTTTTCATTGAAATCAGAGTAATTTCCCAACATTTCAACTATAAAATACATTAAAAAATGAATTTTTTTTTTTCATTACACAGGGTAAAAAAGGGGTTTTCCAGCCCCACATGCTCATTGAAGTGTGACTGAAATGTCAGGTAATCACTGTATGCACAGTGGTATTAAACACAATACAAAAAGCATTAAACAATTTATTTCAATGCGCAAAATTATCACGATTCTTACTGCCCAATCTAAATTGTTATTTTTGTTTGCTTTTAATGTGCTCATTCAACCGTGAAATTACTGTTCAACACACGAATTCAATCTCAATTGATAGAAATTACCACGAGAAACATGTTAAATCGGCCATTTTGGCAATTTTCACTCCGTGGTCACTCAAATTTGGTGCACAAGTCACATTGTACAATAAGAAGCACATATATTACACGTTGCATGCCTTTTTATCCCGGAAAATTGAAATTTGTTCAGATATCACCAAATCAAAGTTGCAAAATGGGGCTTGTGAACTCCAAAAAGTGACCATTTGTGACCCTGCATCACAAAACAAACAAAACGTCGCCAGACGTGGATTTTTAGTTAAGGGCAGATTCTGAAAGACCAGACTCTAAGCTTTAAAATGATGTATAGCTCAATTGAAATGGACTCTCCTAACCTATCTAAATTTTGGAAAGAAAGCAGGCCACTCTGGAAAAGTGTGAACCGAGAAAAGAGGCTCTAAAGTGTTGGGTCTATCTGTCTATTCAAGCGTTCAATCTTTAACAAACCGTGCTAGCTGTGAGAAGAATGAGACAAAAAATAGGATGTAAACAACTGGGGCAACAACAATGAAGGGATTATCAAATTAAGCTGAAATCAAACATGCTATATTAACACATTCTAACAATGATTAATGCCAACTTTCAAAGCAGTAGCCTTATCCCTTCAAAAGTTATCAGACTTGAAAGTGTAGAGTGTGCAAAGGGTTATCAAGAAATGAAAAGGGGACTCTAAGACACGCCTGATCTCACTACTCTACAAAAAAAGAGTTGTAGAAAAAGTGCTGAAAATGCACTTTTCCATTCATTTTATGATAACAAACTTAAGAATAATGTAGAAGAAGGGTAGTTCTTTCAGAAAATATGAAAAACTCAATATTGACTTAGTTGACCCGTTTCACCTTTATTGAGTCCTCATGTAAAATCAAGGGGTGCGACTTTTTGTTCGTTTTGTGATGCACGGTCACATTTTGATTAAGTCATGCTCACTCAAGCGTGACCAATTGATATCCACTGAATTTCACATGACAGATAGCCAAGAAATACAGCTACATGATCCTGTATTCAGATTTCCTCAAAAGTTCCCGATTCATAAATTACAGAGGTTTGTTTTAGGGGGAACTTACTTTTTGTTTAGTGTTAAGTATCATCAAAGAACAGAAAATACAAATGTAATGTCATTCAGTTTATCATGTAATACCTGTCATTAGCATGTTAAGTTAAATACCCGTCATCTTTTGAACGTGTAAAGCCAAAAGTAAGTGCAGACCAAGGCCATACATACTGTATTTTGTAAATGCAAAACTTGTTTATCACTCCAAAAGTAATACATTTTTTAGATAACATCAACTTGGAATCTTCTTCTGAAAACTCGGCTGTGGTCTAGAATCCAACAAATGGAGCCAACTGTCGAAGTGGATTCACTGGAATAAGAATCTACTATGCCATCACTGGCAACCTGACTGGAGGGTTTTCGTCTGTACGGAAGCGGGCAGCAGATATGCCTGAGATGTACGAGGACGTACCATTTGAGTCTCCACCCAACCACACCCTCACCTTCCTTGAACCATCCTCACAGTACACCATCAATGTGGTGGCACGGAACCAGGATTCAGAGAGTTCCAGGGGTCAAAGTGTGGTTGCCTTCACCTCAGAACAGGGTGAGTGGGTCATCTTTAGTATAGCTTTCGTGAGGATATGGCGCTGGTTCCTACCCCATCAGTAGGAAAATGTATTTGTGCAAAGCTGGAGTCGAGCAAACTTTGGATCAAATTAACCCAAGTGAAGTAAAGATAGGAAATCTACTTGAACACTATAAATGCCATGATTCCTCATAAATTTCAAGGAAATAATAACTAGGATTAGTAGAATACACACTTTTTACGGGGTTGTCCGTCCGTCCGTCTGTAATCAATTTTATGGACAGGGTAACTTTAAAAAGTGCTTGGGGTATTCTTATGTATGTATGTATGTATGAGTGGAGGAAGTTATGCCTATCATAGCACCCATGATATAGTTCCGCGGACAAAGGTCAAAGTCAAATTCTCAAAATGTTACTATGTCTCTCATAATTTATATCTAGGCAATGCCTGAAGGTATTTTCTTTAAACTTAGCGTATAAAATTAATTCATTACCCAATAAAGATTCCCTAGTTGCTTTACGTGTAGTAAGGTCAGAGGTCAAAGGTCAAAGGACAAGTGAAAATGCTAAAATTTCACTTTTTTTCTCGATAACTCGAAAATGGCTCAAGGTATTTTCATGGAACTTTATGCATACATAATTTTTAGATCGTGGGTCAAAGCTCAAGGGTCAATATAGTGTAGATCAAATTCTCAAAATTTCACTATTTCCCCATATCTATGCAATCTATGCAATATGTCAGAAGATATTTCCTCAAACTTAGTGTATACATGTACTACCAGGTTAAGATTCTCTTGGAAACTTTTGGGTCATTATGTTGTAGGTAAAGGATCAAAGATAAAGTAAAACTGCTGAAATTTCACTTTTTCTCCATATCCCAGAGATGGCTCAAGGTATCATCATGAATCTTAGTACATTCTCTGCATGTACTGCCTGACAGTGATTCTCTCGGGCTTTTTTCGTCATGGGATCAAGAGACATGTCTAGCAATACAATTTTTTAGTATTAAGTATTTAGTGAATTTATATAAACATACGATATTGCCTCTTCAAAGCATGGCTTTTCATCTTAAGAAAAAAAAATCATATGAAGCCAATATAAACCGCAGAAAACTGCAGAAAGCCACTTCGTATCATATAGAAAGAATCCTTTTTTTCTGACATTTTGCTGGGTCAGGGCCAATGGGCTGGTGGTGGTGTCAAGGTTTAACGAATATCTGATTTCCTCTTCAATATTTATATATATACATATATATATATATATATATATATATATATATATGTAAATGTATATATATATATTGAAATTGCTCCGCGTATTGGTAGTACTAGAAATAGGAATAATAATGTCACAATAGAGGAATGCATCAATAGGACTGTCATCCCTGACGAAGGGGGGCGCGCCCGAAAATTCGGACTTTGAATGTACAAGTATACATGTTCAAGTGATTAACGATGTTGGTTACAGAACATGATCCTCAGAGAGAACCCAAACAGCTCAGGTTGGTCAGTGAAACTGAGAGATAGATACCATAGTAAAAAAGTAAAGTCCATCGGTTTGATTGGTCTATTATGTAACGAAACATTAATAATGATTAAACAGCTAATACAGCAATCATGCATCTATCGTAACCTTTTCAAATTCGTTTGTCTGCCTTGTGGAGATATCAACGATTGGTGTGTTTGAAGCTTTAAAACAGAATATATTCGGCTTATATCGATGTCCAGACTTCTTCCTCATTTTTTTATTTAAATTTTGAAAAAATTGTAATAAAGAGTAAGATCGTAGTTATATTGAATTAAATATTGATATGATATGATAAAATCTAATCGAGGAACGAGACTCTTTGATATAGATGATTTAAAATATAAATACGTCGTATGTAATCAGTGGTTAAATCGATGCTATACTTGTTTTAACAAAATGATGACAGTAAGGGGCCTCTGAGACATACCTAACTACAGTATTCTTCAACAAACTGCAAACCACCATTTCCAATTGTTTTATGGGGTTATCATTTGTCACTTGGTACAATTACCAGCTGGTCTATACTTCCCAGTTCATGTAACATCAACGTGTCTAAACTCATATGGTCTATTATATTAGCCATTTCGTCTGATGCATGTTCGGTCTAAGACTCACTCGATCAAATGCCTAGTTTAGCTGCTTGTAATGTTGCCTGTAAATCACCAGATGTTCTCTTTGTCATTTCGTCCACTTTTCGTCATTTCGTGGGTTTTTTTTTTTCTCATTTCGTCTAATATCGCTTGGTCTTATATCAGTTCTTTTACAATCTGTTTAGTCTGTCTATCATGCTTAATGACAGTTTTACCTAATGACTGCTTGGCTCACGGTCCGATCGGTCTACATTTCACCAGGTGTAATAGGCAATTGGCATACCCATTTCATGTCATTTCGATTAGTCTATTTCTAGTTAAATAGACGACAAGCCAATTCGTCTAATCAGCGTTCCGTATCTTATATATATATATATATATATATAAACACCTTTTAGGCTGACTACCTTTAAGTCCAAATTTCATCTGGTCTAATTTCTACCAGTGCTACTCTCATTTCGTCTACAAGATGCATTTACACATACAATGTACATTGTCGAGTTGGTTGGCATTACAGCGTGCGTTTGTTTCTTGCGTGGTATATTTACCAGATTAATTGCGATTTCATCAATGTCTATAGTGGGAATAGTTGTGTCTTACAGTCTGTTTAATATTTCTTTAAAAAGCCGTCACACACTCTTCACTATAATAAAGCCTGCATTGTCAGATCTAATCTCTTCTTAACTGAAAATCAATATCTCACGACTTTTTGTTGGTTTTGTGCTGTAGGGTTATATACATTTTTTTTTTTTGCAAGGGTCAGCATTTCTATTTTTTTTTTTGGTATTATTATTATTATTGCAATATACACGGGTAAAATCCTTATATAGCACAATCAGATATAGATTTCATTTCCTATTTCTACAAGTTTTCTGTAAATTTATCCTTTACTTTATATGATGAAATTTATGCACTGTATTCAATTTTTGTAATATATTTATATGTTTTTGTTGGAAATGAAAAATAAATGAATGAATGAATGAATGAATGAATGAATGAATGAATGAATAGTGTCACACCATTGTAGTGAGAATAAGACGACGATATCGTCTACAATGATGCGAAAATCTTTTTTTAACAAATCATATTGTATAGCATGTAGGAGCATGTGCTTTATGGAGAATCATCACAGTCGGGGGTAAGCGTCTGAACAAAATTGGTAGGGCAGACCTTGATAATGACAATTATCTCTTTTACCTATCTCTCATCAGTCTTCATAGTTCATCCATGCCTATTAAGCAATATAGCCAGTGCAAAAACGTTAATCCGTATAATCAATGTTAAGAATTGTTAGATATGTTGTTTTGTTTCAAAGAAAAAAAGAAAGAGAAAAAGTGGGGCCCTATAAAAAAAAAAAAAAAAATGTGCCCGGAATTATCAAATATACAACATGTGAACAATCATTACGATAAATTGTTTGTAGAATAAACCATTGACAGTTTTGGTTTATTGGGGAAAATTGTCATATCTCCTTATATTTTGGGTTGTACTGCGAAATTTTTATGTAGGAGGATGTATTGTGATTGTCAGTTTGTTTGTCGGGCATAGATATGCTTATCAAGCTATGATAGCATTTCCAAATGAGTAGCTTAGTCATAATAAATGAATTTTTAACCAATTTGGTCTCGTATTTATATCCCTATACTTCTGAATCGAAACTAAACCGCTATACAAAGAAGAGCACTGCCTACTGTATGTCCACAGGTGTTCTGTTGTAAACGCGGTGCGCTTAGTCTTTATTCAAGGCAGCGAAGGGAATATCCAAAGGGTTATGATGTCCACAGCTGTCACGCGGTGCGCTTAGTTCTTTATCTAGACCAATGTACCGTTATCATATCTAAAGTTCCTCATAAAAGGGATTATCTATACTGTTTTTATACTACCCTATCAACAAATACATCAGTTTTAAACAAAAATCACTCTGTTCATTTACAATATCATTCATTATAATGTATCGTAGTGTACCGGTACATTGTTTTTGCATTAATATCTTATATTGTTGGAGGGAAATAAAGCGACATTGGCGTGGTATCAGCGTTTTCACCGGAAAATGATAAATGATTGAAAAATACGGTAAAATTCACTAGGAATTGCTTTTGTTGTTGTTGTTGTTTTTAGATAAAAGGATATACACTGTATCATACGCTTTGGATATTCCCCTCCCCGTCTAGAATAAAGACTAAGCACTGTGGACATCATAACCTTTGGATATTCCCTTCGCTGCCTTAAATAAAGACTAAGCGCACCGCGTTTACAACAGAACACCTGTGAACATACCATAGAGCTGCATTTTACAGCTCTATATGGAACATACAGAAGACAGTGCTCTTCTTTGTATGGCGGTTAGTTTCGATTCAGAAGTATAGGGATATAACAACGAGACCAAATTGGTTAAAAATTCATTTACTATGACTAAGCTACTCATTTGGAAATGCTATCATAGCTTGATAAGCATATCTATGCCCGACAAACAAAATGACACCAAAAAGGTTTTGCCACCTCAGATGGTACCAATATCTGCCCTGGCCCATGGACTAACAACTGAACTACACATATGCATAAAATCATACATGCTCCCTAAAGTAAAACAATACCTTGAAGAACAAGGAAATTTCGTTTGTCCTAGCTTAGAATCGTGTGATCTACAGTGTGCGTACGTTGAGGACTTTCCCCACGATATTCTAAACAGGAAGATATCTTACCTATTAAAATGCACGCTAGACATGCTAGATATTGATAAAGGCATTTTACCATTTGCAGATGAAAAAAAAAAAGCTTTAGCGCTTCAGAATAATTTGAGTTAGGTATAGATACAACGAGTGTAGGAACGTTAATACTTATAATCAATGTGTTTTAAAGGGAAAAAAAGGAGAAAAAAAGGGGCCCTGATACAACTAATAGTTTGTCCCAAATTGTTAAATATACAAAATGTAAACAATCATTACGGTAAAATGTTTGTAGAATACACCATCTACAGTTATGGTTTATTGAGAAAAATAGTCATATCTCCTTATGTTTTGGGTTGTACTGCGAAATTTTTATGTAGGATGTTTTGTGATACAACTGAAGTACACATACACTATGCATAAAACCATACATGCTCCCAATAGTAAAATAATACCTTGAAGAACAAGGAAATTCCGTTTGTCCTAGCCGAGTACCATAACGTGATACAGTAACCCAATACCTCGAGCGAAGAGATATGCTATAGAAACAATTATTCACTCTTTGCGTGATCAGGAAGTTCTCTCTTCACAAAAGTATTTGCTTTGATGAGATATGGATTACATTTCAAAAGAGCATATGTGACCCTGCATCACAAAACGCACAGAAAGTCGCCAGACATGAAATTTTAGTTAAGACCGTATTCTAAAAGAGCAGACTTTAAGCTTTAAAATGATGTATAACTCAAATCAAACGGACTCTCCTAACCTATCTTAATATTGGAAAGAAAACACATACTCAGAAAAAGTGTGAACTGAGAAAAGAGGCTCTGAAGTGCAGTGTCTACTCAAGCACTAAATCTGTACCGAGCCGTGCTGGCTGTGCAACGAATGGGACAAAAAACAGGATGTAAATCACCAGAGTAACAACAATGAAGGGATTATCAGATTAAACTGAAATTAAGAGAGCTGTATCAACACATTCTGTTCATAATTCATGCCAACTTCCAAAGCAGTAACATCATCTTTTCAAAAGTTATTTGAGTTTAAAGTGAAGAGTGTGTTGGAGGTTTTAAGAAATGAAAAGGGGACTCTACACACCTAATCACACTATTCTACCAAAAAAAAGTTCAAGATAAACTGCTAAAAAACACACTTTCCTGCCCATTTTATGATCCCATATTGTACCATACTGTAGTAGAAGACTTACTCCTTCAGAAAATATGAAAAAGTCAAGATGGGTTAGGTTGACCCATTTCACCTATTTTCAGTCTCCACACAAAATCAGTGTGTGCGACTTTTTGTTCGTTTTGTGGTGCACGGTCACATATGGTTGTTGGGGTGACAGAACCTTCCATCTCAAGTTGGTGTGAACATTTTTTTTTTTTTTTTTTGACGAATCGTTAGATAAGCAGCTAAAATGGTGTTCTTTCCAAATCCTAGTTGTGTTACTTCCAAATTAAGCCACCACAGCATGCCAAAGAAATAGAAGTCCGATTCGTAATAGTGTTATGGCTGTCTTTTTGTTTTATTATCAGATTCCGGTTCTTGTGAACATTTAAAGGCACATTATACCCGGTGAATTAGTCGAATGCGTACGCGGCAGACGGCACAAGTTTCGTACAGACACCTAAATGCTATCGACTCTTGTTTAGCGCTTACTCTTTAACCAATTTCCATAAGTCCGACTTTAGAAATCGATCCTCTGTGGTGAGTGGTCCGATCACAGAGCTTTCGGCTCATGATTCGGCTGATGACAAAGACAATGACAATGTTCCTTATTTTCTTATGTCACCCAAATTGTGGGTATTGGAGAAAGTATGGACCAACATCGTACTGAACGGATTAAATTAGTTGAATCGATATATATATATATATATATATATATGAATAGTTTGTTCGCAAAAACCGATAAGTCCATATTTGCCAAATGGAGATATTTGCGATTAAAGGTCAAGAAAAATAAAGAGAATGATAAGAAAATTTTTGCTTTTTGACCATAACTTCAAAAATGTACCTTTGAATATAGTGATTAATATATCATTTAAAAGGTATTATTTTATACTTTATGACAGAGACCGTACTTCCAAATCTTCAAAAATGGACTTATTGGTTTTTGCAAACAAGCCCTTCATATATACATGTATATATCAGAAAATTGCATGTTATTTACAAAACATACAGAATGGTGCAGGTTCCAAGACAGAAAGAGTGAAAGAGAGAGAGAGAGAGAGAAGCAGGACAAACAAAACAAAGTTAGAATAGCAGGGCAACAATAACACAGATAAAAACAATCACAATAATGAAAAGCAAAGTATTGTAAAAAAATAAAAGAAATTATAATATAGGAAATAATTATTTCTTATTGATCTTCATTCATTACAAAAATAATTTAGGTAAATGTATCAATTCACTACAATTTTTGGAATTGAATAATTCGGACATTCTATAAGGTGGGCGGTCTTATTCTATAATATGACTTAATGAACTTATTTCTGGCATAAGTCAATGTATGGCACTGTAATGAATAGTGGAATTCATCACCCAGTCTATAAGAATTACATAAATTACAAACTCAATCACAATGTTCAATTTCCACATACCTACCAGTCACAATTGGCAATCTGTTGTTGGCACAACGAAATTTTGCAAGAGTTCGTCAGAGCACGCTAGGAATTTTAACAAGTATGAATCTAAGCACAAATTCGTTTTGAAGATCCTGTAATTGGTAAAACACGTACCGTTTCTTATTGTGCCATTTCTGTACAGATGCGTCACGTTGTCTAAATTTCATCAAACGCTTAAACCACGAAGAATTTACGTTATAAAAGCTATTCTTAACAAATAAATTCCTAACGCATTAAGTGTATTATGAACTTTCAACAACCATGACGATGAATATCATCTTGTAGTTATGCAAATTTGATATAGTTTTTACATACACTTGTTGAATATTTGCTCTCTTTTCCAGTGATAGACTTCAACCAATAATTAAGTATTCTTTCCTTAACAGTACAGGCTTTTTCAAACCTACTCAATTCTCGCAGAGCAATGATATTCATAGTATTGTTTGCTAATCTCAGTAAATGTTTAGAGTATTGAGTATGCACACTTTCTATAGGTACTATATTTTCATATCCCCAAACTTCACTTCCAAAAATAAGATTGGGTACAACAAGCCGGTCAAAAAAAAATTCAGCTGGATATCTATTGGAAGCCGCATTTCTCGAGACTTAACCATTACACTATACATTGCTTGTTTCGCTTCATCAATTTTTTTTAACTTCAGCCTTTCTAAAATCATGTTTATTATTAAACACAACTCCAGGGTAAGTATACTTGTCTACAACCTCTGAAATATTCTCATTAAACTTAAATGGCTTAAATTCTATAACTTTTCCTCTTTGAAGAGTCATTACTTTTGTTTTTATGACATTAACTTGTACATGTAGTAACCACAATTTGCAGTAATCACTCACAGCATTAAGTGCAGATTGTAATTCGTTCTCACTAGTTGCTAGGATTAAAGTATCATCAGCATACATCATTGAGAAGCGTCTTAGAAATACAGAGCGTATAAAAAAGGTAATCCAAATTTGGAGGGCTGCCATTTCTTAATTGTCAGTTATGAAGAATACAATCTTGGTTGTAAGGAAAGAGAAACTCTTCTTCTTTTCATTGATACCTAATTATGTTGACAATTGTCATGCATGACCGAGCACATGGACTTCAAAGACAAAAATGACAAATTGCTCTTTTTCCAAGTTTGCGTGTTATTGCGAAGGAACAATGCATGTCTCACTGCATGAATGAGATCTGTCAATGAAAGTGGTCAAATCATCAGGCCAGCCTGCACGACTGCAGATTCGTGTTTTAGGGTTTCTTCTAATGTTTTATGGTTCATAACCTTCAACATGGCCACGTTGTCAATATTTGGTCCTTCCAATCAAGGCGACATCATTATCCATTTTACTCTCTTCATATTCAAGACATGGTTTGCCACTGGGAGCTAGGTGCTGAATATGAACGGAGAAAATGGATTGTGCAGGTTGCCCTCTGTGGGAGCGACCAAGTTTTCGGACAAAAGGCCATGTTAAAGATTATGGACCATAAAATGTTAGGAGAAAACCTAAACACAAACCCTAAACATGAAACTGCATTCCTATAGGCTGGCCTATTTGGCAACTTTAACTGACAGATCTCATCCATGCAGTGAGGTATGCATAATTGTTCCTTCACAATAGCACGCAAACTTGGAAAAAGTGGAATTTGTCATTGCTGTCTTTAAAGTCCATGTTCTCAGTAATGTATGACAATTGTCAACATAATAAGGTATCAATGGAAAGAAGAAGAGTTCTTCTTTTCTTACAACCAACATTGTGCTCTTCATAACTGACAATTAAGAAATGACATCCCTCCAAAATTGAATTACCTTTTTTTTATACGCTCTGTATATCTATTCCTTTATCGTGTGATACAACCGACAATTTATAAGGCCAAAATCAACACCATTATATGCGGAACTTACATAATCTTGAAAATCATTTATGAACAATGCAAATAGCAAAGGAGATCGATTCTCACCTTGTTTCACTCCAATATTACAATAAAAAACTCAGAACGCTCTGAATTGTGGAGGACACACGACTTCAGATTTTGATACATATTTGGGATTACGTCGAAAACTTTTCCATGTTTGTTACATCTGGCAACTATATATATTGTATAGCAATGTTCTATCGGCGGAGTCAAAATATGCTTTCTCATAATCTGTAAACGCACAATAAACTTTTTTGTTCTGTTATAAATACAAGTCAATACAGATATGTGATCAACAGTTAAATAAGTCTCTCTAAACCCTGCCTGTTTTTCCCCGATAGCATAATGATTATCAAGAAAATAGGTTAATCTATCATTATACTATTATTGAAGTAAAGTGAATGGAGAAGCAAAAGTTTCTTTTCACATCATCAAGAAAATGTGTTAATCTATCATTATACTATTATTGAAGTAAAGTGAATGGAGAAGCAAAAGTTTCTTTTTGCATGGTACCAATCACTCTTGTGGTGTGGCAATTCTTATAGATAATAGATTTGACATAGATATAAATAAGATACAGTCACAAAATGATGGAAGAACTCTTCTTTTAGATGCTAAGATAGACGGTTATGAAATTATCCTAGTAAATGTCTATTCACCTGCTAAAAGACGAAAACAAATGAAAATGAATAAAAGGTTGAGCTATTATACTTCAGAATATGAAGCCCATCTTGTTGTAGGTGGCTATTTGAATTGCGTACTAGATATTGAGAAAGCTGTACGTGGTAGTCAAAGCTCATATTATAAGACACCACAAAGTTTGCACAAAAAACCAACTTATTGACGTGTTAAACTAACAACTAATGAATTACCATCTGTTTTTATTCACATGTTCAAAAGGAATCGCTCTATCCACTGGTATCCCACTCGCCAGAGTGACGCCTATCACCTTCCCCGTACTCACACATTTATTGGACCCAGATATTGGAATGATCTCCCTCTAGATATCACTTTTTCCTTTATATATATCTTTATTCACCTTCAAACGCAAATTAAAACAGTTATTACTTAGTGGATACACACTACCAAGCTTTTAGCAACTTTTTTATGCTCCCAGTCTTTTGTCCTTGTCCGCAGCACCAAGTTATTCAAGTTATTTCATGGTACCGATACATCTTTTAATAATATAACATTTTTTTTCAAACACTGCGAGATTTGTATGCAGTCTGGTTTGTGCGATATCTATGTGGTTCATTAGTTTATTACTTATCGATTTTTTTGTACTGGTGTAATTTTAGTTGGTCAAGACAAACATATCCGTTCTCCGTGTAAAATTATATGCCTATGAACTCGGGAACCTACTGTTTTACAAGCTTTAAAGCTTTTATGTAGGCCCCATCATATTTCTTGTACATACTAGTGACATTTTCACACGATATGACCATGTACATTTGAGTCAAGTATATTTTTTATTTTTCTTCTATATTCAAAAGACATGATTGTATATATTTTGTATATTTGTTTTGTTGTCAATAATTTTGTAATCTCATCATTGAGAAAATGGAAATATAAAATACATTTGAAATGAACTGAACTGAACGTGTGGAGAAATACTCATGCCGATATCAAACAATTCACTTGGCGAAATTTGTCATAGGTAGCATCAAGACTTGACTACTATTTAGTCAGTAAAAGTACGCAAGCAAAATTTTTGTCAAACGACATAAGACCATGTTATAAAGCTGATCATGAAACCCTTTCTTCTTAAGGAAAGGTGTACGACACATTTTCTAGGTTTAGAAAAATATAAACCAGAAAGAAAAGAGATAAACCAGTTGCTGTCAGCAGAAAAAAAAAATATTTAACTGAGCAAACATAAATACTGCAAGAAATAATGAATTTTATTCAATTCTATATGGGAAATCTGATGTTGATGAAAATAAGCAAAATCAGTATGTCGAATCAGTTCAAAATCCAACATTGAGTCGTGAGGGGAAAAACAAATGCGTTCGTTTGCTAACGATTGTTGAATGCAAGCGTGCGGTTTTCTCCATGAATAAAACGAAATCATGATGTTATAACTGTAGAATGTTATCAAACTTTTTAGGATGAAATTCAATTTGTATTGCTAAATTTCTTAATAAATGTTACATAAACAAAGAAATGTCTGAAATAAAAAAGGTAATGGCCTCATAACATTGATTTATAAAAAAATGAAGTAGTGATATTTAGAACATTGGGGGCCAATTACACTGTTGAACTGCGACTATAAGATAATTGCCGCAGTTTTAGCCACACGCTTGCAATTAATGATTAGTGAAATTTTAGACGGAGATCAAACTGTTTATATCAAAAACAGATTATCAGCTTTTACTATACGAATGACAGTTGATATTAAATACATGAAAAGAAAAGGGAAAGATATATCATGGTGCAATAATGATGACTAATTTCTCAAAAGCTTTTGATGTAATTGAGTTTGATTTTGTGTTGTTGTGCTAAAAAAAAAAAAATTGGTAATATTTTTCAGACATGGATAAAAAAAGAATGTATACAGATATTTACAGTTCAGTGTTAGCAAATGGCTGGATAGAGGTATTAGAGGTATTAGACAAGGTTGCCCACTCTCATCTTTACTTTTTGTACTTGTTGCAAAATCTATGTCGACCGGAATAAGAAATAATAAGTGTATAACTTTTTTTCTTTTAAAAATGGAGAAAAACTTTGAAGTAAAATTACTACAATATGCAGATGACACATTGTTTTTTGTTTCAGACAAACGATCATTAGCAAGAGTAAGTGAAGAGTTGGAATTATTTGGTAACGTAGCAGGACCAAAGTTGAAGAAGAGCAAAACATCTGTATGTGGCTGGGAACTGCCAAGTCAAAATGGTCACTCGATGAGCTTGATTTTATGTGGACAGACACACCCACAAAAGATACGTAGGATTTTATGTTTCATATGATATGGATAAAGCACGACCTTTGAATTGGGAAAAGAATTTTACGAAATTGCAAAGACTTTTAGACAATTGGAGAAAAAGAAAATTTTGAAAAGATTGGATTGAGGGGGTCGGTGCAATAATTATAGTGCTATAAACCCACACGACAGTCATTTTGAGATAATCGCTTTCGAAAGTTTGAAAAAGAAAATCCATAAACCAGGTTGATGACTCGAGAAGACCATTTTCTTTTTGCTATATGACCCTTTACATACTCAAGGTTGAATATTTCCTTGAAGAAATTTATTACATGAATATTTTGGTGGATTAAAGAGGATATTTCAAATCACACTTCGAATATGTGGCTTAGCACCGTATTGCAGCCAAATCCATCATGTATAGAAATATTCTTTATTTGGTGAAAACTCACAAAACATCAGTACCTCTTCACTCAAAATGGGGAAAAAATGGAATATTCAGTTTCCCTCCTTTGTGACGCGAAAATAAGACCAGATATACTTTTTTTTCTACCAGTCTGTATTCCATAATCTGTGTGAACTTATATGAAGATATACTTTGCATGTATTTCAGACCAGCACAGGGTGAATCATGTAAGCTTAAAGACACCTTAGAATATGTAATAGGAGAAATATCATTTGTCGGGGGGGGGGGGGGGGGGTTACGTCTCATTGAGGACGGTATCTTCCGCGTATCCGGAAGTAGGGAAAGGGTCCCTTTCAGCATCACGCATGTAATGCATTTTAGCATTGATAGTATCTAAATCAGAAAAAAGAAATAAAGTGAAATGGTCTTAAAATTATTCCAGAGATTATTATGTCGTTTGATGAAGAAAGTAAAATACCATACAATTGGCTTGTTATAGAGTAGATTGGTTTTCTTGTTAGGGTATCAAAATCACCAGTATAATCCTTTGTATTAGGACGCGAATTTACAAAAAAAAAAACAGTGTTGGATGAGGACAGATGATGTATAGGCCTTAATGACTCTCTCCCACCCCCCCCCCCTCCATTCATTGTTGACTGCAGCAGTGTGAAACTATGCAGGAAAAGCTCTTATCACAAAATGAATGAATAACTCTTAATTACAAAAAAAAAGTGGTAAAGATCTCTTTATTAGTCTTATTAGTATTATTAGACTTATGAATTTCTTATACAAAAAGAGTAGATGGTAACTGACAATGTAAGTTTGTATGTATATGACATTTTACCCAAATGCACTATTATAGAACGCATTTTGATCATAAGGATAGTTTAAGAACAATAAACTTCTTATGTCAAAGTGGCTACGATGACAAAATCATACGTGAAAAACTAAAAAAAAAAATCTCTGCTTTCAATAGTTTCATTAATCACAATATTCCAAATTGATTTCAAGGAAGCTTTCTTTTTGTAAGTAATATGGCAAACAAGCATGAGTAATATGGAAAACAAGCATGTGATGAACAATTAAGAAATTTGTGAAAACAGAATACAGCAAAGACATTTTTTCTCTCCATAATGGAAATTTCTTCATAAAAATGCATTCTAAAAGCTGAGTTTAATGGGCAAATTCAATAGCGGAAAAAAGGGAATTTTTGATTAAGAATGAAATTACGAATTTAAGCAAAATTGATTACTCTAAGAATTCATGCTTAAAATTGTGCTTTGACTGCTTTCAACGTTTATTGCTTTACATTGGGAACCCGCAGAGTTATCCACATTGTGGAACTATGACATGTATACGACAGCATTATATTTCACTCAGATTTGCAAAAATCGCATTTGAATTTATGTTGAAAAGGTAATATCCTTCCAGGATGTCTGACATATAAGTATTGTGTCTCTGTCATATAAGAAACTACACGGAAGCATTGCTGCATTAACAGTGGCTAGGATTGCTTTAGAAATTTGAGGTGAATGAAGCGATTTTAGAAATGTATTTTTGGGGATCGATTTTCTATTGTTAATAGCTAATCACCCAAAATATGGTTGGGAAAGCATAGAAAAATTGCATTTATTTAACAAGACACAGTTGCAAATAGATTTATGGCAATTTCAAATTTTGTCCACTACTTATCTCACCCTGTGTAAGATTCACTGAGAGAAATGGCACATATCCAAATATTCAGCTATCCGTACATCTTTTTTTTTTTACCCATATGAACGTTTTTAGATCACACCTTTAGTGCTCGGGGAAAAAAAAGTAATATAGAAACAATACTCTTCTTACAATAAGCCATTTTGACGATGAAATTACACATAACAAATGAAGATCTATAATTTCAATATGATTCATCAATCTTTGAACTACCGATCAATTTTAAAGAAGATTTCCTTTTGAAGCGAAATGTCAGCATGAATAAAGTGCTAACCCACTAATAAAAATTTAAGGTGCTCGTGCAGACTATGAACGTTGTTTGATTTTCTTATTGGCCATAATTCACAATGCTACAATGCTCCTAAAACCAATGATTGTAGTATTTTTCTCTTAAGTTCAACAAAAATGAAGAAGCTGGCAAAAATGTCACGATCAGTAGAATCAGCATGAAAATAGTGCTAACCCCAACAGTACAAAAGATAACAAAAGTTACGCATTAATGCTTCAATATTGTTTATCTCATCTCCACTTTCATAACTTCCAGAAGAGTACGGATTACATTATGAATCACAATCACTCATTTTTCCAGAGGGAAAAGTCTGCTCTCTGTTCTTTTTTAGGTCTTTTTCAGACACACTTCTGTCTGCTGCCATGGTGGTCGCCATCTTGAAAAGTGTGGCTTAGCACTATCAAAGTATCAAAGTGGAATTGTATTTTTCAATATTTTTTTAAGAATGCTAATTGGATATTTCCTGGAGAAATTTCGGCTCAACTTATACGAAAGAAAAGTAAGCAAACGTTGACTTTTTAATATTATTTGATTACACCAGACCATCCCAAAGTCATGGATAAACAATTAACCGGAATCATGTATAAAGTTTCATATACGATCATTAGAAATTCCTAAGATAAGAAAAGGAATAAGAAAGGAGAAAAGAAGTATGCAAGATGTTTCAACAAAACAGTTTTCATAATTTTTGTGTACACATTGTCCTGATAGTAACGGGTGTTGTATATATCATGTATATTGGGAAAAGATATTCCACTCATCATTTGATTGGCTGAATATATTCAAAAGAAACATGTTATTGTAAAGAAAACGAATTGAAAGAATTTAGTTTTAAGGTTTTGTATCACTTATTACCCGCAAAAAAGATAAATATGTATAGATGGTATATCAAAAGTGATGGAAAATGTGAGCATGGCTGTGTAGAAGATAATCTTCATACGTTTATTGAGTGTAAATTAAATAAAGTTTTCTTTTCATATCTGACATTTATGGTCAAACTTATATATAATGTTGATTTCGAGATAAACAGAAATGCATTTGTTAAAAGCCCATAAAGAGACTAAATTAGATGGTGTATTTACAATATATAATGTTGAGAAATAAAACTTGGACAGAATTTCGTAAAACTAATTTGCAGTATTTGTTTGAAAGAAAATTTGTAAAAGAAGTGAGGAAGATTTGAATAGTAAAAAAAAAACAAACACAAATTGTAATTTACCAAAGCAAATGATGTATAATGTGTAAAATTAATAGTTTGGAGTTTTTTTTTTCACAAGAATGTCTTTTGAAATTCAATGTATTTTCTTTTTCCTCTCTTTGTAATGTGATGTAAGATTTTGAATTATGGAGGCAATAAATACCCTGTCTGGGTAAAAAAAAAAATATTTAAATAAATAATTTACCAATGCAACCTTATAAAGATATTCCACGATAATCATCATTATCATTAACAGAACCTTTTTTTTTTTGTAAATAGAGCGTGTCATACCAATCGTCCAATCCGTTGGAATGATTGCGGTAATCAAAACTTAATTAAAAAGTCATAAATGTGCTTGTGATAGCGGTCACACATGCCATATTTGGAGTTAATTAATCAAAAAAAAAATAGAAAGTATAGGTCGATCTACAAGTTTTTGCGGAAAATTGCCGTTGCCATGGCAACACATTATGCGATATTACAAAAAAAGCCATCTTGCATATCCATCTTTGATAGCGGTCACATATGCCAAATTTGGGGTCAATTGCTAAAAAAATGAGAGAGTAGTTGGATCCACAAATTTTGCAACGCAGCGTCCGTATGGCAAGCCTTTTTTACATTTAAAGTTAATTTCTGATATCACAAATTCCATTTTGTGATATCATAAAATCAAATTTTTGATATCAAGAATTCAATTTGTGATATCAAGAATCAAATTTGTGATATCACAAATTCCCGTAAATGTAGCACATGAACTTAATTTGTGATATCAAGAAATCGAATTTGTGATATCACAAAATCCATTCTTGATATCACAAATTCAATTTGTGATATCAGAAATTCGAATTAGTGATATCTAAAATTCAATTTGAGATATCACTAAATGAATTTGTGATATCAGAAATTCGAATTCTTGATATCAAAAATAGGTTTCACGTGAAAAACCAATGGTGATTCGTGATATCACAAAATTATTTTTTGATATCACAAATTCGAATTTGTGATATCACGAAATAAATTTGTGATATTACTAATTTGAATTTGTGATATCAACAATTCTTATTTGTGATATCACAAATGCGAATTTCTGATATCACAAATTCTATTTTGTGATATCACGAATTGAATTATTGATATCACAAAATCGAATTTGTGATATCAGTAATTCACAGGGAATTCGAGCGTTAGTTTTGCGCTGAAATTCAACTGTGAATTCGAGCGTTAGTTGAGCGCAGAAATACACGGGGAATTCGAGCGTTAGTTCAGTGCAGTAAATCCCTGTGAATTCGAGCGTTAGTTGAGCGCAGAAATACAAAGTGAATTCGAGCGTTAGTTTTGCGCTGAAAATCAACTGTGAATTCGAGCGTTAGTTGAGCGCAGAAACACAAAGTGAATTCGAGCGTCAGTTTTGCGTTGAAATTCAACTGTGAATTCGAGCGTTAGTTGAGCGCAGAAATACACAGGGATTTCGAGCGTTAGTTCAGTGCAGTAAATCCCTGTGAATTCGAGCGTTAGTTGAGCGCAGAAATACAAAGTGAATTCGAGCGTTAGTTTTGCGCTGAAATTCAACTGTGAATTCGAGCGTTCGTTGAGCGCAGAAATACACAGGGATTTCGAGCGTTAGTTCAGTGCAGAAAATCGCTGTGAATTCGAGCATTAGTTTAGCGCAGAAATACAAAGTGAATTCGAGCGTTAGTTTTGCGCTGAAATTCACCTGTTAATTCGAGCGTTAGTTGAGCGCTGAAATACACAGGGAGTTCGAGCGTCAGTTCAGTGCAGAAAATCGCTGTGAATTCGAGCATTCGTTTAGCGCAGAAATACAAAGGGAATTCGATAGTTAGTTTTGCCCTGGAATTCAACTGTGAATTCGAGCGTTTTTTTTTTCTTTTTTAGCGCAGAATACACAGGGAATTGGAACATTACTTTTGAGGTGATATTCAGACGGAAGGTATATTATACTGCTAACTTTTTGTTTAGAACAATGTTCAAAATACAAACTATATATGAGAGATTTACACATCCATCATTCCCTAAATGATCATCAAGGTATATTCGCTGAATTATTGATACAAATCAATTATTGTTTTGCAACATGTTATCATGAATTCAATGATACTATGTTCACTTAGGGCCTACATTTAATTCATCGTTTTGGTCCTCAAATTGTCATCTATTACTACATTATTGTTAATCATTATACATCCCCCCCCCCCCATTTTTCATGTGGTAATCCCCTTTATATACAGTAAGACTCTTCCACCAAATCGATGATAATTATGTGTGGTTGTATGTGTAGGCCTATGTGTGTTATAAAAGCATACCATGTGTTTGTATTGCGGAGGACCGACCGAGGGCAATCACCCCTCTGGTCTGTGTATGTCAGCAGCGGAGAATAAGATAGAGAGACTGGTGAGTCATGCAGGGTGCGAGAGGGAGTCGTAAACTTGTCAAATGTCCACCACTGGTGTCGGCTGGTGGTCACATAAAGCAACGTGTTTCTCCTAAAGACATTTTCTCACTCCTCAAAATCAGTCCTCCAGAACAAAGGGGTGTATCCATTAAGACCAATAGTGTTGGGTGTACAGTTTGCCTGCCCCAATATGTTTATGATTTTGTAAAATAATTTAAAGTGTAATTATACAGGCAAGTTTATTCAAGAACCAAAACCGGGGAGAACAAAACTGGAATGCACAAGCCCAAAAGTCTTCAGATCAGATCAAGAAGAGTGAAGATATCCAAATCTTATGAGGATTTTATGCAGCAGTATGCATGGCAAACAAACAGTTAGAATTTGTAGTAAGAAAAAAGCAGTGGTACGAAGGACTTCAATTTTGTAAATCTGCGCAATGAGAAATCTCTCTTATTAACTCGGAGGAGTAACAGGGGGAGGTCGGGAGAGAGTATCTTTCACATGACAGAGTAAAGAGAAACGCAAACAAAAGTTGTAAATCAACCAGTCTCTGCCAAATCAGTTGCGAGAAATGGAGAAAAATAAGAATATAATAATGACTTTGAAGTAATTGACAACATATCAATAATGGCATTTTAGATATGTTGCTAAACGATTTATTTTCATCGATTCTTTTAAAACCAATTCCTAATCACTTTAGATGAAGACGAGGTGCCAAAACTCTTCATTTAGGGTTTTTTGTAACTATCGTTATATACTATGTAAAGATAACACCTGAAATTCCATAGGAATATCTGCGCTAAACTAATGCTCGAATTCACAGTGTATTTCTGCGCTCAACTAACGCTCGAATTCACAGTTGAATTTCAGCGCAAAACTAATGCTCGAATTCCTTGTGTATTTCTGCGCTCAACTAACGCTCGACTTCACAGTTGGATTTCAGCGCAAAACTAATGCTCGAATTCGCTGTGTATTTCTGCGCTCAACTAACGCTCGAATTCACAGTTGCATTTCAGCGCAAAACTAATGCTCGAATTCGCTGTGTGTTTCTGCGCTCAACTAACGCTCGAATTCACAGCTGAATTTCAGCGCAAAACTAATGCTCGAATTCCCTGTGTATTTCTGCGCTCAACTAACGCTCGAATTCACAGTTGAATTTCAGCGCAAAACTAATGCTCGAATTCACTTTGTATTTCTGCGCTCAACTAACGCTCAAATTCAAGTTGGTTTTCTGCACTGAACTAAAGCTCGAATTCCCTGTGAATTTCTGCCCTCAACTAACGCTAGAATTTACGGTTGAATTTCAGCGCAAAACTAATGCTCGAAATCAGATTATTTCTTTGCAAAAGATATGTGCTGAAATTCCATGTAAATTAATGATATCACAAATTGGAATTAGTGATATCACAAAATGTATTTCTTGATATCAAGAATGTGAATTCGTGATATCACGAATTGAATTTGTGATATCACTAATTCGATTTCGTGATATCAAAAATTGGTTTTACGTGATAAACCAATGGGTATTTGTGATATCAAAAATTGAATTTGTGATATCAGAAATTCGAATTTTTGATATCACGAAAGGGAATTCGTGATATCAGAAAATCTTTTTTAAAAGTAATATGGCTTGCCATACGTCCGACCTGCTTGAGCGTGCACTCCGTGAAAAATTGAGCTAGCAAAATGGCGGTGATCACATTTACCAACACAGCCCCTCAGATGTCACGATCGATCAAAGTGATTGTATGTGAGATAACTGCCGATTATAAAGTTGAGAGGGGCACTATATACACAGCCAACTTAATGTTCTTTCCACTCCTTGTATAAAGACTGTAATTAGGAATAAGCGCCCTTTACAAGAACAACATTATTCAACACCAACAGAGATTTTTCACAGACTCGGACTTGTGTTAAAATGACAATCAAATTCAAGCATTATATCATTATATTTCTAAAACACCCTTACAATATCCCTCTGCTTTGTGTTTCTTATTCAAATAAACGAAGTCTTATCACTCTAACCTTGACGCGTCTTATTTTGAAAATTCCGTGCAGCAAGCAATAAAAAAACGACAACAAACAAACAATATCTCAGAAAATACCGATTCTTCTGCGTTTTCGAATGACACTGCATAAATATTACCCACAAATACAAACCCACTCGCAGTAAGCATCCGTTACTCTGGTGTATCTTGCAAGATTTCCTATCGACCAAATGAACATTTACACAACAAAAGCTTTGCTTTCTCGATCTGAATATAAATATCTTTGGGATAACAAGGAATTTGGTTTAGGATGTTCAAGTTTTCTAAAAAAGATGAGAAAAATATCTGTAGCATAAAAACGCAATCTTGATCTCTGTTTGTTCTGTGGTGGTGATTCAACTATCATTGGACACGACTTGGTACATTTAAAGGGATGTTCAGTTTTGGAAGAAATGTGGCTTTAGGTTTCAAACTTTTTTTGACAAACTATTTGATATAATCCGAAAGCACTTATGAACCATTAAAGAGTATGTCCTTCATTATTAGGGGATTTTAAAGTTTATTTGATTGAAATTGAAATTGCTGAGATATCCAAAACAAAGCGATCCTAATAAAAGGTGGGGACCACGTTTTATGAGGATCGCTTTTTTGCCATTGTTTTTGGGCATCTTGGCCATTTCCAAACTGATTTCTATGAAATAAACTTTGAATTCCTCTTAGAATTGCATGGTCTTTAACATTGGGGGTTTATAACATCCAGCAAAAAAAACTTGAAGATGAATCCTAACCTCAACCAATACCATAATAATAATGAAAATAATAATAATAATGATATTAATAATAATAATAATGATAATAACAATAATAAAAATATGGATAATTATCATAATATCAACTTATAAGGCGCAAAACATAAAGACATGTGTTCTTCTGCGCTGCAAAAGCTTCTGATGTACTGGATGATAAAAACAGTTATGCAGCTGTCATTTGTATGACGCACCTCTTGACCCCCGGGAAAAGTGCGTCA
Source organism: Diadema antillarum (assembly GCF_040938485.1). Classification (NCBI taxonomy): domain Eukaryota; kingdom Metazoa; phylum Echinodermata; class Echinoidea; order Diadematoida; family Diadematidae; genus Diadema; species Diadema antillarum. The sequence goes on from NW_027271908.1 coordinate 353,112, forward strand.
TGGTCGCGTCAAGTACCACCAATTTGATGACGCGTGGTACCGTCACGGGAGCAAAATGTCCGTCACAATACTGACCCATTATGTGCGTCATAGTCGGTCATTTAACCAGAGTGTGTCAAAAGGTTCGTTAATGGGACCGTCATGTAATTTTGCGAGGCTTCTTGCATGGTATCCCTCCGTAACAGAATAAAACAAACTCACGATCGCGAGCCGGCCGAATTCAGCGGCTCCTGAAAACGCGAAAATGACACAATTTTCATTCAGTTTTATTATAACATACTGATACTCACTTCATTCTCGTATGTCTTCTTTTTCTATCTGATGTCAGACTAAAGGTGTTTTCAGAAGGTTTGAGCACAAATTTGCTCAAAAAACCACACTACCAAACACGATTTGTGATTAAAATCATCACATGTACAACCCGCGGCATCGCGAAGCTCGCTATCCTTCAATCGCATTCACTGTTGTAGTGTAGCATCGACCGACCGTCGACGCGACCGTGAAATCTGCCGGCTGCAAAACCACGTGCGTGATGTGTACCGCGTTGTACATACAGTACAGGCGTACATACACGTGTATACAGAAGACGAGGCATGGCAGAGCAGAGGCCAGGCCGCGATTATTTTTTCCGTATTAAACCCTAACCTGCCGATCGACACACAAACGATTATGGAACTACTGAGAGTCTTATTCATATCTATGAACAAAATATTTACGTCGATGTAGGGCAATTTGTCAATCAGTTGCAATACTGACAGTCTATTATATTAACTTAAAATAGTAAATTCTATTCAAACACTAGCCATATCATGGGCGTCACCAGGGGGGGTGCGTTGGGTGCGAACGCACCCCCCTTCAGCCCCTTAAAAAAAAAAAAAAAAAAAACAGTCTGCGAGCGACCTCAACGCCGGACGCTAAATAATTATACTTTTTTATTTATTCATTTATTTTTATTTTGCACCAGGGACAACAAATTCGTAGGCAAAAACAATTCGCACCCCTAGCTCTGGCAGCACTGATTTTATCGTATCTACTTGTATTCTATACAGTGTTTACTATTCATTAACCGTACTGTACATCCGTACAGTACGGAGCACGTACAAATTTGCATGGTATACGTGTGCTACTTACAAGTATGTCGGGTCTATGCACGTTACTTCTGACCAATCCATATTGCCAGCCCAAGTGCGAGCCTTAAAAAAAAATGGAGGGGCAAGTTCATCATTTTGCTCACCTCCCCCCTCCATAATTCCAGAGACGAAAAGATTTCCTTCTTACCTTTTTTTTTTTGACAGAAAAAAAAAAGTTGCCTCCATAAAAATATTGGAGGAGCAAGCATATTATAATTTTGCCCCCCCCCCCATAATTAACAATTAATGATTAATAATTGATAAATGAGAAAATTTTCTTCCTTTTTAAAGAAAAAAAAATGTTGGCCCCATGAAAATATTGGAAGGCAAGCGCACCATTTACCCCACCCCACATTATAGTCATAAGTCCCGCGATGAAATGAAATTCTTGTTTTTTTGTTAGAAATCTGTCCAATTATTTCACCCAAAAGCAGTGGCGTATACGGAGGGGTGGGGGGGAGGGCGCAAGGGGGGGGGGGGGGCAATCCGCTGGTTAAAAAAAAAGACTTGCCAAAATGGTAAATCAACGGTTAGTAAACTGCTTTTGAAATCGACATGAAAGGGTAATCAAGAAATAAGATATTTTTCTATGATTTTTCTTTTAACCATAATTCAAGAGGTAATAGTGTGAAACATTGTTTAGAAAGCCCGGAGCCGACAAAAGATTGTGATTCAAAGTGATTCCTGGGCCCTGTTGCATAAGACCCTTACCGCTGGACTTACCGTTCCTTTCTAGCGGTAAGTCTTCAAATTAGCGGTAAATTTTATAATCCTTGATGCTGATTGGCTGTGACGCCTAATTTTGATGGTAGTTACCATTGAAATTCAACGGCAAGTTTTATGCAACGGGCCCCTGGTTGGCATTCTGCACATACTAGTAAGCAGGGTGTGCGTATTGTACTAAGAACATCCGAACGGCAAAAAGAGTCGGTGCAATGTTGCGCAATGTGATGTATATTGTACTCCTTTGTATACCTTACGATTTGTTATATCAAAGCTAGATCATTGATTTTGCAGCGTTGCTTTACATACTAGTCTATATAAAAATGTCTCGCATTGCCAATAAAAAGACTTGACCTGGGCTAATTTCTAACTTTTCCATGTATAACGGTGTATATAATACATACACACAAACAAACACGCACAATTAGGGAATGCTTTAAAGTGCAGATTTTGGACATCCTTCCCCCTCTTGGTCACTTCGACGCCACCTCGCTGGTCAAACCTCCCCAAATCATTAACATAAAGCGACACTCTTGACTACCAGTGGCGGATCCAGGGGGGGGGGGGGGCCACCGGGCGTCCCCCCCCCCCCTTTAATTTTGAAAGCGAACAAATATAGTTATTCAAACGGCAGTTTTTGGACTGTAAAATGTCAACATTTTCAAGCTCGCTCGCTCCGCTCGCTCGCATTTAGTCGTAATGCCATTCTCCTGAAGTTGCTGCCATTCTCCTGAAGTTGCTACCAGTAATTGCCAGCAGTTGCGTCCGGTGCGCCCCACCCCTTAATTTCCAAAGCGAAAAAATATACTGAGCTACAAACGGCAATTTTGGGATTGTAAAATGTCAAAATTTTCAAGCTCGCTCGCTGCGCTCGCTCGCATTTAATTGTTATGCCATTCTCCTGCTGCTGCCAGTAATTACCAGCAGTTGCGCCCGGTGCCTTCCCCCCCCCCCTTAATTTCGAAAGTAAAAAAATATAGCTACAAACGGCAGTTTTTGGGACTGTAAAAATGTCAAAATTTTCAAGCTCGCTCGCTCGGCTCGCTCGCATTTAATTGTTATGCCATTCTCCTGATGTTGCTGCCAGTAATTGCCAGCAGTTGCGCCCGGTGCGCCCCCTTCCTTTATTTCGAAAGCGAAAAAATATAGCTACAAACGGCAGTTTTGGGACTGTAAAATGTCGAAATTTTCAAGCTCGCTCTCTTCGCTCGCTCACATTTAGTCGTGATGCCATTCACCTGATGTTGCTGCCAATAATTGCCGGCAGTTGCGTCCGGTATGCCCCCCCCCCCTTCCTTTATTTTGAAAGGGAAATATATAGCTACAAACGGCAGTTTTTGGACTGTAATATGTCAAAATTTTCAAGCTCACTCTCTTCGCTGGCTCGCATTTAGTCGTGATGCCATTCACCTGATGTTGCTGCCAGTAATTGCCGACGGTTGCGTCCGGTGCGCCCCCACCCCTTAAATTCCAAAGCGAAAAAAATATGGCTACAAACGGCAGTTTTTGGACTGTTTATAAAATGTATAATTTTCAAGCTCGCTCGCTCCGCTCGCACACATGTTATTGTTATGCCATTCTCCTGATATTGCTGCCAGTTATTGGGCCGGATGCATACACGCTAGCAATTGCTTGTGCTAGCCTTTTACTCGAATCCGTATGCATAAAAACAAGCAATTGCTTGCGAGCAGAAGCTCTTGCTAGCAAGTACAAGCAATTGCTTGCTGTCCGCAAGCAATTGCTTAGAGACCAAGCATTTGCTTAAAAACATATGCATAAAACATACCTTTTGCTAGTTCTTGCTAGCAATTGCTTACGATTTTCCAAGCTCTGTAAAATGAGCTTGAGCTTTTGCTTATCTGGGACGTTCCCTTTTAAGTATCATTTTCATATTCATGGAAGAAAGACAACAATTGTGAAGGAGTGGTATAAATCTACAAGAAATTACTCTTAAGTAGAGTAAGAAATTTTTCATTTCAACAACGGGAATGTCCAGTGGTTAGCACGCAAAATTTGATGAAAACCAGGTAGGATGTCTCACTTCGGTGGAGAGCAAGGAGACGTCTCTCCACGTGCGGTCTGGCAGATGCGGGCTATTGTAAGCAGTGGTGGGAATCATCCAGTAATACGAGTGTGTGTATAGTTGTGTGTGTGTGCGTCTGTGTGTGCATTTATGAGTGTCATTTCATAGCTCTTCTGCTATGTCAGGAAATGTTTCCGCACACACATGCCCTTTCAAATGCATGCTGCCACACTCGCCTCTGTTCTTGTGTTCGCACAGGCGTGACGCTATTGTTCGAACCCTAAGCAATTGCTTGCTGAATGCAAGCAAAAGGTATGTGCACAAGCAAAAGATTATGCATATGTATTTAAGCAATTGCTTGAGCTACACCTTTTACTAGACGAGCTTGTGCTTTTGCTTGAAGCAATTGCTTACAAGCAATTGCTTGTTTTATGCATTCGGCCCATTGCAAGCAGTTGCGCCCGGTGCCCCCCCCCCCCCTTAAATTCCAAAGCGAAAAAATATAGCTACAAACGGCATTCTTTTTACTGTAAAATGTCAAAATTTTCAAGCTCGCTCGCTCCGCTCGCTCGCATTCAATCGTGCAATTCTCCTGATGTTGCTGCCAGTAATCTGTCGTTTCACACCGTCATTGTGTAATCCATTTATAGGGGGTACAACTCTCTCCCACAACCTCCCCCCTTGCTCGCTCCGCTTGCTCGGGCTCGGTCTCGTTCATTACATCAGTGTAAGCTAATACTAGAAGTTTACTTAAATGATGCCATTTATAGGCAAATTGTTTAATAACAATTTACTTCAAAATATACTGATACCTTGGGACTGTTTCAAATCCATGAAACACGCAAAAAACCTGCGTCAAATTGCACCACTTACAACATCAAAATGCAAAAAGTGCTCACCGTGGGACGGGGACACTCCCTCCCACATCCTCCCCCTCGCTCACTCCGCTCGCTCTTGCTTGGCCGCGTTCATGATTATTCAGTGTACATATCAAAACAGGAAGTTTATTTGGATGATACTATTTTATAGGCAAATTGTTCAATAGTAATCTACATCAAAGTATACTTCTACCTTAAACAAGTGGGACTGTCAAGTCGATAAAACAAGCAAAAACATGCATCAAATTGCACCATTTACAACATCAAAATGCAATTTCAGTTCTAACCGTGGGAGGGGGTTGGCCACCTTCCACACCCTCCCCCCTCGCTCGCTCCGTTTGCTCGGGCTCGGTCGCGTTCATCACATCCGTGTAAGAATCAATATTAGAAGTTTATTGAAATGATATGATTTATAGGCACATTGTTCAAAAACAATTTCCATCAAATGTACTGCTACCTTAAACAAGTGGGACTGTTTCAAGTCGATAAAAACACACAAAAACCTGCATCAAATTGCACCATTTACAACATCAAAATGCAAAAAGTTCTCACCATGGGAGGAGGGGGACAACAGGCACTTCCACACCCTCCCCCCCCCCCACCCTTGCTCGCTCCCTCGCATACTAACCCCCCCCCCCCCAAAAAAAAAAAAACAAAAAAACAACAACACACAAACAAACACTACATAGTCTGGGGATTGAGAGCTTCCTATACATGTATTACAAATGTCTGTCCAAAAAATCTCGTTACATTTAGCGTCAAAACGCACCCCCCTTGAAAAAAAGCTGGTGACGCCCCTGCATATAAACCATGTACCTATGTTAAACTTAGGGTTTAATAAGGTTCGTGTTTAAATATAGGCAGGGGCTTCAATCAAGCTGTTTTCGAATCGGGGAAGGGGAGGCGGGAGGTTACGGAAAAAAATTACTGTGGCCATGCCAGGCCGTAGTTTCGCGAAACTAGATATATAGTTCGAGGACATGCCATAGCAACGTGTAGGCCTATACTAGTATATCAAAACACGCGTTTCTATGGGATGTCCATGAACTAGGGAACGGTTTTGAGAAATTCGAAGTCATTCGAAGTTGAAGTGGTCTTTTCCTATGCATTTTTAGGTGATCCGAGTGTCCTCTCGAATCACCTTCTGTATCTGTACGGATTCTTTCTTTCTTTCTTTCTTCTTCTTCTTCTTCTTCTTTCTTTCTTTCTTTCTTTATTTCTCCCCAAAAGTTGTGCAGAGGTCAGCTCAGAAAGTGCTATGCCTATCGAGTTCATACTTATACCATGTATGTATCGTGTCCCAAAGACGACAGATCTAGTTATTTTTTGTTGTTGTTCATATCTCAAAAATTCGATTTCTTATTTTTTTTTTTAACTGGTATTTGGGAGTCTTGTAATATATTTAAAATGTTGATAGAAATTTCTGAATATATTCAGAAAGTACGCCTAGGCGCCTACTGTTTGGATAAACGGTAAACATACAGTCTACGTTCGATACAAAGAAATCATTACGTCTTTCACTTGAGGAAAAACATACAAAACAAACAAACAAAAAACACGTACGAACGAATGTTGATAGCCAAAACTTTGATAAGTAATAAGCAGTTATGATGAGCGTGAACTGAAATTAATTGTCATGATTTTGCTGTCTAACCAGGTGATGACTGCATCTCATTGAACCTACTCGTAGTGAATTTCTCTGGGCATACGAGACCTTTTTATTTCTGTGATTGCAATTTTAATTGACTGATTAATCGATCTTTTTTTTTTTTTAGTGTTCAGGGAACATAAGATATTCGATCAAGTACACTATATTCGACTGTTTGATGTTTCCTACTATGCGCCAAAAGAAAGGCTATAGAATCACGATATCTTTGCAATGATTCCTTTAATTCAACTAATGAGCTGATTCTTCGATCGATATTTCCAGGATATTTACACGCTGTTTATATCAGTGCGCGCATTCTTTCGTCTGGCACGCACCTGGGTGTGGCACCTGCTTTTGTGGAAATTTCCACAAGGGGGAGAGAGGTGGGGTGTCAAGTTTCTTCGAGCCGAAGAGACTGCATGTAACACAATCTCTTCGCTCTAATTTATTGTCATTCGTGCTTTCCCCTTATTCTTTGCTGATGTTGAACATTTAGATTTAACTTTACGAAGGTTGGTAGCACGTGGTTCTTTTTTGTTGTGAGGTGTATGTAATTTCTTTTTTTATCATTCTTGGGAGGGAAAAGAAGAGTAAGGGGGAAAGAAGAATAAGAGGGAAAGTGAAATAAAACAAACGGCACGTACGCTCAGCATTCACAGTAAGCCGTCTTTTTCCACCAGCATAGTTATCATCACCACCATCAGACATCACCCAGACAATTTTAGCCTTTTCCTATCAACATTAAGAAACACGCATACAATGTAGTCCCTCGAGACAAACACCTAGGAAAATAAAATAACAAATACAAAGTATCAACACCTCCCAACAACACAAATACCGGTACATGTATTTAGAAAGACAACCCACAGCACACTAAAGCGGCTGGTATCAAACTTCGTCGCTTCGGTTCGAAAAAGTGATTGCAGCAAGCGGAAAAATCGCCGTTACGAAAATAGCAGTGCGAGACACTTGAAAGAATTACGTAAAATACTTCAAAGTACAAAGGGAACGGATAAAGTGATATACAATGGAAGAAATCGTACCAAACAAGGTGTGAGAAACGACAGTGGAGAACGGTAAGTTTAGTGTAGTAAATTTAATTAGGCCCTAGCAAAAGTTGGCAGCACCGAAAGCTACGCGAAAATAAATATAGACATTGGAAACTCGGTATTGCGACGAGATCCTTAGGATCAAGTCAATAAACGATACAAAACAAAGGAAATCAATTCATTTTGACCGGAAAATAGTTTGTTATAAGTATTCTGTTACATGAGATCTCTTTTGATAGGCCTAGAAATAGGCCTACATCGAATTTCCACGATACTCGGCCTCGGGAAAGAAAGTTCGAACGCTTTTCATCTGCACATACTGCAGTGCACATCGCAATACACGAACAGAAACTCACCTCTTCCTTGCAGAAAAATGATGCTATAACGTTACAAAAAACACACACAACACTCTAAAAATCATTTCGTACTTGAGAGGAAAGGGACAAGCGGATGGAGAAGAAGAGAAATACAAGCAGACATTGCACAACGGAACGCTTCTACCCCGACTCAAAACGAAATAGGGGACTGTAGTGTAGTGGCAGCTAGCTGGGTGTGTGCAGCTAAGCTACTATACTCACGCTCCCCAGCCGCCCACACATGGGGATACCACGGCGATCCATGTAAACATCCGAGGGTCCGTAGGCGACAGGGATTCACGCGCGCGAATTTCCGTTCGGTGCACACAGTTCGCAGGCAGCGAATCGCGTGAGCGCACACTTTTCCAGTCTGGTACGTACCGCGAATAACATGTGCGTCAAGGGTCAGTCATTTTCACGAAGAGGTGCGTCACCATTTTTCATGGTTAATGCGTCAATGTCTCATAAAGGTGTGTCACTTTTTGTGACGGAGGGTACGTCATGGTACCTAAAAGGTATGACGCACATTGGTACTTTGACGCACCTATCCCGGGGGTCAAGAGGTGCGTCATACAAATGACAGCTGCATTAAATCAAAAGATGGGTTTTGAGTCATGTTTTAAAGACTGCTACAGCTGGGGATCTCCTGACTTCTAATGGTAGGTCATTGCAGAGTTTGGGAGCTGCACAGGCAAATGCTCTGCCTCCCAATATTCCTTTTGTTGTACGTGTTGAAATTTGTAACAGAAGAGTGTCCTTGAAACTGCGCAAGTTATGATGGTATTTGTGAGGTATAAGCACTAATAATTCAGATATGTATCGGGGGGTGGGGTGGGGGGCTTGACTGATGAGTGACTTAAATACAATCAACAAAATCTCAAACAATATTCGTTTACGAATCGGAAGCGAGTGAGGTCTTTCAGAAGAGGAGTCCATGTAATAACCCATTGCAAAGGTCCAGTTTACTAACAATACATGCGTGGACATTCATTTTCAAACTATTCTCATCGAAATAGTTCCTAATACGTCTAAGATTGTAAATCATATGGTATGATGATTTACACACATTTGTGATGTGTGCTTCATGTTCAGATGTGTGTCAAAACACACTCCAAGATTCCTAACATTGGAAGATGACTTTAAAACAGTACTTCCAACTGATATCCCATCAAAAGAAAGTTTAGATATTCGATTGGATGTGCCAATCAATGACATTTCAGTCTTACTGACTTTTAGCATGAGTTTGCTTTGCATCCACTCACGTAGGTCCTGCCTAATTGAAACATGCTTCCATGTGAGTAATGCTTTGCTGCTAAGCAAGTGCATCTGGTGTGAACGACAAATTCATTTGTGTGTCATGCCATCCCTTTAAACCGACTTAAGTTGTCACTTCCTAAGACGGTAGTCAACGTGTAAAGATCATACAAGTACTTATTTTTTTTCTTTTGCTGTTATAATGCATTCTAGTTGCCGTGTGTCCGTGTACGTGTCCCTCTAATGTGTCTACTGGTTACGTTGCCGCACTGTCAATCATGGGAATACTGCTTGCTGTTTCTATAACAGTAATTAGTATGCTGCTCTACAAAGACAGCACATCATCCTGCAAAGGTTTGTAGGAATGTGTTGCTACATGGTTTTTAAACGTACAATTTATTATGGCAATGTTAGGATATATAGGTGGTATAATGACAGTCCCGCTTGTCCTGATCTGCAGAAATACACGCACACACACACACACACATATATACACACACTCTCACACACAAATGGGCCGTTATGGTAAAAACAAAAATAAATCACGGCAGTAAAGAAATATAGACTACGAATATATTCTATCACAAATTACAATTTATGATCATCGCAATATATTCATATAGAAACTGACATTGGCGAAGGCCAATTAAACTGATGAATTCATCAAGTATATAACGTAAAATAAAACATAGCATTTGTTTCTCTTTTTCCTTTCTCTTTTAGTGCCAAATAACAGTGCAGAAAACGTAAGGTAAGAAAAAAAAACAAAAAAAATCACTTCCTCTTTACATTAATTACAGTTTCCCCATAAATACCCCAATGTTTTGCTGACAGTGCACCAGTAATACGTGTTTCTATACTTTATGCGTTTTCTGTAAATTTCTTTAACCCAAAATATGAAGTTAAAAGTAATTCAATTCAAGCTTCATTTATTCTGGCCTCATTTTTACTTAGGAAAGTCTTATCGGGAAGCGACGAAAACAGCACTTATGAGATGATTGAACGACGAATCGAAGGTAGGTCGTCGCATTTTCACATTTTATATATTTTTTTGTTTTCTTGGTATTTTGATGGCACATTTTTTATCATGCGCATAAACGACTGTTGTTTTTTTATTTGTGATCAAAGTATACACTGGAGATTTCATTTTACAAAAACACAAGTCAGTGTATTCCGTTGTCTTTAATTGTTTCTGTTATAGTATAATAATATATAACTAAAAATAATGTTTTATTATTAATTTTGTGTGTATGTGCAGCTGGTTGAGATTACCTATCTTGAAAGTAGATAAGAAATAGAAATGCATTTTTATACTAAAAGGACTTTTGAAACAGTTAGTTTGACGTCAAACAACGATTTTGCTTAATCAGCATTTCTGTCAAAACAAGGTAAATTTCAATACTCGCTGCTATAGGGCCTACAGCTTACGACATCCTTACTGTTATCGGCCAAAACGTGTCATTCGAGATTGTTCTCTCCTTTGTTTTAAATGTCTGGATTAAGCAACACACTAGCGTATACATATATTAGTAAAAACCAACATTTTTAACAATTGGCAGACAATGCTGTATATCAGCCACTCACACCAATCACCGCTGCTATTGAAGCAGAAAGCTTGACGTTCTTTTCTCGGCTTGGCTCCATCGGCCTGGGGAAGTTTGGCGACGTGTGGAAGGGTAAACTACTCACAGAACATGGACTAACTCCGGTGGCCCTCAGACAGATCACAGGTTATCACTTCATCTGCTGTTATGTTAGATACAATATTATTTTTCCTGATTGTCTTTGAGGTAACATGAATTTGTTTCAGTCTTCAACGAAGTATTGGGTAACATAATGTAATCATCATATTTCACCTCTCTGTATCTTTGCTGTGCACTCACAGAAAATGTTCCAGACATTCTGCAGTTGGTGACACATCTATGTAAACTTCCAAACCATCCAAACATTGTGAGGTGTCTTGGATACTGTGCTGAATATCGTAAGTACTCCGAATGGTTCAGTACCCCCCCCCCCCAAAAAAAAAAAATAGTCAAAACAAGCAACGAGATAAGAATGAAGACACAAATGGCATTGACTCGTAGATCATTGTATTCATCGAATGTCTTGTAAGATTAAAGGGATGATACATTTTTGTCGAGTTGGGATTTGAGGTTTCCAACTTTTTTTTATGCTGATATTTTTAGATAATGAGAGACATTCTTATGGGATATGGAGCATACACTTTTTAAAGAGACTTCAAAGTTTATTTGATGAAATTGGTTTTCAAATGACTGAGATATCCAAAACAAAGCAATTCTAATAAAAAGTGGGACCCACCTTTTTATCAGGGTGGCTTTGTTTTACTTTGTTGTTGTTTTTTTAATATCCAATTCATTATAAAACCGATTTTTTTAATCAGATAAACTTAGAATTTCCCTTAGAATTGTAGGTTTCTTAGCATTTCATAACAGTTTTTTCTAAATAAGTCGCAAAAAGGTAAAAGCTGAATTCTCACCTAAACCAATACTATACCATCCCTTAAAGTTTGTCATTACAATGTATTGATTTATATGTCTACATTAGTGCATGTGTGGATGCAAACACATTGTGTAACTTCCTTTCTATTTTATACTTGTAGACTACTCCTCAGGAAGAGAATTCAAGTCAAGATAAATACATATTGCCTAATAAGAAAATTAATGTGTCGTTGAGCACTCGATGTCCTAAATGTTTATGTTACAAATCTCAAGAATTAAATTACCACTTGGGTTGATTGCTGAAGAAAAAAACCCGTTGGTTCAGTGTAATTGATTACATCGATTAGGTAAAATCATTTCTTTAACACTTGAGCCTATTTGTATACGGCCCTACACCACAAAACCAACTAAAAGTAGCCAGACGTGGATTTTTAGCCAAGGGCAGATTCTGAAATAGCAAACCCAAAGCTTTAACATGATGTATAACTCAATTCAAATGGACTCTCCTAACCTGTCTATATATTGGAAAGAAATCACACACTCTGGAAAAAGTCTGAGCTGGCAAAAGAGGCTCTGATATACGGGGTCTATTTAAGCGCTTAGTCTTAATACCAAGCTGTGCTAAATGCACGAAGAATGGGACAAAAAGTGAAACAGGATGTAAAGCACCGTAGCAACAACAATGGAGGGATTATTAGATAAAGCTGAAATTGAGCATGCTCTTTTGACACATTTTGTCCATTGTCAATGCCAACTGTCAAAGCAGTAGCATTATCTGTTTAAAAGTTATTGGAAAGTTATCGGAAGTGAAGAGTGTTTAAAGGATTTTCAAGAAATGAAAAGGGGCCTCCAAGACATACCTGATCACACCACTCTACCAAAAAAAACAACAACAAACAAACAAACAAAGGAGTAGAAAAACTTCTGAATCACCATTTCCCCTTTCATTTTATGATCCCAAACTCAAGAATAATGTAGAATAGTTTTTGCAAAATATATGGAAAACTCAAAATCAAGAGGTATGACTTTTTGTGTTTATTTTAATGCACGTATAAATAATGCATACATAAATGTGTCATTGGAAATAAACTGGCATTTGAATTTAATCAATTTGGACTGAATATACATTATATACGGGTGTTTGTGAGTGGGTGTGCATGAAATATGATAACAAATAGAAATTATTACATGTCATTTCAGTCTCATCTTTTGTTCCAGTAATTACGTGAACAGACAGGTATGGCGCACCATTTGCCCAATAATTCCGATAAACTTAGTTTTTGACCGAAAAAGTTTATCGCGATAAACCTAGTTTTGCACTTGATAAACAGAGTTTATCGATAAACTGATTTTTTTTTCGCTCGATAAACCTAGGTTTTCTCTTGATAAACAGAGATGATGGATAGACTAAGCTTTTTCGCTCGATAAACAGAGTTTTTCGATGAACTGAGTTTAACGAAAAACTAAGTTTAACGATGAACTCTGTTTATCAAGGGAAAAGCTAAGTTTATCGGTAATCATGGTTATTTCAGCTTTGGCGAAAGGGGGCACTAGTACGGAATTAGCTGTATGATTAGGATGTGGATCTCAGCACGCACTAGCCGCAGACTTGCGACTACAGTTTGTAGTACCCATTACCAGTTACTAGTCGCGACAGCAAACATCCTACGTGAAAAATCTCTGAGCTCTGGATCTGGTAGCTCCTCTGGCTGCCCACTTGTCTCTTCTGTGGCCATGGCGAAACGATTTTTAAATGACGTCTGTTGCGTTATTCGACGTACGTGGTTGTAACTTGCCGCAAACCTACTATCAGTGTCGTTTAACGCCCAGAGCTGGTAATACGGCACACGAGCAGTGGCGACGCTCACAGCCGTATAGGCTCTGGCAACGTTAAGCTCAGAGCACCTACTTCTGACAAAGTTTGAATAACTCTGATGATCGATAAACTAAGATATATATATATATAAGATAAAAACAGCGAAAGTTTGTCACGATAAACTTAGTTTTTCGTTTGATAAACTGTTTTACGCTTGATAAAAAGAGTTTATCGATAAACTTAGTTTATCGCTCGATAATTCTGGAATGATCTTCCTGCCGATTTAATCAATTGTTCTAGTATGTTTACATTTAAACAAAAATTGAAATTAATGTTAATAAATGAATATAACCAGCCTGATAAGAATATTTTAATATGTTATATGCGCAGTATCCTCGTTCAATGGACATTTCTGGTTTATGCTCCCACTATATAATCACTGCATCCGTATTTGTATTAACATTTTGAACTCATTATGAAGTTGATTATATATAATGTGCACGTATATACTTGTGTATCTATATGCCATATTTTCACTCAGTTCTTATTCTTTGGGTTCTTGTTTTTTTTTCTTCACTTTTTTTTAAAGTCTCTTATTTCTTTTTCCCTTTGTACTTTGATATTTTAGTTTTCATACCGTTTCGTCATTATTACTTTGTGTCCTGTCTCCATTGATTGCATAGCAAATTTACACCGGTTTTTTTCATGGAACCTGCGTTTACAAGCTTTGCTTTTGCGGTTCCATCATATTTCACAAGTTATAGAGAATTGTCTTATGTACAATATGTATGCTGACACACTTTCTGTTCATGACCCGACTTATAACATATTTTGTATCTTGCTTGGTTTGTATTCTTTTTTTGATGTATTTTGATGTCAAGTGAAATATGAAAATAAACGTGCTGGAACTGTTCACTGTGTCTCGAGTGCAAGACCAGTGCAGTTTCAGTTATTCAATCAATTCAATAAGTAGACTTTCTCTTAAAAAAAAAATTTAGTTTATCGACCGATCAAAAACTGAGTTTTTCCGCGATAAACTAAGTTTTTTCGGAATTATTGGGCAAATGGTACGTCATAGACAGGACCTGATTTGTCACCTCTAGAATCTGGCCCTCAACACAAGGCCACTTTACCCTTTCCTATATCGTGCATGAGACACAGTGTTAAACGCTCGCGGGACCATAAAATCTCAAACCTTAACAATCATATTTCTTTCTAACATGTATATATATATATATATATATATATATATATATATATATATTTGGGTGGTAGAAGGCTTCACGGGGCACCACGTATTCTTTCTGGAGTATGTGAGTGGCCCTAAGGCTTCACGGTGCACCACGTATTCTTTTTGGAGTATGTAAGTGGCCCTTCAGGGCCACTCACATACTCCAAAAAGAATACGTGGTGCACCGTGAAGCCTTCTACCACCCAACGTTCTACCACCACTGAAGCCTTAAAAGATTTCAAATATTTTTTTTTATTTTATTATCGTACATTATTGTATTATTAAACATATCAAAATATTTTACAATGATGTAAGTGTGCATGTAATGTAAACTGCAATTTTGCAATATTCCTTTGTCATTTGGTTATGCTTCGTCACACCCTTGTAATTTATTTTGATTTTATTTGGGAAGCATGCAGAATAAATACGTACGGAGGCAAAATGCAATGCCTGTCTCTTTCATAGCCATTTATTTTGACATTGGCGTCATATTGACTTTCAATGCTAGTGTGGTGTGTCCAGCTCCCCTTTTTTCGCTCTCTCTAAAAGGCATTGAAATAAATTCAAAATTTAATGTCGGTTTGCAGTTGATATAATGAAATCTGGTGCCGTTGAGTAGAAATGAGAAAATCATGTGTGTATACCTATGTATGATAACCTAATGCTTGAAAAGCTGAACGATGTCGAACATGTGCATTTATTATTCCTGTGGGGTAATGCAGGTTCCTTGGTAAACAAATTCGTTTCCGGTGGGACGCTGCTGACTTTCCTCCAGTTTAATAACCAGTCTTCAAAATCTTTCTACGGCAACATCAAGCCTGCGAGACCCCGATTTGATGAGTCTGAGTTACTTACGTATGCTTGGCAGGTAGCTAAGGGGATGGACTTCCTTGATTCCAACAAGGTAATTAAACATGAAAAGTAAATTTTGATCTTGTGCAGACGCACAAACTGTTTGCTAACTGTGTCATGAGGAAACAGTTTCGCGTTGTAATCACTTTAAAGGTGTCGTACGCCCAGCCATAAGACATTGTGAAGAAAGTAGCTCTCTCTCTCTTTTCTTTTTTTTTCTTTTTTTTATTGACAAGGGAAATATTATAATCCTGATGATTTACGTGTCACATCGAACTACATGGATTACGAGTGAACATGTTTGATTTTTGCAATTAATTCTATTTCAATTCAAGAACACAAAAGTATTCTAACAGGATGACATTCAAATATATATGATTACACAGAATCATCACAACCTCGGAAAAAAAACCTGCAATGAACCAAAGCAAAATTAAAGTATGGCCTAATATAACAAAATTGCTTGAGGTGGAAGAGGGTACTGAACAGCGAGCGTATATTTTTGCGGACATTATTGTTATTATTGATATTTCTTCATTAACGATAAATTACCTTGATAGTAACATGTCCGTCACAAATACCATAAAATTCTTAGTAAAACTTTTCTTTGTAGACCTAATTTAATTCATGCTTGACCACATGTATGACAACTTTGCCATTATTATAAACGCAAGAGAGACGGATTTATTGATCCTTTTGACCCTTTCCATGAAAATCATTCAACACAAACTCCACACACCTTCCCTAAAGAAAGAAAATAAACATGGCACACAGGGGGTTAGTGTGAATACACTAAACATCATGTACCATTTTGATGAGCATTTTTTTTTATTTTCAATTGGCATTCATAGGCTTCCTTCTCCAAGTCACAACGCACTGACATGACGTGCCCAAAAGATCCTGTATTATGAACGTATTTTATTTTCAGTATACCTGTGCATCAATCCAACCGTTGTGTTTATTGTCCGATAACACTGTACATTTTATTGTTCTGTCACAGGATCCAAAATTAACTCTACTTGAAACTGTCAGTAAAACACTTAATCAAATAAGAATCTTGATTCGAGCTTATAGAAGGTTTAAAAGCCATAAGTAACCATTTGCAGATGAAACTAATACCCAGGATTAGTGCCATTAAAATAGTTCTAAAATGTGAGTTAGGAATAGAAATAAGCACTGTAAAGATTTAAATCGTAAAATCGATGTTAAGTGTTGTCAAATACACGAAATGTGAACAATAGTAATAATAATAATGATTTCAAACCGTCCACTGTTACAGTTTATTGAGAAAAACGGTGATATCTCCTTATAATTTAAGCTTTATTGCGAAATTTTTATGTGGTAGGATGTTTGTGATACAACAGTCCTGCACATATGCATCAATTGTGATATCTTGAAAATTTTTTGATTCACTGCTCCCAAAGGTTAACAGGACCTTTAAGGAAACGCACACCTACACACTTAAACCACACACACACACACACACACATACACACACACACACACACACACACACACATGTAGATGTATACCGGTGACTTCCTTTCTTGGAATTTGTAACCCCAGAAGCACCTGCTTCCTAGGCTCCCCCGCATTTGCTTTTTAGCTCACCTGAGCCAAAGGCTCAAGTGAGCTATTGCGATCGCCCTTCGTCCGGCGTCCGTCGTGCGTCGTGCGTCGTGCGTCGTGCGTCGTCCGTCGTCCGTCGTCCGTCGTGCGTCGTCCGTCGTGCGTCGTGCGTAAACTTTTTACATTTTCATCTTCTTCTTGAAAACCCCAAGACCGATTTTCATCAAACTTGGCAGGTAGCATCCCTAGGGGGTTAGGAACTCAATTTGTTAAAATGGGCACCATGCCCCGCCCAGGGGGCCCCCAGGGGGGCCCAAACCCCCCAAAATTAAGGAATCTGTAAAAATCTTCTTCTCTAGAACCAGAAGTGATAGAGCTAAGTTAATACTATGAGTTAGTACATTGATGACTGTAGTTTCAAGTTTGTTCATGGCAGAATCAGGGGTGCCCCCCTTGGGACCCAGGGGAGGGGGGTGGGGAAGGGTTCTAATGGGGCCTAAATTGTACATTTTTATCTTCTTCTTGAGAACCCCATGACCCATTTTCACCAAACTTGGCAGGTAGCATCCCTAGGGGGTTAGGAACTCAATTTGTTAAAATGGGCACCATGCCCCACCCAGGGGGCCCTCAGGGGGCCCAAGCCCCCCAAAATTAAGGATTCTGCAAAAATCTTCTTCTCTAGAACCAGAAGTGATAGTGCTTAGTTAATACTATGAGTTAGTACATTGATGACTGTAGTTTCAAGTTTGTTCATGGCAGAATCAGGGGTGCCCCCCTTGGGACCCAGGGGAGGGGGTGAGGAGGGGTCCTAATGGGGCCTAAATTGTACATTTTTATCGTCGTCTTGAGAACCCCATGACCCATTTTCACCAAACTTGGCAGGTAGCATCCCTAGGGGGTTAGGATCTCAATTTGTTAAAATGGGCACCATGCCCCACCCAGGGGGCCCCCAGGGGTCCCAAACCCCCCAAATGAAGGAATCTTTATAAATCTTCTCTAGAATCAGAAGTTATAGAGCTGAGATAATACTATGAGTGAGTACATTAATGACTGTAGTTTCAAGTTTGTTCATAGGAGATCCAGGGGTGCCCCTCTTGGGTGGGGGGGGGGGTGGTTGGAAGGGTCCAAATGGGGGCCTGAATTGTACATTTTCATCTTCTTCCTGAAAACCTCATGATGGATTTTTGTCAAACTTGGCACGTAGCATCCCTAGGGGGTCAGGATCTCAATTTATCAAAATGGGCACCATGCCCCACCCAGAGGGCCCCAGGGGGCCCCAATCCCCCCAAATTAAGGAATCTTAAAAAAATTGGGCCTTTATTGTACATTTTCATCTTCTACTTGAGAATGCCTGGTCAAATTTTGGTGGAGCTGTAAATAATTTAGATTAGTGACTGCGTGAAAGGTGAACTTGCGATACTCAGGTGAGCGCTAGACCCGCGGGTCTCTTGTTTTTCTATACAATGAGAATTAAAACACCTGAAACTTAAGCCCATTGTGTGTGTGTGTGTGTGTGTGTGTGTGGGTGGGGTGTGTGTGTGTGTGTGTGTGTGTGTGTGTCCATTCCACCAGCGTTGCGAAGAGGATAGTTTAATGACGTTCTACTTTCTCTGAAGCTTGTGATTCATATATTTCTTATCTAATATCCATGACTTATATCATACTTAGATTGTCCATGGAAATCTCTGTGCACACAACATTCTGATGACGGAAGACAGGATTTGTAAGATTTCTGACTACGGGATGACGTCATTCATGTCACCCTCTGGAGGTGTAAGTATTAATCAAACTTACGGATTACCCATCTGAACATGATTACTAACAAGGAGTAAAGACCCCACTTAACAACGACATTATAGTATTTCTTTTTTTTTCTGAAAAGATTATAAATATACCTTTGTTAGTGGCGGATCAAGCGGGAGGTGCACCGGGCTCCCCCCTCCCCCAGGCCCCCCGCTTTAAAATTGTGTTTGAAGTATAAGAAATGAAAATAAAAATGTTACCTCTTAGCTAATTAAAACTGGAAGTGAGACCAGAAATACTTTTACGCCCCCCCCCCTCCCTTTATGGAATTCCTGGATCCGCCCCTGCCTATATGATATACACACGCCTATGAAAAATAATTTTTCCTGCAACTAAATTTACTGTTCGAATCCTCGAATGTCTCAATACACCCAAAAAAGCAAGCTTGTGTGAAAAAACAACAATCAGAAATAGTCCTACTCCATTCTCTCTTTAATCATAAAACGGTAAGTTCGAGAAATTGTTACTCACAGACAACATACTATAATCTGTATTTGCTTTATTCATTTACGTAGTATTAAAAAAGGAAGGTGGGTTTTGTAACTGCAATAATATATGCGGGATTCCACTCATTTTTGTTTTGTTTGTTTTTATTTTTCAATCATTCTGTGCAGAAACCAACGCGCTGGATGTCGCCGGAAGGAATGCAGAATAAAAAATGGTCGCTAAAGGGTGATGTTTGGTCTTACGGAATCCTTCTTTGGGAAATCGTCACTCTTGGTACGACATAATAATATCACATAGCAGGGGCGGATCCAGGAAATCTGTAAAGGGGAGGCGCTTTTGCAAAATTAAAGGGGTCCACGCACCAACTCCCATTTCTTTTTCTAATTTCTTTTGTTTTAACCAAAAATAAAGGGGGCGCGCGCCAGTTGCGCCCCCCCCCCCCCCCCAGATAAGAGACTGTATAGGACCTGAGTATGGCAAGCATATACTTCTTTGTTTAATGCCGTGTCACACCTTTCCGGGCAAGCCTTGCGTGCGACTTGTGAAGAACAATTTTTACTACCCGTAGGTCCCCGCAGATGACCCGCAATTGACAGTACCTAGCACGTATCTCACCCGTAGTCGCCCGGAGGTGCGCACGCAAATCTTTTTACCCGCAACCATGTTTAGACCCTGTCACACCTTTCCGGGCATGCTAAGCGGGCTTTTTGTGTGTGTGGATTTTCCAGCATACCGGACAATTTCTGAGGGCGCGTTCTGCTTACTTGGTCGCGTTCTACTTCAATACGGGTATACTGTGTGACATGTGTACCAGTTGCGTGGGGGCTGACAACTCAGTGAGGAATTCCTCTGAAGGAATGGCAGAAGTCTCACAGAATGTCATTATCTTGGCTGCATACGGGGACTGCGAAGTACACGCGTGGAAGTTGCCTGCGAGGTGCTGCCGCTAAGAGCCTCCTACTGGAGATTTGCGTCGACCTCTCCGGGCATCCCCGCGACTCATCCCCAGGCAACTACAGGCGAGATACGCGCTAGGTACTGTCAGATGCGGACCAACTGCGGAGAGCTCCGGGTAGCAAATTTGTTTTCCCGCAAGTCAAGCCGCAAGATTTCCCCAGATACGGTATGACAAGGCCTTGGGCATGCTCAAAACTTGTTCCGAGTGAGTCGTGGGGGTTCGCTTGCAGAGGTACACGCAGAACACCAGTAGGAGACCCTTACCGGCAGCACCTCTCAGGCAACTCTAACGCAGGTACTTCTCAGTACCTGTAAGTCGCTCGTAACAGAAAACGGGTCGGTTTCAAAGCTCTCAGGCAGGTGACACGGAATACACGCAAGTAGAAGATAAAGTAGCACGCGTCTGTGTAGGTAAGAAACAAGTGCGAAACTCGCAAACATTCTTGTCCGCCCGGGGAAATTCTCCTGCGTGCTGGAAAATCCCTCCTCGCAACAAGCCCGAGTAGCTTGCCCGGAAAGGTGTGACACGGCCTTTACCACCACAACATTCATAAAATTCGATCTACACTAAATAAAACGATAATAAGTAATTTTACATGGTAATTCGTATAGATATGTATATGTATACATACACGATATTTATAATGACGCATATAGTTTACTTAGTTTCCAAAGTCATTGAGATTATCAAATTAGTGGGCATACCCTTGAGACACGTGATTTATAATGTCTGTGAAAGAGCCAGCGCAATTAGAGGAAAGAGTACATGCCAAATTATATACCAACTAAATACATAGAAAACAGAAACTGTTACGTACATGATATTATATTATGCTCGTGTATGTCCCTTTTCTCTGCCGTCTTCTCTGCCTCTCTTTAAGGAGCAAGACCCTATCCCAAAATGACGATGGACATGGTGAAGCAGCAGGTTACCAAGGGCTACAAGATGCCACGCCCTTCTCACTGTGGTCAAGAATTGTGAGTATTTACCTCCACTTACAGTTTGCCGTCAGGTGAATGCATTACAATGTAAGGGCTTGCTTGTTTAGACAGGACGGTAGTAGGTTACAATTATGCAGTAGTGCGATGTACTGTACTTTTTATCACTCTATGTTATCACATGTTTGTATGCTGCCCATGTATATATGATGGCTGATGTACGGAAGGAAGCCGCTCAGGTGGATAGGACTGTCTCACTAATGGCTGGGCACAAGCTGTGGTTTTGGAATCGGAGCAATGAATAAAGGGTTTATTTGTGCGATCTTGCCCATTTATATCCTGTTTGAAATCTACTTATTTTCTGTGTGGATTCTGAACCCTTTCAATAATGTGTGTGTCTATTTCTTTGTGGATGTGTGCGTGTTTGTATGTCTGTTAGTGAGTTTTTGAGCGTTCATGTGCTTGTGCTTAATAGGTGCGTGTGTGTGTGTGTGTGTGTGTGTGTGTGTGTGCGTGTGTTTGTCTGTGTTCGTTGACTAGAATTCTCGTAGATTTCAGGTGTCCTGTGCCGAATCTGTCTAGATTTGACACTTTTGAGATTGCACACTTACGTAATTTAAAGACAGATCAGTGCGGAAACCAAGTATGGGTTATGAGCCTATCCTTGTTTACTTCAATCTTTCCCTTGCCTAGATACTCTATAATGACCAGCTGCTGGGAAATGGAGCCGGAAAAGAGATGCTCTTATAACGTCATTCAGAGGAAACTTGAACCAACAATGGAAGTGTATCAAGTAAGCACATCCTCTATTCCCTGTTCCACTTTCCTTGTACCGCGTGTAGGCATTCTTTTTTTTCCCTTTCTTTCCTTCCATTCTTTCTATCTATTCTGTCAAGTCGTGTCGTGTTGTTGCATTTTTCCTATCTTTTCTCCGTCCTGTCTTAAATTATATTTGTGATAAGTATTTGCAAATAAGTATTTCATATTTTTTTTTGTTGGTTCCCATTATAAAATCTTGCTTTTCAGTGGACTTCTCAATTCCTTTTTTTTTTTCTCAACTCAAGCATAACTTTGTATTTTGCCAGACAGGTATGCATTCTTATGTTTATCTCTATCATTTATCCTTGCGAAGTCGAATGTTTATGTTTATGATATGATTCCTGAATTATTCTGTGTTTTGTTTTGTTGGAAAAAGAAAAATGAAAATAAATGATCCAAATAAAATTGAATTAAATACTGGATTCACTTATATTTTTTTCTTTTACTATCAGAAGGAAAGGTACTACTTATCATGTTCATAGCAATATTATTTCATTTTTTTACGTAATTTGTTGATGGGAGGGCAAACGTAATGATGATTCTAGCGTCAATCCAACAGTTAACTGCAGTTAAATCTTGTTAAAACATAAAACATAATTACTCCGGTTCAATTGATTTGTTTTTTTTTTGCCACGTGACTGAACAAAATGAAGGAAAAGGCAAAAAAAAAACAGTTAAAATCAGCGCACGAGAACACGACAAAGAACACTGACGTCATTAGAACATACAACAAATGGGATACCTTGTCAAATCCAGACAAACATTTACACCTGTACCCAAGCAAGTGAACCATGCATGATTCTGCCATTGCGTCTTTTCAGTGATTTGTCTTAGAAAAATACTGTCAAACACTTCAATATTGTGTAATTTTGTGAATGCAAACTGGGTTAAACCCGTACACTGCTTCTAATGTTATGTTATGAAATATTGTTTTGATTAAAAATAAATATCAAGTGTAAAAATTATATAAGTTAACATCACGTATTGATTATACACAATGAAATGGTGTTAAATGAACCCTACTTCAAAAAGGACTTTTTGTAATAAAATATTGATGTCGTTATCATAATTAAAGCATTGTACACTTTATTTCTTAATTCATTTTAATATGATCATAGATCAGAGGTTAATAGATCACCGAAAAATAATTTAGGACTAAGATGATATTATTTCCACTCACCTGTGCTTACTTTTCTCTTTCCAGGACTATCTGTCACTCCTGAACTTGGACGAGACATTATATGACGATGTGGCGGATATAACAGTCTAGAAGTCCATCACCATTAAAATGCCACTTTTCATGAATTTCGTAACATTTTTTTTTTTTGTGGCTTCTTTTGGTTTCAGATGGCTTCAGATTTTTTTAAGTACCATTGAGCTAAAGATGGACAATAGAGTAGCACTTACATCTTTTAAACTCAAGCGTAATAAAACGAAACAGAATATTACTTATTGTAAATTTTCATGCTGCAGTGTCGTTATTGTCCTGAGGGTTTGTATGTCATTATCAATGTTCAACGCAGGAAAAACGATTTCCAAGCACTTATAAATAGTATTACTACGTTGCTTGTGTATATGCAATGTGTCATCTGATGACAAAAGATTGTTTACGTGCTATGTTGAATGTATCTTACGTAATGAAATTTCTTCCTATTCGAGAATTGACATGATACCCACAGGTTTTTAATGGAGATTATTTCGAAGGTAATTTTACATGTTTAATCGTAGAAATTAATCTATCATTTCATTTCATTTCATTTCATTTATTTTTTCGATCTCCACCAGAACTTGTAAATACATTTTTCTTTCAACATAAAATATAAGTACATATATGTGTCAATATTACAAAATATGATAAATGGATTTATGGATATAAAATGATAGGGTAAAAAGGAAAAAAACACAAAAATATTCTGAAGTTGAGAAAATGCAGGAGATGGGGAGGAATGCTGAAGAAGCAAAGCTTGTAGGGTGCATTCCCCCCAAAACATATAGTAAAACAGTTTAACATCTTATATCTTTGATCTTCTACTTAGCACATGAAACAAAAAATTTACAAAAAGAATTACACAAACTACAAATAAAAACCTAACTGGCCTTAAACAAACACCCAGACAAGTCCACAAACGTGGAAGTCGCTGTCATGCAGAAAATAGAACAGGAAAAGAAAGACAGAAAGATGAAAAAGAAGTGATAACATGGTTGGAAAATAGAAAGAAAAGCAATGTCGATTGTGGAGACGAAAAGTAATGAGGGAACGGAGCCGCTAAGCCATACGCATAAAATGAAAGTGAATATTACAGTATTTCTACATTCATCGAGAAATTAACAAGTTTGAGTATATATACATATATATATATATATATATGTATATATGTATATATTTGATGACGTTCAAATGAATTTTTATAAACATCTAAAAATAGTTTCTTTAACTTGACTTTAAAAGAATTCAAACTTGGGGTCGTTTTTGAATTATCACTAAGGTTATTCAAAAATTTTGGTCCAACAAAAGTAAATGTGGATTGAGTAAATATAGTCCTATATAACATAGTAAATCTATCACAAGATAATGAGACTTACACTCTCGTGAAATGGTTTCTTGATGCCTTGTTGTCACAAGTATATGGGTTATGAGAGTCCTGTTATTGTTATGGGCATTATTTCAAAGTTAATTAGTATTTTATTGTCACTGGCTGTCGTTACCGGTGTTTTTCATTATAATTACCGTACAGCATTAAATTGTAGTGTATTGCACCATGTACAGTTATTGTGAGTAAACCTAATTTCAAAGGTTGGATCAGTAAGCAACTCTAAATGTGAGGTTTGAGTTTTCGCTCAAGTGATAAATATAGAAATCACTATTGTTCAATCGAAACTTGGAAAAATGAGAATACCATTTTCAGGAAAGTAGCATCTCAAAAAATTCAACGCATACTGTATTTTCCGAGGTTCTTCATTTTTTTCTTTTTTTTGGAAGCATTTTTATTTATTTATTTATTTATTTATTTATTGAAACATATTTATACAGGATAAAAACGATCAGCTAAAAGCTGTTTTACATCGAAGTCCTGTGTAAACGCATACTGTATTTTCCGAGGTTCTTCATTTTTTTCTTTTTTTTTTGGAAGCATTTTTATTTATTTATTTATTTATTTATTTATTGAAACATATTTATACAGGATAAAAACGATCAGCTAAAAGCTGTTTTACATCGAAGTCCTGTGTAAAAACAATGCATTTTCCTGCACAGGGGATACATGTATATACTATAAAAGAGAGACCATCAAAAAGCGAAGAGAAAAAAAAAATCATTTTCAACAGATTTAGAACAAAAAGGACTGCCGGACTGGGATACAAATGCACAATTCGTTAAAAAAAAATATGAAAAATGCTAAGTTTGGAGTATATTCTGCCCACTATTCACACCAAACAGAATCAATACACACAAGACTGAAACACGCAGTTTTCAGCAACCCCATTTATACAACACCAGACACTCGGTCAAGCCTACAGTTCACACACGGCACACTCACTTACACACGCGCACACACACATGCGCACACACACACATACACACACACACAATTACACACGCACACCATCAACAGACACACCACACACAAAACTCACTCGAGCACACACTCGCACCACATGCAGTGATACAACACAAGATGACATATCACAGGCAAATACTCACACAAACAATGCACACATACAATACACATTCTAGAAACACAACGTAATATA
This sequence comes from Diadema antillarum, assembly GCF_040938485.1. Taxonomy (NCBI): domain Eukaryota; kingdom Metazoa; phylum Echinodermata; class Echinoidea; order Diadematoida; family Diadematidae; genus Diadema; species Diadema antillarum. The sequence goes on from NW_027271908.1 coordinate 378,815, forward strand.
CAGTACATTAATACGACACTGGCGATGGCATTATACATGTACATAAACGTGTCAATAAAAAAAAATGCGATACAACAACCTCCATTTCTATGTATAGGCCTACTGAAATACAGAGATGAAAATGTGTGGTAGGTGACTGGTAAAAAGTGACAGCCCGGCAGTTCAAAATAACCATTATAACAATTAATCAATCAATCATTGAAAATATAAAATCATACTTAATGAAATATCCGAGGAATCCCCGTGCAGGAAAAGCTCACAAAATTCAAATAAAGGAAAAAAAAGTTTACAATCAGCATTGGATATACAAATACACGACATTAGGCAAAATAAAAATGTAGTGACGGCTGTATACATAGATTTCAAGGCATTGAATAACTAAGAACTGCTATTTCACAATATATGTCTTAAAAAAGGTACGTTTGTAAAACCTTTTAAAAGTCAAAAGAGTTGGTGCATTTTGCAATTCAGTGGGAAGAGAATTCCAGGCAATGGAGCCCGAGTATCTGAAAGATTGTTTAAACATTTCATTGTTTGGCTTCGGTAATACTACATTCAACGAATTTGCATTTCTTGTGTTTAGGCCATGTCTATCAAAATACATTTCTACTTCATTGCAAAGCCTGACTGGTGCTGTACCGTGAATGCATTGATACATGAGCATACAAAGAAAATAGTCACGTCGGGTTTCTAGGCTCTGCCATTTCAATTGGTTAAACAATTCAGTCACGCTATTATCACCATATCCAAATTGTTTGGAAACTACACGGGCAGCTCTTTTTTGAATGCGTCGTATAGATTCGCGATTTTTTGCGGAGCAGTTTCCCCACACAGAACAAGCATAGTCAAAACATGGTTGAATGGTAGACTTGTATAGGATGTTAAGTAACCGAGTGTCAAGGGTGCTACTAAGTCGTCGTAAAGAAAACACTTTATATGCTAAGCTTTTACACAGCTGTTTTACATGATTATCCCAAGTCAAATGACTGTCTATGTTAACACCCAAATATTTTACACAATCGACTTGTTTAAGTCTGATTCCATTAAGATTCACATTCAAATCCTTCAAATTAGGTTTAAAACGTGAGGATACAACCATTACATTTGTTTTATCAGCATTAATTTTCAATTTGTTATTTCTATACCAGCTATATATTTCATCAATGCAGGCTTGAAGCTTTATTTCAACATCATTCACATTTTGCCCATAGCTGTAGATTGCAACGTCATCAGCGTATATATTACAGATACCTGAATTAACACTCTGAGTGATATCATTGATAAAGAGCAAAAAGAGTATGGGTCCAAGAACTCCACCTTGAGGGATTCCTATTGTTACTTTGTTTGGCTTTGATAGCTTTCCATTCAAACATACTGCTTGTTTCCTTCCTTTCAGGTAACTCTCAAACCAGCATAATTCAGTGCCATAAATTCCATGATATTGCAATTTCAAAAGTAATAATTCATGTGAAATTGCATCAAAACATTTGGATATATCTAGGAAACACACTGCCACTACTTCACGGGCATTTAGAGCTTCAAGCCAGTCATCAATTACTCTGTGCAAGCACGTAACAGTTGAATGATATTGTAAGAATGCTGACTGTTCAACAGTAATCAATTCATGATGAAGTAAATAAGAAATGAACTGCTTTTGGACAAATTTTTCAAGAATTTTTGCAACGTGAGAGACAACCGAAATCGGTCTGTAATTTGACAAAACTTCTTTATCTCCATTCCCTTTGTAGATAGGGGTGACACGGGAGAATTTCCAATCTTCAAATACAAGTCCAGTCTTTAACGAACCATTGAAAATACCAGTCAAAGTTTTAGATATATATAATGCGGCAATATTCAAAAGTTTACTATCTATATCTAAAATATCTAAATTACTGTCTTTGGGCAGTTCACGTAAAATCTTTAGTACATCATCCTCTTGTATATCAGAGAATCTAAATTCGTAAAGACATTTCGGGTTTTTCCAACATAATGATGCATTATCAAAAGAATTAAAAATTTTCTGCCCAACATTTACAAAAAAAATCATTCAATTTATCAGGACTTATTTCATTATGAACACTATTAAGATACTTCGAATTACCCGTGGCTCTATGTAATTCCTTCCAAAGTTTCTTAGGGTTGTTTTTATACTTTTCAGAAACTGATGCTAAATACACTTTCTTTGATTTACGAATTGCATCAGTGACAATGTTTCTTTGTTTCCGATATTCATTCAAAGAAGTAGCACATGTAGCCTTGCGTTTAAGGTAATCTCTCTTATACATCATACCTATAATTTCTGATGTTATCCATGGATTATATCTATTCTTTATTCGAATATGTTTAATTGTTGCATGTTTATCACATATTTTCAGAAATGCATTTATCCAATTTTGCCAAATATCATCACAAATAATTTGAGATGAGAAACCTTGATGATTTGTCAAAACATCACAGTTACATATATCATTGACAAAATCATCACAGTTAAATTCACTGTAATCTCTGAAACGGGCCAATTTATGGCCTGAGTTTCTAGCCGAACACTTAACACACGTGAAAATCATGTAATGATCACTTAGCGAGATCTGTGCTACAGTTATAATATGGCTCTCGGGTATTGTAGTAAGTATAAGGTCAATACACGTAGAAGAGGAGGCGGTAACGCGTGTTGGCTTGTGGACAAGCTGATGTAAAGAGAAAAGACATTCTAATGCATGAATTGGTGAGTTATTTCCACCACTATAATCAACATTAAAATCACCCAGAATAATAAATTCCTTGTTATCCATTAATAATTTCTCAAACATACTGGTACATATCTCAAAAACTCATTTCCAGCATTAGGGGGACGGTATATACAACTTACCAATAAATTCATTTTCTTACATTTCAGTTCAATTAATACTGACTCAATATCATATTCCTCAATAAAATTACTTTTATCGGTTGTAGTTAAAGAACTTCTCACATATAAACAAACACCTCCTCCTCTTTTACACACACGATCCTTTCTTATAATATCATAACCCTCTATCAGAATCTCATGATCTCCAATTTGTTCATGGAGCCACGTTTCAGAAATGCACAAAATATCAAAATTAAATGTAATCAAAATATACCGAATTTCATCTATTTTAGGCAGGAGGCTACAGACATTAATATGTGCTACTTTCAATCCGGTAAAATTTTCCAGTTGAGTACTAATCAAATAATTTGCTTTAATCTCACGACTTATACTGGGGAGCGAGTTGACATTGGGGTGACGTATTTGCAGCCCACATAAATCTGTATTTGGAATGTGACCATCTACTAGGTGTTCATATACTTGTCCATCAGAGTTCAGTGGTTGGGGTTCAGCAGCCTTTTGGCGGTCTCCAGACAGTCCATCCAATCGCGAGGGAATACCCTCCCTTTCGGTCTCCGACGGAATTTCTGATGATGGTGCTGCCAAAAACTCGGCGATGACTCATCGGTGATACGCGTTGTGTTTCCGCGAATGTGTGCTATGTAGTTTATAGCGAGAGCACGAATGCCGAAGCCATTTAGATGTACGCCATCTACCGACAGGTGTGAGCGAGGGTCGATGTTGCTGTTGTCGATGAATGACCAGCCGTGCTTATTGGCTAGAAGTTTGAGACCTCTGTTTACATCTTCCACTTTGCTGAATTCCTTTGTTGTTTCATTTGCGCGATGTATGATCGATGAGAGTGTGATGGCAGAAGCACTAGTTTCCTCGACTATCTGGTCAGCCAGAGATGCTAATTTGACAATCACCTCGTTGTCATCGTCATGGGGTAGATTATTCGTCCCCAGATGGAGGAGTATTTCATCAGGCTGATGTTGATTGGCCGCTGCACATGTTGCCTCAAATGCATCCTCTATCCGCGCACCAGGGAGGGATTTGCTAGCAACTCGTCGTCGCTTTGATAATCTCGAAGGTACTATCTTTTTTGTCATTGAGTCACCAATGATTAGAAGAGAGGCTCCTTCTGAAGTCACAGATTGGGGTGTGATTAGCGAGGCATGTTGTACTTTGTGTTTGTCACGGTAAGCTCTCAGTTGTTCGTCAGCACTAGGATATTGGGCAGATGTTTGATGCTCCCCCGTTGAAGTGGTAAGGCCATTGATTCTCTCGGTTACATGCCGGTCACTTTCATTGTTTTGTGGAGTTAGTGCATTGACGAGCACCCGAAGATCATTCACTTCTTTCGAGAGGTGTTTGACTTGGAGTGATAAATTCTGGAGACACATTGAAGAATCCACGGGGCTATGGTCATTGTCATGGGCGTTGGGACTGTCAGACATGACAATAGGGCTAGCAGGTGTGGCAGTATTGCTGATCCGATTTGGGGAGGTTGACGGGTCGCCCTGAATAGATGTATCTAATAGCGTATTGTCGAAAAGAATTCCATTGGAAGTGACCCTGCTGAAATGGTGGCGGCCATTTTGGATGGCAATACTGCTGTAATGTCTAGCTATTTCCACGTTTAGATTTGCATATATCATTTTCAGTTCTCCAGTTAGATACTCTATCTGCTCCTCTTCCAGAGCTGCATCCCCAATGTCATGTTTCAGGAGATGATGTAACACAGTGTATATGCTATCATTGGTAATATGTTTCGGGAGCTTACAACGGAAGTCTTCAGTTCCGGGTTTTCCATAGAAAGGCATTATTCCATGGCGTATTAGTGTAGTCACTGTCATTTGTATTACTATTAATATTTTTTACATCAGATGTCCATTAGAACAAATTTCATAGGTTTTTTTTTTTTCTCCTTTTTGTCGAGCACACCGGAGATGCGGGGAGACTCAGGGATCACCTGCGGCGTCTGTCCGTCCGTCTGTCGTCCGTCCGTAACGCTACAAAAACTTGGAATAACTCTCTACTGAGGACTTCAATTTCAATGAAACTTGGAGGGAAGAGTGGTTATGCAAAGTCACACTTTTTGATAAACATGAAGGTCACGTCAAGGTGAAAAGTCACAGGCAGGGTTTTCAATGAAGTTTAGAGCCCAATGTTAAGTTTTTACGGCGCGTTTTGATTATGGCTCGTAACATTTTGATGTATATGTCTGTTTGTGGCTAAACTTGGATGGTAGATGTCCCTTGGGGAGTTGGAGGTCACCACAAGGTCAATTGTCACATGCAGGGGTCAACGAACTTTTAGGGCCCAATGTTAAGTTTGTACTGCGTGTTCTGATTATGGCTTATAACTTTTGCTCCATATGTCCGTTTGTGGCCAAACTTGGCTGGTAAATGTCCCTTGGGGAGTTGAAGGTCACCACAAGGTCAAAGGTCATAGGCGGGGTCGATGAACTTCCGGGAGTTAAAAAAACAATATACTTCGTCTACGCGAATGGGCGAAACACATTTTGGCACTTGCCTTGTTTTGTAATCGTATCGAAGGATATACGATGCAATAGATCCCACATAATAGGTAATAGATATCAAATAGTTTGTACAGTACTGATTGATTTTAAAACATGTGTAGGAGGGAAAAGCGAGATATAACTTTTTATTTATTGCGGAAACTGCGGTCCTTTCATAAGGGGCACTGAGATCGATCAGTAGAGTACCAACTATAAGTGCATGTGGCGGAATTACTTATTATGCATCAAAGTGCAAAACACCTTAGTCAGTGTGTAAGTTGTATGAAGATCATGTACATTATTAAACACAAACAAATAATTTAGAGAGAGAGAGAGTGAAAGAAAGAAAGAAGAAGTTACTTAGTATCAGTGAAATTAACGATTGGTATGACAATTATTAGGCCTACTCTTGTGATGAAAAACACAAAATCTTGTTCGTAAGTGATGAAAATTATGATAGCATTATTTGTTTTACACGTACTTACAATCCCATTCTATATAGGTATTAATATGTAGGTGAACTCTCTAGCATATTTACTCAATATGACTTTATTAGCCACTGTTGAACTGTTTTCTGACTTTGATGTAGGTTCTGTATTGAATAAATAAACAGTTTTCCAATAATCTCAATGTGTCTCATATAGACATACCGTGTAAAGTGATTCAAGTGTGTGTTACATTCAATTTTTGCTCTTTTGTTGCTTGTTGTTGTTCGTTTGATTAATTGCTTGTGCTTCTGGTGGCATATGATTAAAACTGGATGAGGTGCACAGTTTCAAAGGACAGACATGTAGCAGTGAATAATTTGGACACTGATCTGGATGGCGACATATTATACAGGATTACATTCATAATTATTTTGAGTTACCCTGACAGACTTTAATGCCAACAGTGTCGGTTATTAAAAAATCTGCCAAAAAAAAAAATCAACAAACTGTTAGCAAAGAATAGTGTTAAGGTCCTACATCACCAGACTGGGGGCGTAAAATGTTGACTGCCTGTTCACAATTCAGACAAAAGGATCTTATCTTTCGAGGTTGAAAAAAAACCCCTGTTCATCTGTATAATTATCGTTTACTTCAAATGTGTATGGTGCAGGATGAAAACTTTTAAAAAGTCGGATCTCAGTTTACTTTAAATTGATCCTCAGTTGAAGAGGTATACATCACAATTGTCATTAACATAGATATAATAGACCTACTTGATTTACTTTATTGGTGTCGCGTCATCATGGCAGAAGTTGTATATGTATCATATATATATATATATATATATATATATATATACATACATACATACATATGTAACCATGCACCACAAAACCAACAAAAAGTCGCCGGACAAAATTTTTTACTTAGAGCTGATTCTAAAGGAGCAGACTCTAAGCTTTAAAATGATGTATAACTCAATACAAATGGACTCTCTTAACCAATCTAAATAATGGAAAGAAAGCACACAATGGAAAGTGTGAACTGAGAAAAGAGGCTCTGAAGTACAGGTTGTATTCAAGCGCTTAATCTTTACCTAGCTGTATTAGCTGTGGTATGAATGGGACAGAAAACGGGATATTAACCACCGGAGCAACAACAATGAAGAGATTATTAGATTAAGATGAAATTAAGCATGCTGTATCAACACATTCTGCCCATGATTAACGCCAATTTTCAAAGCAGTAGTATTATCCTTTTAGTAGTTATTAGAGTTGAAAGTGAAGAGTGAGCAAAGGGTATGAAAAAGGACTTCTGTGAGACATACCTGATCACACTACTGTACAAAAATGGGTTGTAGAAAAACTGCTAAAAACACACTTTCCAAGATCCCAAACGTAAGGATGATGTAGAAGATGAATAGCTCTTTCAGATAACATGAAAACCTCAAGTTTGATTTTACTGACCTTTTCACCTTTTTTGAATCCTCCAGTAAAATCAAGGGGTGCGACTTTTTGTTCCTTTTGTGATGCACGGTCATATATACATATACATATATATATATATATATACATATATAAATAAATATATATATACATATATATACATATATAAATATATATATATATATATATATATATATATTGTAGTTGCTCCGCGTATTGGCAGTACTAAAAATAGCAATAATAATGTCACAATAGAGGAATGCATTAGATGCCGATTGCCTGGATTTTAATTCAAAATCCGAATTTTTCGGGGGCCTCCCCCTTCGTCAAGGATGACAGTGTGTTTCGCACTGTCACGACTCAGAGTTTCTGTCATCCCTGACGAAGGGGGAAGCCCCCGAAAATTCGGATTTTGAATTAAAATCAAGGCAATTGGCATCTTATGCATTCCTCTATTGTGACACTATTAGTGCTATATATATATATATATATATATATATATATTCATTTATTTATATATATATAATATTCAACATTTTCCCTAAATGGTTGGAAATAGTGTTATATATAATTATATACATATATATATATATATATATATATATATATATAATTATATATAATATATACCGATGCATTTGTATGCATTATTGTAAATTTAATAATGCCATTGTCCCTGCAAAAAATGACGAGATTTGAGTAGTGAACGGTGTCGCGTCTCTTTGATCCAGTATACAAGATGTGCTTTTCCAACGTGTTTAAGGCAGTGAAATCAAAATTCAAAGAAGGATGAAATTCCGAGCAGTGCCAGCTGGTTAAAAAAGCAAGCAAACATACACCATCTTTTCAAAGAGGAAAGGCTCCAAATGGGCCTCGAAGACAAATATTGGATGCAAATGCAGACAGACATCCTCTCGTTATTCCGATCATCCTAAACAAGCAATATTGCGCACACAATCATTGCTGTTCAGCATGATGCGGAGCAACCTTCAGACATCTCATCATGTAAAACAATCTGCCAGAACATCAACATAGAGTCGTAGGTTTGACTTTTGTAGAGTGTAAGAAAGGGAAGGTTCAGAATTATAGCGTATTAAGTAGGCCTATGTGATGCTGGGTAGGATCCTCTTCTACTTATACTTCGTAATTACTGATAGGAATTTAATCATACTCCGTTTGGATAATTTAGGAAATCTGTCGTAACACTCGTACAAGTCTTTAGAGGCTACAAAGCTCCGCACAGACGTAAATCTAAGGACGATTAAACAATGAACGATAATAGTTGTTTTCAGAGCAAGTTTGAATAAACTTAATCATGACACCTCACATGCAGAGAATGTATTATCAGTGGTGACACACAGAGTTGCAAATGTGAAATGAACTCAAATGAATATGGCTTGTGAATTTTTAGTACAAACTTTAATGATAGAACGTCATGAACATGTGTGACTTTGATACCTTTCGTATTGTAACTGGCACAAGTTAAGCACGATTAGGCACATACAAATATTAAAGTATAACAGGAGAAAATGGTACTGCTGTTTCATTCAAGGCATGAATCTGGTTACATACACTCTACGTCGAAAGAATTACATATCAACCAACTTTAGATACGCAGTAGCATTGGTAGCAGCAGACTTGATAAATGGCGACTTTGTCGTCGTTTTGGGGTGTTGGTGATATCGACAATCTCCCATCTCAACATGCTTAACTCTACAGTTTTGTAAACCCAACCCACAAACGGAAATAAAACCTCATACGTTGTGCATCATGATTTGAAAAGATGTCAATTTACTATGAGATGAATATAGCGTGTACAGCAGCAACAACGTATGCATATTTGATGTATAAATCATAATGGTTGTAGACAGAGATATTCTCGCCACCAGTAAATTCTGGCGTGCCAAAGAAGGTTTTCACCGTTTTTTTTTTAATGTGGATAAATTGAAATGAAGCCACGTATTTCTGTTGCAGGTTCGCCAGCTTTGTACTTGGATACAAGTATCGGGGACAAGCCAGGCGTTACAACTTTTCATACATTGTATCTTGTATTCAATCAATAAAGTTCCTACTGTTTCCAAAATTCCTTGACTACCTATGGTGAGGAATTTTGTAAACAATATAGAGGAAGTCAAGAGTGGGTTCATGTGCTATTGATATCGCTACAATACGATATTTACTCACCGTGTCTTATAGTCGTGTAGATGGAAATACGGCTGTATACAATCGATTTTCATCGAAAGACTTTGAAGGCTTGTAGTCATTGGATTACAGTTTCCATAAAACATTGCCTCCGTGCATTAGTAAATTCAAGACAATAATGTAGTTAAAATTTGCGACACCTTTGCTATAGCGTGCTGTCCAGTAATAAAAGGCGCTATTGACTGTTCTGAGTTGACGAGGGAACGTAAGTTGACGATCGTACAATAGGCACTTTTCGATTTGCACGTTGAGCCCGGCGTCACCATGGGTTGACGTATGAAGTTCAAACCGCCCGCGCGAACCCAGGTCGAGGGGAAGTGAAGCTATTATTCATGAGCCGTCGTTATTCACCCAATCAGAAAGCGAATTTCTACACTTCATACACGGCAATTTGATCATTGGGTATATGGCGGGACGGTAAGTCACACCCCCTTAGCAACACTGAGTTCGGCTCGATTTTGGAAAACCTGTCCGGCTGTGGGTGTTCGCCCGGCAAAGCAAACCGTCCCAAACGGGTTAAGGTTGGTCTGCAGACTAATTACAACTGTGGTTATATATGCCTTGTTTTGTTAGTATATGTCGAGTAGTTTTCCTTTGAACAGTCAAATGCCTTGTTGTGCAAACAATACTCTCCCACTGATGTATTTGTCTTTTTACATGTATAGCTAGCTCAGAATGATTTTGTGTTACACTCTGGAAATGATGGCAGTTTATACCTTTCTTTATCATGTATGGAGGAAAGCTCACAGACGGCATGGATAGTCCAGGGATGCCAAGTTAAAAAAGAAAAAAAATTATGAGTGAGATTTTCATTACTCGGCATCCCGGGGCGCGAATGTGCACAAGAGCGAGGGAGTGGGAGGGGTTTTTACTTTTCCTCCCTCTCACGGTAGGGAGCTTTTTCAATTTTGAGCTCTTACTGGTGCGATCTGGTGCATACTTCAGTGACTATTTTTTACGTATTTTGAAAGACAAAAGGGAAATATACCTACAATTACAACTATCATTTTAATCCTTTGAGCTATACTCATTATTATAGGCCCAAGCTGCAGACTTCACCTGATACGTGAGAAAAATGGGTGCCATGCGTGAGATCGTGAGACAGCCCCTAAATGCTTGAGTCTCACGCAGAATGCGTGAGACTTGGTAGCTCTGATAGTCTTCTTCATTTTCTTTCCTCAGATACCGCTTGCTGTTGGGTAATCATGGCTGCTACCGCATGAGCCTTTTTTGTCATCACGGTTGTTCTTGTTATAACAGTTCTCATATTATTCACGGCACGGCATAAGGACTAAATAATGTATGCTTCTTTGTAACTTTCTTACTATGTATATCTTTCGGGAAAGATGCTCGCATCAGAAGTCGTAGTACAATCCTTCATTTTCACAATATTGATAAATTGCAACTATTACATAAAGTGTCAAGCTCAATAGACTGTTTCTGCTTTATTTTTGTTTTCCCTGGAGATTAACATTTGTAATGACTCGTCTGCTAAATCACCTATGAGATAGCTTCCCCAAGATCACACATAATTATCAAGTTGGTATATCTTGCAGTATAAGGGGAGAGGGCGTTCACCATTGGCTGGCAACTCTCTAAAATCAATTCAGTTCAATAAATTTCGCTCAAGAATGTCAGGTCTTTGAAAAGATTACTGTGTCGGACTACTAAAATTAGCACATTTCTGTCAAAAAAATCCAATTGGATGAAGAATGGATTGGAGAGGAACTCTTCATCTATATTATATGGGTGAAAACGTTGAACGATGTACAATTGGCCATTTTCGGGTTTTGCGATTTTCAAACCCCTGTAAAATTGTCACCTGGGGGAGTTTTTCATAGTTTTAGGTATCATTTGGTAGGGGAAGGTTGTGCCTTTTAGAAAATATATACTTTGTACTGTTGTTACAGCATTTCCAGAAAATATAATGCCTTAAAGTTGAAAAATTTGCCAAAAATGCATTTTTTACGAAAAAATCCCAAAATCACACATCGCAATTTTTGTTCTAACCCAGTTCTAGAGCTTTGTCTTTCCTTGTGAGTAAGCCCACACACTTAAACTATTAAATCAAACACTTCTGCCATGAACGTGCGTATTATTTATTTTATCAGGAAATGTCAAATTCAGTAATGTCTGAAAAAGAACGTCTCTGACTGAATTGTCTTTTCATTAACGCAAAAAATTCAGGATTAATATGAAAACATGCAAGGTCATATTTAGTTAGCGTCTTATCCATACTACCATTCCATCGAAATTTGTGAGTGAGCTGTATGAAGTAATCGAGTGGTGGCTCATGAAAGAAAATTATACTGAATAACCATCAGAGATGTTCAATTGGTTAATGGTGTCATTAATGAAAGTGGATTATGCTTGAGATAAAGACTGGTGATCAGTATGTCAGTGTGATCCAGGCGACTATGATGATTGGCAACTTCAGTAGCATACTGTCCACACAAATGAGTTCTGGCTGAAAACCTAAATAGGCGAATGTCTCTGATCAAAACGAATGTCCCTGACTGAAAATCTCTAAAGGGACATTCCCTCATCTGACACTTACGCACTGCATGATACTTTATTTGCGTGCTTATTCTACGCACTGACGTGCCATCCTGGAATAGAGTCAGCACAGTTCAATGACGGAAATGCCCACAAATCCTGAAAATGTGAGTAATAACAAAATCTTTCCTGGTGTTTGTGCCGATTTATAAGAGCTATTATTCCGCAGATATGCCAATCAGTATCAATTGTGAAATTATGTATTTTAATCTTTGGATTAGAGGTAAATTAAAAAAGGATAGACAGTAGATATGTAAGAATCTGCACAAATATCAAAGATCGCACGTCTCTGAGCAAAATGGAAAACGTCTCTGACAATTACTGTTTCATGAAATAAAGGCATCCACTATACAAATTATGAGAACATTAAAGTAAAATTAGCTCTAGATGGTTACGGTTAGTATAACAGGAACAAGTAGAACAAAGTTTACACAGGCGTGTCATAATATTAAGAAAATTGAAGCTTTCTGAAAGATGTTGAAAATATGAAGAAAAATTTCAAATTTAAGGTTTTCTGTTGATTGGGCAAGTGTAAACACTTTGCCAGAACAGAAACTATGTTTTATGACTAGTAATAGGTCAATAGACTATGATTATAATGTAGTAGTTAATTGGGTTCACATATTTTTTGTGAGAGAAACAGAAATGTAAGAAAAACAGGTTTAGGTCAGGGACGTTCTCTGAACAAATAGGATCCGTGCTCAAACCAATATCAATGACCCATCGTGGCGAACTGGTGCCTATTTTTGTAGCACATACGTCCCTCAATCCAAATATTATGCCAATATCTTATAAAAATCAAACCCATTGAATACTGATAAGGAAAGATGTTTACGTCAGAGACGTTACACGAGACGTTTTACATATTTTCAACTAGTACAATTAGGAGTAGATCTTTCATTATTCCACAGTAGATGGCCCTCGTGTACATACATTGTTCTAGATAATTTGCGCAATCTAAAAGCAATGTTGATTTTATAATTTTGATCAGAGACGTTCATTTGTGCGAACATTGTTCTTTCAGCGCATGGCAACTTAATTTAGATATCCTTTTAACTCTATTTTTTTTTCTTACAGCAAGATGGGTAGACCGGATGGACTTTAAACGCTCCAAATGTTAGAATTTCTTCCTGTTCAGGATCTTTAGGTTCAGTCATGTTCATGGAGCCTATAAGTTCCAGACCACGCCCATGGTACTGGCAAGACTTGGCGGACATCTTCGAGGTGCCATCTGTTTACAAAATAATGATTATCCCAACCCTGGTTCCAGGTAGCAAGCGACACAGTCACTACCATGCACCGATTGAGGACGTTGAATACCAAGTGGAGGAAAAATTCAGTTCAATGTTATAATGCGGACTCTGTTTTTAATGCACATACTACATTTGCTTTTGAGCCTGCAAAATTTCAGGTTTACACACTAAGAAATAAAGGTTCAAATTTGCACCCAATTTGAAACAATAACAGCACACCTGCGGTGCACACTTGCATCCTTAATTGTGCTTAGTTGCACCCTTAATAATAAACTGCCTTTTTGCAGTTTTGCTAATTTCTGAAACAAGTTCTCGTACAGTGGAAGAGAATATTCAAATGAGTGAGCTAACCATGTCATAACCCTCAATTTTCCATTGATCGTTTCCCCCCCCCCCCCAAAAAAAAAAATAATAATAATGAAAATTCAATGTTTCTGTCTTTGAATTCTGAAACATGATGCTATTCCTGGTTGATTACCTTCAGAATAGTGATCAGTATAGATATACCCGGATTTAAGCCTAGGGCCTAATTATGTTTGAATGACAAACTTGAAATTTCAAAATGTTTATGTACATACGTTATGGCAATTTATGAGGGGATGACATGCTCACTTTGCCATTTGCAGATTTCATAATGACTGCTAAAACCTGTTTCCTGAAAAATTAGCAAACTTCATAATGTCATAACTTAATTTTTGTTGAGCCCGTAAAATTGTATTCTTTCTTGTCAGCGACTAACTTATATTTGGGCTGAATTTCCCCTTTGATGAAGCTTTTTCCTTTAGAAGTAAGGCAAGATATTCTAGTGATATTTTTTAGGCTTGTAAGCCAAATACACTAGAAAAGGAAAAGTACGAACGTCTGTAATGAAACACACAAAAAAATGTCTATTATAAATGTCCCATACTTAGTTTCCTCTACAACACTACCTATTTTATTTGAAGGAAGAAAGCTTAATAATCCCATACCGATGTGACAGGTAAAATGTGATATCTTAATGTTATCATTGTCAACCTCTTGAAAGAGGTTTTCACTTAACTTTTGGTCAACAAATAGTTGCTATACCACACCGTTGGTGTTGTGGCAATTGCATTACATTGTTTACAATTTATATCTGTCATAGTATACAAAAAAAGCGCATTTCATGCTTCTAGGATGAGTAAAAGTTAAGTACAGCTTTCTGAGACGACATAACAGTGGCCTAGGTACGGTCCCTAATAAAAATCAGAATTGGCCTGACATACACATACAATCATATTTTATGCATAGTGGTCAAATCAAATTAGTATTTTTTTAAACAAATTCATGTTTACCTTTGTTATAGATTTGGAATACATTTAAAAGCAAACGTAATATTGATAGCGTGTGCGCACACCTGCGTATAAACCAGAAGGTGAAATACGAAGTGGTGGTCATCATAAACAAAAAACAATTCTGGACACATATGCCTAGGTACCTGTAAATGATTCCTCAATGAATGCTGAATGTTATGTTTAATAGGAGCATCTTTTAAAATAGAGAGTTTGATGTTCAATTCTAGTGATAACTTACAGCCGTAACGTCCCTGATGGAAAAGAAAATGTCTCTGATATAAACGAGTGATTAGATAAAGTGGTCGAAATTGCAAATATTTTATGTAATTTTGTTGTCTGTCATTCAAAAGTGTTATAAGATCTGAATAATATAACAAGAACAGGTTTGTGCTTGATTTTTGGTGTAGAAATCGAAATTCCTCTTACAATTTAGAGGTTTGTAGTTACAATCGGTTAGTATGAAAAATTATTTAAGTTGAAATTACCATTCTGAACTGTTTTCAAAAGATTAACATGTGTTTAATAAAAGAATAATGTTGTTTGTTCACAAAACTCTTAATTATGGATCAAAGGACATCGTTTTTATTGCCTTTGTCTGAGGAACGTCTATGAGTGAAACCTGAACGTCTCTGATCAAAACATGGCTTCCTTTCATCATCATATAAAGGGCTTTTATTGTGGTTTGATCAAACGAAATGCACTAAAATCATTATTATCAACTGAACATTAATATTTAAACAAATGAGACCCCTCCTATATGTTTTGTTCAAATGAGATGAAAGTGAAGATAAGAATATGAAAATCTCTGCTTAAACGACAAAAAACTCTGTATTAGCTTTTGTAAACTTCACAGGAGGTAAACAATATTTTAGGAACAAATTAACACAGTCTTCGAACAGATAAACCAGATGAAAATATCTTCATTGGAGTGTCTTTCCAATTTTCATTGAATTTTCACTATAACAAGAATTATTTTAGTCAGAGACGTTCGCCAATATGTCACAGTTCTATTTAACCTTGAATAAAAACAACACCCTTGGAGATAACCCAGTATAATCGGGTGTGCAAGAAAGCTGACATCAATGACATATCACAGGGATATATTTAAATCAGTGAGTCACATGTTTTAATTTTGACCCCTGGTTTACCCAATTGTACATCGTTCAACGTTTTCACCCATATATATCTATGTATATATGTACATATATATGTACATACATAGTAAGTATTATTGTATATATGTATATATATATATATATATATATATGTACATACATATATTGTATATATGTATATATATATATGTACATACATATATTGTATATATGTATATATATATATATATATATATACACTTGGTGATTCTATCCTTCTATGAAGAGTGCTCGATATCCTCAAAGGAAGAGCTTTAGACAGAAGTATTGCAACAAGTTCACTCGGTTGACATCAGGTACATCCGTATTTTATTGCTACTCGGAGTTTCATGCCACCTTCATTTAGGGGCAATCATCAGGCAAAATAAGGATGTACCTGATGTCAACCGAGTGAACTTGTTGCAATACTTCTATATATATATATATATATATATATATATATATATATTGAAGTCATTCTCTCTAAGTCACACAGACACACAATCACAAACATACACACACACACACACAGATGACTTAACACACACGCACACGCATAGACAAACACACACTTTTAGGTAAATACAGGCATGAACACATACACCGTTCCATGTAAACGATTAGAAATAAAATCCCACACAATGATAGTAAAATAATAACAGTAATGGTAATTAGCATATGAAATGAATCATCATTACAATTATTGTTATTAAATACTAGCGACTTTAATAGTCATCGATATCATTTTGTTCAAATCATTATATCTATTGTCATTACTTCTATTATCTTTTTTATTGTTTTGTTGTTACCGCTGTCAATAACAGCAGCAGCTGTTATAGAAAGAGTCCTCCCTCAAAACAAAACAAACATACAAATCACAAACAAGAACCTCCTATTGTCGGAAACTAGCGACAGATAATCTACGCACATTCCCCAGTACACGTACTTAAATTCAATTTCCTATAGGCAATTTATTATTGCTTAAATAAAATCATAATCAAGATACTTGATCTTGAACACTTCTCGACTCCACGCATGCGTAGCCAACTGAGAAAGAAAAGCTATTCTTGTGTCATTTGTAGAATTTAGTTATTCATATTTCTTTTGTTTTATTTATTTCATACTGCAGGGTTGGCACGTTCAGTTTTCATAAACTGCTTTCCATAGGCGCCCTGCAGCAACAACAAACATCATACTACGTGAAAATACACAATACAGTTATAGGAAACATCGTTACAAAGATGAACTAGCGAGATATTGCAAAAATATGCTGCCATATGTGCATTTAAAAATTCAATTTTTGTGGCTGGTATAATACACTACAACACATACACTACAACTAGCTAAAGAAGATGTATAATGTTATTCACAACGCTTGGTTCAATCCTGCATACAAATGTCAATGAAGAGGCCACAAGGCTGTGTAATCATTATGGCAATATGACAGCAAGTCTCACTGTAACAGCCTGTCAGTGTCAAAGGTGTTGTTCAGCTGCATTTCGCTGCAGTTAGTTGATGTTTCACACCAATAGCTCCTGAACCACTTGCAGCCACCTTTGCATATATGTTTGTGAACTATTGTTTATGTGTGATGAACTTTAATGGTGTGATGGGTGACATTAATTTGTAGAAATGGATATGTATCTTTGCCTATTCATATTCATATCATCCCTCTACGCAACCAATATGCACTCTTTAGTCTACTTAAACACACAATATCAGAAAACCGTGTAAAATTCTGAGAACGCAATTGCTTCCCTCAATTAAAGGTTGACATAACAAGATACCTATAGGCAATTATTATTTTTTTGTTACCAGGACAATGTAAAGAGATTTTCTTACGCAAATCCATTTCATTCTAATGCAAATATACGCACCAGATATTTTGCAAGAAGTAGGTGATTTTGCACATGACCAGGGGTCAAGGATTGTACTTTACGTTATACCTTGAAATCTCTCGCTGACAATGAAGTATGAAATGGAGTGGGCACCGGGACGTCAGGGAATAGAAACTGGTTAGACCAATGAAATCGTGTGATTCGGAATAAGAGAAGAAAACTATGTGTATTGATCAAACATCCACATGTTACATAAAATACACGTGTGTGTCAAAAGACTGCTGGGGTACTGGTACACCTGTGTGGTCGACTATCATACAACAGAATATTGGCAACATATATAATGACTTCACCTATACGTTTTAATAGTATTCATTTCTTATTTCAATAGATTACAACAATGAAATGATAATCATTTCAATAGAAACGATACAAATTTTAGAAGTATGTATTCAACCAACTGTTGAAATGAAAAAAAAACAAAAAAATTGATAACCTACAAAATGTTTAGCTAAAGTTTGACATGGCTACGCCTTTTTTTCTGCATATAGGCCTACATATATACAATCTGATATCTCAATAATCTACAGCTTATATACAAGCTGATATCTCAATAATCTACAGCTTAACTTTTGCTCCTTCGTGCACAGGGCATGGCAGAACAAAAATAAACCATTGCACTAACGGCCCCATTTACCTCTTCAGGGTACAGATAGAGATATTCATAGCTAAAATTAAAATATTTCGAACCATGTGAAAAGGGGTGATTTATAAGTACATACATGTCTATGTGCGTAGAAGGGTGTACATGAACTATTGAAATGGGATGACTTCCTTCTCTCAAACTTTTGAAAAGAGAAGCGAAGCTTTAAGTAATGTCTAAAAATTCTCAGCTCCCCTCCGCGTTCACAATTCACTGAGTTTCATTAACGTAAGAGTCAATTTGACGCTTAAATAAGTGAATATATTTGAACGTCAGCATCACTGCATTGGGAAAACAACGTGAAGTCATATAATGCAAGCACTCGTTGGGTATAAGATACACTTTTGTAGTCGACTACCATACTACACTGTATATGATATTGGCAATATATATAATTATAATACCTGTACAATCAGTATTCTTTTTCGTACTTCAATCAATTGGTGTTATGAAACGATATTGCAACATATTATAGTATACATATAATAAACTATAATGAATTCATATACAAATTGTTGTTCAAATGAACAAATAATCCAAACAATTGATGTGAACCTACCAAATGTTTACCTTAAGCTTGACATGGCTAGGCTTTTTCCAACATAAGCATATTAGTCTTTTCAGTGGGTCACTCCATTTTTCTTTCATTGCATATTGTTTACTTCTCTTTGATCATATCAGCATTCATTAAAATGTATTATAAAATGGGTTCAAGAATGTAGCCAATAGGAAGCGCTGAAATGAGACACACCTCCTTCCTTTACTTTAACAGTACAACTGCACTGCCTGTAATCCTATGGTAGATTGCCGATCGTCTGTGCGCGCGGCGGCTCCTTTGATGAATTGCATGCATACGCGTACGCGCTGTCAATCCTGTAAACAACTTCTAGTTCGGGCTGCCGGCCGGCCGGCCTGTCTTCCCTTGTGCATAACATATGTGGCGTACGTACGTATACTGTACTATACGTACACTTTGTACAGTACAGTAGACCAAGCGTTATGGGACCGGACGCGTACATGGAGTCACTTTGAAGAGCAAATCCAACGATTTAGCAGGTTAATTCTCACGCCGTTTTCAGAGTATGTTGTCTAGTAGGCCTATATGAGGAGTCTATATCAAGTCTTTAAGGTAAAGGGTGTATATTCTATGTAAAATAAGTAAGTTTTCATGCGGGTGTCCGGAAACCCAACCCCCCATTATACTTATACTGTATGTGCGGGACTTCCGCGAGTGCGACGTGCGTAAAAGTTTGGGACGAACATCTTCGGACGTCTTGACCCACAAAGGTACGTGAAAAACGCTGAAAAATGATGTTAGTTTTCGAATTTTCGACCCATTTTATAAAACAAATGATGCACAGGATTATTTCGTGGCGTTAGTGTAGGCGTAGCTCACTCTCGGGTATTTACAATGTAGTGCATGTTTCACAATTGTAAATACCCTCGAGTGCACTACGCCTACACTAACGCACTCTATCCTGTGCATCATTTGTATATCATTACTAAAAGGTTTCACTATTTTTTCTTACTCTGTCGATTTCACATTTTCTTGTTTATCTTATTCTCTGTTACAAAAGAAATTGATATGTATGTTTTGGTCGCAAAATGAGAACAGATTTAACCTGAATTGAATATCAACAAGTTATCATCTCATCAGTTCACACTTTTTCATTACCATGTGATTACAGCTCTCATAATCTGCTACGTACACAGGGCATGGCAGAAAGAAAATAAGTTAGTGCAATAATGGCCAGATTTACCTCTTCGGGGTTCATATCGGGGTATTCATAACTAAAATAAATCAAGTTCAAACCATGTGAAAAAGGTGATTTCATATACACACATATCAATGTCTATAGAAGGGCGAACATCAGCTATAATTGACACGGGATGACTTGCTCTTTTTAAACTTTTGTAAAGAGAAGGAAATTGTTACAAGCCTTCAGTGTTGTCTGGAAATTTTCAGCTCCTCTCTGTGTTCACAATGAGTTCATCGAGTTTCAGGAACATAGGATAATACATGTACATCTTTTTAAATTTTACGGAAAACACAGAATCTATTTACATGTACTTGCTATTTTTGTCTATACTTTGCTGTGTTTTTTTTAAATATTAAACATACATTCGTTCAATTTGAAGTTTGTATAACTCATTATCTACTACTAGTATTGTCAAATATCATTTTGAAGCCTTCACAATCATACATGTATTTTGAACCAAAATCTAAATTACAACTACAATACACTACCATTATACTCATTTCATAAGATATTCTGCAAGTTACAAAACGACTAGACTTCGTTCAAACAACTTTTGCTTTTCACACTCGCCACATTGTTATTCTTTTTCCACTGCGAGATTTATGATAGAGATTCCTTCCAAACTTGTATCGTCATTCATTCTTGAAGGATACTCTTCACTGGATTCAGAAACTTCAGAAATTCAAATTATTTCATTGTTCTGTTGGATGAGATCCTTGCATCCATTCAGAGGTCCAGATTGAAATATTTTTCAAACTTCTTCAAGTGTTCAGCCAAGGCGTCATAGCACAGCATATATTGCTCCTGTTAATAGCAAGGTTTTAATTCATTCTGTCATATTGAACAGTATAGAAATTATATCATCTTCAGCTGCATATACATTTAGTAACCTAATTTGATGAGAATGATGGCATGTATCATGTTCACACATTTTTTCTTTTCAATCAGGACATAATCCATACTATATTACATCTTCAGTATTAATTTGAATAGTATTGTCAAAACAAATGTTGCAATGCTTTGAATTCCTTATCGTTCATCTCGCTTGACGTCAAACATTTTTGCGATAGAGAGTTAGTTGATACCCGATTTGAAAAAAAAACACCGAAGTATTTGTGGGTCTACGCATGTAGTGCAGATAAACACACACACGTATGTATGTATGTATGTATATATAAATATATACGTATGAAAATAAATATGTACATACACGTGAATATGATATGAATATATATATATATATATATATATATATATATACATATACATTTTTAACAACATAGATCTATTTCCAAAACATAAATAAGTCACCTTACACCATCCCACCATGTTTAGGAGTTTAAGCCTATTGCTGCTTATATCATAGAATGAATGACGCGATAGAGAAATGCATTATTGTCATTTGGTATTTATTAAAATTCCAAATTTTACGTTACCTCCCCCTTCGTCAGGGATGAAAATACCAAGTTATCTCTGCTGTAAAGATAACTTAGCAATATCTGAGACAATTATATCTGAACTAAACGTTATGTGAACAAGATAAGTGTATCTGAGAGTATGAGTTAACATAGACAGGAAAATGATTTTGTCCTGATAGTCACATCCATGAATTCAGTACAAAGGGAAACATCTGTGTTAGGATAGAATGACTCACAATGAAGACAAAGAGGGACCAATAGTGTGTGGGAATAAACCATGTGTCAGAGGAAAACGGTTGATCAGATGATCAACAGGATTGCACACCTGGGGGGCGTTTCATGAAGGAACTTGTCGGATAAAATGTCCGACAAGTCAATTATATCCGACAAGTTCAGAGAAATCAGCCAATCAGACTAAAGAATTTCTCAAAACTTATCGGATATAATTGACTTGTCAGATATATTATCCGACAAGTTCCTTCATGAAACGCCCCCCCCCCCCCAGGTGGTCAGAGTTGACCAACCAGGTGCTCAACACAGATTGACCACATAATTAGGGGAGTTTAAGTATAAATGGGATTACGAGGGGGCAGAGGAGATTGACTAAGTGACCAATGGAAATCAACTAAATATTCAGTGGAGATCAACCAGTCGAGTTTGACCAAGGAGGTACTACTACTTCCTTGGTTTGACTAGTCATTCACTTATCATTGACCAGTGAGTAGGCTGCTAGTCATACAATACCGTCTGGAAGATGGTATGGTAATATAGACACGATATCAACTGACATCAAGTACTTACAAGGCTTTCCACCATGTTGGCTCTGTTTTCTCCCAGCATCATCACTGCCTGGAAGACGTCAATCGTACCATCAGAAATCATTTTCTCTGCTGCGGAGTAGACACTTGCAAACACACCACAACATCCGCTGCCATTCCTGATAGCCAATGGGAGAAATAGAGTGCTTGATTAATTCTCAGACGCTCACAAAACCATCATCTTAAAATGTCATTAACAAGGTATATATTGGCAGACGTTATATAATCCCTTTTCCTAAGAACTTGAAAGTTACAGACACCATTATCGTGATCATGTCATCTAC
Organism: Diadema antillarum; assembly: GCF_040938485.1. NCBI lineage: Eukaryota > Metazoa > Echinodermata > Echinoidea > Diadematoida > Diadematidae > Diadema > Diadema antillarum. Next base: position 401,338 of record NW_027271908.1, read on the forward strand.
AAAATCGGTACTTTTATTGTAGAAGGATTAAACTTAGTTAACTTGTCATTCAGTTACTACTTGGCATGAATAAAACTTTGCAATACTCTTTTTGAATGAATTTTACACACATCTGATACAAGTAGTCCTTCTACTTGTAAGCTCATACTGCATTGCATGATATGTATGTGAACAGGACTGTCAAGTGCCATGTGTCATGTGAGGAGAACCATCTGTAGGCAAAGCATTACATCACAAACTTGGCAAATTACTAAGTCTGTATTAATGTGAGTGGTCTGGCATTTTATGAATATCCGTTTAGTCACTAGGTTTGTTATTATGGTAGCCATACAGACATAGAGAAAACAATGACCCCAGTTAAATAGTGGCTATGGAGAAAAGGAATACAGTTCTTGTATTACACACTTACATCAAACCCAATACATGTCACGTTTTTGGTAGTCCTTGTTATTTACTCATAGTCCTTGTTATTTATTCAGAAAAGAAAGTGCAGTTCTCGAAGAGAAAATCGTTCAAGTGAGAAATAATCATACTATCAGAACCAGTGCGTACTCAGTGGAAGGATGCTGAATGTTTGATATAATAGAAAGAAACGAATACAAATGAAATAGGTGTGTAAATTAAAACGGATGAGATTTTATAGAATGAAATCAGGTTGTTGACTGTAGGACAATAATATTGATCAGTCAAAGAGAGAGCAGGGTTATTCAGCTTCATGTAATTGATGCAAGGACATTACATTAAATGTTATCCTTTAGAATTGTTATTTAATCATGTTACTCTTGAGTCTTTAAAGTTTTTGTTAGACATGTTCATGACATGGAATGAAAGAGGATCACTTAACTTTGTCACGTAAACCTTGTCTGCAAACTATAATGATAAAAGAGTCCTGTCTGAAGACAACTCGCATTATATATACATACTGGTATAATTGTCATTGCATATAATGTGTTGACTTACATGTAGTGCAAAAGAATTGGTCCGGAGGAACGTGATTTCTCCACTGATTCTTTTGCAGCATCCATCACAGCTAGAAGTGGTTTGATGAAGAAAGGTCTTGCCTGCCTTGCTAACCATCCTAAGACCTGGTATTGTTTCACTACCAACACCTGTTGTTGAGGGAAACAGAAATTATATTTCATTTACCAGCTGTGGTACACAACCTAGTCTATTATACAACACCTAAGAATAATATCGAATTGTGATTGGCCAAGAACATGTCACATGACATTTGATAGAAAATCCCTATCCCTTGACAGAGACAGCTGTGCACTAGGCCTCCATCATGGTCCTAATGGACCACTCCCGCATAACGCAAGTACATTGTACGGCCGCTCTTGACGTGCACAGCGCCTCAGGGAAGTTCTGGCTTTAGCAATACAGGCGCGGCGCGGTACTGGTATCTAAATATTACAGTGTGCGCGCAGCTCGCAGCTAGCTGCCCCACATTTTGTGCGTTATCTGAGACAGCATGCATGACATTGTATCAAAGATCTTATACACTTTATGGCATGACCTCTGATTGTAGGCCTACTACGGCTGTGCTTTTACTTTTGACCAAAATAGAAGCTAGCGAGCGCTAGCTTCTAAACTCTTTGCTTTTGACTGATCTGCTACGTGGACTCCTGTGATTTCAAATCAAGACGTCAAGATAAGATATTGTAATTTGTTTTCTTTTCTGTGTTTTTACACAAACTCATAGTAGAAAACAGGCGTAGTCTGGTCCTCTGATAGTCTCTAACGTGATCGAGATCTGATTGGTAATTAGATCTAGTCTAGATCTATTAACATTTCTGATCGTTCAACGTCTAGAACGTTCTAGAGTTTCATACAGAAGCAATTGATTCCTGTGTGGTCGAATCATGGCGAGCGTTTGAATACACTGGGTGCTTATTCTGGGCCTAATTGTTACATTCATTTTTTGGCCTTGCCGTGTTGCCAATCGATCATTTGGAAACAAGTCATTTGATAATGACGTAAAGGTGTCGCATAAAACGAAAATTTTGTGATTTTGTTCACGCATTGGGGCACATAATATCCCACGCAGCGCGAGATTGCCCCCACCCACAGTGGCTTATTTCGCGCCTCGTGCAATATTCGAGCCCAATGCATTCACGACTCATATTGCAGGGCGATCGATGCACCTCATGAAAATTGAGTAAATATACCTCAAAATTTCCATCTGTAATGCATAATGTGATCATACAAGGCAAACACCAAGCAATGCATCGTATGCATATTGAGGTTTGTGAGTATTGTGTTTTTCAATTAGGCCTAAGTCAGCGACCTTCTGACATTTTAACGTGTTAGACTTTCCCAGTACTCAAACCTGACCAGCATTATTAGGTGATATATTATTATGCGGTGTGAATTGGTGGCCATAGCTCAAATCTGTGGAAAGATATTGAGTACACCACAATACTCTGAGCTCAATGCCTAGGTACCTATCGGAAGCAAGTTCATTGACCATTAAACCTCTGACCTTGTTGGATTTCACCCATATTTGAACCTCACCGGAATTTAGTAGGTCATATACCTGTGGTTCCAGTTTGGTGGCCATAGCTCAATGATGTCGAAAGTTAAAGAGAGCACCGGTACATCAAATCGATTACGCCGACAACGATTTGATGTACTCTCATTTCTTGACGCCAACGACGATTTGATGTACTCTCTTCTTTTTTTCTCTCGCCCACTTCGTAGGCGAGACAAAAACTTAAAATAAAGGTCCAATATTGAAAGTACAAAGCTACAATATTTACATTGCTGATAAAAATACCATGTCGACACTACTTATGAGACACCTGTATGATGCTGACAGTTTTCATGAGATGAAACATGACAAAAACAGAGCAGAGAATCGCATGCAATAATGATCCCTGAAGATGAAACAATGTATATAACGTGCATTTTGTGAGAGTACAGTGAAGCCTACTAGTGCCTATCATATACGAAGGTTAATGTTTGTTGTTTTCATTTTTATTCGGACAAAATGACACGATAGTCCGGATTCAGGTGCTTACTGTTGTAAGTTCTTGGGGGACCACTTCACCGGGTTATGCACCATGCTCTTTGGGTGACCGAATTAATGAAATGGTATTTTGAATTATGCGTGCGTGGGTTCTACTCTCAAGCACGGGACGTCCATTTTATCTCCTATCCGAGGGACATGCTTACACTTTAAAGATTGACATTGTGACTCTTATATAGTGTTAATTCGAACGAGACAGCTTTTCACTGCATAAGAAGCAAAATAATTACCCCTAAATCTTTGTTTAGTCAATGCTAGTGTTGGCAGATATTCTGTGTAGTCTACTCATGCACGATAAAATTGCATAGCAGCGTGGATTTGACAATGGCTGCTTTATGTTCGTGTTTTTGATAACTTCATTTCAGTTGTAACTCAATGAAGTTTTTCTCTATCCGTGTTGATCTTGACCGATTTTCACGACTTATTTCAGTGCTGAAATACCCAAACATCCTCAATTTTAGTTGATTGCATGTTTGATATCTCATTGTACAACTGCTACCCATCTTGAGTCTAAATTCAACTGACACTTTAACATTATAACCTAATTGGCACTGGCTGAAAATTCTGTGGACATATTTAGGGATCATTAAAGATGATTTACCTCTCCCTTTCAGACAAGCACAGCAATTGATTTGAATTGATTGGCATGTCAGAATCAAGCTAATGAGTTATTTTCCATATTATGACACTACCTGATGTATACCAAACCCCCAACTCACCTCCTCCTCATCTCCTTTCACATGAAACTCTCTGACCGCGTAGTCTTGTCGGCTGACCTCGGCTGAGGTAATGGTGACGCAGAGGGGATCAAAGTTTGCAGAATCCTGATCGGGCCAGTACTGGACACAAGACTGGTTGAGTGAAAGGAAACCACAAAGTCTGTGTGGTGATACAGTGTATTACCAAGTTCACCATTACAGCTACTTCGTTTTGTCCTCAAAGTATATACTGTTTTTGCTTTACAAACAACTATAGAGCATAATGAAGTGGGTTTTTCGAATGGTAAAGGGAGCCATTTTAGAATTGAAAATACACGCATCAGTGAATCCCGCTTTCTCCCTCCCCTCCCCCTTCCTCTCCATTTCTCCTCCTCTCTGTTCAATTATCGTATGGATATATTTCTGTACAGGTTTGCGTTTTTCCCCCATTTTTCATTTTTTCCCCAATTATATGTCACTCGCATTTCTTGTATTACTCTTAATTTGTAAGTACTTTTTAACCAGTTTTGTGCGTCGTCCTGACTATTCACTCTTCTCCTCCATATATCAGCTGGTCTAATCTTCTATCCGTTCTCCGTTTCTTTTTCACAAACACTGATTACTCGGAACCTATACAGCCAAACAAGCTTGCTTTCATGTAGGTCCCGTCAAACTTCTCTTTGTTCAATCCCATTTCCATTTCGACCAGTTATCATTACAATTGCTTTGTTATTACCACGTATATTGTTTGTTTTTGCACATTGTTAACAAGGTTAAAGAACTTGTATAATATTTCTGATGAAATATTTATAAATTAGACGCATGAAAATAAATGAATTGAATTGTTCAGATTATCTCCCCTGTCTCTTTCGTCATATTTCCCCCATTTTTCGGTTTCCTTCATTTTTCTTTTCTTTTCGTGCTACATTCTTGTTTACTTTATTATGGTTATTCCGTATATTTTGTGAAGCAATTCGTAACTCTGTTTGTATAACTGAACTATGGGTTGTAGAGTATGATAAACTTACGACATTCAAACTTTCAAACGTTCTTCTCTTGCATACCTAACTCTGTGTAATAGTGCTTACAAAATTGGTTATCTTTTTATCTTATATTAAATTTGAACTACAAATAGTTTTAAGTGTGTCAATTCAGTCTTGTCACATTCTTTTCATCATTCTATCAATGGATTTCATTTTATTTGGGACAAAATAACATACCTCGTCATTCTCATCCATCTGATTGAGCATGATAATGACGGGACACTTCCTTTCGTAGACGAACCTCCAGAATTCTCCTGTCGCGTGCGGGAGAGGCATCTGTGTTGCCACGAAGACATCTTTCCTCATGAATGTCTGATGGAGAGGGTGACAGATGCGATGTTGCAAACTTGCTTCAATCTTATTGTTTCTCTATGTATAGGGTTAGGGTCGTGTATGGTTATTGGCTTACTTTGAAGTGAGGATGAAGATTAGGGTTAAGTTTATGTTTGTGGGTAGAATTTGTGTTGGGATGAGCGCGCAGATATTTAATGGGAACAATTGTAGCAGGAGCAAAAATCATGTCAAGAAAGAATCGAAGAACCATTGCATAACAAACTTTAAAAAAAGACGTAACATTACAAAATGAAGAGTATATTGCTAAGACAGAGAGAAAGACAGATAGAGAAAGAATAAACTTAAAAAAAGACAGAGAGAGATGAATTTACGAGCTTTACAGACAACAAATACATGACATTACTAGTAGTTAACTATGAATAGCTAAAGAAGAGGATACAACTTCAGGCAAGAAGGTGATATGTCACTACCAACTACAGATATGAAAGAGACAGGACATTGCAAACTACAGACAAAAAGATGAGAAAATATCACAAATAATATCCTTAATTAATGAAGTCCTGCTCAATAATTGGTTTACACAGCATCATGTGACTACACATAATGTTGCTATGATGTCAATGTTAAAGACAAACTGCTGATTTTAGTATTGATTCAAATATGTAATGAACACTCGCGAATTTCCTGATATTGCTCTTTCTGCATATTTCTCGCCATTGATTTTAAATACGGACTCGTGTTACACAACGCTCTGCCCCTTAAATGACCGTGATATTGTAATTAAGGATATACCTTATTCAGTAACATATACCATAATCATTCAATAATTTGTGTTCTTTTTTTCAAAAAAAAAAAAGAAAAAACAAATCATGAAGGAAAGCGTAAGTTCACACCCCCAAACAAGGTCCAGTTTTAAGAGTTCGTGATGAGAATTGTTGGGTCTCAAGCATATACTGATATTCGTCACAATAAAATTGTAAATTTGTCAGATATTTATGTTTCATTAGGCAGAGTAAACCCGCATAATTGCAAGCGAAATGCAAATCTCCCGTGGGTTTCGAAGTCATTGCGTTCAGTTAATCGCAAAAACAACAACTATATTTTATTGTTATGTTTTTAAGGGTAAACAAATAGAACAACCACACAAAAAGTATACAGCCTATGAAATACCTACCATAGCTTAGATATTACGTTCAGAGATAAAGAATTATGATAGTTTAAAAAACTTGACTTTACTTAAAATGATATGCGCCATACTTGAACATTGATTAACAATTCTATAGATAAACATAGGTAAAGAATCTTCATCAAAACTCAAGTATAGGTAATGGATTTGAAATAAAAGATATTCATAGAATGGAAACATTTAACTGTTTAATCAACGAATTTTTACTATTACAATCTTTCTAAAGTCAATCCGGTGTCTCATCACAAATTCTATGATTGTTTTTATTTTTGTATTGTATTTCGGTTTTGTTCTCTGCATTATCACAAATTCTCATTTCTACGCAGCTCCTGCATTTTTATTTACCAGCCTTTAATAAAACAATATGTGTTTCTATGTGATACTAAACACACTAATATTTTAACGTTTGCAATATTCATATAATATGTTTGGAAAATAAAAATAAAGATAAGAACGGAGTGATTGTAACAATGTACTATACTGTGACGTATATTGAAGGTATAATGAATCATGCAATGATGAATATGCATTTTTACCTCAATTTTTTGTTTACCCTTGACATTATTACCGCTGATGTTTTCACCTCTGATATTCATACCTCTGCCGTTTACCTCTGATATCTTTACGACTGACATTTTCACATCAAACCACAAGGATTATCAACAATCATTGTATCGTATCATCAAGAAGGAACCTAACTGGAAATTCCAAGCACAAAAACAATGGAAAAAATAATATATCTTTTGTTACAAATCAAAAGAAATAGTTCTCACTGTATGAAGAAATCATAGTACAAAAATTAAGCATTACAATGTAATCTACAGCTGGAAGAGAGAAGGGTAACAACTGCATACCAGGACATGAAACATGGAAATAAACTACATACAAGAGAAACACAATCTATTACAGATGCCAAACTGCTAACTCTTCACAAAGAGTAAAGCAGACACTATATCAGCTACATCATAGGAAAAGTATAACAACAATATGATTTGTATACCTTGATTGATTCACTTCATATTTGGCCTTCTCATAGATCGTTAAGTAATTACAATTCATTTGAATATCTAACAGGCTGCCATATGTATCTTTGGAATATAAACATTATCAATCTGAACCCTGATGCTGTCCTAGCAATTCAATGGTAACTGAAAGTAAAATATGAATATGAATTTAGTAAATGAGGCAATATCCCTGAAAAATAATTTTTTAGTGCCGCCATCTTAGGTTGAATAGTCTACAATAATAACTGAAGTGACGCATAGAAACAATGAAAAGAAAAAGAATACAGAAAAAAAATCCACAAAATTTCACCGTGTATGAAAGGTACCAGTGTTGGTACGCATTTCTTCCTCTTGATACTGACATAATGTTAAGGGTAAGGTATTTCTAATTCTTACTTACGAAAAAGGCAAGTCGAGTACTTTTTTTTCATTATGCTAGAATAAAATATGTTGGCGTGAACTGGTAATCAAATATTTTCTGAGTCATTCTTATAGGTATGCTCCCTTTCAAATAATTCATGGAACAAAAAAAAAATCAGATATCGCAGTTAATATATGGCGTATTAAAAGCGTTTCAAGAAGACAGAGAGAAGATTTTTTTTTGTTTTATTGTTCCATATCCCACGTTTAAACAAATACACCACAAACATAACAAAAACAAAATGCGTGGGTGAATTATTAAATACAGCATTTAAGACAATTAAAAGGACATTCCAGACGATTTTCATGATTTAACATCATGTAGTAAATAAATCGACAACTCCATGTATAGATTTATGGAATTTATTGTGATTCTTGAGCAGAAAAACAATACTTTGAAAACCTTAAACAAATTACACTGAACAAGGATGATGACATAGGAGGTTCACATATTTCAGAAATGTGGCAGTGTAATTTCATTACAGTACCGCTTGATTGCAAGTTCACCTGTGTATAATCTATGCATGCCTTCTTCTTTTATTTTGCTTCCTTGAGCCCCAACTCATGCATTCTTATGGTGACTCTGCCATGTCATCTTCCTTGCTCATTGCAATTGGTTCTAAATTTTGAAAATATTCTTATTCTTCATCCCAATTATCACAAATTCTGAAACTCTGTCCTCAGTAGAACTAATTTATAGTTGTTCAAATGTATAAAAATCTGAAAATCATCCGGAGGTCTCCTTTAAATATGTGAAATATATGGGGAATGTATATAAACACATTGCTTGTATGGTTATATTGCTTGTATAGATTCCCAGAGTGAGAAGCCCGTGAGTTTACATGAAACAGTTCACATGAAGAGGTTTTCTGTTCTAGAAATAACCATTTAACCTGATGATGTGAATACCTACATCAAGGAATGTTGCTTTGATGCAGTCTTCTATTTCAGCATACTCCATTGTCTCAAGACTGTTCCTCTCCACTGCGGATTTCAGATCAGATAAATTTTGTATGTCACTGGACATTATTAAAGATGGGTGAGAAGTCAAGCCTTGCTAGCTTGCAACTTTCCAGGACATGTGTATCTAATGAAGATGTTCACATTTTGTCTCATTTCATTTTATTTCATTTATCAATTTTCCACACAATGTACATTACTTGTAAAATACATACAGATCAATGAGCAATAACAAAAAAAAAAATTCTGTGTATACAAGGATGAACATGGATAATATTCTAAATTACTAATGCATTAAGATTAGACTAGAATATCATATTGGAAAATGTAAAAAAAAAAGTGATGTCATGGGGGAACCCACAGAGAGTAAATACGTGTGGGGGAAGATCCCTCAAAAGAAGTTTTTAGCACACATATTCCATGCACGCACGTATACAGAAACATGCGTGTGCTCACGTCATATATGCAATGAAGAGAAGGGAAAGAGAGAGAGAGGTAGAGATGAAGAGGGAGAAAAGAAAATTGATATATGTCCTTTGTAAAAAGTTCACAATTTATGTCTTCAAGTTTTGTATCACCTACAATTTACTTCATGAAATATTTCCTGTATATATAAGCATTTTATTTCCTTGAACGGTTCATGAATTCGATTGACGCCTGGGAATAATGAACCTTCAGAATAACGAACCTTGGGAATAACGAACAGCTCCCGATAGCACATCGCTGTTGCAGTCTTCCATCGGAGACTTCAAATTCTTTTGATCGTGATTGATGGACTTTTGGATGATTTTGATCAGCCTCTGGACATTAGGGATGGCAAAAGATCACAATTATGCAACATGATAACAGTGGCGTCCCCTTTTTTGCTAAACAAAAGAATTAAAAGAAGTAAATGGAGGGGGCGCCTTTAATTTCGCAAAGGGGTTCCCCTGCCCCCTTCAAGGAATTCCAGGAAATGCCCCTGTGATAATGATTAGTTTTTTTAGACAAGGCAGTAAAATAAAAATTGGGAAACATTAGAAAAGAAGAGAGAATGATAAAATGCTTCTCTATCTAAAATTTATACATTATACATGTATAGCAGCAGAGCATGGTAAAAGTTAAGTACATGAACATTCAGACTTTTTTTCAGTACATCAATTAATGACTTATCTGTTTATTAAAGACGTCAACTTGCTTTCATTTTCCGTCTTACAAGATCGCTGGTTAACTTTTAGTCCGCTGCACTAGCTGATCTTCCATTGGGGTCTAGTTGCATGAACTTGGAGCGGACCACTTCACCGTGTTATACAACCTGCTCTTCGCAGTTAAATAATGGATTTTACTGCAACCTTTAATTCATTATATTTCCATCATGTTACTATATTTACGTTATTTTATGAGAAATCAATTACATTCTATAAACACAGTGACGCATATGGTAGCATTATGAATGCTAACATTTTTAGCTTTTTGAAAAAAAAAACTTGCTCATAAAGTTTATTTGTTTTAAGAATATAGAATTGTGTCCCTCTGGGCAATAATAGCAACTGCAGAAGAATAACTAGGATTCCTCCTCATCTTTCTTTTTTTTTTATGATAATGGATGCAAATTGTAAGTGTAATACCTCATACTCCAGTTCAATGTTGAGTTTGTTTGTCTGTGCATCCCTTTGATGGAGCCACATCAAATGGTCCCGATACTGTCTGACGGGGATCTCAGTGTTCCCACTCAGGTAGGCTTCGACAAGGGCGGTGTGGAGGAATATGTACTGGTCCTGCAGCAGGTGACATGAGATTAGAATAGAGTCAAAATGTTCACTCCTAACTATGTGCCTAGAAGAATTCCTGTACTTGTTCCCTTCATTTATCTGTTTATCACTGATTTTACGCATCTTCAAAATAATAAAAAACAACAACAAAAGATAAACTGCACAGACATGCATACTGCACCTATAATAGGCACTTTATGTTTACTGTGTACACTCGTATTAAATCCTTATTGTGCTCCGTTCTATTGTTGACCAACAGGATAACACACACCCTGGAGTACCTTTTCGCTGATTGGAACAGATGTCTACAAACTATCGCGATGTCAAGAAACAGATGACCTAACCCTTGTAGTTCCTTTTGTGTCACCACGGCTGTCTTCAGGACTGAAAGGCATCGCTTCAGCTGTGATGTGGGCTTGCTATTACAAATTTACAACTTTTACAGGTCAAGTTAGATGAAATACTGAATGCTAATGGGTAAGCTTAGCAAGTATAATAAGGTAACGTAAGTGCCTGGCAGATAAATGGTAATCAATGACTGCCATTCGCCATAATCACGTGATTTTTTAAACAATTTCCTTTGAACCCTGAAAGTTCATATACTCTGTAAAGGCAGTTATTTATGAAATTTCGGGAAATTGTGTGTTCAAGATATGTGGAGAGCGCCTAGAATACTCACAGCAGTTTGAACCATCTTTGGTCGATCCTTCCTCATCTGTTTGATGAAATCAGATATGTTGACTCTTCCTTCCTCTTGGAGCTGGTCCAGCATGCAGTAAAGGGTGATGAATGTCCCTGTCCTACCAACTCCAGCACTACACAATGGACATTGCAAGCAATTAGAAATATCAAATGTAATGATTACAATACCATCTTCAAAGATAGGAAGCTTCCGTTTCACACGGATTTAATAAAGTGATTGAGCTCTCTTTGTTCACAAACTAACTGAGGATATGCAATGCGAAAGATGAATGGTCACAAGACTATCACACTTTTTTAAAGGTACCTCAGGGATCGCAATTGTTTGGAATATTGCACGTCATGTAGCCAGAGCCAGTTACCAGTATTACGTGTCCATTTTCACTCATATCTGCAATGATTTTCATTCTTGGAAATTTCTTGGAAACGACTGGCTGCCCAGCAGATAAAAAACGTTGAACGTAAGCCTACACCAACTGTTACGCTAGTGGGTTTATCTATGTAGATCATTCATTCTTTAAACATTTTCTAGCATATGAACAGACATTTATTGCACACCCACACTGCTTTGTTTTAGCCGGGCCTGCTGATTGGTCACATTCAGACTTGTCCAAGTGCTGGAGCAAGGAGAATGTGTTGGAGCTGTATATGTGGCGCTTGATCATGGATATTGGTTAGAAATTTGCTACGTGACATTTACGGGAAGACAGGACCACTCTTAAACATGCTAAAAAAATCATCATGTGCTTCAAGAGAAAGGGACTGGTTTTCCTCTCACCTTATCCGATATTGTTGACTCTGAAACCTTGATTCGTATATTTGAATTAGCTGAAATCTTGTGTACTTTGTGGGCTTGAATGAATTCGTACGTGGGAGAAATTAACCTTTTTGGAATGTATTCTCTCATCTCATGTGACTCTAGCACTCTAGCTTATCATAATTCATTAGCTCTTTTCATAATGAACATCTACACCCTGTCTTTTTATTTCATACTATGGATCATTTAGATTTCATTTCAGTGAAATTGTACAATACGAGAAATTGACACGGAATGGGCTGTTCAGGGCTTAATCCCGTTGGTGTGTAGGCACCGCTTGACATCTTTTAACATTCTTTGGGACTGACGTAAATAACCACCACGTCGTCTTACTATTTCGACTGAAATGTTTTATGATATTTCACCCTTGTAAGTATGCCTCACATTGCTGAATTTCGATTCTAAAAATGGATAAACCTCCCTCGTGTCCCTCTCCCACCGCCTTCCTCTCCGTGCTGTGTCGCTAAATGTAAGCAGGGGCGGATCCAGGAATTCTGTAAAGGGGGGGGGGGCGTGACTAATATTTCTGGTGCCACTTCCGGGTTTCATTTCATTTTTTTCTTTTTATTTCTTTTTTTTAAAGAAAAATAAAGGGGGGCGTGTGCCGGTTGCGCCCCCCTCTGGATCCGCCACTGGTAAGGTTTTAAAATGATATGATTAAAGGAAGAGAAATTAATCATGAAACATTAGAATCATGCTGGTTTATTTGTTTTTACAATTGAAATAGATCAGAAATGTACCGTCTAACTTTTGGGGCAAAAAAAAAGTTCAAACATTCCACCAAATGTGTTCACCAGATCATTGCATAAACTGCAATACAAAGATATTTGCAAGATGCAATGCATGCATTTTTTTCTTGTTATCATCAGAAGTCGGCGCTTCATAAGGCTTTGGATGATTGTCTCACTAACCTGCAGTGCACAAGGATCGGTGCTGATCCCCCTTGGTCTCCCTCGTATTTCTGGTGAACTTTCTTGACAGCACGGGTGAAACTTAGGAGAGTGGTGGGGTGCTCGGGGGATTTCAGATTTTCCCAAGCCAGAAAGTGAAACTGGTGAACCTTAAAGGCTTCATTCTGGTCTACCTATGGGTGGCATGAAAATCATGACAATCAAAAGTTTGGTTATTTCAAGAGAAGCAGATCACAGCTGGCACAAAATTTCAAGTAGCATGTGCCCAATTGAAATTCACGCTGTATTATAATCAAAATTGCCATAATTACGCGCATAATTCAAAGCATTTCCTACGCTTTCCTGTGTAAATATTACATTAATGTGTTTCTTGTCAATGCCTTGGTGAATATATAAAATAATCTTGAGCGTAATTTCAATCTTGTATTTCTTTTATTGCAAGAGACAGAATGAATGGTTTATACCAGCGTTGTCAGCTCCCAACAGAGCAAAATCACTAAAAGGCATGTGAAAAATCACCAAAAAACATTAAAAATCACCTGATTTGGAAAAGCGTAGTTATCGAAGGCTTCAATTTCAAGACAAAATTATGTCAATAAACTGATAAATCTTTATCAAACACTGCGCGAGTCTCGGCGCGCCGTAGTCACACACTTGCAATGCAAAATGTGTAAGATGCAATTATGCGTGTTTGTGTGTGTTGAGTGACAAAAACGGGGCACATGTAGTATTTCTACAGGACATAAGGTGAAAACTTTGGGTAAAAAATGCATTTTCGTTATCAGTTAGTGTGATTATTTTTCATTGGTCTCAAAATCACCCAAAAAAAGTTTGATTTGGTTACCAGGCTAAACTTCTGTCCCCAAACAAGTTCAAAAGTCACCAAATTTCACCCTTTTTGGTTACCGAAATCACCATCTGGCAACACTGGTTAGTACAACATACTAGTTGTGTTACTATTGCCAAATAAGGTTTCCTTGATTTTACGATGCCGATCATTCGAATGATCCTTAATACGTTTACGTCTGTAGCACCCTGCCCTTTCATGTGAAGTAGCCTATTTCAGACATCAATACGCTGAGTCTTTACAGAAGGAAATGCATGCTTTCAAACAATCATTGTTATCAGCATGCAGGTCTGTTTATTTACACATGTTAGCCAAGAAAGCAGTTACCCTCTTGCTTAATTATACATGTATCACAAGTTTCAAGATTCTCTTATAGGTAAAGTATTTTTTTTCTGGCGTCATATTGTTCTACCATTCAATACTTTTTTTTTTTTGGGGGGGGGGATTAAATATGAAGCTATTTATACAAGTACCACCGGATGAACGATGACAAAATCCAATGTCATCTTAAGTTTCAGCCACTTCATGTAAGGTGTCTAGGAGTACCAGCGCATGCTGGTATACGGCTTAGGAGTCTACAAGGCGAACTCATGACTATGGAACGCCATTAGGGAAACGATACAAAATTCATTTCACTCCAGCCAATATTCATTTCACTTTTAACAAATACATTTCACTCACCAACATTTATTTTACTTTTTATAAAAATACATTTCACTTTTGAATAAAAATTCGTTTCACTTTTCACAAAAATACATTTCTCTTTTAAATAAAAATTCATTTCACTTTTCACAAAAATACATTTCACTTTTAAATAAAAATTCATTTCACTTTTCACAAAAATACATTTCACTTTTACATAAAAATTCATTTCACTCTTCACAAAATGTTTTTCACTTTTTAACCAAAAACATTTGACTTTTCCCCAAAAGTCATTTCTCTTTTCAAGAAAAAACAAAATCATTTCATTTTTCCGTAAAAAAAAATCATTTCACTTTGGCGTACCATATCAATCTGACGAAACCATTCACTGCGCTAAAACCATTTCACTCTGATAAAACCATTTCACTATGATCAAAAAAAAAATACGTTCCTCTTTTTTCCCGGCCAAAAGGTGGCGCCAGTCTGAGAAGAGTCACAGTGCCATGGCACTCTGTTAGCACTGAGCTGAGGTGAGTGGCCGGCCGGCCGGCCGGCTGGCTATGCAGTACCTAGATTTAGCGCGCTACGCCGGCGCGGCAGCGACGCGAGGCGAGCTAGCAGTCGACGGCCCTCGCCTCGGCCTCACTCACATGCACGCTCGTGCCTTTACATGCATACTAAGTACTACATCGAGAATTGAATCTACGCCTGACTTGCTGAAGTAATGCATGCATCTTGGACTGGAATAGAGGGTTCGATTTATCGCATTACTCATTTTCAAAGGTGGGTACCGTACGGTATGGTTACGTTTCAGGCCCGTGGGGGTTCGAACGAACCCCCCCCCCCCCCCCCTTCTAGCGAGCAGGGTCCGCTTGAACAAAAAAAAAATGAAAACTTCTTCCCGGGCAAAGCTCCAAATACGACAGAAGAATGATTTTTAAAGATAAAACAACAACAACAACCAAAACAAAACAAAACAAAACAAAACAAACAAAAAGCCAGCATGACCCAAACTCAACTAACGTCTCTTGCGCTTCTCCATATTCACTACCACAAAGTGATCAACCTGGAAGAGGTGGTTGATATCTTCAGCAACAGATGATGCTGAACTTGGTATAGATAATATAGGTATAAGAACAAGGGCGCCGGAAAATGGGGGAGGGGTTGCAGGGGTGGCACTTGACCCCCCCCCCCCAAAAAAAAAAGTGCTCCCTGTAACAAATAATTAATAAATTATTTAAAGACCAATATGAACAGTAAAGGCATTTTTCTTGTCTAAAAGATGTCAATTTCATAACTGAAAAGGCTAAATTTTCGCCCCTAACGGGGCGAAAATCATAATTCATTATCAATATTTATAAAATGGGTTCAAGAATGTAGCCAATAGGAAGCGCTGAAATGAGTCACGTGTGCGTGCATTATTTTCTTCAGGTAAGCACTAAGAAGAGTCTCTCTTCCACCTCCCTGGCCTGACGTACGTCACAATGTTTTACACTAGCAGTGCGCACTCAATCAGTTGTTACAAGTGCGTCACGCGCTACTATACGCGCTGTCAATCCTGTAAACAACTTCTAGTTCGGGCCGCGGGCTGCCACAACAGCCGGCGGCCTTTCTTGTGCATAACAGTACGTGGCGTACGTATACTCTTATACGTACGTACAGTACTTATAGTGTGCGGGATTTCCGAGTGCGACGTGCGTAAATGTTTGGGACGAACATCTTCGGACATCTTGACTTTTGAGCGAGTGCTACATGTAGCTGACTGCATTGACCCACAAAGGTACGTGAATAATGCTGTTAGTTTTCGACCCATTTTATAAAACTAATGATGCACAGGATTATTTCGTGGCGTTAGTGAAGGTGCGGCTCACTCTCGAGTATTGACAACGGTTGCAAACATGCACTCGGCTGCGCCTCGTGCATGTCGCACCATTGTCAATACTCTCGAGCGCGCCGCACCTTCACTAACACACTCTATCCTGTGCATCATTAGTATAACATTATACCTATACATATTTACTTATGAGTAAATATAGATGGTAGCCTCGCATCCTCGAGTGTGCCCCCTGAAACATACCTTTAGTAAACCTTACATTTTCCCTTTCTTCTATGCTTTTTAGCAATATAAGAATAATTTTTATTGCTCGAACAATGCGATCACGTTTAAGCTTTTAATGAATACATTTCAGACGAATGGCAAAGTGAAAGTGGCTCGCTTGCTCTGCCCGTACATAAATGTAGTAAAATGAACAGTTTTCATAAAACAAACATCACTGCGAAGGACTATCATCATATAACTTATGAAAACTGTTCATTTTACTATGTACGGGCAGAGCGAGCGAGCCACTTTCACTTTGCCATTCGTCTGAAATGTATTCATTAAAAGCTTAAACGTGATCGCATTGTTTGAGCAATAAATATTATTCTTATATTGCTAAAAAGCATAGAAGAAAGGGAACACTATTTGTTATAGATGACGTGTACATAATCATATCTGATGTAACCCGAATTAAGCAGAAATAAATCAAATCAAATCAAAGAAAGGGAAAATGTAAGGTTTACTAAAGGTATGTTTCCGGGGCACACCCGAGGATGCGAGGCTACCATCTATACACTAAATTTACTTATAAGTAAATGTTATAGTGTATAGGTATTATAATGTATATTGATAATGAATTATGATTTTCGCCCCGTTAGGGGTGAAAATTTTGCATGTTTAGTTTTCTATGAAATTGACACCTTTTAGACAAAAAAGTGCCTTTATTGTTCATATTGTTCTTTAAATAATTGATTAATTATTTGTTACAGGGAGCACTTCGGTGGAACCGTTTTGCCCCCCCCCAAAAAAAAAAAAAAATTATTACTATTATTTTTTTTTGGGGGGGGGGGCGGGCAAGCGCCACCCCTGCAACCCCTCCCCCTCCCCCGCTTCCGGCGCCCTTGTTCTACCTATATTATCTATACCAAGTTCAGCATCATCCTTCTTCGATTTGTGTTGCTGAAGATATCAACCTCTTCCAGGTTGATCACTTTGTGGTAGTGCATATGGAGAAGCGCAAGAGACGTTAGTTGAGATTGGGTCATGCTGGCTTTTTGTTTTTGTTTTAGTTTTATTTTGGTTGTTGTTGTTGTTGTTGTTGTTTTATCTTTAAAAATCATTCTTCTGTCGTATTTGGAGCTTTGCCCGAAAAGAAGTTTTCACTTTTTGTGTGTGTGTTCAAGCGGATCCTGCTCGCTAGCGGGGGGGGGGGGGGGGGGGGGTTCCCACCTTTGAAAATGAGTATTGCGATAAATCGAACCCTCTATTCCAGTCCAAGATGCATGCATTATTCAGCAAGTCGGGCGTAGATTCAATTCTCGATGTAGTATGCATATAACGGCACGAGCGTGCATGTGACATGCCGAGGCGAGGGCCGTCGACTGCTAGCTCGCCTCGCGTCGCTGCCGCGCCGGCGTAGCGCGCTAAATCTAGGTACTGCATAGCCAGCCAGCCGGCCGGCCACTCACCTCAGCTCAGTGCTAACAGAGTGCCATGGCACTGTGACTCTTCTCAGACTGGCGCCACCTTTTTGGCCGGGAAAAAAGAGGAACGTATCTTTTTTTTTATCAGAGTGAAATGGTTTTATCAGAGTGAAATGCTTTTAGCGCAGTGAAATGGTTTCGTCAGAGTGATATGGTACGCCAAAGTGAAACGACTTTTTTTAACGGAAAAATGAAAAGATTTTGTTTTTTCTTGAAAAGTGAAATGACTTTTGGGGAAAAGTCAAATGTTTTTGGTTAAAGAGTGAAATGAATTTTTATGTAAAAATGAAATGTATTTTTGTGAAAAGTGAAATGAATTTTTATTTAAAAGTGAAAAGTATTTTTGTGAAAAGTGAAATGAATTTTTATTTAAAAGTGAAATGTATTTTTGTGAAAAGTGAAATGAATTTCTATTAAAAGTGAAATGTATTTTTGTGAAAAGTGAAATGAATCTTTATTTAAAAGTGAAATGTATTTTTGTAAAAAGTGAAATAAATTTTGGTGAGTGAAATGTATTTGTTTAGAGTGAAATGAATATTGGCAGGAGTGAAATAAATTTTGTATTGTTTCCGTAATGGCATTCCATACATGACCGCAATCCACTACAACATGGAGGGAACAGTAAGCCTACTGGATGACGTCATAAATGGGAAGGACCAAGCGGAACACAAGTTCTGAATGAAGATCTGAGTTTTAATGTTTTTTCTTGCAACCTCATTTCTCAACGATCAGTCTTCCGATCACTGTAAAAGTGTCATGTTTCAAGCAGTTCACATGACTTACTTCTGGTGAAAAAAAAATTAAGATGCCAACTTTTCTGTTTTTGGCACTACACTGTATTCTGTGTACACAACAGCTTCTTCAATTAATGGTAGTAATATCGTCAGTAAAGTCTCCAAATGTGTCGAATTTGCGTTTTTGTGGCTTCACGTTAAATTTGTAGATCCCCACAAAAATGTTTGCAATCACACTATTACCTGCCCTGGCAAGCCTACCCTTATGTTATAACGTACCTGCTGTACATCCATGACCCTGTGAACGGAATCAGATCTCTCCACAATCGTCCTGAGAGTCACAACCATCTGTCCAAACTGGACACTGCTACTCATCTCTTCTGGCCAGTACACTGTGCAGCGATCCTACAAGTGTGAATTCCCCGCAAAGCAATACGTTTAAACGAAGTTCAAAGTTCTCAAGTTCAGATGTATTTTCTTTTCCATCAAATAAACAGAGAAAATCATATACAGTGTCTATAAAGCAGAATATATTTGTAATAATTGCAAAAATACATGTGATAATGAGTAACAAAATGAAGAAAGCAAAACTGTATTTTTTAACTATGTACATATGCATGCGTAAGGATGGGAATGGAAATGGAGGGTCCTACTCTAAAGCAAAGGTAGACCGATATGGGACCTTCGGAAAATGTAAGAAAACGAACTATAAACAGATGTAAAACAAAATCAAAAGGAACAAATGTCAACTGATATAAGATCAAATTAGGAAGGAAAAAAAGGGAAAAAGAAAAAAAAATGAAACTACAACACGTGTCTCCGTGGACACAAGCAAACTGGATTCCGTAATGTTGGAGCAAGGAGGTTCGAGAAATGGAGTTCCACCTGGCTGTAAACATTCAAACAGCTGTCAGTTTTCTTTTGACGTACAAAAGAATTCCACAGGTGCATTTGTGACTTTGATGATCGGGGTTTGACGCCGCCGTCTTTCCGAGCAAAGAGATGATTCATTTGGAACGCTAACGTAATGTCGGCTATAAATTGTTTGTTTGTTTGTTTGTTTTTGTGTTAAAGGAAATTGAATTTCAGCTAAAGATAAGGCATATGACAAAGAAAGTTACTTCTGTCCAGGATAATGTCAAAATGTGTAAATCTGAGTCATACCAGTGCATACGTTGTGAAAATATTTGAATTGCACCCATACCGAAAAGTCGATTTTATCATCTTTCCGATCACTTCCGACAAATGAAACTGATATGGTTTAATCTTCAAGTGTAGTTTTTTATCAATTTATATACTAAATTAGTGTGAAAAAAAAACCCATGTCAAGTCGGGTAATTTTAGTTCATCAATTAGTGTGGAATTATTTGCACATCCCTTTGTCTGTACCTTTACGTACCGCTCATGTTTCATAAGGACAGCGATTTTGATTTTGATTTCTATTTCATTAATTTTTGCGCAGTTTCTATTCGCACGTCCCCGTGTCTGTACCTATATGTACCGCTCATGTTTTATAAGAAGGGATGGCGAAAAGTAATTATCATCATAAAGACATATCTTCCATTGAGAGTGACGAGTCATGATGCAAGCACCTACTTAAATATATAATTTCTTAGTGGCGGCATCAAACATGGGATCAAGGGAAATAACACTGTTGTAACTCTTTCTCTTGAACCTCAAGGTTAGAATAATGATAAAAATGCAGCCTGGATTGACTATACTGCAAAGAATTGTATACACATACCAGAAATGATGCAGAAGAGCGGACATAAAAGAATTAGAGAATAGACACAATAATACGGTGCAATAACAAGAGCATCTGAGGAGGACTTGTGTTTGACAGACTATTTTTGTAAAAAAAAAAAATGATCTATGTGTATTTTTTTTTTAAGTTTAAAGAAATGATGACCTGATTGAGAGGATGAAACGAACTCAATTCAGTTGTATATTATAAGATTTCAACAGAAATAACTTTAATGTATTCTTAAAAGAATTCAAAGTTGTAGCTGTTATTATATTATTATGAAGGGAGTTCCAATACCTTGGCCCTTCGTAAATGAAGGTGTTCTGAGCCAGTAAAATTCTCAAAAAGGGCAAATGGAATTCATTCGACGCCTTGTTGGATAATTGTGAAGGAATTGATTTCTAATTCGAAACATTGTTACAAATAAAATGGACAGCAAAAAAAAAAAAAAAAATACCCACTTCTGTCAAAGCCTGCGCACAAAAATTCACCCCTAGCAATAATTTTTTGATTCAGTGACCAAGATGCTGTGCATGTCATTTTTTTCTTTGTAAACACTTGCTATTGGGTATACTAATGGATATTGCAGCATACCTGTGCACATAAATTGTTCATTTCTATGGAGTGAATTTTTATTTGACAGAAGTGGGTACTTTCTTTTGCTGTCCAGTATATATTTGGAAGATTACTTTTATTGGAATTATACATAAATTGTCCTAATTTAAACAAATGCGCCATACAGAGAGAAGACATCGAACAATACTCAAAGCAAGCTGATTTTTAATTCAATTCTGGGGCCTCTTTCATAAAGATTGTGGACAAGTTGCGATCAACTGCAAATTGCGTTTCATAAACGACTTTGCGATTGATCGCAAGTAGCGCTCAATCTCCTGAAAGGTACGCTTGATTTTCTTTGAAATCAGGCGTGTCTTTATGAAAAACGACTTAAGCTCAATATTGAACTTACGCTTGATTCGAGTTACGCTCGATAAATCGAGTGTAAGATCAATCGCAACTCCTTAAGAAACAGGCCCCAGTTCTCACTTCATATTTTTGCTTGAGTATATTTTTGCAATCTTGCAAACAATGCTTCCTGCTCATCAATTCGTAAAGACATACTGAGCAAAAAAAAAAAGAAAGAAATATCAAATGATTAAGGATAGAACATTCTTTCAAAACGAGTATGATGCCCTTTCGTTCATGTCTGGTGTTTAAAACAAATTGCTTTTTTTCTGAGTGTAATTTTGTTTTTTCACTCTGTAGATGAAGATGTGACCTAAAGCGCTGCCAAGAAACTTCAAGCTTGAAGAGCGCACTTCAAATAATATCATAATAATAATGATAATTGTAATTGTATCGTGTTGTGTAATATGGTATCGTATTGAATTGTATGGTATCATTATGATCCGCCGTGCATGCACGATACATTGACACTCATTTGACGCATTACCATCACCACAGACATGTGATAGAAACATTCAAAATTGTGAGTGCTTGTTTCAGCAAGTTTGTTCTAACACTCCATATCTAGTACTGGTATGAATTAATAATAACTTACATGTCATTGAGATTGAATATATTAATGAACATCTAAATCTCTGTCAACTTGTTTTATTGTATTCTTTTTTAGTTTTGAAGTGTAATTATTCTTTTTGGCGTTCTTTAATTGCAGGTGACACTTATCTTGATGTGTAACTTTATTAACATACAGTTGCAACAATGTAATGTAATGTATGTAAGTGTAAATGTAAAATTAGTTATTACCTTCCCAGCCTCGATTATGTTGTTAATCATTACGACAATGTTCACTCTATATTGCCAGATCATGCGCCAGAAGTCTTGAATGCTAGCACTATTGGGGGCTGGAGAAACAAAAAGAGAGACAGAGTCGTAAGTCAGAGCATGGGACGTACGCTCAAAAAGCTTGCCTAAGTAGGTTCCATCATATTTCTTTAGCATTCATTCTCAAATTCCAAATTCAATAGATGGACCATATTAAAGACCGTCATAGTGATACATGTAATACAAATGCATTATTGACGTCTAGAGAATAGAGATACAATAATCTTCGTTCTATTTGAATTGAACATCATTGATTGGTTTATATACTTTTACACAAACATAAGTGGTAGATATTCCACATTTTCTGAATTAAACCGATGCAAAATCATTGAATCGCTTATTAAGAATAATGAAATCTGCATACACAATGAGCAACTGTCTCTATGTAGGCCTATACAGGAAAATAACGAGCAACATACAATGTGTTTTAAGTCTCCATGAAACCATGGATAAATTATTGATCGAATCAAGAAACTTCAGACTTATGGCTGACTATGCTGATATCAGATCACCACAAGTACTTTTGAATGTGTCATTTTAGATGGAGCCTTTATCTGCTGCGGGTGACGAATGACCGTTTCTTTTTCGAAAAATTATCTGAGAATGACCATGCTTTCACAATGATTACACCGAAAATCCCGGATAGTTTATCTCAAAAATACATGAGGCAGCAGCTTATTCATCCAACTTATTGTGTGTAGAAATTGAAAAAAGAATACTGTGTAACCTTGAGAGAAGTGAACAACGATTGATAGAGGACCCTCCGAGAAGACATTTCTCCATAGACAAACTACACAGAGGCGTGAGAGTGGTATCGCTAGAGTGATATCGCAGTGCGAAATTCTTGCCACTCTCGGCAAGATCTGCCGCTTGCCGTTTTCGACAAGTGGTCCTGACTGTTCTGATTTTTGCATATCTTTGGTTGACTTATCCAGTTCCTACGTCTATCAATCAAGGTGTCTCACGCTGCCCATACTAAAGTAGGCATGCCCGCCAGCGAATAAACAAACACTCACACGCTCAAACATGTTATCAGAGTCAAGCACATTCACACCCTAAATTAAAGTCATAATTTATCATTTGCAGATGAAACAAAAACCCAGTAATAGTGCTTTAAAATAGTCCTAAAATGTGAGTTAGGGAAAGAAACAACCACAGTAAAAATTTGAATACGTATATTCAATATTAAGTATTGCTAAAAAACAAAATGTGAACAACTTTAATAAATAAAATGTTTCCAGACTAAACCGTCTATAGTTATGGTTTATTGAGAAAAATACTGATATCTCCTCATATTTTAGGCTTTAATGTGAAAATTTCTTGCGGTAGGATGTTTTGTGATACAACAGACCTACACATATGCATCAATGTGATATCTTGAACATTTTTAAAAAACACTGCTCCCAAAGGTAAACAGGACCTTTATTGAGTGCTTGAACCTGCTTACCTTGTGAGGCAATGAACATCATTTCTCCTTTGTGGTTCTGATATGACAAATATAATTGACACAATATAATAAGTATTGAGATCGACTTTGTTACTTTTTGGAAAACATGTAGTCTTTTCTATGATCCAATAAACATTAACGCTATTTCTCTTTGACATTTTACCCTTTATCACGCGTCAGGTCAAGAAAAGCTGAAATGAAGGCTAAAAAGGCATATTTGAGTCTGAAAACAAAATATTTCTACATTTCTGCAATAGACATGTGCATACTAATACAATTTGAACATTTTTTTTTTAATGAAACCTGCAGTATTTCTGGCAGAACAAAATACTGCACAAACGAATAAAAGTTGGCATTTTTGAAAATTGTATGGCATGACATGAGAATAATTATAATCAATCGTAGGATTAAAATGTTCATACCATTGCTCATGAATGGTAGTGATAATAATAACAATAATAATGATAATAATAATAATAATAATAATAATTACAATAATAATAATTAGAATTATAATACTGATAATAATAACAATAAAAATCACTTGAGTTTCCAATGTATTCTACTTTCCAGCAGTTTTGAAACCATTTTTCCAGGAAACCAGAATTTTCTTTCATACACTGATAAAATCTGGCTTCATGCTAAGTAGTCAATGTAAGATTGTTGCTGTCAACTATAAGTAGGGCCTAAATGCATTAATGACATATTTTATATATTACCACCAAAGCATCAGGCAGTTACAAAAAGTTTCTCATAAGTATACGCCAACTTTCTTCCATTTCATTGTACAAATTTGCAGGAATCAAACATTCTAAACACAATAGGTCAGTTCAAAGCAACATAGCAATGTGTAGTCCATAAAAGTCTCCAAAGTTTCGAACTTCAGAGCATGACAGACAATGAAGCACTGAAAAAAATGATTAAGAAAACCAGATGCTGATATTCAGAACAAATATAAAAACTCTTTATTCTTGGGGGCCACATCAGTCTACTTGCCGTTTTCCTGACTTTTATGATATCTATGGCCATATAAATAGAGTAATTTAGTGATGTTTTCCTCAGTGACTGCTTTAAAGATGGATATTATGTTAGTACATTTTATGTTGTTTTTTTTTTACAGGGAATCTTTTGTAGCTTTGAAATAAAAAGAAATGAGTCTTCTCTTTGCACGAAACTCGTGAAACAGGAAGCCAGCTATTACTTTTAAATCTCAAAACCTGATTTACCAACGCAAATGGCATTACGAGAACAATCAATCAATCAATCAATCTAAATGTGACGTGTATTGCATTATGATACCCCCCCCCCCAAAAAAAAAAATAAATAGAAAGGTTGATGTCACGTAAGAAAGTTCTTACACGTATGAAATTGGCGTTGTAATAATCTGAGTGAGGATCATCCTGCAGGGTTTCTAGGACGACCCGAGAGTGATCATCTGATGCAGTCACAGATAGAGTGGAAAGAAAAGGGGTAGAAACATAAATCTCTTCCTAAATCTTCACAAAACCCTCTATTTCCATTCCCATCATAATTTGATTTTTACTCACATCTATGTATATACCTTAAAAGTACAATTATGTTGTTATTATTCATGATCACATGTATTTTGTTGATTTACGGGGGGGGGTTTGGAAATTATTTCAAATTTGTTGTGCTATTACATTGTATATAATTTTTCCTGTTTATGTTAGTGAAAATGAAAATAAAGTTGAATTGAATTGAAATACGTTTATTGATCTTTTGCTCTCTCAGCATCACTGCCGCCTGTATTACATGCGCAGACAGTGTTATCCATTTACACTCGGCAAAAAAGAAGAAGAAAGTAAACACTTATTCAAGTTCACAAGACTGCAATAGAATCGAATAAAATACAGTGCGTATAAAAAAGGGTAGTCCAACTTTGGGGGGCTACTATTTTATACTTTCAGCTATGGAAAGCGCAATGTTGGCTGTGAGGAAAGAAGAATTCTTCCTCTTTCCAATGGTACCTAATAATGGTCACAAATGTTCCCATGTTTATTTGTTATTGTGGAGGAACGATGCATGTCTCATTGCATGGATGATATCTGTCAATGAATGTGGCCAAATAGGCCAGCCTGTACAAATGCAGGTTTGTGTTTAGGGTTTGTGCTTATAACCGGAGGGCCAAACCCCAAAAAGTCGCTTACTTAACGAGTGAGTTGCACTCTCTCTACAAACTAAGTAGACCATGCTTATTTTCAAGTTTTTATTGTTACAAACAACATTCCACTGGTCTACCTCAAAAAATTTGTTGTTCCAAGATGGCGGCCATCTACATATTTACTGAATATGGTATTTGCAATATATAATTTGATTGAAACATCAGACTTCAACAAATTTGATGTCATATGAAAGAAAATAAAATTAGCTAAAAGTTGATACCATTTTTGTGGGTTATTGTGATAATTGGATTGAGATTTTAAGGAAAAAACACTCATTTTTTGATATTTTTCTGAAAAAAGGGGAAAATCATGAAAATGCTTGATTCAGCATAAATCAAAGAAAGACTGAAGGATTATCTTAAAACGTTTCAAAAGTTTTGTTTGACATATAATTAATATTTGGAGAAAATTAGGGGTCAGTACCATCTTTGGTTCAGGAGTAATAGTGTCTCAAACTTGAAAACTCACTACGTAAAAATGGCCACTTTAGTTGTGACCAAGACCTTGTTGGTCGTGAAAAAAGCCTGCGCACGCCAAGACTACTACACGCACCACTGGCACTGGCGCTTGTAGCAGTGCCAGTGGTTCGTGTAGTAGTCTTGGCAAATGCAGACTTTTTCTTGACAAACAAGGGTTTGTGCCTGCAAACTAACTTTTCATACCAAGTGGTAGCTCAGGTGACGCTGATTGCTATTATTTCAAAGTAGATTGTTCTGAAGCAGATGAGATGAAGCAAAAAATATTTTTCAAATAGAGGTAGAAGCTTGAAACACTAACCTTGCTATAGAAAGTTTAAAACAAAATTTGGATCAATCACTCAAAAATTCAAGATTGCAGGCCATCAGAGCTGACATAGTGTATTGCGCCAAAGTAAATGTATCATTTTGATTTTGATACAATTTTGTCTGTTTTGCTGTCTATTTATATGGTTTTTATATATTCTGAACATTTTAATGGTATTTCAAACCATCTTAGGTTTTTATGGAGACATTTTTCAGAATGCACCATGAATATTTCTCTAAAAAGTATTTAAAAAAATAAAATTAAAAATGTTTATGAAAACCATGCAGAAATTAACATCTTCCCCATAATATAATCAATATTTGGAGAAAATTAGGGGTCAGTATTGTATTTGGTTCAGGAGTTATAATGTCTCAAACTTGAAATCCAATTTTACATAATATATATTTGCACGCATCTGTTCCCAAAGACGTCACAGAGGGTCAAATCCAAGATCGTGCTTACTTTTCGAGTTCCACTCTCTCTATAAACAAGACCATACATAATATTAAGTATACTAAGCAATGTTCCGTAAGTACACCTCAGTAGATTTGTTGCAAAAACCTCCAAAGTACAGATGCGGTCCAATAGGGCCGCCATTTTTATTGAATTTAATATTTCAAACACAAAATTTGATAGAGACATTGGATTGTAACAAATTTGATGTCATATGAAGGAGAGCAAAACTTCATAAAAGTTGATACCACTTTAGCTGTGTATTGTGATAAATTGGGAGGGGGGTTGTTTGCTTCTCTCTTTTTTTTGGGGGGGGGGGAGGGAATACATATTTTTATATTGTTTTGAAAAAGGGAAGAAATATAAAAATGCATGATTTAATATTTATCAAAGAAGAACTAGAGAATTGTTTTGAAACCTGCGATTGAGATTGAGATTTACTGAGATTGAGACATAATTCATATTTCTGGAATTATAGGCAATATCATACACTGTTGACAAGTTAACATCTAAAACTTGAAAAAATTATATTTATGCATTATAAATTTTGCATACGTGTTTACATGGTCACATGCAATATTGTTATGATTTAGTGACTTGCAAGTACCTGCAAACTAACTTTTCATGCCAAGTGGTATATAGGTGTCGCTATACTGTAGCATTTCATCATAGTAGATTGTTCTGAGGCAGATAAGATTGAACAGAAAGTATTTTCCAAAAAGAGATAGGAGCTTGGAATTTGGCACAAACTTTGCCAATGTGTGATATTTAGCGATAAAAATAGTATCCACACAAAATTCAAGATGGCGGTAATTAATCAAGGTTGTCGTTCAAGACATTATTTACCATTAGTGCACGTAAAACAAAAACCCAGCTTTACTTATAATGCCTCAAACTAGTTCTAAACTGTGACTTAGGGATAGAACAACTAATGTACAAACTTAAATCAGTATAATTAATGCTAAATACTGTTAGATATACTAAATAGATCTGATAAGAATGTTTTTTATATGACATCACATTTGTTGAAATCTAATGCTTCTATCGAATTCTATCATTTAAATAACAAATTCAGTAAATATGGCGGCCATCTTGGACGCCATCTTGGATTTGGAGGGTTTCGCAACAAATTTTTTGAGGTAGACCAGTGGAATGTTGTTTGTTACAATGAAAACTTGAAAATGAGCATGGTCTACTAAGTTTGTAGAGAGAGTGCAACTCGACCTCTGTTTTTAGTTTTTAGCCCCCGGTTATTAGTGCTTCTAACATTTCATGGTCCATAACTTTTAACATGGCCACCTGTCCGATAACTTGGTCACTCCACCAGAAGCGAACCCACACAGTACATTTTTCTCTGTGCATATTCAACACATTAAAGCTCGCAGCGACAAACCATGTCTTGAATGTGAAGAGAGAAAATGGTTAATGGCTTGGCCTTTATGGGAGGAACCAGGTTAAGTTATCGACAACGTGGCCATGTTGAAGGTTATGAACCATAAAAGGTTAGAAAAAAACCTGAAACACGAACCTGCAGTCAAGCATCGCTAGCCTGATGATTGATCACTTTCATTGACAGATCTCATCGATGCAGTGAGAGATGCATTGTTCCTTTACAATAACATACAAACTTGGAAAAGTGCAATATGGCATTGTTGTCTTTAAAGTTCATGTGCTCAGTCATGTATAACATTTGTCAACATAATGAGATACCAATGGAAAAAGAAAGAGTTCTTCTTTCCTCTCAACTAACATTGCGTTCTCCATCGTTGACAATTGTAAAATAGTAGCCCTCCGAAACTGAATTACCTTTCTTTTTTTTTTTGATACGCACTGTATGTGTCGAATATAAGTACAGTTTATTCTCTTTCATGTGCGTAGGGTAATGCAAAGTTAAATTCTAAGCGCGAATGATCACACACGAATTTATCTTCGAAGGTGCAAAACTTGAAATTGCAACAAAAAAAAAAATGACAATAATGTTCTGATGAGTAAATGCCCTACCTCAAACAATGGAAACAAAATATCATTTTTCACAATGGCTTTGTCTTTGAATGAGAAACAGAATCAGGTGAATTAAATCGTGCAATTGAGTGTTCATTCTGTCTCTGTTTCCCAAAAAGGGATGGAGGAGCGATAGTTTTGAGCTCCTACTGAGCCCAAATCTGAAATGGATCTAAGTAGTTTGCATGAAATATGTGCAAAATGACTGAATTTCAATGAATTTGACTTTCAGAGAGCAATTTTTCATTTTCTCTTTCTCTTTTGCACATTGGAACATGCACTTGTATGACTTTGTTCACTGATGTACATATGTGTCCTGTATTCACCGAAACAGTTGAAAGATAAATCAAACTACCTTTAATGTGATATATGACTTATTAAAGTTATTGCTTATCAAAATCTAGTATTGAAAAAAAAAGAATTGTAAGCTTTTAACAAATAAACTTCTTTTCCTTTGTAACTATTTTCTGTGTCTCTTGGTCTAAATTCATTTCTACCACTAACTACTCTCCACCAGAGCCCTAAAAGGAAAAAAAAACTGCATGATTTTAATTAATAACCCTGAATTCTAGTTTCAAAAAAAAAAGATTTATGGCTCACTCACAGGCCAAAATGTTCTTGAAGCGATTTTTAGTCTTATTCTCAGGCTTTGACGAAACAGTCTGTGGAATCGGCTCATCCACAGGCAGCAGCTGAAATCATGATGTCATTTCCAATAAGTATACCTCATAAACAGAAGGACACGTCGATTATAAACTCTGTTCAAGTTACAGTATATATATTTGTGACAACAATGAAGCTTGAGGAAGGCTATTTGTAGATTACAAAATGCTACACAGTTTGAGAAAAGACAAGGAATGTCCCAAGATGAATTGATTAACACGGGGTTTAGCTAGAACCTGTTAAAGAAAATTAACACTTTTGGGTGTCAATAGTCAATATATATGTATGTATATATATATATATATATATATATATATATATATATAAGTACTGTTTTACTCTGTTAAACTCACTTTGTTCGTTTGTTTTTTTATACGATTCTTATCACTGAAGAAAGAGTGATGTATGTTATGTTATTTTTTTTGCTGTCGAGAAACGGAATAAATTTGAATTTGAATTTTGATTTTAATTTGAATATAAATATATATATATATATATATATATATATATACATACATGAACATTCACTTGTGTTTTTTTTCTGTGGAAATCAATATGGGTATCCGTATAGCCTTAAATAAATTCAGCGTGAATAAGGTCATCATTTTCTTTATTGAGGTCTTATTGTCTTCCGGTAAATGCTGCGTAGTATGCATTCAATACAATTGTGCATTATTTCCAACCAACAATCTAAAAAGTAGTAATAATACAAAGTATTCATTCAATTAATCATTTTTTATTATCGTTAACAGCTTGTAAGCTTGATTGTTTATTTTTTAAGAAAAAATGGTATTTAACCTCTAACTTAAGGAATAGCCTTGCGATTGAGACCCCCCCCCCCACACACACACACACTTTATAAGAAACTCATTAGAGATTTGGTACATGTAATTATTATAATGTAAAATTTCGCGAAACAAAGGCCTACTTTGTGAGAGCACTAGATAGTTCTTTAAGCGGGACTATTATCTACTTAAAATCTAACTGTAAATCTTGTGGGAAATTGACCTCGATAGGCCAAATTAGAGAATATCGATTCCCTGACATGCGTGACTTTTTAATCGTCTTTTCACTTTTATGAAAGTGAAATACTTTGTTATAGGCCTGTACATTATTTTGTAAAGTTGTTTGCATGTGAAACTATCCTGAATTCGATTTACATCTTCTAGTTACTACATTCATGACCTGGCCTACGCAAACACGGTAGGCCTATGGGGTGTTCCTGCATTCGTCAGGTGCAAAACTAGGAAAGGAAATACGTTAGAGAAAATATCTCAAGATCAAACATACCCGAAAATCGAACAAAAAGCCATCTTTCTGCATCGCTTTTTTACGCCGTACATACTCCTCTAGGCTTTCTGCAGCGATAGGTCCTGCAAGAAATATAAGTATTTCCATACGCGATATTTTAGCAGAGTGGAGTAGTTAGAATGATCATCGGACATGTGATGGGGGGGGGGGGAAGAAGGTATGGAGTATTTTATCTAACTCGATGAGATGGGGCATCATGCTGTGTTCGTATAAGGGAGAGTTTGGTAGAATTTAAATGTTGAATTACATTGTTTGTTTTTCCTTGAAATTGTACCAAAAGCAAAAATGGATACTGGAAAAAGAATTTGATTTGATTTGATTTGATTTGATTTGATTTGATTTGATTTGATTTGAATTGGATTACATTGAGATGGGGCCTTACGTGTTTGGCAACTCAATCCCTTTCACAAGCTGACCTTGTCTTATGCCCTCCCAAAGTTCAGCGAAAAAAGATTGTGTACTATGAGAGAATGTCTTAGAATAACAATGAATCATACTGGTGCAATCGGGTAAAGATAATACTCTAGCCTAATGAACAGAGAGTATATACGGCATTCTTATTAAGACTGCATGCTTATAGATTTAGCTCATTAAATTACGTGGCATTACCGATACACATACATTCTCATCACTAGAGGATGATCGTAAGGTTTCAATCATAACTGTTGGCAAAAACATCATGACTAAAAAGCTATGACTTTCGACTGTGTGTGCTTGAGCGGCAATAGTTCAATTGTTTGGAAAATACCGCACTGATTGCCCGGACTGCAACGGATTGTTTGGGACATTGGTAAAAAGGGAAGTGATATGTAAACTCGCGTGTACTCACACACACACACACACACACACACACACACATACATACATACATACGTCTATATGGTTATGAGTGTGTAAACCCGTGGAAAAAGACTTGCATAGCTGTTAAGCCATTAAGTTAAGCTGGAAAATCCAATCTGATGGGGCATTCAACAATATCACAGAGATATTGCCAATTCGGATGTGCAATATCACACTTTACAGCCTTCCACGAATTATACCCCTCCCTTCATATTTCTATTCTCCTGTAAAGGTAACCGCTGAGGGAGTGCTTTGTCTGGAGGGCAAAATAACTTCCAAGGGACTGCCACGTATTATATTACTGCAATAGACAAGATATTTACTAATTCAGATACCACGATCTACATGAGAACACGCAATTTCAGTCTAACTCCGTACGCTACTAGTCATAGTCTGTATATATATGAAGAGTTTGTTCGCAAAAACCGATAAGTCCATATTTGCCAAATAGAGATATTTGCGATTAAAGGTCAAGAAAAATAAAGAGAATAATAAGAAAATTTTTGCTCCTTTTGACCATAACTTCAAAAATGTTCCTTGATATGTAGTGACCAATATAAAATTTAAAAGGTATTATTTTGTACTTTATGATAGAGACCGCACTTCAAAATCTTCAAAAATGGACTTATCGGTTTTTGCGAACAAACTCTTCATATATTCATATGTAATCTGACATGACATCACTCCTCGCAATAACAAATGATATCCATCCTCGCTGCATTAGTCACGTGATTACATTGTAACCAATCACCGATCAGTATTTACAGTGGACTTTTTGATAAAAACGCAGTACTGTCAATCAAGATCGGTTTACCTAATTTGTTACCCACCTGATCTGCTGGCATGCGGTGGACTGTTGGTAGTTGATTCACTCCCCACATTATAAGCACAACCTCTTTGAAACCTGTATTTTTTTCTCTTCCTGTTTCAAGTGGAATAGATAAAAAGAAAAAAAAAACCTACCGAACATGACCAAGTATATCACGTATCTTTATAGTCATAGTCTGATAAATAGAACAAACTTCGGCTTCATTATGTTATGTTGTTATGTCAGCACATTCTTATGTAGCGCCTACAGTTCATGCAATTGCAACATAATTTCCACGATGATGCAAAGTGATCTTGAATCGATCTTTATGCAACCATATTCATGGACATATATGCCAGCTATTCAGGGTTTTATTGATACTTTGGCCTAGTTGGGGTTACAACCAAAATCAATATAAGAGTTCTGGATATGTGATGCGTTAGCATTAGAATGTTGCACCATACTGTTTGACATTAGGGCCTTCACGTATGTTTTAAGTTCAGTATTGGCTGTATGATTATGCAAAGCTCAAGTGTAGTTTCGGCCATACCAAACCAAAAGAAGGAGAGCTTTTATATGTAAATAGGTGCCTTACATAAAACTGTTGAGGTATATACTATGTTAGGCAGAACTGGATGAAGTATGATAATGCAAAGCTCCAGTATGGTACAAAAAACACTTAAGACCTATTAAAAAAAATATTGAACTGTTATTATACAAAAATAAATATAGTATCCTTTGACATGTCCGACACTGTCAGGATGTGTTTGTGTTATCTTAATAACATCGGGAATATGAATCTCCCACCAACATTTTTAAAACCAGAAATATTCGCCCTGCACCATGAAACACTTTATCAAAATTACATCTTTTTTTTTTTTACACAGTGGTTGCATTTACATTGGTAGCAGCTCCATCATAATCAGTCAATTAATAACACGCTATGTGTTTCTAGTGACAATTAAAAGCAATAATATTTTTGTCGGTAGGTCTGTATTATACGAAGAAATGGGCTCAAGAAATTAAGATGGCAAAATATAATTCAATTGTTTATTCCTTACCGTGCAATGCTGAATGCGAGAGAAACGATTATAAGGACAGTTGTGGCAATAAGGCTCCCTGTAATCACAGCCACGACTGATGTACCAAAAGCAGGATCTGAAGGGGGAAATTCTTGAAAAGAAGAAAATTTATATCAGTTACTCGGGATCAGCCACAAGCTTTCCAGCACACATCAATAGGAAATGTGTTACAATTTTACTATGTTAACCTTTCTTATTTCAGATTGTAATAAAAAAATAACGGGAGCTAACTCTATTAGACAAAGTTAATGTACCACCTGGGAGAGTATAGTTTGTACAATAGGACCGTCAAAGAAATTCCTCATGCTAAACGTTCAAGATGTAAAATAGAATAACTGTTTTCACTATATACTCTGCTGAAACTTCTTAGTTTCAAACACGTCCAGCAATTACCGTTATTATTTGAAGGCCACGCAAGCAAAGGGGTTTAAAGGGCATAATAGATGGACAATGAAAATTACATTGTTCTTAACAATGGTGTCTATTTTATGAACAATTCAAAGATTTTTCATGTATGATGTTTATGTATCAATCTGTATAATTATCGATTTTTAATTTGAATAAGAAGATAATATTGAATATCATTATTGTTATTACAAGACGATATTACCCCGTTTCCTCCCACTTTTTTTTCTATATTTTTTTTCTTCTTCTTTTTTTCTTCTTCTTCTTCTTCTTCTTCTTTTTCTTCTTCTTCTGGTCCCCATGGAAGACCAGTGACTCTACAACAGTGTCTCTGAATATGGGTTTTCCAGCCGTTTTCCACTATCTCATCTATCACTTTGTCTTTGTTATTATTGCGTAGGTTCTGTGTTTGTAAACTCTCACTCGTACTGTTTAATGATGTTAATTTTCTTTTGTTTGTATAGTTTGTATAACATTGCATTTCTGTAAACTCTGTATATTTGTAAAGTTATTTCATTGTATGCTTTTTTGACGGGAAATAAAACCAAACCAAACCAAACCAACAAATATTCTTAATGTATCTTCAAAATTAGACAAATCAGGTCGATGGACCTTAAAATATATGTTGTGAGGGGTGACGTTATTTATAGATATAACTTATAACTTGGCTTTGGAGTAATCCTGGATGAACGTGAATTTTTTTTTTCTGCAATCAAACTTTCATCATTCCTCTAATGCAGAAGTAACCTTCCTATACTATAGTACATCATACACTCGATAGAGAAATAACTAAGATTAGACATAAAAATTACACACTCACCTTGTTCCGGGGTGAAAGCAACCACACTTTGACCCCTTGAACTCTCTGAATCCTGGTTCCGTGCCACCACGTTGATGGTGTACTGTGAGGATGACTTGAGGCCAGTGAGGGTGTGGTTGGAGGGAGACTCAAATGGGACATCTTCGTACATCTCAGGCATATCGGCCGACGCCATACCAGCGATGGCATAGTAAATCCTTATTCCAGTGAACCCACTTCGACAGTTTGATCCATTTCTTGGATTCTACACAAATGTCAAGTTTTCACAAGAAAGTTGCAAATTAGAACTTCTCTTCGCTTGTATCATGTGCTGATTTCACAGTGAGATACATATTCTCTAAAATGAAATGTTAAATCAAACATTTTAAATGTTGTCACTCCTCGAACTTTGTGTAAGTGTTAAATCTAACATTCAAAATTGTGGATTTACTTCATCTTTTGCATGTATAGACCCTAAAAAATGAAGAGGTAAATTTAACACTTTGGTTTTTAATTTTTCATTTACAAAAGGTTCGATGTAAAAAAAATATCAAATATTCAGTCTTAGTTGTATATGACATAATGATATGACAATTCATTATAATTCTGTGCTTGGTCGTAGTTTAGTATTTTAAAAGAATTAAAATATATCTAATGATACCACAAAAGGTTCCATGTAGTGCACTGAATATGGAAGTGAAAGAAGTGTTTGCATATGTAAGTTTAAGTGTGTAGGAATTAGTGCCTGTATGAATGGGTAAGTATAGTTACTGCAAAAACTCTTGAAAGTTGTGCATGTCTTTACTGTGGTATTTTTACGTTTTCAAAACTCTAACTTTAAAATTGATTTATAATTTGTCCCAGTGTATTTCAGAAAAAACAGCCAGCCCTCACAAATAGCAGTGTTGAGAAAACCAGCTCTAACGTTAGAATTCAGTCACACACGAAGGTGCTTAGGAATGCGAACAGAAAAGGTCCATTCAAATACCTCAGTTACGTATACGAAAGTAGATCTCAACAAAACATATCAATTTTGTTACATTTGGACGGGATATGTACAATATGAAACCCCATTTTTCATGTCATTTTCTAAACAAAGCAGTTATACTTGGTCGTCTAATGACATTCTAATATCTGTGATTCTATCAGGTTGACATGGTATAATGAGTCATGTATCTAAACATCCAATTTGTTCTCACCTGCCATGTGACTTTTATCTGTCCTTCCCTACTTCCATTCGTAGCTTCCACTGAAGAAGGCCCTTTTGATGGGGCTGGAAAAAATCAAATATATACGACATTTTGTTTTTGATGAAGGTGGGGAAAATGTTAACAGATTATCAGATTATGCTTCTGTAGTGTCATCCCAAACATGTTTTTACAAAATCAAGATAACACAAGGATATCCTACTAAATCTTGCCGTGTATTCTTATAATTAACTTCTTTGTTGTTGTTGTTGTTGTTGTTGTATTTGTTGTTGTCGTAGGAATGGAAATGTAGGCCCTTCAATACATTCTGGACCGGTGAAAAAAGCAACATCTTTTGTTTTATTTCATTTTATTTTCTTGGTTGTGCGCATGTATTTATATTCAGTTGCTTGTAAGCAGAAACTTTTGCTAATACTGCCCTACCCGAGACACCTCAACGCAATGACTCAAGGAGCTTACTCGGAGGGCCATTGCGTGAAGTTTAGATCAGAATATGTCTGTTTTTCAATACCGAATACAATGTAATATCAATTGAAAATTATCTTGGTCGATCATGATCCCATAAGCCAATTAACGTATTAGGCCCTGTCATTTCAATCGTGATTGCATTATAAGGATTACAGTTACCTCTCGCGCCGTGGAAGTCAAGCGTTGACATTACACGTGTAACATACGCCCTGCCGACATACCAACTGAGGGTAAACTTATAGCCCTATTATAGGTTATTACAATGAGGCGCTTTTTATACTACAGAGTAGTTCGGGTGCTATGAGGAGGTGTAGAACTATGGAGCATTTTGAGTGTTATGAGGCAACATGTATTGTTGACTATATGCCCCTAGTATGATTATAAAATCGATAACTCACAAAGTCAGGTATGCATAAGCTTTGATGTACATTCACAGGAGAAAACATTCACCTATTCAGAATAAAATCATCTGATATTAACGTGTACATACAACTAGAATAGTGTACTATGAACAAATGCCATTGTATGATAGGCATTGTAGACATTGTAGACTAAGTGTTATACATACAATGATATAGACAATATAATGAAACTGAATAGAAAATACATGTATGCAAGAATCAGGTTTGAAAGAAAACATATATTATCACGACATAAGAAAGGGAAATGTGGAGGGAAATCAGAACTTTGTTATCCGTACATTACAAGAGTGAATAATCACTACAAGAAAAAATAAAACAGTTTTCTTTGAATAGCGTGAATATGATGTACGCATGATATGTATTACAAACCCGCATGCTGAGATGTTGACTTTATAAGTGGGTTTCAGCGAAAGGCACGTTGTGAATATTTCAGGGATTTACGCGATTATACGCCTATTCATGGATTTTCAATCAAGGGACATGTCATTTTATGCACACCACAAGATATGACAATTTGGTGAAGAAAAACACAATATGGTCCATATATCCTGTCTTAGAGACTCACGGGAGCAAAGTGTCCTGCCTTCTACCTCCATCTTATCGCCGATGCCACCGACACCTGGTCTCTCAGCTGAGACAGCGAAAATGAAGTCTGTGTCCGGTGTCAAATTTGTGACAGTTTCTGAGGGCGCCAGCCTATCTGTTCTCATCTCAAGCCGAATGAAGTCCCCAGGGTTGCTCTTCTCTTTGTAGCACACCTGGTATCCAGACAGTGGAGGATCACCAACATCTGTCTCTTCATTCCAGGCATCCCAGGCGAGGGTTACCGAGTTGTTAGTTGCCACATCCACGATGGGGGGACTCGGCAGTTGTGGTAAAACTTGCGGGATGACATAAATGTAAAGACATCAAGATATTTCCACCTTTACCTTTATTAGTAAAATTCCTTCACTTTCGACGCAAAATTATGAGATTTTAACACAATAAACGTTGCAGAACAAAGACCTATGAATAAAGCTAAAGAAGACAGAAGTTCTGTGAGAAATATAAATCTGGTTATTTGATACCTTCATTGCCGTTGTGAAAATGAAACTCGATCTGAAAATAAATGGTCTTTTTTTGACTGAAATACAGAGCAACCATAATTATGCATGATATGCATGTCAAGATTCTAAGATAGTGCTAATAAACATGAATTACTTTAATAAGATGGCATATATTACCATCATCTTCCATACCATTATCATCTTCAAATTCAGAAGTTTTCATCTACTTAAATCAGTATTCATCTACTTAAAAAACATTCATACATTCGGAATACAAACCATAGAATCCATCTGTGACTTCTTGGCTCATGAAAGTGTTGACGTCTGACATCATACATCGGAATTTTTCCCCATCTTGGACATCTGACACGATAAAGGCTGCATTGTACCCATCTGAGTAAAGTCTTGCACGGTCCGCCAGCTCGATGTCTCTCTCGTGGAAAGACTCATTACTGTGCTTTCTCTGTAGCTTAACAATGGGGTCTGCTAATGACAGAAACTCGCTTCCAGATAAGGAACAGGTCACACTTGCTGGCTGCCCTTGATTCGGCTTCTTGTAGTTGACTGTTACAGTCCCTGAAGAAAAAGTGGCAGCGAAGGGCAAGAATCATTAGGTCCTACTGTGTATATTTCCTCTTTAAAACAATAGACTCAGTGGGTCATCTCTGCCCCTTGCAGACTGCAATGTGTATGTATTCATCCAACAAGAAAAACAAGTAAATAAACTGAACAAATGAAGCATCTTGTTATCACACTGGAGAAATACCTGCCAAGTCTGTAGAATATGTGACCATGCGTTTTCAAAAACTAAGATTAACATTTGAAAACTCAGCCCAATTTGCTCCTAGCCTCAATGGGGGCACTACGGGTTCTACCATAAAATTGAAGGTATACCTACAAATGCATTTACTCAAAGAATTGACTGTCATTTCTGGTTCTACAGAAAGATTTTTTAAAGCGTATTCTTTTAGTGTTTTAGAAACTTCAGAAAATGTTGGGCTTTATGTGGTTTCCGGAGACATCCATTGTGGGCATGGTGTCCATGACAATTTGTCATTCTATCACTTGCTAAATTTGGTGAAAATTTCCGCGCGTTTTTAGAAACATGAAAGCGGAAATGTGCACTTTATACTTTCTTTTATTGGTACCAAGGTTACTATCCCCAGTTCTACAAGTAACAAACTTCAACGTACGTTTGCTAGATGATTTTTAAAGATTTCCTCTTCAGCTAACATACGGGCCTTTATCTCAATAGAGCTTGAAATACCTATCACACACGGATGGTTAAACGAGCCGTGGTGTCAACTGGTAAACATGGCTCACTATTCAATGGATGTAGCTGAAAAGCAACAGATTCGCACAATGCTGTCTCAAATTTGGAACGAGTTCAAATCTAGTTTTATTGTCAACAACGATTCAACTCAATGAGAATGCCCAATCATGATTTCATTGCCAATATCCACGGGAGGCCTTTTTCAGGCTATTATACCTTTAACTTTACTCAGCTGTCAGTAGTTATTCTTACTCTTTGACACAATAAACTGGAAAATAGTCAATTGAAAAATCCTTTGTACAGGAGAAGAAAATGGACTATGAAAAGACATGGTGAATAGTAAACCGTCTTAAATCTATCAATATCCTTGTCTTCTAGTTCTTTAAACTTAGCAATTATAGCAATGCCTACACGTTGCTTGGAATGAGTCATAAAGCTTCTGTAATCAGTCATTATTTGAGTAGAAAGCAGATGGAAAATTCATGAAGGAAAATGCACAATGTAACAGTCTACCTGCACAGTACGTGCCGTATTTTCCCACGATGCATTCTTCATGTTGGTGAAGAAGAGAAACAATGGGAAAAATCAGGAGTTAAAAAAGAACGGAAGGAGGTAGATTGGTTAGGAAACATACAAGCTATGCTCAATACTAGCTATAATCATTTAGCTATAATAGATAGATAGATAGATAGATAGATAGATGAATAGATAAGTAGATATATAAATTAAAAATAAATAGATGAATAAACATATTTATGTATATACATATTTGTATGCATTTATACCGGTGGGTCCTTGGTAGTGTCTTACGTATTAAATATTCTGTTATAAGTAAAGTCTAAGGGCAGAAAAGTTTGACACCATGTGTATGTAGTCCTTATAAACCAGATCGTTGCTTCGCAGAAGAAGAGCCTAGAAAGAGGAGAATTGAAGAGGGAGGCGATATACAATGGGGGTTCTAAGGAGGGCGAAAAGTAAAGTGTTGAGGACAGTAGTGGGCTGGAAGTTGAAGTTGCACTAGTGGAGACGCTAGAGAAGGGAACAGAGAGAGTGGTAATGAATCTTCACTTCTCTCTCATATCTCCATGATATTCCAATCTTCAACTCCTCCCTCTTCCTCTTCCCTTCTACTTCACATTTATTCATTTTCTCCTCCTAAACGATGTCCGAACATCTTACTTGATTCTCACTCTACTCTTCCTTACCACTCTCCCTGTTCCCTTCTCTACCGTCTTCAAGAGTGCACCTTCAACTTCCAGCCCATTATTGTCCCCCACTCTTCACTTTTTGCCCTCCTTACAACCCCCCATATGTCGCTTCCCTCTTCAATTCTCCTCTTTCTAGGACTCTATACACATGATGTCATCGCAAACCTTTCTGTCTCATTTACCTCACCATGCAAAACTTCAAGCAACACATAAGTAAAGCCTTGTTTTATGTGACGCATATCAAAATTAATTTCATCATTAACTAAATGAAACAGAAGTTATGGCTGTGTAAGAATGACACAAATTTAGGGGCATTGTTGGTGTCACAATTCTTGCTCTCCTCCCTCCCCCCCCCCAAAAAAAAAAATAGGAACATTTAAAAAATGGGTAGGGCACATACCTAAAACTAACGTAAGAGTACCTTTGATACTAAATTAGGTCTTACACTGGCACACATGGACATTAAACATCATATTACTGAGTAAAGGGTGTGTTTATGCAATCAACTCTTCCGTCAGTAAACTACTGATATCGTACATTAACCTGGATGTCTTCTTTTGAGAGGGAGCAATTATATTTCATGATGGTAAGTCGATCACCCATTACTACAAGGCATCATATCCTGATATCCTGTTTAGGAAATGGACTTCTACATAAACAGCAATCCTCACCCTGACAGTTTGAGCCTGTCCAGCCTGGCCGACACTCAGTTGAACTCCCTGTGCAAGCTCCAGTATATGGATCACATTCGCCCGACACGCAGTGACAGGTTTGGGTACAGCTGGCTCCAAACTCATTGGTACCACACTCTAATTTTACGACAAGGTGCACCCAGTTCAAAGGATAATTATCAAAGAGATATTTTACATCACACCCCTTAACCATGTGTCGATATCATGCCACACATACATTTGTAGAAAATACAGTTAAACTCGCCTAAGTCGACATCGCATATGTCGAATAATCGCGCAAGTCGATGATTTTAAAAAGTCCCGATTTTTCCCCATTGACTTACGTGTAATAATTCACTCACAAGTCGAATTTTGTAAGTCGAATACTCGCCTAAGTCGATGAAATTCCAAGAACACTTTCATGGAAAAACCATTAAATCCACTGTGCCTAAGTCGAATGAGATTTTATTGTGCAATAAATCACTGTCAAAAGTACGAGACGCCATTTTTTGTTTACATAAGAACTAGCCCGACCAGACAGGTGAAAAAAAAATGATCTAAAGTATCAAAATTCAAAGCGATCGCATGCGATTGTTGAACTCTCTTCGTGTGTGGAGTTCCGCTGGTACAGCCCTGTCACGCTAGCGCTACGTACGTACAGCGACTGGGCTGTGTATAGTTGCGCGTACAGCGACTGGGCTGTATAGTCTGTGTATGTTTGCAGTCTGCGCTGTGCAGTGGATGGATGAAGCTGCTGAGTTTTCAAAGCGGAAAGTAGGGGGAAAGTTACGGGCACGGGTAAATCAGAAGTACGCCTCTACACGCATTTCAAGCCACGGTATGGTAAACTGGAATCAATCACTGCTCAAATATCGTTCATATTCACTTCCCCAAGGTTTAACAAGGGTGTAAAGTAATCGGACCTGTGCCAATGCTAATGCACTGTCCATGCAAAGTTAGCCGCGGCCCTGCCGGGCGACCCGTGCTGCGGCACACCTCTCCAGCTCTCGGCCCCAGAGTAGACAACATACATGCACATTTTATACATAATGTACGTGTGGTGTGACTGTTGTTAAGTCGATATTTTTTCGACTTACGCACAAGTCGAAACTCGCCTAAGTCGATGTGTTTTGCTCAGTCCCGAGAAGATCGACTTATGCGAGTTTAACTGTACACATTTAAACTTATGTTATCTTCAAGCATCCCCGCAACTGCTTCCAATGACATGCTTTACGTATAATGCAGGGCATTGAATTTAACTCCTTTCGTGATTAATATTCCTTCCTCAGAGGTAAACTACAAAAATCTGTATATCTTTGTATCAGTGTACGGTTCTTAATTGTGATATCAAACAAATAATTGAAGTTATGAAAAGACAGGATGTAAAAATGAAGAATCAGCTTCTTTACTCCACAAAACAATCACGTGATAACTCCGCGAAGAAATATAGCTCTCCCAATTAAACCTCTTGCGCTGCCAGTGTAGAGCATTGGAAATCCATCACATCCATTCAATTTGAAGCAGGGAAATAAGTCATCATTCATAGTACCGAATCATCATGACCAGGTGAAAATATACCAGTTTCTTAAAAGAAAAGTTTATGTGCATTTGTTCACATTTTAGTACTATGATATTCAGTGTGATTGTTATTTTGAACTACACCAAACGGCAGTGGTAGGATGTTAATGGTAGTTTTTGTATATGTTTTCATTTCTTCCTGGAAAGACTTTTTTTAATTTCATATACTCTGAACATGTCATGATATTCTTTGTGCACATGAGACTGCGTACAAACTACTAAGCTTTGTTGCCTAACAGTGTGGAAGAGATATAGGTCCTGTCTCTCTAAAGTCAGACGACGGCTGTATTGAATTCATGTTGATTGAATTTTAGCTTCCTCTTAACACGCTTAATGTCATGCGAATCTGGAAAATATTCACATGGACCAATCGAAAAACATTCTGTTGTGGTTTAGGAATGAAAGCAACGTGGAACAAATGTTTTTAAGAGCTATATGTTCTAAGCAGTACAAATACGGATTATCACCACCAATTTTTTCAAAGGCTTCGGTTGACTACAGTCGCTTGACCTATGTGTGAGAAATCATTGCTGACATCTGCAAAGCCACTCATTTCGTGTAGTTAGAATTAGCCTCACCTTGTGTACAGTCAATGCCTTTGTATCCAGGCGTACAAGAGCACCCATAGGGGTCTGGAACACACAGCTGTAGACCTCTGCATGCTGTCTGGTTATCGGTTATGTAGTTGCAGCGATACTCACAATTACGCCCAAAGCGATTACCTCCACACACTGTATATCAAAGGACAAGTTCACCTCACATGTGGATGGAGGGAATGCAGCAATATTAGTAGAACACATCAGTGAGAGCTTGAGGAAAATCGGACAATCCGATCAAAAGTTATGAATTTTTGAAGTTTAATCGCCGGATGAGAAAACTGCTACAGCTTGTAATGTCACATGTGGCGAGAAATTACGCAGAAACTTCAACAACTTAATTTTTCTTGCATAATAAAAGAGTACTTCACTTGTCTACTTCAGAAGAAAGGGGGAATAATATTACCTTTAACATACGTCAGTGATATGTCGAGGGAATGTGTTTTTTTTTTCTCTCTCTCAAAAATTACATTTGGTGGAATTCCCTTTATATTTTCTTTATATCGTTCTACGATTTCAAAGGCGATTGGTATACTTTTCAGGTTGAAACCAATTTTGACAAAGAACGTTCATTAATTTTGTACCATTCATTTGTTTAACCGCATATGAATTATTGTAATATTGTATGGGGCAACTGTAATAGATCCAAAATTGATTTGTTATTTCATTGCAGAAAAAAAAAGCCGTCCAAATTTGTACACATTCACCTTATTTAGCCCATACCGATCCTCTTATTTAAACAACTGAAAATATTAAAAGTAAATGATTTACATCTTTATCAATCCTCTATATGCTTAATTGACGACAGTCTTCTGCATCGACACTCCCAATACATTCGCCATAATTCAGTCAGATCATTTGATTCACTTTCACGAGTTGATTCATGAGTGGTTCCCAATTGACGTGTTCTCTTATTCTTTTCTTCAATCGGTACACGTACATATATATCTCAGTCATGTTCGGATGTACACACTATATGTTTTCTTACCATGAAAATAAAAAGAAATGACTGTATTTCATTGTAATATGTATATTAAATGCAAAAAAAAATCCCAATATATTCATTTGAATTTGAATTGAATTTGAATTGAATTGAATGTGACATCTCGATTGTTGTAGTCTTCTCATCAAGCAGTGACTGTGCAGAAACTTAAAAATTCATAACTTTTGAACGAATTGTTTGATTTTCCTCAAACTTTCACAGGTATGTTCTACCAATATTGCTGCATTCCCTCAATCTTCACTTATGTGAAGGTTAACTTGTCCTTTAACAAGGCCACAATTGCCAAACCTTTACTATTTTTTTCTGGTTTAATAGATGATCTTTAAAGATTTCCTCTACAGCTAACATGAGCCTTCAATTCAAAGTTTATTTCATTTTTCGACAAAA
Source organism: Diadema antillarum (assembly GCF_040938485.1). NCBI lineage: Eukaryota > Metazoa > Echinodermata > Echinoidea > Diadematoida > Diadematidae > Diadema > Diadema antillarum. Next base: position 446,115 of record NW_027271908.1, read on the forward strand.
CATATAAGTTACACTTTTTTTGACAACAGAGAATAAGGTAAACAGAACATTATGTATTGAAAAGAATGTACAACAATAATTGAGGACCTTATAGTAATTAAACATTGTAGTAAAAAAAGAAACAGAAGTGGTCGAAATGAAGTACATGTATAACTTTGCTTAAAGTGCGAAAAATGGAGAGACCCACTAAAAACACAGAGCTTGTAGAATGTGGGCCCCTCTGGAAAAAATAATATCAATGGGAAGATTAATTGAAGCATTATAAATACAAAAGGAAAAAAAAGAAAAAAGAAGAGGAAGAAGTCTGGAACCCCACTGAGAATTAGATTCAGAGATAAAATACTTACTTTCATAGACGCGAACAAACATAGAACAAGACTAGATTACAAAACATCTGCTGGAGAAAAGGCTGTACGGGACAAAACGGGATGGACAAGACTAACAGACGCGAACAAACATGAAACAAGACTAGACAACAAAAAAAAACTACTGAAGAAAAGGCTGTACGGGACAAAACGGAATGGACAAGACTGACAAACAGAAGACAAAATAGCAAACGAAAATTCACAACAGAGACAGCGATCTTCGACAGAAGCATGTCAAGAGAAACAGATGATAGTTGTGGAGAAAAAAAGTGATATTGTAACACCTGAGATGAGAAAAGCAAGGAATTGAAGGGACGTATATGAACAGGAGTAAGACAGAAATTCAAGTCTTTGACGCTTTGGGCGATGGCGTAGATGGCAACAGACATCCAAAAGATTACAATTTATTCTTCAAAGAGGAGCAAAGGTGAGTAAGTCAGTATGTGAGAAAGAAGACCAAATGGCTTGTTCAGTACTGTAGAGTCATACGATTGCAATAGAAAGGACTTCAGTCTCCTCTTGAAAGAATATATGGATGGGGCGTTTTCCATATCATAATTCAAAGAATTCCAATAATTTGGGTCTATATAAATAAGTGTATTTTTAGCAAGGATCGTGCGTAAAAGGGGTAAATGAAATTCATTTGAACGCCTAGTGGGATATTCATGAAATGATTGGTTTTTGAGGAACATAGAATCAAAAATAGATGGAAGCAAATTGTTGCAATACTTGTACATAAATTGCCCTAAATTATACAAAAACAGATCTTTAATTTTTAAGAGCTTGTTGGAGGCAAACAACGTGTTTGTATGAGAACGTACAGGGGAATGGCAGATAACGCCGAGGGCTTTCTTTTGCAAGAGGGACACACTTTCAAGTAAATTCTGATGCGTGTTGCCCCAAACTAAAACTCCATAATTCAAATGGGGCAATATTAACGACGAATATAACATAAGTAATATTTTTTGTGGAATATGAAATTTTAATCTATTTATAACACCTATATTACGCGATATTATGTTATAAATATTATCAACATGTGATTTCCAGGAAATTTTATCGTCTACAATGACCCCCAGGAATTTAATATTTGATACTCTTTGTAGACGAGAATCACCTAAAATTATATTTGTGTTTAAACTATCAACAGTATTGCTGAAAATCATATATTTCGTTTTTTGAGCGTTGAGTGATAACTTATTAGCTCTGACCCAATTTGTCACTTTATTCAATTCAATATTGATTTTGTGAACGGAAAATCAGTATCATTATGGCCAAAAATACATTTGTATCATCTGCGAAATGAATAAAAGAGAGATCATCAGATACGCGACAAAAATCATGTATATAAATAATAAACAATAACGGCCCTAAAAGACTTCCCTGTGGGACGCCACATTTAACTTCTCTGATAACTGAATCATTATTTTTAATTGTAACAAATTGTTTTCTATCGACTAAATAACTCTTGAACCACTCCAAGGTCTTCCCACGTACTCCATAATGCGATAATTTATGAAGTAAAATGTCATGATTGATGGTGTCGAAGGCCTTGAAGAAGTCCAAGAAAAGACTAACTAAATGAGAATGATTATCACTGGCATGAACTACTCTATCAGCGAAATGTAAAAGAGCATGCGAAGTACTATGTTTCTCACGAAATCCAAACTGAGAGTTCGTAAAAACTTCATGTACCTTCAAAAAAAATGATCATTCTCTTTAGATGAATAAGTTTTTCTAAACCTTAAACAGTGAGGACAACAATGAAATTGGGTGATAATTACTGACTACAAGTTTATCGCCTTTCTTAAATATTGGTATTACTTTAGCCAATTTCATTTTATCGGGAAACACACCGTTAAGGATTGACAAATTAAATATGTGAACAAGTGGATCAGCAATCGAGGAAATAACACCCTAAAGTATAAAATTGTCTATCTCATCATAACCAGAATTTCGTTTGTTCTCAAAAGAGGAAACTATATCAATAACTTCAAATCTATTAGTTGGTGTAAAAAATATTGAATCAGAGTTACGCTGACCTAAAAATTCAGTAAAATGAGTTTCTGTGGCAAGAATAGTTTGAGTATAATTTTCACCAAATTTTGAAAAATAGGAATCAAAGATATTTGCAATATGAAGAGAATCATTAATCAATTCATCATTCATTTTAATTTTGTAAATGTCAGAGTTTTTACTCGGAACATTCATGGCCTGTTTTAAAACTTTCCAAGTATTTTTCATATCAAACCTATATCTCGAGAATTGCTTGAAATAATATCTTTTCTTTTCAGAACGTAAAATCATTGTCAGAGTATTTTTGTATGATGTATATCTATTCTTCGATCGCTCACTTTTTTCCAACTTATATTTATAATACAAACGATTTTTCCTACTAATTGAAGGAAGGATTGATTTTGAGATCCAAGGTAACCTGGGTATTATTATTATTTTTTTTTTTTGTAATCCGTTTTTTTTTTGGAATTACATCATCTAAATGATGATTGAATATTTCCATAAAATTATGTAAAGATATCATCGCTGCCAAACACTCCTGATCAGTCAGCATTCTCGAGAGCCATATCAAAACCAGCTAACTTTTCGGGTGAAACTCTACGACTAAACAAAGGAAATGAAAGAGGTTTAATATTAGATGATGTTTTAAGAGTAAAATAAGTCATTATTGGAAAATGATCAGTCATATCTGAAAGAATTATGAAAGAATCGGGGAGTGGTAGAATATTACCAAAAAAAAATATCAATGAGGGTGGCAGAACGATCTGTAATACGTGTGGGTTTGGAAATGAGCGGAAGAAAAGATGAGGATAAAATTGTGTGAAGTAAATCACTAGATATATTATCATGCTCAGACTTCAGCAAATCAGTATTGAAATCGCCGAGTAAAAAACAATCCTTATTTTGAAAAACGTGTGAATTTGCCAAATCTGAATAATAAAATAAAAAATCATTAGCGTTTGAGTAAGGATGTCTGTATACAATGCCTAACATAAGATTTCTACATCTTGGGATGAGAATTTCTATAAACAAAGATTCAACCGTATCGTCCATTCTAGAAATATCTTGATGGACAATAGTTTCAAAGGAACATGATATGTACAGTGCAACACCCCCACTATTCTTATCAGGCCTATTATTAACAAATAAATCGTAACCATCAATTGCAAAAGAATTTTCTGCATTGGAAGTTAACCATGTTTCACTTTAATCCGATAACCGATAAAGACTGACTTTTATCAGATTCTAATAAGTACTTTAAATTATCAAAATGTTTATTCAAACTCCTTATATTTAATTAGTGTAACAAATCAAACGTATCCTCAGAGAAGTTATGAATCATATCTTTGTATTGATTTACTGTAATATAATTGCATAGCATATTGTGAGTAAAATCTCAATAGAGCTTGAAATACCTATCACACACGGAAATGCTCTATGGTTACTAACAGATAAAAGCTACTCCATATACCCTAGTCGACTTTCAGAAACGATACAGAACCAACAAACAAAACAATAAATACATCCTACGGACACATGCTGTCACGGAGGTAACAGGTTCTTAAAGTTGCATGTAAACATGGTAGCAGCCATCATGATTCTTGAAGATTAATCAAACAGAAAGAAATTTTGTCCTGAACATTTCATTATTCCACAGTGTGATGACTTTGCAGTGATAACCAAGGTGATCTAATAATGGGCTATTACAAAGTTACGAAATACCAAATATTTTTGTCACAAGTTTCTAATTGTACCCTTGCAATTCACCATTACAGCATACCTCAATCGGATAACAAAATCGAAATAAGTGAATTAAAAAAAAAACAGTTAGGAAACATTCTATTCAATAGTGCTAATATACACATAAACCCACATGACAGTGCAATATCCTATGAATGATTGAATTATCAAGACCGCGATGTCCAAATCCTTGTCCATCACTTGAACCCCAGACCAAACCACATGATATGAGTTCATATAAGCAAATCATTTGCGACAGCAGAAAGATGAAATGAGCCAAATAATTGTTTAAAAAGTACATATTAGCAGCTTTACTGACATTTTTCACACTGATCTCCCATAAATCCAGGGGGACAAACACACTCTCCCGTCTTACTGTGACAGATGCCTCCATTGTAGCATGACTGACAGGCTTGAAGGCATCGGCCGAGTACATCGTGGCGACCAGCTGGACAATCTATTGAAGTTAAAGCACATACCAATGTTATCACTTAGTTTCCACGTTGAAAAACGTTTTGCTTGTCAATTCAATGCAATGAAAATCTTTTGATTATACCTTAGTATCATATTCAACCTAAGACTAATCCATTTTTAGTGCCATCTATTACTGTAAACGATAATGTGATTTGGACGATTCTTTTGCTGTGTATTTTGTGCAACTGAAGAAAAATAAATGTAAGTGATGTGTTTCATGCCGTAGTTCATCAGTTTTTATGTATCGAAAGTCAAAATTTTCGATGGAATTCTAAACTTAACAGCGACACGATATGCCTATGGCAATTTCGGGGGTTCTCTTACATGTCGTGGGAAGACATGTCTGTTCAGTATAGAGTGGCTAACCAGGGAAGTGGGAATGGTATAATTTTTAAGAATAAATAAAATCATCTACAACAAGAAAAAGACTGACAATAAAAGCAAGGACAACAAGACAAATCTTTGGAATGGTCAGCACATTTTTGGTAAAAAATGAATTGCTGCAGAAGACCCGTCAGCTGAGGAGACTCTCCGAGGTGTTCTGCTAACAATATAAATGATTGAGAATCGCAGTTGTATCGGGGTATTTCTAGACACATCGGGGAATTTTGAGTCTTCTGGACTGGGGAGCAGCGTGATAATTTGATATAATTAGATCGTTCAGAGCGTAAAATGCGGCGTGCATAGATCGGATAGCATCGGATACATCGCACTCAGAGTAGTCACATTGTTCCAATACCTTGCATCATCTCACTAGGAAGGCGATCATAGCGACCACATCGATCTGTGAATAAAATCACAAATCGTAGCATTAACGCCCTCCATCTCCATATTTGACCTGCAAGGCGATCAAATCACGGTTTGGGTTAGATGATTGAATTTCTTCAATCAGATGCCACTGTCGAACCAACATGCCTGTGTAGAATGAGCATTTTAGAACAACGCCAATCATACCAGTTAGAAACTGATATGAAATTTCACTGTTAGTTAAGTCATACGCTGTATTAACGCTCTAAGCTTCCTCTGCGATGTAGTCACGCTGTGTCCTGAGAGCAGAAAACTGACCGATGTGTTAGAAATATCCCGATTAATGACTGCCAATCTCAACAAAAGACGGCCATATCTGTTGCAGGTGAATGTAACAAAACTTTTTTTCTTAAACGGATATGTCAAATGTCTTTGACAGACTTTGAATTGTCATGGATTTTCTTGATATCCTTGTTTTTGCAAAAAGCCCACTATGTTTTCTTTTTGTTGATAAAATTTATTTCATTTGATCGAAAACAAGGTTTTTTCGTCAGTTAATTCATACGTTGGATAGTCTCTATATTTTGTGGCTTCGTTGGATATCTGCTTTGGTTTCTTCATCCTCCCAAGTAGCGTTTGCCTCTCTTGGACCTCTTTTTGGGCAACATGTTTGGTCCCATATCGCCTGCATCCGTTTTATGCGGCGAGAGCGGGATTCGTGAGCAAATAAGTCATGTAGCGTATAGCTGACAAGGAGACAGCGTATAATGAGAGCTTAACGCAACATGCTGAGAGCGTTGTAAGAATCGGCCTCCATTTCAATTTTGGATGGAGCGCTTAATTAAGTTGTCATTGCGTCTTCCCGATCGCCTTACTATTGAAAGTGGAGAGAATCTGATTAGGATGATCGGCAAGAAGTTTTGAGCATTTTCAAAATCTTATTTCTTGCCGATCTAAAAAACACCCGATTTCACTCGTTGGATGCTTTCGATTTGAACCTATGCGTCTATGTTGTTGTTTTTTTTTAATAATCATCCCCAATCCGATTGATCGGGATACATAGGTTTCCAGGTCGTGATAGTGGAACGGGGGCTGTACTACACCAAGCAGAGTAGCCCTACATACATTTACAAGTTTGTAATAGCGGCATCAGGGATGTAAAATATATAGACAATGGTGATGTCCCGTTGCTGTGGCGCTCTATCCTGATCAAAGGCCGACTTCCGCCCAATATTAATGACATGAATGAGGAATGCAGGCTGCTCTTACGACGCTTTCCAGCACGTTCCCCACTTTCATTACGCTATTTGCTTTTTCAGCAACGCTACTGTACTCTCCATAACACTCTTGAAAATTGAACCGCGAATTTTTTTTTCACATCTCATATTCTACGTTTTACATTGTTTTGTATGTACGTGCTTCCTCTTACACCCACTCCTGCTAATATTGTATGATAATATGGTCTCAATTTGTTGGTTCTCTAACTTATAAGCGAAGGGGTTGATCAGCCGATGCTTATGCAATCAGGTATTGCAGCTATGATCACCCTACCTCTCACAATGAGTCGCAACAAGCCAGCTCGAGCCGAAACTCTCTCGCCTGCCAGATGGAGTTCATACACCCCTCCATTTGCTGGTGTGACTTCTCCCGCAATGGTATAACTCGACGATGCTCCAGTGTATTTTGAGAGGACGTCATCGATATCGTACGTTCCATTATGTCTCCAATTTCTCTCCTTTTCATCACTGATAGGCCCCACTGGTGAGAAGTCCACTATCACATTCACATCTCCGGCATTCACAGTCTTTGTAAATCTGCCTTCTGTTGGAACAAACCTAGCTGGAATAATTCAAGCATACGCATTGACAATTTATTGATAATAATGACCTCGAGAATTTCTACTTCACCATGTAGTCAACTGGGATGTCTGCACTGTCACGCATTTCATTTCTTTTCATTTCATTTTATTTAATTTCATTTCAAAAACAGCACAAAACATTTACATTCACATACAAGCAAAAAATCATTAAGATGTTGTAACAAAGAAAAATACTGTGAATTGACAATAAATACTGTACCCTTTCTGAATACTGAATTGAAACAGAAATGGTTGGAAATGCAGTCTCCTTGTGGACAATAATTAATTACTGAACTGGACTAATGAAACTAAGACAATTTGCGCCGTGAGCACTTTACAGAGTGGATTTGGCGCAATATAAGTTGCATATAATTTGTACTTTTATTCAAAAAGGGGAAAAAGAAGAACGTACACACACACACAAAATACATACAAACAAACAAACACGAGGCAGCTCTCTTAAAAAGCAGAAAGAGAGAGACAAAGAAAAGAGAATAATCTGCGTGGAAAGAGTAACAGATAGAGTCTAAGGAGGACAGGTAATATCAATTCAATTTCCTCATGGTTGTAAAAGGCCTTTCATTAACAATACTTTGATTAAGTTCATTTAACTTCAGTTGACCATTGACGTTAACGGTTAAACTGTTAACCTCTCTGTACAAAGGAACTGCATGGATTTATTTGTATCCATTTCAACGAATAAGAGTATTCGGCTGGATGACCTTTGGCCTTGACCATTAACATCCTTGCCATATTTAGGTGTCTAGTGCATTTATTTCTATATATACTTACGATAGAAATGTCCATAAGTTATGTAGTAAGTCACTGTATAACCATAGGCCCATTTCTATATATCGTAACTTTGGGGTGAACACTGAATTTTAACCATTGTACAGAGACCATCAACGATGAACTATGTCTAGGACGATAAACATGTTTATGCAAATCATAGTTTTGATTCTATCCGTTCAAACGACCTGCAATTAATTTCTTGTCTACCTATCTATATTCACTCTTCCCTTCTAATTGTATTATAGATTCCCATGCAATTTACGTTAAAGCGAAAGTTCGTTTACTTTTACTCCATTTCAAACATAATCAATAGCACATACATACAACATGAATGAAAGGAAAGAGATCCAAACATACATACTGCCATAAGTACTACCAAAAAGAAGGGTACACTGTACTATAGGTAAGAATTGAAAGAGTAAAACATTTAGTGCAGAATAATCTAAGGGATGGAGATGGGGCGATTTACTAAAAAGCGACACATGTAGATTCTTGTTAGCTAAAGTTACTGATAATTGGAGTTGAAACTGAAATGCAATTTTTAGCCAAATTTTGTTAACCTTCCACTCTGACTGGTTGTGGCTGAGAGGAATTTTCTCAAAACTGATATTTGAGTACCTGAATATAAGAACGACCCAAGTCCAAATTTGGCTATCGTCTTTGTAAACCATTTACGAAGTCATGCAAATACAGATAATCATTCAAGTGACTGTTTTAGATTCAAATTTGTATGAATAACATCCCAATAACTGAAAACACTAAAAGCAGTAAGAAGTTATTTATTCATTTCTATTTTTCCTAAATTTTCTCTAATGGACTTGGGTCGTTCTTATATTCAGGTACTCATTTGTATGTATATATACATATATGTATATATAAGTTATATATATATATATATATATATATATATATATATATATATATATTCGTACGTAGAGTGTGAACTGCAATATGGCTGACAGTGCTGACAGTGTAAGACATATGTCTTACACTGTACTTTAACAAGAAACTGATTTAGTTGCTGACGAGGGTTCGGCCGAAACAGACTGTCCAGCTATGTCACTAATAAAGCAACGCCTTCCATCCTACTATATATTGTATTATATATATATATATATATATATATATATATATATATATACATACATATATATGTATATATATATATATATATATATATATATATATATATATAATTCCACTGAATTGTGATAATAAAGACCTAGGTAAACAAGACAGAATGTCAACTGGATGCAACATCTTTCCTTAAAGGGGAATTCCAGCCGATATACTTCATATCATGAAGTACATAAATCAATATTGCTGTGCATAGATTTGTGAAAGTTATTGTGGTCCTTGGGCAGATAAACCAATACTCTGAAAAACCGAAAACAAATTACCCTCACACTGAACAAGGATGAGGACATACTATAGATGAATCCGATTTCAGAGCACTGTAACTTATGTCGGCCATAACTGGGAGGCTTCCAAAGAAGAACGAAAGCACTGTCAGTTGGTTATGCATAAATGTCAGTGCATAAATTATCTTTTGTTAGGCATACTTGAAGCCCCCGAGTTATGAATTACCATGAAACCAGTACCCAAACCGAATTGGTCTGTAGAAGACTCACATATTCCAGTAATTTAGCAATGTGATTCCATTACAATACCACTTGCTTAACAACTTCACCTATCATCCTGTGTAGACTTCATGTATGCTTTCTTCTTTTGTTCTGCTTTCTTGAGCACCCAATCCTACATTCCTAAAATGAAGCTGCTATGTCATCATCCTTGTTCACTGTGATTTGTTACAAATTTTGAAATTATTGTCATTACTTATCCCAATCGCTATAAATTCTGTAACCGTGTACCCAGCGTAACTGATTATGGATTTTCAAATGCAAAAGTCTGAAAATCTGAAGTTTTCCCTTGATCATTCCTGTACTTACGTGGTAACAAAAACCTACGAAGTATCAAGCAAGTTGAAGTAATCATGACATATGAGCTGTAGCAATGCTAGATAGCAAATGAAAACATCGATTCTCTCTCCCTCTCTCTCTCTCTCTCTCTCTCTCTCTCTCTCTTTCCCAACTCTTTATTATACTTTCCGGGTGAAGATATAAAATATATTTCATTTATCTGACTGTGACGTCAACTAATGTTGATGGATTGCATTTTCTTCTCAATCATGTTTCGGGCTGTTGTTTTTTTTTTCCTTGATTTTTATACAATAAATCTTGCCCGTCTTAAACGAATACTAACAGCCATACCTGTCTGTAAAATATGAGTACAGTCCGCTTCACAAAGTTGTTGTTTATTGTTGTATGTATTGTAATATCAGCTGAATCCTTTGTCAATGTGAGAGAATATGATGACTTCTTTACACTTACCATTAGACCTCAGAAATATTGTCGGCACCACCGTGGACTGTCCATCTTTGGTGGCTGAACAATAAAATGCACCATATGCCCTGTGATTAGTGGTATCTGAGAGTAGTGTGTTATAATACTCTGTCGTAGGGTCATTAACAGAACGTGCAGCAGGAGGATCGGGGTTACTCTGTAGACCATTCATCGTGTAGACATAGCGACCAGTGGCAACGGTGGCATCAAGGTCTGGTGCACTTCGAAAACAGGCAAAGAACGAATTTCCACTCTCTGCACTCGTGAAGGATCGGCTGGTTGTTGATATGAAAGGTGACTGAGCTGTATGGGGGAAAATACACTCAAATCAGTTCGGGTTTAGGTTTTTAGTTCACCTGAACCAAAGGCTCAAGTAGGCGTTTGCAATTATTCATTGTCCGGCGTCCGTCATCGTGCGTCGCACGTCATGCATAAGCATTTCATAATTTCAGTTTCTTCTTAACAACACCTTGACGGATTTTCTCTAAACCTGGCAGGTAACGTCCCCAGGGGAAATAAGATTTCATTTTGTTCAAATTGGTACACGGCACCCCCTCGATCCACCTAATTATAAGGAATCTTTGAAAACCTTCTCTAGTACTGCATGATTATACAGCTGTAAATAAGAACATTGATTAGCGACGTTTCAAGTTTGTTCATGGCAGATCCGGGGTGTCATCCTTAGTGCTAAATTGGGGGAATGGAAGGGGTGCACGTCACGAGACCGACACCCACGAGTCATACAGCCCAAAAGTCATACAGCCCCCGAGTCATACAGCCCACGATTTCGACACTGCGCACAAAAGGCTCACGAGACCCACACTATGCAAACAAAGCTCACAAGACCGGCACTACGCTTAAAAGGCTCACGAGACCGACACTAGGCAAAACAGGCTCACGAGACCGACACTAGGCAAAGAAGGCCCACGAGACCAACAGGATGAACAGCGCCACCTATAGACCAATTAATTGTATAGGGTGTCCATATAATGGCAGAAGGAAGATATGAGAGATGGAAAAGGAGAGTTGCTAGGGGATTACCCCGTCAACTGCCCTCCCTCACCCCCTGAACTGTTCAAGATTTTTAATTGTGTTTGCGCATTTGAGCGTTTGTGAAAAAAAAAAATCAGTAAAAGTGCATGAGATGTTTCAAAATTAATTTCGCAAATGCCAAAACACCCTCGTTTCCCTTTCCGCGAAATACATACCGGTATACACCTGCTTAGGAAAAAATAAATAAAATGATGTGGACATTCATGTCAACCAACTGGATAATACCCAGGTGTGAAATGAGGTTCACAAGAAAATATTTCACAAAATGGTCAATGTTGCAGTGCATACTTGCTTTACATGATATGGAAGGGGAGTAGTCATCTGCAAAGGTGCTGATTTTAAAAGTACAAATTTACAGAAAATGGTATAATCGTCTATTAGGGTAGCTTTAAGGATTCGGAAAAAGAAGATGCATCCATGAAAACGGCTATTCTATTTCATGAAAAATGTACCATTTTGAGGAGAATAATTTTACAAATACAAGCCACAAATCGAGGTGAATCGCTGCAATAAAAAACGTTTTCATCCTTTGAAATGTCATGTTCCTGTATAATATAGTTACAGAAAAAAAAAATACAAACTGAACTCTAAACAAGCGGGTCATCAGAAGCAGGAGGATATAGGATATCTAGAAAAAAAAAAACCTACATCCTGTCCACCGTCTAGCTAGAAATTAGGAAAGCCTATTAAGAATAGCACGATGGCATCTAAGATTAAACCATACATCGTTCTTGTCCTTTATTATTTTTTCATACTATTTTTGAGGGGGGTCCCATGAAGAGGACAATATTATTAAAAAGAAAAAAAAAGATTATTGGTAACAATGTCGCTCCCCGCAGCGTGAAAGAACTGCCCTCTAAAAGCCACACGTGTAGAAATACATATAATTATAGTTACTTAATGTCGTTGATATGTAGATGGTGCTGTTCAAATAGTTACAATCTCTCGCTCGATAGCGTGACGAAATTGCACCCGCCATTATGTAATTTTCCCCTTCATGGAACACCTTGTACAGGTTATTGACATGTAGGTAGCGCTGTTCATCCTGTCGGTCTCGTGAGCCTTCTTTGCCTAGTGTCGGTCTCGTGACCCTTCTTTGCCCAGTGTCGGTCTCGTTAGCCTCTTTTGCGTACTGTCGGTCTCGTGATCCTTTATTGTGTAGTGTCGGTCTCGTGGACTTTCTTTGCTTAGTGTCGGTCTCGTGAGCCTTTTGTGCGTAGTGTCGAACTCATGGGCTGTAAGACTCGTGAGCCGTATAACTCATGGGCTGTATTACTCTTGAGCCGTATAACTCATGGGCTGTATGACTCATGGACCTATTTTTGATGTCGGTCTCGTGGACCGTATGACTCGTGGGTGTCGGTCTCGTGGGATGACCCCCAAATGACCTCCTTCACCCCCTGGACGGTTCAAAATCTTTGATTGTGTTTGCGTATGTGAGTGTTTGTGAAGAAAAATGAACAAAATTCATTAAAAGTGCATAAGATGTTTCAACATTGATTTCGAAAATGCCAAAACACCTTCGTTTCCCTTTCCGCAAAGCCCATACCGGTATACACCTACTAAAAAAATCATTAATAATAATAGTAAAATGATGTGGACATTCAGATCAACCAACTAGAAAAATACCCAGGAATGAAATGAAGTTCACTACAAGAAAATTATTCACAAAATGGTCAATGTTGCAGTGAACACCTGCTTTACATGATATGAGCGGGGGGTAGTCATCTGCGAAGGTGTTGATTTTAATAGTATAAATTCACAGAAAATAATGTAATCGTCTATTATGGTAGCGTTAAGAATTCGGAAAAAGAAAATGTATCCCTGAGAACAAATATTCTATTTCACGAAAAAGGTATCGTTTTGAGAATATTTTTTACAAAGACAAGCCACAAATCGCCGCAATATAAAACGTTTCATCCTTTGAATTTCATACATTATAGTTACAGAGAAATCACAACTGTATTACTCTAAGCAGGCGGACATAAGCAGGCGGATAGGATATCTTATATGGGCTACTTAACTTGTAAAGCGAGAAAGAAGAGGGCGAAAAATCTTAGATCCTGTCCACCGTCTAGCTAGAAATTAGGAAAGCCTATTAAGAATAGCACGATGGCATCTAAGATTAAACCATACATCGTTCTTGTCCTTTATCATTTTTTCATACTATTTTTGAGGGGGGTCCCATGAAGAGGACAATATTATTAAAAAGAAAAAAAAAGATTATTGGTAACAATGTCGCTCCCAGTAGAGTGACAGAACTGCCCCCTAAAAGCCACACGTGTATAGAAATACATACTTAATGTCGTTGATATGTAGATGGTGCTGTTCAATTAGTTACAATCTCTCGCTCGATAGCGTGACGAAATTGCACCCGCCAGTATGTAATTTTCCCTTTAATGGAACACCCTGTACAGGTACATATTTGTAATTGACATGTATATGGCGCTGTTCATCCTGTCGGTCTTGTGAGCCTTCTTTGCCAAGCGTCGGTCTCGTGAGCTTTCTTTGCCTAGTGTTGGTCTTGTGAGCCTTCTTTGCCAAGCGTCGGTCTCGTGAGCTTTCTTTGCCTAGTGTTGGTCTCGTGAGCCTTCTTTGCCTAGTGTCGGTCTCGTGGGCTTTCTTGCCTAGTGTTGGTCTCGTTAACCTCTTTTGCGTACTGTCGGTCTCGTGAGCCCTTATTGTGTAGTGTCGGTCTCGTGGGCTTTCTTTGCTTAGTGTCGGTCTCGTGAGCCTTTTGTGTGTAGTGTCGAACTCATGGGCTGTATGACTCGTGAGCCGTATAACTCATGGGCTGTATGACTCATGGACCTATTTTTGATGTCGGTCTCGTGGACCGTATGACTCGTAGGTGTCGGTCTCATCGGATTACCCCAATGGAGGGGGGTAGCCAGATTGGGGCCCAATTTTCACAGTTTCAGTTTCTTCTTGCAAACCCTCACCAAAAGTGCAACGTAAGGTCGCACGAAATGGAAGCGAATGTATTTCAAAAATATCAAGAAACAATGGATATCAGAGAAAAAAAGAAAGAAAAAAGAAAGAAAAGGTGCGACGCTAGGTTTACCATCCACATCTGAAAACAAAATCTAGGTACTCAGTTCAACAGCAAATTCTCTTCTGGCCAACGATCACATTGGTTGAAATAATACTCATCATCGCTTTCTGGTGTTGAGATAGAGAAAACAACACATTTCTCCGACATACCAAATTGGTTTCGGAATAGTCAGAAATAGGTATTAAAACACATAGCGCATGTCAAGTAGCATGAGACAGACAGATACACACACACACACACACACACACACACACACACACACACACACACACAAGTGCTAAATGAGATGCAGAAGATGTAGGCCATTTCCTGTGGGGGAGGCTATTCTAAAAATTATTCTGCCATCATCTTGCTTTTGTGAGGCAATGCACAATGCCATTGAAGAAAAAGCAAACTAAATGTGATATACAATTATGAAAGCAAGGCTAAATCTACTTTCACAACCATGGGAAAATTAACTTGAAAGACTTCTGCCCATACTGATTATCCATTTCAGTTACATCTCTGTGATCTGAGAGTGTACTATGTCACCGTCTATTTGACGATTTACACTATTGATTCTGGTTATTGTTTTTAAAAATGGCCCTGTAAACATTGTCGATTGAGCTGATGATGATGATCAATTATGAACAATAGTACTCAAGAATAAAACAGTTGTACAAAATCATGTCATACAAAATATCAGTAAATTATGTATGTATGAGAGAAATTCTTACGAGAATAGAAATATAATGTCATGTGAAATAAAGAACTCAAAACAAACGTGATTGATATTACCCAAAGGATCGTTGACCTATATAATGCATGATTTTATTTTTTTTGGCCATCATACCATGTGACACATGTATGAGCGTGACATTTTGAATTGTGCATTATGAACGGAATCCTAAATCAATCCTTCGGCCATGTGGCTGAGATATTTCGCACTACAAATGTTATGTAGTCCTTTGTAGAAAAAAAATAATTGTAATAATAATAATGATGATAATAAAAATGATAATAAAGTCAATCAAATGCACACTTCTGTCATGTGCTTCTTTTTATAGAAAAAAAAAGTACAATGTATGTAATTCATGCTTAAACGTAAATGTACATAAGTCCTGCGTATACAAATGTATGGCGGTTGCCCTATACACAAAAGAGCCGTTTCCATGCATCTTCCTCTCAGCGAGCATTGGTCTTTTTGGTTTCATTTGGGCTTTGGTTCCTTGTCATGTAACTTGAATTGACAGATAACTCTTTGGTTGTGGGATTTCATGACTACATCCATGTTTTTCATGCAGCTGTAGCTCACTTATATATATGAAGACCTGAATATAAGAACGACCCAAGTCCAATTTTTGGCCAAATTCAGTTTGACATGGGAAATTGTAGCTAATGCATGGACTCATCTTGTGTATAAATGATAGACCCTAATCACCCCGGAAGTGCCTTAAATGAATGAGTGGAATTTTATATGAATGTAAGAATGACCCAAGTTCAGACTTGGGTAATTTTTGCATTCATAATAAAGCGCCCTCTCTCGTCTCTCCTTGTTGATGTGCAGGCCTATTCATGTATGTACCACAAAATGAACATGACTTGCTAGACAGTCGTGAGGAGTAAGGTTGGGAAAAAACGAAGGAATGGACGCAAAATATGAGCAAAAGTCTTTAGAGCAGTGCGGGAAAGGCACAAAAATTGCCAAAGAACCAAGTTCCTGTCATTTGAATAGCACAATATTATTGGGAAATCATGTGGAGAAATTTGGTAGAAATCAAGCAATCAAACCAATTTAGAAGATGGAGAGAGTAGTGAAATGACAGCATTTTTACCTTACCTTTGAACAAATGGCCAAACAGATTCAGAGAATTGATGTCTAGTATAATATAATGTGTATAAGTTTATGAATATATACTTTCCCGTATATGCTGCAGAGAAACGGGGAAAACTGTGACATTTTGCAATTTAAGCTTGGCCAATAACCTTTGACCCTTGACCTTAGGTACAACTGTATGTGCAAGCATGAGTTGATGCAACAGCTTTATCCACTTATTTATGCATGTGCAAAGTTTCAGCTGGGTACCTCTAGCAGTTCCTTAGTTATATCGTCCACATATTATTGCTTATAAGAGACAGATGGAAAACATTTCCACGCATTTACATACATGCACATGGAAGCTCCATGTATACACACAGACGTGCACATACACAGATACACACACATGATGAATTAGTGATGAGGGACATTATACTATGGTGGACAACAACATATTTGTAGGCCATTTGCCATACGTACTAAAAGCTGGAAAAAGTATCAAACCTGTCTTCTCTATTGCTTTTACCATACAATTAATATAGCAGCCTATCCTGTATGTGATTCAAAGAACGACCCAAGTCCATTTCCATGATTCAAAGAACGACCCAAGTCCATCACACAAAATTGCCTCTCCACAATTAATGTAAATTTTACTTGTGACAATAATTTATGTGCCCATTTATTTATACAATGTTACCTTCCCATCACAATTGAATAGAATAATATTGGCCAAATAAAAAAGATATGAAATTTTTTTAAGTTTACTCGAAACGACCTTCCATGGACTTGGGTCGTTCTTACATTCAGATACTCATATATCTATATCTATATCTATATATATATATATATATATATATATGATATATATACATATATATATATATATATATATATATATATGTGTGTGTGTGTGTGTGTATATATATATATATATATGTACAGTGTATACATATATATATGATATATTATAGGAACACGGAAAAAGACCCCCAAAAAATCAAAAAGATCAATGCCCGCTGAGAGAAAGATGCATAAAAACGGCTTTTGTGTAAAAAGCAACCGTCAGACGAGGAAACATGTTAAATTATGTTTAATCAAGCACGAAAAAGAAAAAATGAAACCCAGCTCTCAAAGTGCATCTGCAGCCTGAAAGATAAACATGCAAATTTCACGTTAACGTGAGACATCAAAAAATAGTCAACTTAACCCTAAGAAAGAGTGGCCTGTGCAATCTCTGCCTCGATGAGAAGGTCATTATCATTCGAAACAAAAACGCGCTCAACAAAAGGTCCAAACTTTCATCAAAATGTAGACATCAAACAGGCAAACTATCCAAGTGTCAAGCCGATTCGCTGCGTCACATAAACACAGAAGCACATCACTTTGAAAGTCAGTCTGCCTGGAAATCGCAACAGCGTGAAACCGCCGGTAGCGGACAAGCGGTAAGCCTATCTGGCTTCAGACGCGATCACAATATGTCTGAAAAACTTGGCAAAGGTGATTTGGTCTGGACAGTATTTCTGTTCAAACTTAGACAACCTTTCCCGCGGTGTCTAACGCTCACCTGAATATCGCCAGTTAAAAAGTTCACAAATAAGATGGTACCTGGTAGTCAGTCCTACATTTCCTGCTGACCTGTTATACATTTTGTGGAGATAAGGCCTGGAAGACATACTGCCCCTGTGGAGAGTTGAACCGCTTACATTTTGTGTACATTACTCCATTTTTATGTACGCGCTTAAGGACAGTGCTACATTGAACATGTTGAAGATCTGGTCAACTCTACTCGCTTGACATATGTTGGATTACCTGTGCACATTGAGTGGATTATTCATCTGTCCATCGATAATTAATCATCAGCATATCGAGAATCATTCAGGTGTGCATCAAGTATCATATTTCGGACATCCAGCCTTTGTGAAATTTATTTATTCATTTATTCATTTATTTATTTATTTATTCATTTATTTATTTATTTATTTATTTCATATTCATTTATTTCCAGCAGTAGGGTGGATAGCCCTTTCAGCACAGCTGATTTTCAAAGGGGTCCACTTGACTTACATATAACATTCATATAAAAAACAGCGATGAATACACATTTAAACTTGTACAACATGGGTATGAAATCATTGTTAAAAGAATTAAAAAGATGACTTACAGTCGACAAATTAATAAATTCATCAAAATTATTTCAGTAGCAAATAGAAACAAATTATACACAAAATGACTCACAGTCGACATCTTAATATCACATATTAAAATAATGGCAGTAATAGAAATAGCCGGACAAAAACAAGAGAGATATACTCAGAGAACTAAACTTAACACAACTAAATACATAACCAAAATACTAATCAACGACAACAAAAATGTATTTGAGTGTATGTGTGTATACATTATGAAGAAGGGGATATCTAAAACCGGAAGCTTGGAACCGGTGACCAAATGATAAATAAAGCAATACTTGATAAGAAAAAAATATTGAGAATATGAATATAAATATATCACATTACACCTTAAGAAGTCTGGATCTCATTTTTCATCTTCTTACAAAAACAATGTATATCTTTTGTGTTTCGGGTGACCAATGACAATGAATTGAATAAACCTGAACTTGCGTATATAAAAAACTTCTTTTTATAAAATTTGTTTTAGGTTTGGGTAACCAAATTTGAACCTGAGAATTACGGAGTTTATAACTGTGTTCTTTGAAATGTATTCTTGACGAAAGATGTTGTGG
This sequence comes from Diadema antillarum, assembly GCF_040938485.1. NCBI lineage: Eukaryota > Metazoa > Echinodermata > Echinoidea > Diadematoida > Diadematidae > Diadema > Diadema antillarum. The sequence continues at coordinate 465,158 of NW_027271908.1, forward strand.
TGCAAAACCGTACAAACATTTATGCAACAAAATCACATTTACTCTTTTCCAACGAACATATATTGAATAATTACCTGATTTACTAAACAATATCGAGGTTCTTTCTAAATTATCTACCTTTAAAACAATACGTAAAGCTCTTTTCTGTAAAACAAACAGCCTATTCAAAGTGGACTTTGCAGCATTACTCCATACTGGTGAGCAATAATCCAGATGAGATTGAATAATAGAAAAATACAACATTTTTGCAACTTTAAAATTCACACAAAACCGGATTTCCTCAGTAAGAACAAATTTCTCAAAATTTTCCCTCTTATGTAATCCACGTGAAGTTTCCATGTAAGGTTTGGATCAAATACAACTCCTAAAATTTTGCATTTATATACTTCTTTCAATCGTATACCATTTATTTGAAGAATAATACCAGAATCATGAAAATACTTCAACTTCTTCCTGGAACCCCAAATCATATATTCTGATTTATCAGCATTCAAAACCAGGTTATTAGCCATCAACCACGTAGAAATCTCTTTCAAATCTTGATTTATACATCTTGTCATTTCAACAGGATTATTGGAGGAAAAATACATACATCATGTATGTATTTATCTGCGTAAAGAGATAAATCACAATGTTTGACCGTATGAGTAATATCGGTTATAAAAAGTAAAAATAATACCGGCCCCAGTATCGAGCCTTGTGGCACCCCATACACAACAGGAGCAGGGTAGACATGGCACCATTCACTTCTGTTCTTTGCATTCTTCCGTTTGAATAATTCATAAACCACAACAGGCTGGTGTGGTCAAACCCATATAGTCTTAACTTTTCAACCATTATTGTGTGGTCGACCATATCAAAGGCCTTTTTCAAATCTAATGTTACAAGCCCAGAAACCAGACCTTTATCCATACTGGACAGTAAATTTTCGGTAACATTATTTCAATAAAGCTGTGGTAGTGGAGTGACCGTGTCGAAACCCTGACTGATTAGTAGACAAAATAGAGTATTCAGATAGGTATTTGGTGACTTGAGAATTAACAATTCTTTCAATGACCTTAGACAAAACCGGTAGAATGGAAATAGGTCGATAGTTTGCTAACTCTGTTTCCTTGCCGCCTGTGAATAAAGGAACGACTTTAGCACATTTCCATTCACGCGGGATGACCCCGCTGAAAAGGGATAAATTAACTATGTGAGTAAGTGGCAAAAGAATACATGGCGTTGACAGTTTAACGAATCTCGCAGGTATTCCGTCCAAACCTGTAGCTTTATCTAAAGACATATTATCAAATACATTACGAACATCACTTTCAGTCACTTTAGTAAATACAAAAGTTGAATCAGACTCCATCTTCATATACTGTCCAAAATCTCATTGAAACATTGTATCTTGTTTTATCTGATGTACTATGTTCGAAAAATAATTGTTTAACACATTTGCCAATTCCAAAGAATCAGTAATTTCCCTATTATCTATTTCAACATAACACACATCTCTATTTTTAGCTTTAGTGGGTAATACCTTTCGTATAACTTTCCACACCTTTTTACTATTTCTTTGATTTTCATTAATACCATTTAGTGCATAATTCTGCTTCAATTTTCTCATAATCAATGTTACTTCATTTTTCAACTTTCTATAATGATTCCAATCTCTACTACTATTTAATAGTCTTTCTAGCTTTCTTTTCAGCTCTATCTCTCTTATGCATCATATCTTTTACTTCAGCGGTTATCCAGGGTACATTTATTTTGTTTTACTCTTCTTTTCCTAAGTGGTGCATGTTTATCAATGACTTTTTTATACTTCGTTATCCACTTCAGGTAAGCCTCCTCAACATCTTTTTCTTCTGTGACATCCTCCCACAATTCATTAGACAAATCTCTTTAAAAATTGTCAACATTCATTCTCTCAAATGCACGTATCATTACATACTTATGGTGTTGAGTTTTATGTTTAACTCGACCCCAAGTTGCTGTCACCATGTAGTGATCACTGAGACACATTGGTATAACATCGCATTGAGTAACTTTCTCAGGGGCAGACGTCAACATGAGATCAATAACTGTCGAGGAGGAGGGGGTAATTCTTGTTGGCTTATCAATCAATTGTGTTAAATGATAATCCTAAGCAAATGTCAATAATCGCTGGGTGGACGAACTTTTACGCTGAGTTAGAGCATTACAGATCAGATCACCCAACAACATAACATCAAAACCTAATATTTCGATTTTTTGGAATATATTATCTAACTTTCCAAACAAAGATATTTTAGAATTTGGTGGTCTATACCAAAGACACATCAGAAAATGCTTCTGCTTGATTCTATCAATTTGTATAACAAGCAGTTCCAAATCGCCATCCATCAAGTCATGCCTGACTTCACAACAAATACCCTTTTAACATAAAACAATATTCATCCGCCATTCTTATTCCTGTCTTTTCTTATTGTAATATAACCATCAATTTCTACAGCTACGTCTGGGATACTTTCGTTTAGCATACTTTCACTGAAAGAAATAATGTGAAGTGGTGATTTCGGGAATATGTATCTTATCTCATCAATGCATTTATACATTTAGGTGAGTAACATGAAATTCCAGATTGGCTCGAGAGTAATTTACATGCATCATTAAAATTTGTGTAGGACATTGGAAGGTTACCACTATTTCTGGCGTCATCACATGTTGATTATTTGATTGGTAAACATCAAAATTGGTAAGATCATGTGCATTCATGAAAGGTAATTCCCCGAAAATGCATTTGCTACATATCCAGTCTTCATTGGACAGAAATACGTTTGTACAAACAGTACAGCACTTCACATGAACCCAATGAACGAGATGACATAGAACATGCGGTTACTGCATCTGACCAGGGAGGTGAGAGGAAAAGGAGTGGGCACTCAGCCCTGAGGATTTTCCCTATCACTCAACATGGGATTATAAGGGATCAGTGCCCCAACGAACAAGTTTGGGGGCCAGACAACTCGCCCTCGTTTTTCGAGGGCGAGATGTCTTGGGTCCGAGGGCGAGTTGTCTTAAGTGGCGAAGGAATATACCCCGAATGATTGATTTAATCCCAGACAAAATAAAAGCTGCTTCAAAATAATTTTGCATTTATCTGCCTAAGTTAAATATCAGAATACACACAGTTTTAATTTTCTCCGATTAAAATCATTTTTAAAATGAAAATTATGGGTGTAAGTTAACAGAAACACAATGCAGGCTACAATGCATGCCGCGCCAGCGGGAGAAAAAGAGGCGAGGGCGAGATCGTATCTTCTTCTTCTTTTGCTGAATAAACGAAGACAGTGAAATATTAACCTACTATCTAGCATCATTAATCAATAATACAAACCTGAATCATAAATGAAGTCTAAGAGGTGCATTTAAAGTCTAAAAATTTACTGCAGTTTGCCGAGAAGAATCAGGGGGCGAGCACAAACTTGGCATGGACGATTCGGCAATTCTAGCGATCTCAGGGCTGGGAAAATGCGATAACAAAATGCCATAATTTTCATTTTAAAAATGATTTTAATCAGAGAAAAAAGAAACTGTGTGCATTCTGAAATTTAATTTAGGCAGATAAATGCAAAAACATTTTTAAGCAGCTTTTATTTTGTCTGAAATTAAATCAAACATTCGGGGTATATTCCTTCGCCACTTGAGACAACTCGCCCTCGAAAATCGAGGGTGAGCTGTCTCCGGGGCGACCTGTCTCGAGGGCGAGTTGTCCTGGATCCCACAAGTTTCACCTTCCTGATCTGACTGTTATCATGTAAGCGATCGTATTATTAATTGTATTGCCAGATCTAATGATTTAATGCCAGGTATATTGTGACATGCAAAGAAGAAGATCGCAATCACCAATAACGTTTATCATCAGCACTCATCATTTATCACAATTAGTATCATTACTTTTTTTTATTAAAAGCGACATCACCATGATTTTATGTTCATCAAGACAACTAATTCCCCTACTATGATTTGTTAATTATTACAATGATTATCTTCGATCATTTCTTTCATTCATATTGTCATTGTCATCATTACAATCTTTCTTTAGCAACATCAAAATCATTCGATCACCAAACAATAATCCATAATCATGTCGTTTATTCTTTCACCATCGTCATCACCATCATTGGTCTTTCACCACGTCTATGCCAGAGCAACCACGCACACTTCAGTGTTATAGCACCATAAGAATTGACCACAAATTTGAGCAACACAAATAGGGTTGATCTTCTTACCTTGTACCAAAGATACACACAAGACTGTAAGCGTCGCAACTATCGCGTGTGATGCCAAAGCCTTGGCAGTGAAGTCTGGGATGTTTCGATGCGACATTGCTGTGCAAATTTTGAAGCAAGAATTTGAAGTTCTTCCAGTCTGACGAGGGTTTTTGTCACAGTGCCAGTGGTGCATCAGAAATCTAATGTCTTTTGTCTTAAAATCCTGTTCTCCTATAAGTGGACATCATACTGATATAATTTTACCAAGAGGTACGGCAATAAAGTACAAATATTTCAGCGTGAATAAAGAATGCGCATTTGCAAATAGACTCTGACAACTTTGTCTGACGTCCGAAGCTTTGGTATGGCACTCTCACTCAGAATCAATGATGAACAAATCAACAGGAACTATACATATCACGCTACGCGCAAACTTATAGAATGTAACATTAATTTCTTCCTTTACTTTTTTTTCCCGCCAAAAGATGAGGAAGCGAAAAAAAAAAGAGTCACATGACTCGTCAACCTCACATCATCATGGAGCTTTAGATTTGCGCTGGACGCTCTCCTCTTTCCCTGCGTCTTACTGAAAAGTAACTTTAGATTACGCTAGGTCGCAACCAATAAAAAATAAAATGGCGCCGCCATGATCGGTGCATCAAAAGTAGCTCTCTGCGTCGTGAACTGAACCACGGACCTAATACACATGGACATTTTAGCATGCTTCACTGCTTTGATCCCATGATCGTCACCGCCAGCAAGCCGAGAGAAGAACAAGACGGAGATTCGAGAAATCTAAAACTATATGCACAGAAGAAAATAACTTACAAAAATCAAGTAAAGTGTTGTTTGTTGTTTATTTATTCCCGTCACAATTAGTCAAACATATACAAATATCAAAATAAAACAATGTTGAAAGCGGCTGGATAAGCCTCACTCAGTAAATATTGCCATCATGGCTTTCTGTTTTTCAGGAGGGTCCAGTTACATTTATAAATCATTTACTGCATAAAACTACTTATTACACACGAACAAATCAAAAACGCCCCCCCCCCCCCCTATCCTAATATAAAAGCCCCTGCATAATCAACTTTAATCAAGCTCAAACACTGCATATAGCATTATACCTGTCTATAATCTGTTACCTGTCTATAATCTGTCACCTTTTATACGCCGTGTACTTTATACTCTGTTACCTTTTTACTCTGTAACATATATAATGTAATAAATATAACACAATTCAAATCGATTAGCCAGTAAGACCCATTGACGAATGAATGTGCTCTTTAATATGCCTTTGGAATGTATTAAAAGTTATTGCCTTTTTTACATTAAAAGGAATCACATTAAAGTGAAAGCTCCCTCTATAAGAAATCATTCGCTTACAATAATTAGTCCTTGTTGTTGAAATCTTTGTTATAATTAGATCGCGATGAATATTTATAGTGAATGTGCAATTGTGGTGTATGTTAGGAAATCATTCCTCAAACAATTTCGCTTATGAGAAGCAGGCAGTTTTAAAAAGAAAGCTAACATCTCGGCAGAATGATTGTCATTTGTAATCTCAATATTTCACTTCTCTCCATGCAGCTTATTCCAGAGCAAAACGGGAAAGTAATTGTAGAGAACAGATATATCTTGCCATTAGGCAAGGTCTTACATGTGTGCGAAAATGTGCGAATCAGCAGTTACCCATCTTTTGACACAAAATTTGTAATGATCTCAGGTTGCTGCTCCTCATCATCTGTATTTGTTCAAAGACATTTCCGTCTGAAAAAAGGCACATCGGCGAAACAAGACTGAAATGAGGGAAAAGATTCTTTTGTTAGTGACGATACGTGATCACAAAATCGTTATTGTCCAGACACCTGAATGCACTCATTAAGATGCACATAATCAGGTGCCGGCGACGATCATTACATCAAAGAAAGACTGCTGCAGTGAACAGTCCATGTATAATAGGTTCAAGATTGAATGGACGTAAAAATAACCCAGAACGCGTAGCGAAAACTGAGACGACGCAAGCAATAAATCGATTAAGTTTGATAAGCGATTTTGCGCATGCTCAGAACATTTTTTTTTCCTCCGAACTTCCCCGTCGCGAAAATATACAGCTCCCTATTGGTTCGGAAGGCTAGAAAGCAAGATTCCCTTTTTTAATGTCTGACTTGCTTATTTTACATGTCTGTACAATTCAAGAGTGACTTTAATCAATGTTAATAGTCAAATACTTTGCGGAGGAAGAAATCATTTTCACACCAAATTTATTTTCCTGAACTGATGCCACTAACCAAAATTCGCAGCAGTCATCAATTGAAGAAGCGAATTAACAGTTGGTTTGCTGTATAACCTTGGATCTTATTATGCAGACTTTGTTTGTTTTCATGAATTTTAAAATTTCTCTTCTCGAAAACTAGTGGCTGGATTTTGCCCACCTAAAAGAAATCGTAAATATGGGAGGGAGAGATGGGAATTCTAAAATAATATATACAAACAGTAATGGTGTCCATAGGGACTGGTAGGGTGGGCTCCAAATATCCAAAAAGTGAGAGAGTATATTTCTGCAGGGGGCCGCATGCAGGAATTCCATTGTTTCAAGATGTTTTGTTTTGTTTAGTTCTTTGATTTTTTCATTGACTTGTCTCAACTGGAGCGTCATGCAAGTGCTCTGCTCATCCAAGTAAGCGTAAGAGGCGTAGGTCTCTTGTTCGAAAGTGAGACAGGGACAGACATCAGTCTTTTTCATCATAATACTTTTGTTTATATTGCAATATTAGTCTCAAAAACCCGCATTAGATTTTCGCCGTCAGATTCAATAAAATATTGATAGCAATTATGTGACTAGCCTCCTTATTTTGTCAAACAGTATGGTTATTCTCGTGCGCAATCCAAATGTCGAGATTTCTATTATGAGAAAACAATAAACATTTACTACAAAATTTGTCTCTATATCACCCCCCCCCCCCCCATGCAAAAAAAAAATCAAATGAGTGCAAGATTGACGTTTATAGTACGCTACAGTTTCATGAACAATTTACTAACACTGTACAGTAATTGGCGCACAAATTTAACTTCCGGTATTTTCTCTTTTTTTCCTCAGAACGTTTCAGTTTTATACATTTGCATGTTATCAAGAATGTCTACAGTTTTTAGCCTACATCACTGGGCTTAATGTGTCGGTCTCGTGGGTCTTTTTGTTTAATTTAATAGTGTCGAACTTGTGGGCCTTGTTTGCCTAGTGTCTGACTCATGGGCCCTATTTGCCTATTGTCGAGGTCATGGGCTTTGTAACTCGTGGGTATGGAACTCATGGCGTGCATCCAATGGTTCGTATACGAACCATCGGGTCCACAAATTCGCCCACAAGTTCGACACTATCAAATTGAAGTTGATTTTGAATATTTTGATTGATATATCACTTTGTTATTCTCTCTGTAATGGCACCATAACTACTAGTATATTGTACCGAAATGAATCATGATCATAACTTTGTTTTTATGTATTTTCATTTTTAGATACGAGTCTCGGCATTATTTCGAGTAAAACCTAGACTCTTTGTAACTTGGCTCAGAGTACTTCATGTGTACCTAGGGGCTTGATATGATTCGGCATGCAGAACCATTCTCAAATTGCCATCTTATCACATGTAATCACTTTTGTTTAATAATGTTTGATGTGAACAAGATACCGTTTTTTTTTTTTTAGAATGATGAATAGCTAAAGGATGGGAATTGATTTCTTTGATACGTTGCTTTCCCTCTTTTTTGACACTTTTCATATATTCATTATTTTTTTCCAGTAAAAGATGGTCTGATATCCAGCTCCTATTGTACTGCCTGTGATGTTGCGTATATATATATTTATCTCGTATCTGAAATTGATTTTGCATCTCTTCTGCGCTGATATTTCACGTTGCTATATCCCTCATAACTTCACGATTATCTTTAGCTTTATTTACTTTTGGTTTTTTTTTTCTTGTAAAACATATAGTTGATATAACTGGAAATAGATGACAATGCTGAATCGAGAAATAGAAATAGTACTTCGTTCTTCCGTTTTCAGGACAAACAACTTTAGCTGCTTAGGCTTTGTAAATTTTCCGTGATTGGATACTATTAAGGAAATGACATTTTTCATAGATTTTTCCAGTGAATACACTTTCTTGATTTCTTGCCCGTGTTTTACTGCTATAGGTGGAGTTGTTGATCATGACGACAAGGCTTGATTTCATTTTTATCTTTTCATTGATATTTTGCCCATCATAGAGAAGGACAATAACCTTTTAACATGTATCAGGAAAGCATTTAGATGATAACGCTCTGTTAACTTTCCGTGATTTGATACTATTGAGGAAATTACACTTTTCAGATGTTTTTTTTTTACCGACAATGAAAATACTTTCTTGATTTCCATCCCCTGTTTTACCGCTATTAAAGTTGTTGTTCATGTATAAGACAAGGTTAGACTTGATTTTGGATCTTTTCATTGATATTTTATGATGCTATTCCCCTTATTATTTCACAACGATGACTAACTTTTGCTTTAATATTTTGATGTATAGCTTCATTTAAGCGTGGAATATTTTTGTTTTGTAGATACCTAACTGGAAGTAAATAGTAATTTTGCTTGGAGGAATACAATATCCTTTTAAAGTGTTTTCAGGGGAAAAAACACTTGATGAGAAGGATGCATGTTATCAACTTTCAGTTAAAGGACTTGTGCGATGCATATTAAATTCAACTGTGTTGATCCATAGTTCCCTGATCGTCACTTCTGTGGCACAGAGAAAATATATACCCCACAGATTGTATAATAATGTTTCAGCTTCTATCTTTAGAGCACAAGGATGCGCCCACAAAAAAAAAAAATCCAAACCGAGATTCTTTCGTATACATAATTTCTCAATAAGTGCTACATTACTAATTTGATTTACAAAAGATTATGGAATGCACAAACCTTTAAATTGAGCATAACTTGCCTGTATCCATATGTTACCAAAGCGATTAACAAAGACACAATAGAAACAAGGAGTGCTTGACACTGTCATCTATAAAATCTTTGTTTGATTTCTGTGTGTGTGTGTGTGTGTGTGTGTGTGCAGAAAATAGCAAAAAAAAATATTCTAAATATGGAACATATTTATATGTTCTGTTTGCCAAGTAGGTGATGATCAATGTACACCGTGTACCATGTAAAAAGTATTGTTTACCATTGGGAGCACTGATGCTTATGTGTAGGTTAGTTAGATCAAAAAATATCTCACATATAAACATTTTGCAATGAAGCCTAAAATATAAGGAGGTATCATTATTTTTCTCAGTAAACCATAACTGTAGACGGTTTATTCTAGAAACATTAATTTATAACGTTTGTTCACATTTTGCATATTTAACAATACTTGATATGGGCTATACAGATATAATTTTTTACGTTGGTTGTTTCTCACATTTAAGAACTAGTTTGCAGCACTAAAGCTGGGTTTTTGTTTAATCTGCAATTGGTAAATAATGCATTTTATCAACACAAGTTGACATGCACTTGTATTGCATAAATCTTTATAACCTTTCGTGAGTGGATATTGAGGAAATAACACTTTTTTATAGATTTTTTTTTTGGTTCCAGTGATATTGATTTCCAGTCCCTAATGTACCGCTTGTAAAATTGTTGGTGATGAATAATGTATGGATGTATGTATGTATGCATGTACGTATGTATGTAGGCCTATCTGTATTTGATTTGAAAAGAAGAACAAATACATTTACCTTTGATTAACTGAAAATATTTGTTCTAGTGCAGGAACCTATACCTGCAGGGCTGCCATTACTTGAAAAGAACGCCAAACTAAGTTTCCTGCCAAATATTCAGTAACACCAAAATGAAATGCCCGTATCACGGCATGTCCGGATGTTGTTGTGGCAATATCGGAGTAAATACCCTGAGGGTATGGGCCTATAGGAACGACTTTGGCAAAGGTTACCGTGACAACGTCTTGAAAATATTTGGCGTGGAGCAACAGCCCGCCCTGACAAACAGGGTGGACAAGATTGCCCAAACGAGTTTCCAGAAGCTCTGTTGGAAGGGGAATCGCAATGTTACTGTACAGTGGATATTGCATGTTGAAGTGGCTGTATCCAGGCACTCGGACCATGGTCAGAGTTTGTACACACGTGATAGTTGTACACATTGCAGTCTAATCGGGGGAAGGATCTATATCAGTCCAAACCTTTATTTCCGATGAGCATTAGGCTTACGTTTGATTTTTTTTTCTTTACTGATACAAGTGTTCATCATGTTGCATATAGATTTTCCCCTATAAAGCCACCAGACATTTTATTCATAACACAGTGGATGTTTCATCCGGTTATTCTGAAATTTCTGCAATGAAGAAGCAGCATAATAGTGTACACAAAAACAGCTTTGATATTCGTATACTTAAACATGAATCCGTTTTGCAGAATCTGTATTACTTGTACAGCCTTAAATAATCTCATCGATTCATAGATGACACGAATCAATTGTGCAGTTATATTTTATTTATGATTTATAATTCGTTGATATTATCGAACATCTCATATTGTGACATTGTTTGGGCCACTGCAAAAAGTCACTTTGACAGTATTATGCTTCTACAAAAGAAAGCTATACGTATTATGCACCAATTCAGGTTATCGGGACCATTCATATCCTTTGTTTCTTGAATTAAAAACACTTAAGGTAAATGATTTTTTTTTTTTTTTTGGGGGGGGGGCAAAATTCACTCTTTATGTTTCGTTTGTATAACGGTCAGTTGCCATCTTCTTTTTCACATTTTTTTTTTCAGTCAAACAAGGACATACATTCTTATCCCACAAGGCAATCTGATAAATTTCATTTACAAAATCCTAAAACAGTGATGGCTCTGAAATCTGTCAGACACACTGGACCCGATATTTGGAACTCTCTTCCTTCTGACATTCCAACTTTAAAGTCTTTGTACCGGTACTCTTTAAAAGAAAGCTGTAAAGACAGTGGTGCTCTCTGGATATCAGTGATCTTATAATTTCATTGTAATTGTATTGTATATGAAATTCCCTCCTAAAAATATCGCCGTTCTGAATTTATTGCGTAGTGTTATGTAACCGACAATGATCTGTAACTGTTCACCTGTACCTCGGTGAGAAAATACTTTGCCATGCTTTACTATTGAGTGATCCAGGTGATCTAACTTTGTGTAGACCTTTACCGAAAGCAGACAGACCTCTCCCCTCCTTCCTCCCTTCTCCTATCCTATCTCTATGCAAGTCACCCCTCCCTCCTATTTTCCTATATGCTACGTATTATGTACGAGGGTTGCATGCAAATCAAGCAATGCTTGATCGTATAGTTTTGGTTGAGACCTAATTTCAGGTTTCCAACATTTGTGTGTGTGTGTGTGTGTGTGTGAGAGATAATGGGAAACCTGCTATGAAATATGAAAATTTGAAAGGAATTCAACATTTATTTGATAAAAATTGGTTTTGAAATTGATGAGATATCAAAAAAAGAGCGGTTGCTTTGTTTTACTTTGTTTTTTATGTTTCAGTCATTCCAAAACCGATTTGCATCAAATAAACTTTGTATTTCTCTTAAAATGGTATGCTTTGTACTATATCATAAGTGTTTTCTTGGTATCTCGCAAAAGTTAAAAGCCCAATTCTCATCTCCACCAATAGTGTACCATCCCTTCAAGCTGTAGCCCTTATGTATTATGCATTGAATCGTTGACGGCCCGACACTGTACAGTCATGCTAACCTGGAAACATTGAACTGCACATTACGTGAATATGAGACCAATCTGAAGCAAATAATTTCCACACAACAATAGATATATAAAGTACTCTTAAATGAATTCCACAAGGATAGCAACAATCATCCACCAGTATTCCCACTGATTCCCACTGATCAGTTACTAGCCATCGCCTGTAAATGTCTAACATGTCATGCGTTCACTCAGTTTAGGCGCATTTTGGGATAAAGAATTTTAAATGTATACAGGTGAAAAACCTGCAGAACGAATATGGCAACAAACATATTAAAGTATATCGCAGATATACAATGTCAACCTATCAATACACAATTGACAACTGAAGCAACAAAATATGTAGGGCCTACATTAATTCTGAGTCGACTATAAAGTAACTCTCCATTAGCGGAACAAGCTTCTCTTCTTCATCACATATTTTCCACATAAACATAAAAAGCATAATAAATATAGATTAACATATCGATATGACAATCTCATACATAAAGTCACACGTTAACATGAACACTGCAGCAAAAATGAGTTTCCAATAGGAAAATGCCATTTTCTTTATGAAATCACTGTTTCATTTATTTAATTGTAAATAAATCACTTGAAGATGACAAAAAATAATCACAATTATTTTCACACCTGTCGAATAACCGGTTCAAAAGCTAACTAGAAATGTCGCTAAGGCGACTGTTATGCCTCCGCCATAATGCATGATTCTCCTTAATAGGTCTATAGTACATGTAGACAATGTGTGATTACATTTTCACAAAATTGGCAAAATATGAAAACGACAAGTTTGTCACAAATGTGTTGAATGTTCACCTTCCTTGACCTAGGTTTAATTGGATGAATAGGAGAGCATGTATTTGGGGATTTAAGGACTTTAACTTGACTTTGACATATTCATAAGTTTATGCATTGAGTAATTTTGAAGGTATGAAGAAAAAGTGCAATTTCTGTATTGAAAAGTTCATTGTTACCATTTTCATCTGGCCTTTGACCCTAAAATTCATAGGATAATTAATCACTGTCAGGCACAACATGCATAAATATGTAGTAAGTTTCAAGATAACTTGAGCCACTTCTGAGATATGGAGGAAAAAGTTAGTTAAGCACTTTCCCTTGATCTTTGACCTTTTGACCTTTGAGGCAAAAAAAGAAGAAGAAAAAAGAAAGCTTCCAGAGAATCTCTATTAGGTTATACATGCATACACCAAGTGTTAAAAAAAATGATCCTGCTGGCATTGCATAAATATGAGGGAAACAGTAAAATTTTGAAGTGCTGCCCTTGACCTTTGACCCCTGATCTTTGACCCATGAACCCTAAATTCTCTAGATAATCACTGACAGTCAGTACATATATGTTCCATAAAGATACCTTGAACAATTTCCAAGATACGAAGGAAAAAGTGAAGTTTTAATATTTTACTTGACCTTTTGACCTTTGACCTTTGACCTCATGACCCCAAATTCTCACCAGAGAATCTTAATTGGGTAATACATGTATATACTAAGTTTCAAGAAAATATCTTCAGGCATTGCATAGATATGGTGGAAATAGTGAAATTTTACGTATTTGACTTTGACCTTTTGACCTTTGACCTTGAGCATGTGCACCCAAAAGTTCATAAGCACAACTTCACCCCCTAATACACATACATACTAAGTTTCATTAGGATACCTCAAAAGGATTTTTAGTTACGCTGTCCACAAAATTCATTACGGACGGACGGACGGAAGGACGGACGTACGGATGGACGGACGGACGGACGGAAACCCGAAAACATAATGCCTCCGGCACCACTTCGTGGCGGAGGCATAAAAACAAAGTCCAAATATGCATAACAGTAACAGCGGCAGTGTGTGAGGCGTTGTTATAAAAGTTGTATTTGATCTACATAATAGTTGCCGTATAACCCAAAGGTTCTGAACCATGTGCAGCCACATGTGTGTGTGCATGTGTGTGTTTATCTGAGTGCTATGGGAATGTTTGTTTTGCTTGTTTGCATCTTCCCAGAATTGCCCTACACTGCAATTTAATTTATTTCAATTTTCAGCTCACTCTTTTTCTTTTCAATTCAATTTTAGGTCAATGCAATTAGTAATCTCCATAACAGTACATTCAAATTTTGTAGAAATCAAAACAAATCTTGTGAAATTCATTGCTTTTTTCAGTGAAAAACCTGTTGTGGATATAAGGTTAGACGTTTATACTCACATTTTTCATCTCTGTACCTACAGGTATTTAGAAAGTAATTTTTTGACAGGTTGCACATGTCTGTTAAGTACAAAATTTATATGCTCTTCACATTTTGAAGAAGAAAAAAGTTTAGCAGGTTTAACACCATAATTGGCTGCAAAATCTATGCCTTCTGGGAACAGAAATTAGCCCCACGTTGCGATAGAGTATGTGATGTCATAAGAAATACTTTCTTTTTTTTCAAACTTCATTCAATTTCATACTAAAAGGAACATAAGTTTACAAAATATATCATGAAAAATGCATATTCCACATACATCGCAATAGAATAAAGATCCCTTTGTAATAAGAATAAAACATTAAATGCCTAAATTGACATCTAATAGTGTGCAAACAAGAATACATACACAGGTACAAAATTGCATATGTCAAAACAGTCATATAAAGATTAGACTTCTCTCCAGTAGTAACATCTTGCTAAACTGTTAAGATTACAAATCTATGAAAAATAATTGATTCCATGCATATCCTCATAAAGTACTCATGAACAATGAAACCAATGTGATTAGATCACATGAAGCACCTTTTTTATTGGAACAAATACATTTGTACCTAACTACAGTAATGTACAGAATATTTACAACATGTAATTATTATCTGAACACACAAAAGTTACTGCTTATGTTGGTAAATATATTACTGTACTTAAACCATATTGTACCAGTAACCGCTTCAGCAATACAGTACGTATTTTTCTAAAAACAAAAGAAAAGAAAAGAAATCAATACATGTATATGGTCAGGTATTGAACAAAAAAAAAAGAATATAATTATATGAGATCTTATCCAAATATTGCCTTAACTTTGGCTTACATTATGGCCAGGCTTCATTTTCTTTTTCATGACTGGACAATATTCAACACAAATCTGTTCTGAGTGAAAGTATGATGGACTTATGACAGAACAAATGTAAATCCAAGCAAGGTTTAAGTAATTTCCAGTTAGACACTGATTTGAATTCAAAATCTGCTTAAAGATCGTAATAGCTACAGGTCCATGAAATGATGGGTTACCTATACATGTCGCATTTACACAAACTTGTATGTGAGAGTCACTTTGAACAACAGTCTCATAAACATCAACGGTAGATATGAAATGTGGCGCGTCATCACGTTAGCCGTATAAAGTCAGGGATCATAAAAGGAAGAAAACTGCTCATGAAATAGACTGTGGCAATACAACCTTTACAGTTTTGTACCACTGGAATTTCTTCTAGATATTTTCCGTATAATAAAGCAGGGCAAATTATGTTTAATTAAAATTAAAGTTTAGCATACGACGAATTCATATCTGCAAAAAACAAAAACAAAACAAAACAAAACAAAAGTTATTTTCCCGACATTCGTGACATCATATGGCTTTCGTAATGGCACATCACAAACAACTGTCCTTTCTCAAACCTTTAAACATAGGAGTTGATTAGCTTTCAAACAATTTCAGCCATCTTTGAAATTTTTAATTACTTCCTAGGTTCACAATTCATAGATTTACATCAATATATAAGGCCATTCAGTACTTCATACTGTGAAAGATGTGATCATAAGTTTCGATACAGTCTACTATTTCATCGTTCATAATACCATGATCTTTATTGCTTAGAGGCAGCCCGTAACATTTCATACAATTTCCTCTTTCTGCGGATGTCAGCACTTCGCTTATAGTTTCCTGTCCTGAACATAATATACAAATAACGCACAAGTGAGAGGGTGGTAGCGGAGATCAGCGCACTCGAGGGTATTTACAATGGCTTGATATGCACAAAGTGCTCGTTGCACAACATTGTGAATACTCGAGAGTGACCTGCATTTCGACTAATCTCCCGAACATTGACCTTTGCATTATTTGTTTTATAAGATAGTTCTATGAACTTTTTTCTTTACATTTTATGGATAAATAACCTACTTGTAAGCTTCATGTAAAAGGCGCTTTTAAAAAAGCTCAGATGTTCAAAGAATATTCGAAACACACTGTTTACAGTAGACAGGTGACTGTGTGTGTACTTATACCGTAACTGAGTGTGCAATGTTAAAGTACGCAACTGTAATGTCAGTCAGCGTGATTACAGCAAGCCACAATCATGTGCGTATCCCGGAGCGGACATTACATTAGCCTGCAGTCGATGGTAAAAACTTACGCCCGATGGGCATGTTAGGCAAAATTAAAGATTGGTCACGTGATTGCTCTCAGCCAATCATATGACTAGGATCCATAGTACCATTTCATGATATTGTGCATATT
Organism: Diadema antillarum; assembly: GCF_040938485.1. NCBI lineage: Eukaryota > Metazoa > Echinodermata > Echinoidea > Diadematoida > Diadematidae > Diadema > Diadema antillarum. The sequence goes on from NW_027271908.1 coordinate 481,667, forward strand.
ACTTTCTGGCGTTGCTATTTCCTGTTGTTGAACACATATTCAATAAATAATCATTTTCTGAAGTGTCCTCTTGCCACAACTTCGCCACAAATCTACAAACTGCCCTTACAATAGATTTTCATTCATCTCGAAATTTTTAAATACTGAGTGGACTACGGGAAGACAAAGTACCATTCATACTCTGAATAAATATCCAATTGGCTTTATAGGTTGACTTTCATTGATGATCTATATACTGTTGATGATCACACATTTCTAGTCTCATAGTTACTTCCAAACTTGAGTCGCTGTCATTCTTTCTCTGTAACCATCAATCCTAAGTTGGTTTGCGGAACACCTACCATGATCAGGATTCAAGAACTCAAGCAACTCAAATCTTGTCCATGTTCCATAGGATGACATTAGATCCTTGCATCCAATTAGAGGTCCAGATTGGAATATTCCTCAAACTTCTTCATGTGTTCAGCCAAGGCATCATAGCAAAGCATATATTGCTCCTATAAATGAGAAATAAAACGTATCATTTATTTTGCTTTTTTTTTCATTTTATGTAATATATAATACTTGCAAACATTTGGATCTATAACTGCATTCTAATTTTTCAAGTTATTCTGATATAACAAAGCACCATGTACAATGTACACACAAAATGCTTTAATCGCAACATATTTTAAGATATATACTGGTATTCACTCCCTTTTTTATATTGTCGTTATTTCAGATGTCTGCACAAACAGCAAACTGTGAATGAGTCTCAAAAGACTAGTCTGTACTAACTTTTGTGATTAAAATGGTACAGATACAGAATAAAAATGCACACAAAACTTACAAAACATACTTTGAAACACTTTTAACTTTTTATGTCATTTGTGTATATATGTGTGCTCTATGTATGATTAAAAAAGTGTAATAAGAAGCAAGAGAGCTTGTGTCTGATTTTCAAAGTAATGTATGAGCATACAATAGTACACATGAACGTTAAAAATGGTTCAGGATGTTTGTCCCAAGTAAAACCTTCATAATCATACAAGACAGAATGAGAACGAGAACGAAAATGGGATTCTACGAGAAATTTAAGTCACTTTATGCATGAAGGGCAGGGCACGGGGAGGCTTTTGCATTTTGGTGCTTAAAGGCATTATTTACCATTTGCAACAAGAAAAAGACCCCAGCTTTAGTGCTTCAAAATTGTTCTCAAATGGAGTTAGGGATAGAAACAACCACAGTAAAAATGTTGAGTAGTGTAATCAATGTGAAGTATTGTTACTATACAAAACGTGAACAATAGTTATAATGAAATTGTTTCTAGACTTAACCATCTACAGTTATGGTTTAGTGAGAAAAATAGTGATATCTCCTTATATTTTAGGCTTTATTGCAAAATATTAGTATGGTAGAATGTTTCGTGATACACCTCACCCACACACATGTATCAAATGTAATAACTCGAAATGTTTTTAAATTTCAAGAATGCGTAATCAATTTTCCCATCCTTGTGGTAAGTATCTGACTGCCTGGTAAAGTAGGAGCTTAAGTGGGTATCAACCTGGTGATTAACTATAAGTAGTCCATAGACATTGACTAAACAACCAACGAAGATCAATCGAATCCGAATAATCAGTAGGGATTGGCCATGTAACAAGAGGAGTTGATATTGAAGGCAACTATATTGGGGAATTAACCATGTCAGTCAAGATTGACCACTGATTGGACAGTTAAGTTTGACCAGGTAGATATAGTCAGGGGAGATTGACCAATATGGTCAACAGCATGAGACTCTCGATTGTAAAATACTGTTGGGAGGAATGACATGACAACCGACAGGACATCAGGAGACATCGGGTACTTACAAGGCTTTCCACCATGTTTGCTCTGTTTGCCCGCAGCCTCATCACTGCCTGGAAGATGTCAATTTTACTGTCAGAAATCATTTTTTCTGATGCAGAGCAGACAGCTGCAAACACACCGCTTCGCCCGACGCCATTCCTGTGCCATGAAAGGAGGAGTGGATTATTCTGTAAACCTAGGATCTGGACTATCATCTCACAATGTCATTAACAAAGTAATTAAACTGGTCTTCAATGATTACAACAAAGTGAGTATAATCCTTTTCTCACTTAAGTTTATGGGGCTTTTCGGAATCCCTGATGCTATCTTTAAAACAAGGCAGCTTCACTGAAGGGCTAAACAAAAATTATGTGCTTGTTGTTGAATAACTTACGAAAATTACCTAAACAAAACAAAGTGGGCCTGCTGATTATAAAAGACCACTTTAAGTGAACTGTAGTTATTCTCTTATTAATCTCGTTCTTCAGTCTGTGTGTGACATCTTTCTGAAATAAATTGATTTAAGTTACTCAATACTGTCAGAAAAGTCTGACGCCTTGAAATAATTGCAATTCATTATGACGTTTTTCACTTACATGCAGTGCAAGATGATTGGCCCAGAGGACATTGACCTCTTCACTGATTCACATGCAGCATCCATCACAGCTACGATTGGCTTGACAGATGGGGGTCTGGCCTGTCCAGCCTCCCAACCCAAGAGCTCGTACTGCTTCACCACTACCGCCTGGAGTTGAGGGAACCAAACATTGAAACATTTAAATCGTCAGCCATATAAGCTTCACAACTGCAGGTTGGTTTATTTATGAACAGTTTGATGAGCATTTGAAACTTACTTCAGTTATACATGCAATTTGACTGGAAAAACCTTATAAACAGAGTGAAATACTCTTCCAGTGAGGATCTCCTCATTTCTATTGCTACTTATTACCATCTCTCTGCAGATTTGCCTGTAAATATTCGCCTGATTGTATTCACTGACTTTATTCATCAACATCAACATACTACTATTTTGCTTCTTGCTTCAAGTACACATCAAGTTTCAATCATTATTTTCAGATTTCATTGTGGGCTTATATCCCCCTTCCGTGAGGATTTTTGCTCGCTGGTCACGCTGGTCATACGTTTTTTTTTTTCTTCTTCTTCTTCTTCTGGTCAATCAATGAAGTGTATCACATTGCAGTCTGAGGAATCCAGTTTGTGTTGGTCAACTATGAGGTCAGTGTCAAGGTCAGTGATCTGATAAGGGGAGATTGTCCAAAAAAGGAACTAAGCTCAGAGCTTAGTTCACCACCAGATGCCATTTCAAGTCGCAAGTCTTGTCTAGATGCGACAGATAAGTGTTGAGTCAGTCCGATGTGTGTCGGATTTATATTGTGCAACTATCAAGTGTGTGCATCTGACATCCTACGACAGTCTGCTGATTGTCTGATGATCAACAGTCATCGGATGGGCTCACTGAAGTCCACCAGGTTCAGGGGCTCTTCCTGCACTGGTATCAACCTGGATGAATCGTGGAGTCTCTGTGTCGGCTCAGATTTCATCAGAACTCACTGGAGTCCCCAAAGTGTTACATGTTGGTGATCAGACGACCCTCTGATGTTTAGTGGCAGAAGGGGACATTAGGCATGACTAATTTCATCCGGGATTTACTTGTTTACTTGTTACATTTTTCTGTGGTTTTTTTTCAGTGCCTGGCGTCCCACGCTGACTGGAGTGCTTTCTTCTCCAATACGAACTTATGTCTGGAAACTTATTGTCAATCACAGAGATTAACTAATTCCCCTTATCCCTATTGTGTCACCATGGCCTACCCGTTTATCTGAGTGGGCTTGGTAACTTTGAATCTATGTCAAGTTGGGATGTATATTTGAATGCTGATGAAAAAAACTTAAGAATTAAGATATAAGTAAAGTGCTCAACATATGAAGAGTTCATAATTAATATTGTTTGCTGAAGTTAACAACTTCTTTCATTTTTCAGTCTCCCAAGTATACCTAGCACTGTGAGATCAGAACTTTGGCAGTGGCTGAAAATTGATGTGTACATTAAGTATAACTTGTATGACTTGCTTGCTCTCTCTACCTATTTACCTATGATAGCACTCATCAACTCACAGATCCGATCCTGAGCTTGAAAAGCTCAATGTGATGTATTCATGGGATGGTAAATTTCTGCAATCTGGATCACAAATATAGCAACTGAAGTGAATCTAATAATAATTGTGAGATCATGCTAATGAATCACATGATCCACATTATTGTTACCAAATGTAAAGAGGCCCTAAACTCACCTCCTCCTCATCTCCTTTCACATGAAACTCTCTGACCACGTAGTCCTGTCGGCTGACCTCGGCTGAGGTGATGGTGACACAGAGAGGCCCAAAGTTTGCAGAATCCTGATTGGGCCAGTACTGGGCACAAGACTAGCAGAGGGGCACAAAAGCATAAATCTTAAGAAGTAATGCTACTCATCTCATCAGGAGAGTGACTTCTTCTCGTCTGTAAGTGTCTTGCTTTGCATCCAAATGTATAAAATGGGTTGGTCAAATACCAGGAAGCAATAAACATGGTCATGTTATTGTTGGTTACTTGTTGTTGCACTACATGCATAAGCACACAAAAATCCTTGCTATATTTCTCATTGAAGAACATTTCCATGTACTACCGATGGGAGTTTACTATGCTTGAAGTGGGATGACATACCTCATCATTCTCTTCCATCCGATTGAGCATGATAATAACAGGACACTTCCAGTCGTAGACGAGCCTCCAGATGTCTCCTCTTGTGTGCGGGAGGGGCATCTGTGTTGCCACGAAGACATCTTTCCTCATGAATGTCTGATGGAGAGATTGACAGACGGGATGTTACAAACTTGGATAAGAAAGAGACATGAAGGGATTGAGGGAAAGGGTAGAACAAACTAATGATGAGGCACATCAAAGACATTACAAACTTAAGACAAGACAGTGTGAGAGAGGATATTACAAACTAGAAAATACGATGAAAAAGACAATTTCAGACAAGGGAAACGTGAAATTACTCTCTATAGTCCAGAGAGAGAGAGGCAGGAAAGGGGTTCAGGTTCAGAGAAAGAGCAGGGCCGGCGCAGTGTTTTCAAAAGTGTGGGGGCCCACTTCCGGGTTTCATGAGCTAACAAGCAAAAAAAAAAAAAAAGGTCCTCAGCTCATCTCTCCCCGTCCCCGTCCACTTCCGGGTTTCTTCAGTTGACAAGCAAAAAAAAAAAAAAAAAAAAAAAAAGGTCCTCAGCTCATCTCTCCCCGTCCACTTCCGGGTTTCTTCAGCTAACAAGCAAAAAAAAAAAAAAAGGTCCTCAGCTCATTCTCTCCCCTCCAATTTTAGTGCCACTTACGTACTTCCGGGTTGAAAAAAGTGTGGGGGCCCAAAGTGATGACACCTTATGTATTCCTTTGTATGGTGCACAAAAAGTGTGGGGGCCCGAGCCCCCACGGCCCCCACGGCTGCGCCGCCCTTGAAGAGGACATTGTGCATTTAGACAAAAGTCCAAAAAAAAGACAATATGAACTAGAGAGGAGAAAGGGAAAGAACAACTAAGAAAGAATTTTTGTTTTCAGACAAGAAAGAAAACGAGAGACGAAGACAAAATAGTACAATTCACGCAAGATGGTGCCAAGGTATTACAAACTTTAGACGAGATAGACAGGGAGAGAGACAGACAGACAGACAGAGGATAGTCCATCACAAACTTCAGAAAAGAGAGAGGAAGAACCCACTATTAACTTTTATACGGGAGAGAGACAACCATTACATACTGCAGAGTAGAGAGACAACCCATTAAAAACTTTACATGAGAGTATGACCCATTACAAACTTTAGGTGAAAGAGAGACAGCCATTTAAAAACTTTAGACAAGAGTGAGATAACCCATTATAAATTCTATACAAGCTGGAGAGGGAGGCGACACTTTGCAAACTTTAGACAAGAGAAAGACAACCCATTACAAACTTTACATAAGGGATACGACCCATTACAAACTTTAGGTGAAAGAGAGACAACCATTTAAAAACTTTAGACAAGAGTGAGATAACCCATTATAAATTCTATACAAGCTATGGGAAGACGACACTTTGCAAACTTCAGACAAGAGAGAGACAACCCATTATACAAACTATACAAAATATACAGACAACCCATTACAAATTTTAGACAAAAGAGAAACAACCCATTACAAACTTTATGCAACAGCGAGACCATCCATTAATTTTTTTAGACAAGGAAGCAACAGCCATTACAAACGTTGGACAGAAGAGAGGTCAACCATTACAAACTTTCCACAAAGAAAAAGAGACCACAAATTACAAACTTACAACAAGAGAGGTTCAACCGATTCAAGAGAGACAACCATTACAAATTTCAACAAGAAAGGCAGCTCATTACAAACTTTAGACAAGAGGGAATCAACCCATTACAGTTTCTGAAAGGAGAGAGACAATTATTTGAAACTTTACACAAAAAAGAGACAACCCATTTCAAACTTTAAACAGAAAGAGAGAAACAGGAGAGAAACTAGCCATTACAAGTTTTAGGCAAAAGAGAGACTATCTAGTGAAAATTTTGCACAAGAGAGAGGGAGAGAGAACCATTTCAAACTGTAACCAAGAGAGAGAAGACCCATTACAAATTTTACACGAGAGAGGCAATCCATTTCAAACTCCGGACAAGAGAGAGATAGCCCTTACACACTTCAGACAAGAGAGACAACCCACTACAAATCTAGGTAAAAGAAAGACAACCATTTCAAGAGGGAGACAACCCATTACAAACTATACACAAGTCGCAGACAACCAATTACAGAGTTAAAACAAGTTAGAAACAATTATTTTAACCCATTACAATCTTATGGAAGAGGGAAACAACCCATCACAATTTTTAGACAAGACAGCGACAGCCCATTGCACACCTTGGAAAAGAGATTGTCAACCATTACAAACTTTGCTCAAGAGGGAGACGACCAATTACAGACAAAGATGATCAACTCATCGAAATTTTAGACAATTACATTACAAACTTTAGCCAAAAGGCAGACAACTATTATAAATTTTACAGAAGAGACAACCAATTACAAACTAAAGAGAGAGAGAGACGACCAATTACAAACTTTAGAGAAGAGAGGGTCAACCATTAGGACCCTACAAACTTACACAAGAGAGAGAGAGAGAGGACCAGTTAAAAACTTTTAACAAGAGATGATCAACCGATTCAAATTTTAGGCAAAAAAAAGACAAACATTACAAATTTTAGCCAAAATAATCGAGAACCATTAAAACTTTTACATATCAACAAGAAGAGAGAGATGACCCTTTCCAAACTTAGACAAGAGAGAGACAACCAAATGCATATTATGCACAAGACACAGATAACCAATTACAACAAATTTTAGACAAAAGACAAGAGAGACAACCCAGAGAAAACTTTACACAAGAGAGAGACAGAGAGACAACCATCACAAACTTCACAGTAGAGAGACAACATATTACAAACTTTACACAAGAGTCAGACCAGAGAGAAATCCCATTAAACAACATGAGACTAAGAGGGCATTGCAAATATCATACTATATAGACCAGACACGGTAAACTAAACAATGAAGAGTGGGATAGGACACTATCCACAAATACTAAACAAGAGTAACGGATAATTCAAATTGCATGCAGCTATAAAAAAAGGAACAGGATATACACTTAGTATGGAATATACACATGCAGAAGAGAAAGGGACAAGACAGGACATAACAAACTTAATCCAAGAAAGATTGGACATTAGAAACCATATACAAGAAATATAGGAGAGACCAACTAACACAGATATATGTGTGAAATCAGACAATACAAAGTAACATGTAAAATATACCTCAAACAGAATGCAAGACAGGTATCCTATATGCTAGGAATCTGGAAGAGTAGGTCAACACAAATATCAGTCCAACGAAAGACAACACTTTCTAATCTACAGACATTGAGGCTTTCATTTTTGTTCTGAGTTGTCCATTTCGTTGCTTTTGCAGCTTTTACACTGTGTATGAATACAATCTTCTATTGTATGATCCATGGAACATATTCAGATATCAAAGCTTATAATGTATCGAATTATATCAAGCAGTTAAGCCCCTGAGTATATCAGAATTCATAACGAGATCTTTGTCATCACAGAAATAATTCACTAGCCTGCTGATGTGAATACTTACATTGAGGAATGATGCATTGATGTAGTCTGTGCTTCCAGGCTCCCCCTTTGTCACGAGATATGGTCTGTTCCTCTCCACTGTGGTTATAAGTTCAGATATATGTTTGCATGCCATTCAATATCAATATAAATGCCAGATCAATGAGCTGGATTCTACTCATAACATCTAATGAGGGTTTGAACTTTGAAAATCAGGTGTGTGGTAAATGTGATTACCCCATGATATCAGCTTTTTATCCATAATGTTTCTATCTCAATCCTTCCAGTGACTTAATCAATCTATGGACACGCATTGTAAAGTGCTTCTTCCAATTATTGGCACAAATATCTGAACATAATAGTCAAGGGATAGAGATTACCTAAACCTTGTAATCCCTTTTTGTTAAGATATCCTTTCCTGTTGGATAGAGCGACATGCACACAGTAATCACGGTGGCTAACATAGGTCAAGTTTACAGGCATCACTCAAATGCATGTATCATAATAAACAAATGTCAAAATAACAGCATAAATATGTCATGTTGAGCCACCAACGGAAACTGAAATTACCATGAAATGTTAGTATAGAAATATTGGTGGATTCAAGCTCCGTCAAACATGATTTATCATGTTTGCTGGTTTGAAATTATTAGGAAGAATTCTCAGTCAATTACTTGATAACACATCGTAATTTTTTAATTATTTAGATATAACTTGCAAGCATGGATCCACAACTGGAGAAAATAATTTGAATCAAATTGTTCTTCCTTGGGACACATAGATCGGGACTGAAATGTAAAATATAAACAATAGAGACACCTCTGCTTCACGAGTGCATTAAAGGATAATTCGTTACGATTGATTCAATTCAGTATGTAATAAAGGGACAAGATGTGTTATTACCAAGGAGGTTGAAGAGATGGAGTAGCAACAGAGTTATTCCCTTTGATCTATGTTCGAAGCCGCCGCTCAAAAATATTTGAAGCATGTGCCAAACTTTGCATTTCAGTTATTCATGTAAGAGGGCAAAATCATTGGAATTTGTTTTTCTTTTGCTGAGGGGTTAATGTTATAGATCATAACATATATTTGTGTAATCATGTCGTTTAGTTGATCAATTTGATTGACGTACTTGGCAGGACATTCTGGTACCGGTTCTTATCAATGTTGCAATCTTCCAAAGCAGCCTTGAAAGTTGGTTGACCATTACTGCTGGTTTGTTGGGTCAGTGTAGTCAGCCTCTGGACAACAGAGATTACAAAATGTTGCAATGTACAACACATTAAAATCAAACTAGACTGTTCAAAACATTTTAATGAGTTCAGAAATGTTAAGACAGTGTTTAAATGATGTTATGTCCGTTGCACAAGAAGCAGCAGCGCAAGACGTTTGAGGTAAAAAAAAAAATGTTGGCCTACAAGTACTTGAGCATTCAATCTGGCCAACACAATTTTCATTGTACAGTGTACTCCCATTGTAACGAGGTCTTCGGGATTGGCGGTTTTCTTTTTTTTTTAATTATTACAACTGAACAGTGCACTGTATAAAGATATATAGTCGAATCCCGTTACAATGAAGTCCTTGGAATCGGCAATTTTCCAATTCGTTGTATCAAAATTTCGCTATAACCAGACAAACAATAAAAGATAAAAAGTTAGGATAAATGCTGAGGCTTGAATTTTTACTTGGTTGTGATAACTGGAAATAAACTATAATCATGTCCGTTATAATGGGAGTGGACTTGGCCTTCGTAATGGTATCTACTAACAACATCTACTCGTTGAATCTGTCATTTTACTACAACCTATGACAACTCACTATCATTCATAATAGTTCAACCATACTGCTACAAATGAGACGTCACATATTATTTATGAGGTGACATGGTCATTGGCAACCTTTTTTGTTGTTCCAATGGTAGCTTGAACAATTTTACACAATGTCATCATACTATTCTGGATTATAGTCAGTTTATCAGATTTGACCTAAGCCATATCTCTTTACTCTTTTACATATCACACAATTTTGTCCTCTGCTTTTACATAGACCATGCAGGCAAAAACACATTTAGATATGTACTTTTGGATTGGCAATTTAGAAATTCCGTAGTTATAACTATTGAATTAACATTTCTAATAGAGATACTCATAATAATTCTTGATAAGTAAGATTATGAATAAAAGAAAAAAACACTTGATCCATGCAGTGTATATGAGAGAATTTTGCAAATGGGTAAACATATTTAAATTTTGCTGCAGGTCAATAACATTTTTATGTCGAGGTATACTAGTTTTTGATGGGAAACCCATTATGTTGTAACTGCAATACCTCAAATTCCAGTTCAATGTTGAGTTTGTTTGTCTGTGCATCCCTTTGATGGAGCCACATCAAATGGTCCTGATACTGTCTGACGGGGATCTCAGTGTTCCCACTCAGATAGGCTTCTACAAGGGCGGTGTGGAGGAATATGTACTGGTCCTGCAGCAGGTGGCACAAATGTGGAGACAATATTGAGCAACGCCCGTTGCCTGATTTTAGTCCAAGACAATTCCTGCTATTTATCTTTAATTCTTTTTTTTACTTTGCTGTTCTCATTTATCTTCTGGATGATTTAAAAAAAAGATTACAATTCTGCAAGGCAGATGGATTAAATGACATGAATATTGTGGTGAGTTTTTCATACCCATTGCCATGATAAAGAAGAGTGTTTTGATTACATTTATATTCCAAAATAGATGCTTTTGGAATTACAGGTAGGTACAAATCCACAGTTGAAGGTACTTTAAAGACATCTAACAAACTACATCACTACAAACATATGCCCACATCAGACATCCAGCAGTACAAAAATGCATATTATTGTGCATCAGTGACAAAAATGTTTTTCTGTTGCAAATAAAGACTATACATTCTCCTATCACAACAGAGAAAAGTATACATCAACTTTTCATACAATCAAACCTACACACTCACACAAATGAGCAAACACACACACACACACACACACACCGAATGTTCACGTAATATCACAACATAGCACGAAAAACAATATTTCTTCATTAAACATAATAAGCATCATACACTTATAATTATGTTGTCTAGATAATGATGTATTATAGTATTTCCTACTGGCTTGCACCCTAAACACTGTGTAAATCAATAAATGACGTGCCCAGTCACTACATGAGATTGGGTTGCATCAGCTTCCTTTTAATTTCAAAGTTACAAAGACATGGTACAAGAGCTGTGAAGTTCAATTGGTAAAGGGTTAGATTAAACTTCACGAATATTGAAGGTATCTGGAGAGCGCCTAGAATACTCACAGCAGTTTGAACCATCTTTGGTCGATCCTCCCTCATCTGTTTGATGAAGCCAAAGACGTTGACTCTTCCTTCCTCTTGGAGCTGGTCCAGCATACAGTAAAGGGTGATGAATGTCCCTGTCCTACCAACTCCAGCACTACACAATGACCAAGGCAAGCAATTTTAGGCAAATGATTATCTGCCTCAGAGGTCAGAATTAAACGTTTCATGGGTGTTCAACATTGACGAAGGTGAGGTACATTACGTACCCTTTACTTCTAGAAGTTTTAGGGATCCTATCTTTGGTCTGCGTGTACTTGTTAGCGAAGGATGTACTATGTACAGGATGAAATTGTCACGAGACCATCACAGTTTTTTTGTTACTACTTTTTTATTACTTTTTTATTAGATTCCAACACATTGCTATGCAGCCATATATATTTATCCCATTTTCATTGTATATTATTCATTGTTTCACTCACATCTTCACAGATTTAAGGGTGAAATTGTGTTTCCGTTGCAAAACCATAGTACTGTAGGTAGCAGTGTAACCTATAATGTTATATTAACACTCTCAGGAGTAGGAGTATGCACTTACAATTTATTTTTCGACATATGTGTATACTGCTTTTATCATTGTACATCTTTCTCTTCCAATGATATATCGTATCATTGCTATAATACACTTACATGACTGAGTTTAGATAAAAAGCATTTCACACAAGCACACACACAAACACTCACACAAGCTTCTTTGGGTGGTGACAAATTAGAGCAAACATATTATATATAGACAGTTTGAAGACTGCAACATTAAGTCGTCGTGATCGGCACTACCATGGATCATACTCATGTTCCCCTTTTCAGTCCAATTTTCCCGACTCCCAAAATACAACGCCACATTCATTCTTAGCCTTATTTCATTTTCTTTACTTCATAATACCGAAGATGATCTAAACTTCGATGAAGTGATTACAAATTCAAGTATAGCCACATACCACCAATGAAAAGAATATGTGTTAGACAGCTGAAAGGGATTTTAATCATATTTCCCATATCAGTCTTATTCCCTCTGACTCCCAATATACAACCCCACATTCATTTTAAGCCTTATTTCATTTTCTTTACTTCATAATACTGAAAATTATTTTAACTGCAATGAAATGGATACAAATAAATTCAATTATAGCTATATAACGTCAAAGAACAGAACTTGTTTCAGACAACTGAAAAGGATCTGTTTTTTCAATTATCTACTTACATGAATTTCTTCTCCCTTTCAAGGTAATAAAGACTTGTCTAGCAGCTCACCCTGTACAAATAAACTATGTCATTACAAAATCCTTTTGTTGATTTTATCATCACCGATATTTCCAAGGATGAAGAATGTGCTAGATGATTTCGCACTTGTCACCATTATCATCACAATGCTGAGTTTGGTTGGGGGGCATGGATGATCCTCTTTACTAACCTGCAGTGCACAAGAATAGGTGAAGATCCCCCTGGGCCCCCCTTGAATTTTTGGTGAGCCTGTTTGACGGCGCGGGTGAAGCTAAGGAGAGTGGTGGGTTGCTGAGGTGACCCCATGTCTGGCCACAACAGAAAGTGAAACTGGTGAACCGTGAGTGTTTCACTCCCACCCACCTGCCATGGGGACAAAAACGATTAAAATTGAGAGTTCATTCACTACTGCGCGTCTTCCTTTTTTTTCACAGATGATAGTAATTGATACCGAATTACAAGTACGTGTTTTATTGATTTCATTTCATCTTTCGACATTGTATTTCATGATTGAAATGACTTGTACATGTGGTTCAGCACATTTTAACAATGTAGTATGCCTTACTGTTGACTGTGTACATTAACTTTTTCTATCAATATTCTGATGAAAAATAATCAGATAATCTTAAACTTGATCTTACAGCCTTTTCAAATGAGCCTGCAAGGTAGAAATGCATAATCTTTTTCTTAGTAACCATGTTTAAGAAATAATAATATTTCAATATACAGTTATGACAGCAGTGGAGTGAGAGAAAGGATGGAATGTATATTGAAATGGATTATGACAATATATTGTTCGTTTTAATTTTAATTCTCAGTACAAATATACTTTTGAAGTTTTTATTCCTTTATTACGATTATATGTAAGTAGAAAATGCAATCTTAATATAGGTTTTTGTATTGTAGTAGAGGTCCATTTTCCTGCACAATATTCAAGATGAATATTCTTTATATTCCTCGTTTTATTCTATTGCGATGTATTCAAACTGGTTTCGTGTAAAAATGTATGTAATTCAGTCTGCGGGTTTTAAACGAGATACTTTGCGATCAACCAATCAATCAAGTGATAAACAGTTGCATGAACACGAAACTGGCACAATGTCAAAGGTCATGTTTTTGTAAAATGCTTAAACAGATTTAACAGAATCAGCATCCGTGCTTATTTTGTTTTAAGGTACAGGTATTTGTTTGGTTGATTGTTAAAGGACACGTTCACCTTCAAATACATGTCAATTGAGTGAATGCAGCAATATTAGTAGAACACATCAGTGAAAGTTTGGGGAAAATCGGACAATCCGTTCAAAAGTTATGAATTTTTAAAGTATCTGCGTAGTCACTGCTGGATGAGAAGACTACTATAGTGTATGATGTCATATGCGTACAACCATATTAACAAGATAAAAAGAGAATTTCACAAAACTTTACTTTTTGAATTAAGTGCACATTTCTTCGACTTGTTACTGACACATGTTAAGGGTAATATTATTCCCCCTGCCTTCTAAAAGAGAGAAGTCAAGTGTTCTTTTCTTATGCGAGAAAAGTGAGAATATGTTGAATTTTCTTTATTCTTTCTTTATATCGTTGTACTCATGTGACATCACAAGCTATAGTAGTCTTCTCATCCAGCCTTGAGTGAGCAGAAACTTCAGAAATTCAGAACTTTTTAACGGGTTGTCCGATTTTCCTCAAACTCTCAGTGATGTGCTCTACTAATATTGCTGCATTCACTCAAGCCGCATGTCTATGAAGGTGAACTTGTCCTTTAATACCTTCTCAAACATACATCTCTCTACCAGTGAATACACAGATTTTTATTTTGTTTTTTTTTTTTGTAAACAAGCACAAAATAAAAAACCTCAAATCCGTTTCTGTTTTTACAGGAATAATCGGTCTTGACAGTGTAATGTTGATTTGAGACACACCTGTCGTACATCCAAGACTCTGTGAACGGAGTCAGATCTGTCCATGATAGTCCTGAGAGTCACATCAATCTGTCCAAACCGGACACTGGTACTCATCTTTTCTGGCCAGTACACTGTGCAGCGATCCTACAGGTATGAATTCCAAGATATTGTGAGTTCCCAAAAAATTGCCACTCAAAAGGGTGTTAAATTGTAATTCCAACATACTAAGATTTATGATATCAACTCTTAAATTTTGGTAAGGGGGTACACATTTATATTCATTTTGCTGTTACAGATACCCGTGGTGTTTGCTACAGGGGTGTAAAACAAAAACTGAACTCTGTTGCTTAAAAACAAAGTGTGATCAAACATAAGTCAGTTATCAGCCAATCAGAATTGAGTATTCAGAAACTAATGTTTGATCTAAACTTTAATGCAACATGGCCCAGAGGACAAATTAATGGCCCATTGTGAAGGATATAGTAAACACAAGAGTATTTTTGACTGAAAAGTACAAAAAAATTACACATAATTTCTCATTGGATAAATCTACCCATTCATTTGAACGCGAGTATACATTCTTCTACTTTCAACCATTATCGCACCAAAATGCAAAAGTGTATATATATATACATATATATATATATGCACACTCTCCAGTTGCTATCAAGCAATTACATGTCATTGTTTTTGTTTTTAAAAATGTAATGAACATTGAGATCTCCTAGAAATTTTGAATTATTTTTAAGTGTGTGTGTGTAATTTACACATTTTGAGATAAATAGTAACTAGTCAATCTATCCAATCCTTTAATAACTACTTAAGTTTCCTGTTCAATATGTATGATGCTCTCGAATAGATTTTCACATATATGTAAGCCACATGGGATTATTCTTCGTCTGTACACAGTTCCTGCAACATATTTACTGAATTACCTTTCCAGCCTCAATTGTGTTAGTAACCATGACAACAACGTTCACTCTTTGTTCCCAGATCATGCGCCAGAAATCTTGAATGCTGGCAGTATTCGGGGCTAGATCATAGGGGACAAAAATAAAATAGAACAGAGTAATAGTTAGCCAGTTCGATTGTGCATTTTAGCTTAGAGTTGTACTTAATAGAAAAAATTAACTGTAAAGACAAAGAAATATACGATCAAACCAGAGCACTGGGCAGCAAAAGAAATTTTATTTCCCCCTGTTTAATCCAAATGAATTTCTACTTTAGTGTGCATTATCACATAAACTATCACCTACATCAATTGCTCTATACGTGAAACAAAACCAGAAGTTCATATATTAGAAAATTATCATAGTTTCCTCCAAAATGTGCTCACTTTCAAAAACCAAAACTCATAGCTAAGCATTAAAATGACTACATCACATTTCAGTGAATGTGAACACTTTTTGAATGGTTTGAAGAAACGTTTGCATTGCCCATCATAGAGTAGAGTCAAAAGTAACAAAAAAAGCAAAACATAAAGACACACACAAACGAAAAACTGAAGTAACTATAATCTGTCAGAAGTTTGAATCAGCGTTATACCTTGGGAAGCGATAAACATTTTCCCTCCTTTATGATTCTGAAAACAAGAGATAATGAGACAGAGTTTAACATGTTAGATCAGCTTTGCTTGTTTGAATCATATACTTTTTCTTTGCTAAAATATGTTATTTTCTTTCACATTTAAAGGTTTTGTTTGTCTTTATTGTTTTGTATTCCACGTTTCAAGAAATAAATCATGAACATAACAAAAAATACATAGGTGAATTATCAAATACAAGTTGTGATAGTAAGGGAAAAAACTGCTGTTATGAAAGGTTATATATGTATATATATACATATATATATACACATACACATTCATATATTACCTATGTGCGTGTGTGTGTGTCCGTCCAGGGCTAGACATTAGCAGCGGCCAGGTGGCCGTAATTTAAGAAAAAGAAATATTCAAAAAAGCCACAAAATTTCTAAAACGTTTATCTTTTGGTATTGTATGTATCCCTTTATATAAGGCCACTCTCATTTTTTCTTCTTTTTTTTTGGGGGGGGGGGGGGCAAAACTCTCAAATTTAAACACTCTAGTGAGTGAAAAGGCCACCAGAGAAGAGCCTAAATGGCGAGCCCTGATGTATCATTAATCATTGAATGACACAGGAATACCTAAAGTCTATTATCAGATCAAAACTTGCGTAACACTGCTTCTAGATTATGAATCAAGCAATCAAACACATTTCACTGTACTCTAGTTTTGGAGCAATTTTCAGCTGAGGGAATTTAGATTCCTGAATTTTTATATTAGAATAAAGACGTGTGGCTCCATGGGGGTTACTTAGTGTATGCATTGCTTGGTTCAACATCAGTTTCTCCGTACTGTCATTAAGTGTATTAAATGAATGCATATGATCCGTGACAGAAAAAGCCTTATAAAGTAGGTAATATGGTGATGGATCACATTATTTTGTACTAATACAGATGTTTTCCTCAAATTAATGATTCGCCCTTTCAGTGTTTCGACTAATAGTCATGATAAATTTGAAAAAAAAAAATCATGGCACACATACTCAGTTGGGATTGACATCAGTTTCTCGCATACTGACATATCAAATTCAATAGATATTGCATTTGTGTGTGTGTGTGTGTGTGTGTGTGTGTGTGTGTATTTTAGGGGTGTTCGTTGGAGTGTGAAAAAAGCGTTTGATTAAGTTTCGCACAAATTTTTATTTAAGGTGTTGGACTTATTTGGGTTTGGTGAGTTGTTTTGTTCCTGGATAAAAATCATGTATAAAGCGAGGGGTGCGGCAAGGCGACCCATTATCACCATATTTGTTTTTGTTGTTAATGGGGATTTTGGCGCTGGCGGTGAGAAGGGATAATGGGATTAGAGGTATTCAGTTTGAGTATTTTGAGGTTCTATATGCTGATGACATGACTTTATTTGTTAGACATAGGTCATCAATTATCAGAATACAGGAAATATTTAAGGATTTTTATGAATTATGTGGTTTGAAGGTGAATATTGATAAAACAAAGGTAATGAGGATGGGGAAGAAAAAGGGAGAATATGAAAAGTTACCCATGGGCAATGTTGTAACTGAAATAAAGATTTTAGGAGTGTATTTTGCATTGGATATTAAGGTCAGAGAAGAATTGAATTATAAAGAGATATTGAGTAAGATTAAAAGACTTTTGGGATAGTGGAGACAAAGAGATTTGACTGTAATGGGAAAAATATATTTGCTTAAAACATATGCTTTGTCTAAATTATATCATGTTTCTTCATCAATAGAGGTTCCAAAGTGGGTAGTGGCAGATATTAATAAATTTGTTTTGAATTTGTATGGAATGGTAAAGATCGAATTAAAAGGGTTATTATTGTTATCAGGATTATAGTGTGGGCGGCCTAATAGAATGACAAATTTTGAATTATTTGTTAAGAGTCAAAGAATTATGTGGTTGAAGCGATTTACGGTGAGAAGCTTATGGGATGGAAACTTTTTTGACTATATTTTTAGGACTGTGGGAGGAACATTCATATTTTTGTATAATTATGATATACGATTACTAAGCTTAAAGTACCATTGTTTTATTTAGAAATTTTGAGGGCATGGCAAGAAATGGAGAATAACCGGAATTATCATGAAGGCAAGATTAATCCAATCTTTTGTAATAACAAGGATTATTTGTGTAAAGGGAAAATGATTTTTGTGAAAATTTGTATAGGAGGAATAGTTATTTAGTAAAGCAAATTTTGGAAAAAGATTGTATGAGATCAGCAGTACATTTTCACAGGTTAGGATTAGATAGTGAAAATATAGTTAAAGTTTGGAAAATAGGGGAGGTTGTTGTAAGAAGCCAGAAATTTGAGGGAAATATATATGATCTTTATTCTGTTGATAAAGAGGAATATAATATTTCTTTGAAAAATTTTTCAAAATGTAATTTTATTGAAAGATGTTTCATTTAGAAAGGTGTATGAAATCTTAATTACAAATTTACAGCAATCCTATATTTTACGAATGAAAGATGGCCAAAATGATTATTTGTTTTCGAAAAAAGGAAATTATACATTTATTTTTAAGACCAAGAATGACAATACTTCTAACAAAACTTAGGGAATTTCAGTATAAATTATTACATGGAGTTGTTTATACAAAGGAAAATCTTTTTGAGTTTGGTTTCGTTGCAAATAACCGGTGTTAACCTTTTTGCGAGCAATCGGTAGAAACATATAAACATTTATGTTGGGATTGTGTGTATGTTAAGAATTTGTGGCAGAAAGTAATAGATCTTCGAAATATAGAGTGGAGAGATGTTCATTTTGGTGTTATGGGAAGGGATCCAAAAGTAAAATTCTATTATACAATAATTTTCATTTTGAAATATATTATTTTTAGATCTAGGTCAGAGGGAAAAATTCCTACTTTTGAGGAAATTTGTAAAAGAAAAATAAGATTTCGGGACGAAGAAAAAGAAATTTCTTAAAAAGAAATTGGAATTACATTTGCTGAAATGGGTAAATGTTTCTGAAACAAGAGCTTAAGTATTGTTTTGTTTTGTTTTGTTTTTCTTTTTTAGTACCATGTAGATGTCAATGCGGGATGGGGTAAGTTTTTGTTTAGCATAAAGGTTATAGGATTTTATCAGCAGTTAGGAGTTTGATGAGTTTTGTTTGATGAATTTGAATGTGAATTTGGAGCGTTATTTGGGTGCGGGCGGACGATGCTTTTCTGCATACGGTCCATTACACGCTTGTATGTTTTACGTATCAATCAACATTTGGAAGTCGTTTTCATTAGGAAGGAAGGTGGTATCGCTTCGGGTGTGTTTGTGTGTGGGGTGTATGTGTGTTGGTGTTTGGTGTGTATGTGTGTGGTGGTTGTGGGTGTATGTGTTTGGTGGTTGTGGGTGTGGGGTAGGTTTTAGTGAATCGGGGTTGGTGGGGATGGGGATTTGATTTTCAATGAAATGATTTCATATTAGTTTTGTATAACGTATTTGTGTTGCTTTTTATGTATATACCCTTGTGAGTGTGAGTAACATGATTCAGTATAGTCAGAAAATACATTTTTTCTTTGTACATGTCAATACTTTCTCGTGAAGAAATGGTCAGTAGGATTGATTTATAATCGAGTTGTTATGTTGAAGAGAGATGATTGGCAGTATAAGTTGATAAATGGATATGTTTTTTGAAAGGCATTTGTACCTTTTTATGTTCATGGTACATCCAAAATGGGTTGACTTATGAATGATTTGAATGAAATCAATAAAATATCATTGAAAAACAACAAGAAAGTGTGTGTCTATGTGTGTGTGTGTGTGTGTGTGTGTGTGTATTTAAAGGAACAGTGGTGCTCTTTGCTGGAAATTCACATAAAAGAAAGTAAGCTACCAATTACCTAAAAACTTCAAACCCAGTTAACTTCAATAGATGGTGTGTTGAGAACTTCCGTAATTGATATATTATAACATCACTTTCCATACATAATTATGTGTTCCATTCAACTATAATTTCCTCATAATTTGATGTCATGTCAGAAATTCATTTTTTCTTACTCGGACGTTGCTGGCATTATAGTAATCTGAGTGAGGATCACCCTGTATGGTTTCCAGGACGACCCGAGAGTGATCATCTGATGCAGTCACAGAAAGAAAAATGGAAGAAACAATAGATTACTCCTTAAATCTTCACACAAGAAAATGTATTGATCTTTTAGCATCTCACTATCACTGGCAATTACATAGCATTAGATGTCAGTGGCATCTATTCATTACTTCATGTATTAAAGTTAGTGTAAGGAAGGTTAAATTGACTTGTCAGGCGAGGTTTCTGTTTTTGTCATATGACAGATACACTACCTATAAACATAAATCACAACTAATTCATCTCAAAAACCCATACCGCCCTTACAAAAGGACAACATGTGCGCAATCTTTTGTTTTGATATGCTATATACTCTATAGTAAGAAATCACTAGATTCAATTAAGTAACACTCACGAAAGCTTGTTATGTCTTTTTTAATACCCATGACTACTCTTGACTATTCTTCACAACAACAGCTAGAAAACTACATAATTTTTTTTCCTCTTATTGAATTCCTGTTTAAAAAGCATTCCTGGCTCACTCACATGTCACAATGTTCTTGAAGCGGTTCTTAACTTTGTTCTCAGGCTTTGATGCAACTGTCTGTGGTATTGGCTCATCAACAGGAAGCAGCTGAAATTATGAAATGATCATGAATATGAGATCGTACTTCAGTTACAATTTTAGTGACAACAGTGAAGAGAAAGGTTATAATATGTTGAGATTGAGTAACTGTCACATTGTCCTACAAGAAGACAAGGATCACCTCAATATTGATGACTATATAAGTAGAGAATGGAATCAGAGCCAACACAATAGGCATATCATCAGGTTTCAGTCCAATCATATCAAGATAAATCTGACTATGTGCGTAAATTTGTAAGCGATATTAATAGGCCAATGTAAATGACCACACAAAAGTCAATCAAAAAAGATCAAGTCCTTCCTCTGGCCTGGATAATATGAATCAATCTTATCAGACACATAGTACTGTGTTTAGATTGAAAAGAAATTGATGCTGAGTGATCCAATTCCAAAAATCACTTCCTTTTGCACTTGTGTCTCAGCTAGTGTGACATGAATTATTTCTTTGCCCGTGTATGGAGTACAGTATAACACCTCCTGTATAGGAAAAGCTCTTGGCACTGTTGATGGCTATGTGATAGTTATTTACTCCTCTTCATAATCTTAACGTTACCTCTGTAGCACCAATAAGATGACAATTTGTGCACATCAATATTGGTGACTTCCAGAGAATACTCTGAATTGTAACTGTTGAATGCATGAGTAGATGTGAGCCCAAGATTTGGCAAATATGTCTTAGCTTTCTTTTTTTTTTTCATTCAGTATTTATTGGTAAAAAGCAAATGCCATTTACAGCAAAGAATAAAAAAATGAATGAGAAAAAAAGAAGAAGAAGAAGAAGAAGAAGAATATATCCACACACACACAAAAAAAAAATATGTCTTATCTCAAATGATGTCTTTCAATGAGATTTTGAAGAAATTAAGAGAATCTTATTAATTGTAAAACAGATAGGTTAACACATGAGCTAGCCTACACTTCCCTAATCACCAAGAAACGACTTGCTTTAAAACAGACTGGTTAGCTTCATTTGAATACAGCTGAAAAAATACTGGTCTAGATTCTTGATTTTAATATATATCTTAAATTATCAATAGCTATATACTACTTTTTTTTAGAAATGTCAAATCTTTGAAATAGGGCCACATAGCTAAATACATTGGAGGAACATTTCGTCCACATGTATTTACCTCTCATCGACGTAGCTGTGTTAATTATAGCTGTCCATTTATAGAATAAGTAACAATGTAGAATAATGCCCAACTATATTTTTGCTTGGTATGAGATATTCTTCTATTACAGGGGGGAAAAAACAAAACTTGAAGAGGGAAAAAAGAGAACTTACCCCAAAATCATGCAAAAAGCCATCTTCCTTCCTGGCTTTTTTAGACTGCACATACTCGACCAGGGTTTCCGCGGTAACAGACCCTGGAAGACTGACGTTCTCGTAAATGTCTCCATCAGTGAGATTGGAAGGCTCCATCTCTTCCACTAGGGGTGAAGTGCAGTGGTGAGATTGCTCCTCTGACCTGTGATTCGGGAGGACGGCAGAGGGCGCCACATTTGGCCCCGCCCTCAATACCGGGAGGGTCATGCTCTTTTCTGTGGGAGACATTGCAGGAGGCGGGGCCCTTTGGAGGGTAACAGCTCGCTCCCTCTGAACAGGTGGTCTTTGGCGTTGACCCACCCCTGGGTCTGTCCCATGGAGAAGAGGCTGTGTACTAAGGGTGACTAGAATGAAAATGGATTACATACATTTCATTTGCACATTACATAGCATACAATTGTAACAAAAAACTTAAGCTAACTGTTCATGTGTGATGATTTTATGTTATATGAATGAAGTATACATAGAAACACACATACGCACACATATAGATGTAATGTACTTGAGAATTGATTTTGTTCCATGTAAATGCTATTTTTACATACTGCAATTATAACTTATAATTTATGTGTAACTTTACATTGTCATTGATGGATGTTGTAGAAACAACACTGTATGATTTGTGTGGAAGCTTGATAAAAGGAAATTACATATATACGTGTATATATATATATATATATATATATATATATATATGAATACACATACGTGAATATGTATGTACGGGCAAACACTGGCAAAATCAAAACCAATGACAGATTTCATGATTGTTAGAAGATTTTCCTGGAATGGATTTTTTTTTCTATATGCCTGTCTATGGCACAAGTCATTTGATATAGCGAGCTACTTATCCTTGCTTATAGAATCAGAGAGAATTTTGTTAGAGCGAGAGGAATTTCAATGGCATAATGGTCATTATTTCCTGAAATCACTTTGTTCATTGAAAAAGTGAAAAAAGGAAAAAGAACGATGACTTCTAAAGACATGCAACAAGGATTACCAAGCATGATATTTTTCATTGCATAACTAATGACTAAGGCATGCTACAAGAATTATTCAACAATCAGGTGCACATCCTATAAACATTTACACATACACACACATGTGCCACAGTTTTGAATAAACATATTTGATCACAATTTAATATTCATGACACTCAGAGTCATTAGTTAAGTTTGCCACTAACCTTGACCATTTCCATTTTGTAGAAGGTTGGTCGGAGTTGACTCGTACACGACATTATCCACAAACTCTTCATGAAACTTCTCTCCTTCCCTCTTCCTTTTTCTGAGGAAAGATAACATTTTATAGGATCAAAAGCCATATATAGTTCTCAAATTATAAGGGAGCATTAGATTTGTGACATATCAATGTTAAGATGACTGTTGCTTGCGGTGACATATCAATGTTAAGATGACTGTTGCTTGCGGTGACATTCTCCTCTCTCCCCGTGCCATATTGCAAAGTAGCTTTAGATTTCGTGAAGACGCAGCCTATTAAAAGCTAAAAGGCACCCCCAAAGTATTGTCCGCCATCATTGCATCAGGTACAGCACTCTGCGTTGTGAATTTGAGTGGATACGGAAATTGCTCACAACTCGTCATGAAAAAATATTGTTTTTTATGTGTATACATGGTCTTGTGCATGTGCTGTTCAGTTAATTAACACAAGCTTATATTGTCCATTTCCTTCTTGATGTGAATGATATTCATTTCTGTAATTACTTTATTTGTTGAAGTGGAGAAATAAGTTAAACTGAAACTAAAATGAAGCCTACATGCGTAACGCTTGCCTTCAACTCTCAGATCAAGCTTAAAGGGAAGGTAAACCCAATGAGCAATGTGGATTGAGTGAAAGCAACAACATTAGCAGAACACATCAGTGAAAGTTTGAGGAAAATCGGACAATCGATGCAAAAGTTATGAATTTTTAAAGTTTTGGTGTTTGAACCGCTGGATGAGGAGACTACTAGAGGTTATGACGTATGAGTGGACAGCAATATAAAGAAAATATAAAGGAAAATCAACAAAATTCACTTTTCTAGCATTATGAAAGGGCACTTGCCTAACCGCTTTCAGAAAGCAGGGGGAATAATTGCTACCCTTAACATATGTTAGCATCAAGTTGATGGAATTTGTGGTTTTCATGAAAAATGAATTTTTGTGAAAATTTCTTTATATAGCCTTTATATTGTTGTCCTCTCATACGTCATAACCTCAATTCAATTTTTTTCAATTCAATTCATTTATTTTTCATTCTTCTTTTTTTTTCAACAAAACATAACGCATAATATATTTGGAATTACATCATAAACATAAACATTCGACTTTGTAAAAGATAAATGATACAAATAAACAAAAGAATGCATACTGGCAAAAAAGTACAAAGTTATGCTTCAGTTGAGGGGAAAAAAAGAACTGAGAGGTCCACTGAAAAGCGAGCTTGTATGTTGTGAACCACTCAAAAAATGAACAAACTTATGAATTACTTATTTACAAATACTTATCACAGTTATAATTTACGACAGAAAGGAACAAGACAGGAGAAATACAAAAGACATGACACGACTTGACAAAAAAGACCTCTAGTAGTCTCCTCATCCAGCTGTTCCAACACCAAAACTTTAAAAATTTATAACTTTTGCATCGATTGGTCCGATTTTCTTCAAACTTTCACTGATGTGTTCTACTAATGTTGCTGCTTTCATTCAATCCACATTGCTCTTTGGGTTTACCTTCCCTTTAATTCGCTATCACTTCACTGTATTTGATGTTTGCTCATCAGGACTGCCACAATTTCTCAAATATAAATAAAGTCAAAATTTTGCGTATTATGCACAGAAGCAAGAAAATAAGTGGAAATGGCTAAACTTCCTTCTTTCTCTTCATATTTTCACCTGTTCTATGTTATGTAAGTACGAATGTGCAAAGAGACGGGATAGTATATTGCAGGGGTTTAGTTAATAAACTCGATTTGTCCTGCGGCACTTCTGTCCTGAGGCAACAGTCAAAGCACTCGGGCACTGACTTGTAAACGTATGTGAACTTCAACGTTGTAAACTTCAGGGTTAGCATAGTTTAGAAATTAGCATGTCTCTCCAACATTCTGTTTAGGATTAATCTGGGGCCCATTCAACAAAACTACAACTGTAACTTATACAATAATAGCAGTAACATTTGTTTTGCAGCAGCTTTGCAAAATCACTCAGTCAAAGGCAAGTAGGTCCTGCAAAGTATGGCAAAGGATTGTTTAAGGCTGATCCTTACCGTACAATAAAGAATATGAGAAGAACGATTAGGACGAGAAGAATGATGGTGGCAATAATTGCCCCAGCAATCACAGCTGTGCTTGCTCCACCAGAAGCAGGATCTGAGGAAGAAAATAAAAGTAATTGAATACAGGAAACTTTATCACAGTTGTTTGCCTTCCTTTACACATGAAAAAAGAAGTTTGCGAAATGTTTCCATTTCAAAGCATGATAGAAATTTTACGGGGGGCATTTCATTAAGCATTTTCTCCGACAAAGTTGTCGGACAAATTTGCTCTCAGCCAATCAGATGCAAGGATTTCAGTAGCTTGTAACAGTTTGCCAGAAAAATATCCAACCAAACTGCTTCGTGAAATGCCCCCCCCCCCCCCAGAACTTAATCTTCGGAGACAAATGCATCTTAAAAATGGCACAGTTTTCAGTCAAATTACTTACACTTACTATGTTAAAAAGCTAGTAACACATCACACATCACACTAGTCACTCCTCTAAAGATAGATTACTAATGCTTCAAACATGATATTTCATTTAATTTCATTTCATCTTATTCAATTTAATTCCGTATCTGAATAATACATAATGTTTGCAATGTAAATTACTGATGGAGGTGGAATGTCATAAAACAAATAGAAACAAGATATAACAAATAACAGTATAAAGGACTATATCCATTTACTATATTTCTGTTAGGCAAAATGTAGAAAAAAAGTATTATATTCCTGCTCCGCAAATGTTGAAAAATTCATAACTTTTGAATCGATATTCCAAATTTACTCAAACTTTCATTGATGTGCTCGACTAATGGATATTACTGACTATCCTCCTTACACTCAATCCACATTGATATGCAGGTTTTGGTTTCCCATTAACTTCACAGTGCTTTCTTCCATCAAGTGGCATCAGCAAACTTCTCTTCGTCAGTCAACAAAGAGATAATGAAAGTAGCCATCACAAAACAAAGCAATGTCCTCTATTCACTATGGTATCTCTGCAGCGCTAATCAGAACCTTTTGCATCATTATGCAGAAGTGGGTTTCCTCACTTTGAATTAGTCAATTGGCCTGTTGGGCTCAGTGTTTCATGCTTTTGCTGGACTCTTTATGACAACACCAATGTATAATTGCCCTTAATGCTAGTAATAAAATCACCCCATTACTGAAAAGATATAAGAAAGTCATATCAAATATTATTATTATGACACACTCACCCTGTTCTGAGGTGAAAGCAAACACACTTTGACCCCTGGGACTCTCTGAATCCTGGTTCCGTGCCACCACATTGATGGTGTACTGTGAGGATGGCTTGAGGCCGGTAAGGGTGTGGTTGGGTGGAAACTCAAATGGGACATCCTCGTACATCTCAGGCATATCAGCTGCCCGCTTCCGTACCGACGAAGACCCTCCAGTGATGGCATAGTAGATTCTTATTCCAGTGAATCCACTTCGACAGTTGGATCCATTTGTCGGATTCTAGACCACGACCAAGTTTTCATTGGAAAGTTCACCTTCGCAGGAATTTGCTACCTTAGTCATATAAGGATTCACATTCTACATCTATAAATCGCTTTTCCTATGTTTAGCCTCAACGTGCTATTGACTTTACCCATTAGAAAGGTGTCAGACATTTAGTATTGGATGTTGATGACACATATAATGTAACAAATCTATTCCACATATTTTTCCTTTATTTACATCTCCCTTTTTTGTAACATTTGTATTTTCTGTTCTTTGAAAATACTATGTATTCCATTTAATAATTTCAAGGAATGGAATACAGTATTAAAAGGCAAAACGTTTCTAAAGGAGAAATATCTGTTCAAATTGGAGGTTGGAGGTAGAGAAAATCTTGAGACTTTTCCATTACTAGATTGAGTAAAATTCTACAAAGTAAGTGTTACATTTACGACAAATCAGTTACTTGGTAGTTTTCCAAGCTTTAATTCTGTTGAACTTTATAAGCATTAATAAAGTGTAGGGTAAAGAGGCAAGTGTTCATCTTTTCATAATTATTTTTTCCTTACCTGCCATGTGACTGTTATTTGTCCTGCTCTACTTCCATTCATAGCTTCCACTGAAGATGGCCCTTCTGATGGAGCTGAAGAAAATTATCGTGACAGACTGTTTTACATGACCGCAGTGAAATGTGAACATATTTTCAGATTCTGTTCCTATAATTCATCCTTTTTATTTTCACGAATCCTCCAGAACTGATTCTATCATTAGGCAGCAAAATCATATCCAAATGTCAGATCACCATCTGAAGGAGTTCATTCATACATGTTTTACTCTGATTGGCTATAGGTGAACCACATGGTTTTATTAGTATAGTTAAGTGACTGAGTTACGAAGAAATAGTGCATGGTTGGTAGGGGTTTTTTTTTCTGAATCATGAGTAATAATCACAATTGCAGATTTCAAATGATCCGCTGCTTTGACTTTCTTTCTACTTACTAGTAGTTCTTCGTTACCAATGGGCCTAGCTGTCTGATTTCAAGGTTGGAGATGATGATTTAAGAAAATAAAGTGACCTTTGAACTTTGACTGGGATTTCGCTCAAAATCTAATGACTGCATGCATCTTCAGAATTGTATATATCCTGCATTTGACTCACGGGAGCAGAGTGTCCTGCCTTCTACCTCCATTCTATTCCCGATTCCACCAACACCTGGTCTCTCAGCTGAGACGGCAAACAGGTAGTCTGTGTCCGGTGTCAAATTAGTGATAGTTTCTGAGGGCGCATGTCTGTCTGTTCTCATCTCAAACCGAATGAAGTCACCATGGTTGCTCTTCTCTTTGTAGTACACTTGGTATCCAGACAGTGGAGGATCACCAACATCCGTCTCTTCATTCCAGGCATCCCAGGCGAGGGTTACCGAGCTGCTGGTGGCTGTATCCACAAAGGGGGAACTTGGTAGGAGTGGTAACTCTAGCATTGTGTTATCAGAAATGTAAAAAAGAAAATGACATTAAGTTTCCAGCTTGTTGTTCAATTCCGTCAAATTTCAACAGAGATAAATGACAACAAAAACAGCGCACACGGTAGAACAAGTAAAACAAAATGTTGAAGAAGGAATACATAAATATATGATATAAGTATAACAAGTAAAACACGAATTAGAGAATCAATACATAAGTATATAAGATATAAGTATAAGAAAACACGGAATATCCCATTCCTCCATTGTAGTTGTGAAATGTGTAGTGTAACACGCAAACTGAAATTGGAACTCTTTTTTCTACAGAAATGAACATCAGCTGCAGCTTCATGTGAGAATCATATCTAATTTACAGACATTCTGTCATCTTCAAACTCAGGAATATATTGCAGATCATGAATTCATCATTTATTTATCGTAAGCGTCTAAACATTAAGAATACTGACCATAAAATCCCTCTTCTGTGATTTCTTGGCTCATGAAAGTGGTGACGTCTGACATTATACATCGAAATTTGTCCCCACCTTGGACATCTGATACTATAAAGCTAGCAATGTATCCATTTGTGGTACTTGCAGAGTTAAAAAGCGCGATGCCTGTCTCATGGAACGGCTCATTGCTTTGCTTTCTCTGAAGCTTCACAATGGGGTCAGCAGTTGACAGAAACCTGCTTCCAGTGGAGGAGCAGGTCACTATTACTGGCTGTCCTTGGTTTGGTTTCTCGTAGATGACTGTTACAGTCCCTGATGAAAATGGTGGTGGTAGGGAGAACCATAAATTCATTATTTTGTACATACCACATTTACAAGACAATATTATTGAGGGAAAATATATCCAATATTCACAAGCCAGTTGTCAGAATGGGTCGATTGCTTGTGGTTTTTAATTCTTTTTTTTGACAACATAGTATAATGCTAATACAATATCTGAATGATTTAATACTTAATTTTGTTATGTAAAACAATTGAACACGGAGAAAATATGTCCTATCATGATTTAAGTGTCAATGTACACGTACATAAATTTGTAATTCAATCATTTATTTCTAGGACTGGTGTCCTGACCTTCCAATGGTTAATCTTGCTTAAAGGAGTCTCTCTACAGAATTTAAAAGAAATAACACTGACAATTCAAATTATGGCATGATCTCATACATCTCCAATTTCAAGTCTGTCATCATCCAGGGCTCGATACTAACGCTGGCCCGATGGCGACCAAAACTAAAAGTCGGGCCAGCAAATTTCAAAAAAGGGAAAATTTGGTGGCCCGCCTCGGGCCACCAAAATTGTCAATAATATATGTTTTAAAAAAATTCGTGACTTTTTTGCATGCAGTGAGTTAATGTTTGTTTTTTTTTCGGGCCACCCAAAAATTGAAATTGATGATTTTGGTGGACCCATCGAGCCACCCAAAAAAAAAAAAAAAAAAAAAAAGTTTGTATGGAGCTTTCAATCATCCATGTTTATCTTCTAGTACTCTTCATTTTTTTTTTTTTTTTGCATTGAAATATTAGCTTTAAAGGGGGTGGCTAGTAACTGATCAGTGGGAATCAGTGGGAATGCTGGGAGTTGATTGTTCCAATTCTTGTGGGATTCATTTAAGAGTACATTATATATCTATTCAAATTCATGATTTTCTTCCGTCGAGATGTTTTCATTGCAACTGATTGACAAATGGCCCTACATCGACGTCGATGTAGGGCAATTTGTCAATCAGTTGCAATGAAAACATCTCGACGGAAGAAAATCATGAATTTGAATAACAAAGCAGTTCCTTTCGGGCGAAAGCTCGGTGGTCTAGTGGAGATGACGCCTGTCCGGTGATCAGGAGGTCGTAGGTTCGAATCCTGCTCGAGTATGTACGCCCATGATTTTTTATCATGGCTACTACTAAAACACTGATCAATTCAGTGCTTATTTACGTCGATGTAGGGCAATTTGTCAATCAGTTGCAATGAAAACATCTCGACGGAAGAAAATCATAAACTTGAATAACAAAGCAGTACCCGCTGCATGCTATAAGGATTAAAACCAACACTTGCTTTCGGGCGAAAGCTCGGTGGTCTAGTGGAGATGACGCCTGTCCGGTGATCAGGAGATCGTAGGTTCGAATCCTGCTCGAATATGTACGCCCATGATTTTTTATCATGGCTACTACTAAAACACTTATCAATTCAGTGCTTTTTTACGTCGATGTAGGGCAATTTGTCAATCAGTTGCAATGAAAACATCTCGTCGGAAGAAAATCATGAACTTGAATAACAAAGCAGTACCCGCTGCATGCTATAAGGATTAAAACCAACACTTGCTTTCGGGCGAAAGCTCGGTGGTCTAGTGAAGATGACGCCTGTCCGGTGATCAGGAGGTCGTAGGTTCGAATCCTGCTCGAGTATGTACGCCCATGATTTTTCATCATGGCTGCTACTAAAACACTGATCAATTCAGTGCTTATTTACGCCGATGTAGGGCAATTTGTCAATCAGTTGCAATGAAAACATCTCGACGGAAGAAAATCATAAACTTGAATAACAAAGCAGTACCCGCTGCATGCTATAAGGATTAAAACCAACACTTGCTTTCGGGCGAAAGCTCGGTGGTCTAGTGGAGATGACGCTGTCCGGTGATCAGGAGGTCGTAGGTTCGAATCCTGCTCGAGTATGTACGCCCATGATTTTTTTATCATGGCTACTACTAAAACACTGATCAATTCAGTGCTTATTTACGTCGATGTAGGGCAATTTGTCTATATATCTATTGTTGTGTGTAACTTATTTGCTTCAGAACGGTCTCATATTCAAGTAATGTGCAGTTTAATGCCCCGTCACTGTACAGGCATGCAAACCTGGAAACATTAAAATGTACATTACTTGAATATGAGACTATTCTGAAGCAAATAATTTTCACACAACAATAGATGTATAATGAATCCCACAAGGATTGGAACAATCATCCCCAAGTATTCCCACTGATCAGTTACTAGCCTTCCCTTTAAAGATGCAGATGGTTGAATATACAACACACAACTTCATTACTCAGTCATTATTTGATCAAAGAAAATAAAGGAAAATTCAAAAGTACATATAAGGCCTCGCTAACAAATCATTCAAATAAATGTGAAAGATACAGAAATACACCTGCATACCTGCACAGTCTTGCCCATATTTTCCAGTGATGCATTCTTTGCGATGGGGGCAGAAAATATACAGTTGAATGAAAACATAGAGGACTAAAACAGTATAAAGATATTTCAGAAAGGTTAAGAAACAATATAACCAGGAATTGGTAGTGTGTTTCTTTAAGACAGAAACAAAACGTACATATATCTTTTGGCTTTTTGAAGTTTTTCAACAAAAACACAATTTCCCTAACGTTACTCAAGTATCCTTTGTTTATGCTGGCTGATTGTACATTATAGTGATCATATCAATACATTCTTGAAAACTGACAACATGATTGGCTCACACTTATTATGTACTTCGCTAAAACAAAGTTTTGTTTTATCAAACCAAATAACAGACTACATTCCTTCCCAATCATTTCCAAATTTTACACCAATTGACGTAATACATTAACCCTATTAGCACCAGGCCGGTTTTTTTTTTTTTTTTTTTTTGGTGTTCTGTGGCCGGGGAGGGGTTGATTCAAACCCCCCCCCCCCCCGAGATCTCGGCCGTCAATCACGCAATCGCTTTGAAATTTGGCATGTGCATTACCTGTGGCGTAATCTACCAAACTATACAAAAAGAAATGGGAATTTTCGTCATAATAATTATGATAACATATGCATAAAATCATACATTTTGTCCTAAATCAGAAATTAAAGCTCCTAGAATCCTAATTTTTGGTGAAAACATTCTTTGTAGCATTCATAACAATGTACTTGAAAAAAAATTGGTATCAAAATCAATTTCTTATGTATTTTATTGTTTTATGAATTTCGTATGTATTTCTATCTTTTTTCGACCTTTTGTTTTATCATTTCTTTCCGCAAAATTTATGACAGAACATATTTCAAGCTTAATTGTGCTAAAATTAATTAATTTCAGCCTATGAAAGTGAAAATAATCATATCTTTATGAATACGAAGAGAAAACTCCATTTGCATAGACTTTATATAAAAAATCACGTTTTTGAGCCATTTTCGGTCTGACAGGCATGCATAAAACGTTATGCAACGTCGTAACGGTGGGCACGATTTTCACGAAAATGGTGTCAAAAGATGCGCGAGACTTGAAAGTAAAAAGTCAGCAAATGGCGCGGTCAAAAAAAATTCGTAAAGCGGAGTAGTCGCGAAAAATGTTGAGGGGGTTGATTCAGCTTCCCCCCCCCCCCCCCGGCCTTTTTAGGGGTAATAGTTCACCTGCATGATGAGTTATGGCTGTGTATCACTGTCACAGATTAAGGAACATTGTAAATGTAAGTATTAAAAACAGGATGGGAGCATACTTACAATCATATGGTAACAACAAAAAAGTACACGTGTACCTTTGTCAAATAGGTCCGACTATTAATGAATGTTCCCTGGCATCAACGAGGTAAAAATATGCTGAGTGTAAGGTGTGTTATGCAAGCCTTTGAACTTTACGCTTGAAGTTCTGTGCTGCCATTTAGTTCCTGGTCTCGTTTATCAACCCGGAAGAGTTCCTACAAGAGGGGGAATATATATCAATTTAATACATCCCATTTCAGGAAAGAGACTTTAACATATTTAAAACAGCAATCCTCACCCTGACAGTTTGGGCCTGTCCATCCCGGCTGACACTCGATTGAACTCCCTGTGCAAACTCCGGTAAATGAATTACATTCGCTCGACACACAGTGACAGGTCTGGGTACAGCTGGCTCCAAACTCATTGGCACCGCACTCTAATTTTACGACAAAGATACACGACTGAATTGAAAACATGTAAGCACTTCCTCTGTATTACAATAACAATTGAATCACATCCTTTGTTGTACTTCTGAAACTTATTGGTAAGTCTGGTAAGTTATTGGAAAGTAAGTTTCGAGTGCCTTTCCCACTCTTTTTCGCAAAGGTTTACTTTCATAGACTGACAAATCAGTGTCAAATGGTTTCAGAAAGCAAAGTTTGTCACTATGGCGACTGGAAGGCCTATGCCTTTGCCATATCGCATTACTCTCCAATGTGTCTGTTTTCACTTGAACTTTGATCCTTGCCCTTTGACCCCCTGGCTCATATCTTTCTTTTAGAATATATATATCTGGTATTACCCAATTTTCATGGCAATATTACGAGCTATTTTCAAAATATTGGACAACAGTGACATTACAACTTTGTCATTTAACTTTTGACCCCATGGGCCCATAAATTTAATGACAGAATGATTGTGCAGTAATATGTGTATGTATATCTAGTTCAATTAAATGTATGTACTACGAAATTTTCAAGGTATTGAGAAAAATTTAATTTCAGCATTAGATAGCAGATGTTGTGATTTTCATTCGAAAGAATTATTGTCAGGCAGTGCATGCATATAATATTAAATATATATCATACACGAAGTTTCATGAAATAACAAGAGATATTTCACAAGATATAAAGAAAAACGTGACATTTTGGTATTTTGACATTGACCTTTGACTCCAAAATTTTAGAGAATCTTTGCCACGTAATACATGTATGCACTAAGTTTCATGAAAATAACTTCATTGACTTCAGTTAGAAATTTATAGCTCTCCAAACTTCCTGTACTGGAATATGTACATATAAGTCCATCAAACAGCGTCATTTCGTACAAAAAAAAACATCATTCATAGTGTTAGACAATATACAACCCAGTGAATGTATAATATGGGCCACAGAACTGTAAGAGTTAATCTATATTGTGATATTTCTTTGGATGAACCACAGATTACCAGTGTATTGAAACTATGCTATCTTAACACAATTGTAACATTTTATACACTCCACCAAAATAGAATTTGTTGACTGTTAAATCAAGTTAATCTCTGATAGAATGCACATATTCCTCTTCCTATCCTGTAAGCATAACTATATGAATCGACTGTATGAAGTTACACATTAATAGCCGTGATCATCAACAATTAAATCTTGAAGAATTTGGCTGACTACAGTACAGGTAGTTGTCTCTGCTCGTACACACTAAGAAAAAAAGGTTCAATAAGGGAGCTAGAATGGTTCGAAGTCGCGAAAATGGGTGCAAACTACACGATTTGAGAAAATGGTGGAACTTTGCTTCTTATATGGTTCATTTTGGGTTCGATCTTGCCACGGTCATTGACGGTGCAATATTACGCCCCAAGCTAGTCTCAAAACAAAGGCCATCCTATGGTGTTGCTCGGCACTAAAATGCAATAATACATATCCTTGTGCTGATATTATGAACATATATTTTTTGATATCAGGAAACTTAAGTTTCTTTCATATTCTATAATCATTCATCGAGAGTATATTTTCAAATTAAGTTGAGTCCATGATGAAAGGGGTCTACTAAAAAAACAAACGTAGAATACCTGATTGCTTGTCTGGTATTGACCAATCACATTGTACACATAACCTAGGAGGTTTAACAGATGAAGTTCCAACTGGATGTAATTATTCAAATAGTCGTCAGATTTCTATTGCTGTACAAAACAATTCCACAGGTGCATTTGTGCCTTCGCTGATCGGGATTCGATGCCGCCGTCTCGCTGAGCAATCTGAAGATTCATTTTGGACGTTTACATAATTTTGGCTATATTTTGCTTCAAATGAAATCCTATACTTTAAGATAAAAACATATAAAACAAAAGTCAATTCTGAACATAAGTATTATTGTGCAAAAGTGTTAATCAGAGCTGTTTCATGTGAAAGTATTTAAACTGTACCCTGGATAGTCGGTTTATTTTATCACTTTTCCTCATGATTCTGACAAAGCAAACTGATATGAATCTTCAAATAGAATTCTTTATCAATAGAAACATCAGATTACTGCCCAGGCATGCCTATTAGAATAATGTTCGTTTTATTTCATTTTTTTTTGGAGCAATTTTTATTCGTGTATCCCCGTGTCTTTAACATTCACCTAACCTATCTCTTATTGGTTGGGATGTCGAAACGTAATTACCATTACAAAGACATATCTTCCTGTTTGTGGTTCATTCTTGCTAAGGTGCAATATTGAGCCCATAACAAGTCTCAAAGAAAGACCCATATGGTGTTGATCGACACTTGAATACAATATTGCATACCGTCGTGGTGCTACTATGTACATGTTTTTTTTTGAAAGACATCATAAAACTTGATGTTCTCTTATAATTTCATAATCATTCATCGGAGCATTTTTAAATGAAGTTGAGTCTTTGATGAAAGGGTCTGCGAACAAGCTAACGAAGAATACTTGACTGCTCGTCTGGTATTGACCAATCGAAATGGAATATGTCACAGCATTCCTTGCATGCTTACTGTGCGATGATAGAGTCAAACCCTACTACACGCTAAAGATTTTCGTTGCGACTCGATCTCAGGACAAACAAAAAAGAGTAAATATTTTTTCAAGGCCCTCAAATCTGGAATTCCATCCACTCTGATGTGAAATGTAAGAAAACGGTACAAAGTTTTAAGAAAGCTTTCAAACGTATTTTACTTGAAAGGTTTTCTGGAAGTTACCAATATCATTTTACGAATTTATAAGAGACTAGCAAGATAGGGTGTGTTTGTGAAAATGACATCTTGTGTATTGCTAATATGCGCTGGTCCATGTTTTTGTCTGTGTATGCATGTGTGTGTATGTGTGAGTGTGTGTGTGTGTGCCAATGTTTTTCTCTGTATATACAATGTATTTACTTTTCCGGGATTAGTTTTAAATAAGGCCAATTGCCTTCTCACTCACCCCTTCACTTGATATCTTTTGCTGTTTGTTTGCTTTGTTTGTTTGTTTGTCACATTGTCATTTTATTCATACCATTGTCACATTTTATGTATGCATATTTTATTAAGTGAAAGTAAAGGAAATGATAAACTAAAGTCATTTAGAGAGCAAACTCGCGGATATATAAGGGTGCAAACTACACGATTTATTTGTAAGGGTTGATTTTTCCCCCTTTTTTTCATGGATTCATGCACGGTAAAGCCTAAGGGTAAAATGCATGCACATGAAAAATGTAAGCACATGTTTCCGTGTGCTTGCAAACACCACATTTTAGAATGAATAAAGACTAGCTGTGATAGTGGAATTTCTCATGAATAAATGATAAAGCATTCAAACCCTGGCCATTGTTCAACACCATTGTCAGGGTGTTAACCACATACTCCCATACACACCCATTGACCCCTGTGCAAAGTGAAAATTTTGTACAGAGGGTTGGAAATAGAGCAAAATCTGTAACCTAACTGTGAAATTGATCATGGATTTCATGAAACTGATTTGTGTTTTAAACCACCTCCAACGAAATTGTACACTATACAACTATCTCCCATATCAATGATAGTGTTATCTGATATATAGTTACTGAATTATTAAGAATCAAAAGTGGAAAATGCTTTTTTTTTTAAACGTCTATTAATCCATAGAATACATTCGATGCAAAATAATGACATGGATGTTTCCTAAAGCGTCAATTCACGAACCCAGTACTTTGGTCACCTGGTGTGGGCATGTTCATTCTTTTCTTGAACATGATTTATGAATTCAATGAATTACTGAGTCGTGCAAACTTATGTGCACATAAGTTGACTCCCAGACGGCTCATTGTACAGCTCGTTCATGCGTGTTTGAGCTGAGCATCTAGCGCAAATTCCATTTCCACAGCAGATCAGCTCTTCTGAGGCTTTTCGTAGCGGCTCACTGCAACTCTGACTTCAACATTATTTTGTCCACTTCATAATATCAAGACCCCGCAGATTCCTACTACGTGGAAAATGGTGAGTTAAAACATCATCGTAAAGCATGATTTGAAATATCCACAATGTTCTCGACCAAGGCCTTACTCTCGATATTACCCGTCATCAAATTTCTTGTATCTGTTATGTTTTTGGTTGTATAGCCATGTCTTATAATGTAGGCTTGCAGGCAGTAATATTAAAATTTTCATTTTAGAGTTCTGTTAAAACTGGCTAGTTTTATGCGTGCTGTTTTCTGTTCTATTTTGTTTTGTTTCGTAACCATTCTGTGGAATTAGAGCAGCTTTAGCGATAAAATGTCTTGCTAAAGACGTCATGGCATTCCGATTTCAGATTTCAGATTCATTTATTGTTCATTTAGGAAATTCTTTTTGTTGGTACATGGGCGTGCACATAGGAATATCTACATACATGCATAAACTCACATATATTCATGTACATGTACACATTATAAATGATACAATTTTCACTACATACACAATTATACAAGCATAATTTATACTCACAATACAGTGAACACATACATAATCACAAATTTCAAGTAATTCTTTATATTTACCGATCAGCAACAAAACAAAATAGTTAAGAAAACGTGGAATCGGATATTCCTATAGGAAGTGTATCCTTAACATAACCTTTACGCCAGCTCCCCCCCCCCCCCCACACACACACACACATCCCCAAGGATAATTCATCGCGTCGTGCCATACCACATTTGATTAATAACGAATAAAAGGAACGGAAGTTGATGAATAATTGTTGATAAACTTATGGATAAATAGACCAGTGTACTAACTAAACTTATAATGGCAAACATTGCACGCTTATCTTTATGCTGGGATAATTCTCTGTAGTCAGGTAGTGTTAGTGGTGGACTTAAGTTCACCCTGTATGCAGCAAGGCAGTGCATAAGAATTGAACTATACATTAAGCTGCCATGGAGAGAGTTATGTAGTCAC
Organism: Diadema antillarum; assembly: GCF_040938485.1. Lineage (NCBI taxonomy): Eukaryota > Metazoa > Echinodermata > Echinoidea > Diadematoida > Diadematidae > Diadema > Diadema antillarum. The sequence continues at coordinate 519,786 of NW_027271908.1, forward strand.
ATTTACATAAATTAGCTCTTCTGCAAAATTATTACACACGCATGAACAGTGGCCTTGAACTCATGACACTTGATTTTCCTTTTCAGGTATTCGAGCAAGATACAATATGATGAAGTTGCGCGCATTCTCCTGATCACGTAAACTTATATGCAATTCTGAAGGACAGAGTGATTCCTCAACAGAATATGTAAGTTTCATTAATTGATTAATCCGTAATACATGTATATGTATTTTCAGGTTATTGATTCATCTAGATTTTTCAGCATGTGATATCCGTGAAGTATATTATATTAAAGCTTATTATTACACATGAACGCAGTTTTATCAGTTACTATAACGTAGCCATCGTTTAGTGGGTTGCAGAAAATTTGATAAGACTATAGTGCAATTTTTGATACCATCTATAATCGAGAGATATGTTACTCAAGTGGACCATTGCGATCATTCATTCTTGCCTTTTCCGTTCTACGTCTTTTCAGGTTTGTTTGTTTTTTTTTTTTTTTTGGACTTTTTCCTGAAAACTCCATGATGGATTGTAACTCATACAGGCAGCGTCTCTACCCCGCAAGAATCTTCATTTTTTTCTTTTTTACTTATTTATTTATTTATTTATTTATTTATTTATTTATTTTTATTTTTTTTATTTATTTATTTATTTATTTTTTTTTTTTGGGGGGGGGGGTAATCTTCTTTTCTGTAACCAGTATTATCACAGTAAATCAAATCAATGTTATGAATAAGTAGAGGGGGCTATGTTTTCACTTTTTGTGTGTGTGGTAGCAGGATTAGAGGTGTCAACCATAATGAGCATCATTACACCCATTGCCATGGCCAGCACCCGGACCATCATCTGTGGCAAGCTCAGCAACGGCTGAATGGCTAAGGTCTATAAGTCTTACTCCTTTCCTAACCGTGTAAAATATACAGCAAACTGATGTTAAATTGGCATGTAATTTGATGTTGTCTTACTTTGTTATTTTATGTTATGAAGACTTTGAGTTGGTCAGGAAAACTGTAGCCGGGTTCACACGTACAAATTAGCGGGATGACGATCGCGATGCTCATCCCGAGTTTTTTTGCGAGCGTCCACACGTACCAAATTAGCGGGATAGCGATCGCGATCGGTATCCCGCTAATTTGGCGAGCGTCCACACGTACAGAATTATCCCGCTAATTGCCGATAGAGATAACAGCAAAGCCTGCAAACTGGGTCACGCAGCGCCCTTCTCTATCACTGCCTGCGCGCACTTACCTTTGTCCATTGTCTTTTACGCGTCAGTGGTGTGGTTCGCGCGCTGTTGTTGTTGTGCTCCAAAGAGGTGAAGGACCTCTTCGCAGAGGCCTTGCTGTTGTGATGTGCGCATTGCATGATGGGATGTAAAAACTCGAGATTGTAATCCCGCCCGTTCACACGTACCAGCGTGGGGCCAATTATCCCGCTAATTGGCGAACCAGCGCAACATTCCTTGGGATTAGCATCGCGATGCTTACCCCGCTAATTTTCGGGTTTTTTCTGTCCACACGTGCAAAAAACTCGGGATGACGATCGCGATGCAAATCTCGAGATTTGTATCCCGCTAATTGGTGTACGTGTGAACCCGGCTTGTGAGAATATTTGAATATGCCCTATGTCATAAATGTATGCAGGCCTACATAAAAGGTGTGTATTTTCATCTCAGTCCAATTTTTTTCTTTTCAACATGACTTTACTCAGGCTATTCCACATCTATTCTTCTTTTTTTTTTCAGCTCTAACTTAGTGATGTCGTCATGCTGTCTCCTAATTCCCCGTCTGCCTATAGAGAGGACATGCTGTATGTCTGTGACAAAGTAAGTGCTGCACTTTTATTTTTTTATGGGAGACGGGAATTCCATTCTGCTTTGTGACTAGAAATATAAGAGGAATATTTCTTTGCAACATTATCATGTTTTACTTATATGACAAAGAGCTGAAATAAATCTATCCGACCGGATTTGTTTAGAAACCAATATCAAAGCTTAAAGGGATGGTATAGTATTGGTGGAGGTGAAGATTTGGGCTTTTAACTTTTTGTGATATATCAAGAACCTACTTATGAAATAATAGAGAGCATGCCATTCTAAGAGGAATTCTAAAGATTATTTGATGAAAATTGGTTTTGAAATGGATGAGCCATCCAAAAACAAAATAAAACGCAGCGATCGTGATAAAAAGTGAGTCCTATATTATATTATTATTGCTCTGTTTTGGATATCGCAGCTATTTCAAAACCATTTCTCATTATTTCAGCAAAAGACGTTAGAAACCTGAAGTAGATCTATGCAATCAATTTAATTTTCCATTTTCTGATCAATGGTCATAGTTGCAACCTGTTAGTTTATGTAAGCAACACAACTGCGTAGTGTAAACGACCTATTTCCTTCGAAATTTTATTCAGTCATTATTTATTCATGCCAAAATCACTTTCAGAACCTGACAGGACTAAATCCCACAATCTTCACTGTGAATGCTGCGCACTAGTGACATCACTATTTGGCTGGATGGTTGTGAAATCTGCCCGAATTCCTGTATACAATCGTGTCTTCCTTCGCTACAATGTTTCCGGCCTTCTGTGCTTTGTGGCTTTCAGTATCCCAGACAAGGCAGAAACACCCGATGCATACTTCAGCAGTACATTGCAAGCCTTGATCTGAACAGGCAACTATCACGAAGAAAAACCTACGGCATTTCATTAACAATATTGTTCAATAATTGTCTTGATATAGTTTACCAGCCTAAAGTTTTCATGGTGTATACTTTTACAAGGAATTGTCACCAGAGAAATGATGTTGTTCAGCTTGTCCCTCCGTTCGTACATCAGTCTGTTATCGATTATGGCAACGTTGTATCACGAAGGGAAATGAAACGAAAAGTACAAGTGGACAGGTTATTGCAGGGAGATTACTTTAGCAGTTGAACACATCGTCACAAATTGAGGAATATCGGAAAATCCGTTGAAGAGCTATATATACACATATATTTAGAGTTTCAGTGCCGCCATTACGAGATGAGAAAGCTACATCTTTGACATCAACCATGGAAAATTATATAAAGAAATGTAAAGAAAATAGGCATAGTTTCACGTTTCTAGCATTACAAAAGGAGCACTTGATTTCCTTCATCCAGAAGGGGGGGGGGGAGGGGTAATATTACCCTTAACATTATGGCAACGACAAATAAGTGGAGGCAATTTGTACTTTTCATTTAGAATCAGATTTTATGGAATCCCCTTGATATTTTCTTCATATACGTTTCCATACATGAAAGTGACACTGAAACTTTAAAAAATGCATAACTTCCACTGGATCATACGATTTTCCATGTTCACTTATGTGTTCTTATGATATTGCTCCAATCCACGGGTACATTTGGGTTTCATTCCCCTTTAAGTACTGTTTGAGGTATCCAAATGAAACTTTGCATATGTATGTACGATTGGACGAAGTTACTTCTACCACCTTGTGGGTGCCAGCGTTCAAGGTCAAATATTGTAGGTCATTGTCAAATTCTACAATGTCATTTCGTGCTCTTTCTTTGCATCTCACCTTGTAAGCACTGTCGACATAGTATTGTGGTGTTCTTTTAATAACTTTCCACACTTTTGAGCTATATGACCACCAAATTCACTCCTCAGATCATCTAAAGATGGCTGTCAAGTGTTGATATTGGTGAAGTCCGACTCCGTCAACAGTCAAAAAGTCAATGAGCTTACATTTGAAAATCAGTGTAATCACAAATTCGATATGTGGGCAAGACATCACTTCGCTTTTACCTTGTTAGATGGTGAATATTTGTGAAGCTTCCGTTTCTAATTCATACAGCATCAGCATACCTTATGTCTGAGAATAGTGGTAAAGAAGATAAGATACTTTGGCAACAGCGTGTAAAATTCGCAAAATTTTGTGCCTTTTTTGCTGAACAAACGTCGTAGGAGGACTACAACCTGCCAGGCAGTATGGCGGAACAATTACTCTATTATTAGCGTCATAGAATAAATGACAATGATGTAGTTCTGAAGCATGCTGTTCATTAGATACTTTTGCAATGATTCCATGCATGCATACTTTTAATCGAACTAGGTATATAATCATCAATGTCTTGTACTTGAATAACGACAGAATGATTTCGGTGAGGAAAGTTTTCTGTCACGTCATTTAGGAATAAGGGAACGTGTCAATATTATGCTATTTTGTTCCATAGTTATTTCTGAAGTAGTTAAATGTATTTTCCTTTAAAAAAAAATCATTTTATATATACCTACGTTGCATCCAGATGCCTATTCGTTGAAAAATATGGGCAATGTATTCAAAGGTCAAAGATCATACATTAATGGGCCTAGCGTATACAACATTTCAATAGTTGTTGTTTTGTTTTGTTTTGTTTTGTGGTTTGTTTGTTTGTTTGTTTGTTTGTTGTTTTTTTTTTTTTTGGGGGGGGGGGGGGGGACACGGTTCAAAGTGTCCTGAAACCTTGTATAATGCATGCATTTAGTCATGTATGATGCCAAACTGTTCCCGCTCATACAAATGCAGCCGTTTCAAGGAAATAACATAAGATTATTCTCATACTCCATGATTTGGTAATGCTTAAGTGGTTCATAAGAGTCCAGTGAAACTGTGTACAGAACAAAAAGTGGATTTGACAATGGTATACGATATCCGCAATTTACTCTTTGACGGAGTCTATCATCCGATTAATATGTATATGCACGGTAGTCCCCTATTCGGAAACTACAAGTTAGATAAGCTGCAATCATTTTGCACGCGACCATGGCGTTATAGCCAAAGGTGATCTGCAAATCCCTGTGTGCCTACAGAGGATTGGAAAACGTAACAACTTTCTATGTATAGAACAACGAAACAGAAACTGGTGCATGTATTATTCTCAGTCACTTTGTTAGTCATTATGATGATTTGCTCATTGCAGTCCGGAATCTCAGCTGGAGGGACTCGAATTGATCCCAAATCAGTCGGAATGCGTGTATCACCCAAAACAAAATCTGAATACATAACCATGATAACTGCGATTCTGCCTAGTCTCCATTGGTAGCCCATAAGGGCTGGTATCAAGTTCGGTTTTCATATTATAATTATACCTTGTATTTAGATGTTTTCATCGAAATGCCCGTATACCTGTATATGGTATGCGTATGTCAGTTAAGTATCTAAACCATAATAAATTGTAGTCGTAATCTAAGTGCCAAGAATCTCATGATTTGAATAAGTGTGAACACCAAGACATGTCGTGATAAGGACTTTAAGACAATTGGCATCGTCATTATAAAACAAACTCCTAATTGTAAGGCATGTTTTAAATTTTAGATAAATTCATGTCTATGCTGGAAACATATCTTTTTGATGATTCATGATGACGTCACTGTTACATGAATATTGTACGCATGGAAATATGTAGGCCTATTCGTTTAAATGCATACAAACAACTTGTTAAATCCTCTTACATTTTTTTTTTAAAGATGTGGTGCATACTTTAGAAATGTACGTAGCATGCTCTTGTTTTTTGAGGCTTTGTGTACTGGTAAAAAGCATATCTTATTCTTATAGATTATGTAAATAAGTACGTATTCAAGTACGTTTTGAATAAAACGTATCCAGACAAATGTATATCATATTTTTACCTCTTCCTTCATGCAGATGTATACTCTTGCCTAGAGGGTTTGTTTGATAGATAGTGATAGTGCTCACCTCATTGGAAAGGTAATTGGGTAAATATTTGGTTTTAGTATGTCATTCAAACACAACTATAAGTTAACTTCTACATTAACATTTCAAAACTCACAAATTCCACACACACATTTCATGATTCACAGGATCCAAATTACACCAATCTTATTTACTTTGCAGAGTGCAACAACAGCATAAGTTTGATATACTGAGCAAACAGGCTTGCATTAGTTTGCACTATTCAAGGTTTAAAGTAGTTAAGTAACCAAATTGTACGTTGGTATGTGATGCTAAGTATATTTACCTTATAGCTATAATGTTGCAAATATGTGGTGCTTATTTCATCCATAACTGCTGCAAAATTGTTTCTTTAAAGGAGCCAATCAGTGTCACTGCCTGTTCCTCTAGAGACGCAATATTGCCCAGTAATCTCAAGGTGCACTTGAGGTTATACTGGGCAACATTGCGCCTCTAAAGGCGTAGACAGTGACACTGACTGGCTCCTTTAAAGAAGCAATTTTGCTGCAGTCATGGATCAAATTAGCACCACGTAGGTGCAACATTATACCTATATGATATGGCACAAAATCGCACCCTCAAGAGAGGCTACAATCTTGGAACTTAGGGTGCTTCTTTGCACCCTCACGAAAGGTGTAAAGTTGCACCAAAAGTAGAGGCAAGAGAGGGTGCAAAGTTGCGCCAAAAATTAAAGGGAGAAAGATCGCACCCTCGAGAAAGGTGCAACTCGGCACCAATTAGTGTGGGTGGAAAGATGCACCCTCAAGAAAGGGGTGAAACTTAGCACCACTTAGTGTGGGTGGAAATATGCACCCACGGGAAGAACTTCGCACCCTCAATAAAGTGTGCAATGTTGCACCCTCTATGGAGGGGCAAAGATGCACCCACAGGGTGCAAAATTATACCATTGCACCATGGTGCTACTTTTGCACCAATTTCTTGAGGGTGCAAGATAACACCCATAGGGAGCCACCAGTGTGACATCACTTTGCACCCTTAAAAGGTGCAAGAATGAATCATTTTTTCTTAGTGTGTATGTAAGAAATTATTTGAAAACATTTATTAACAACTTGAAATCTAAACAACTGTCGGTCTACTGCTGTAAAAAAAAAAAAATAAAAAAAAAATCTGAATCAGCCTCACCTTGTGTACAGTTAATGCCTTTGTATCCAGGTGTACAAGAGCATCCATAGGGGTCTGGAACACATACCTGAAGACCACCGCATGCTGTCTGGTCATCGCTGTTGTAATTGCAGCTATACTCACAACCTCGCCCATGGCGATTACCCCCACACACTGTATGTACACAACAAAGTCAAATTGGCAAGCCTGTATTCATTTACTACTTTAAGAGATGACCCAGAGTAATGGATGTTTCATATAGCCACACAATTATTAGCAGGAAGGTTATAGAAAGTTAGATGTTAAATCTGTTTCAAAGAAAGTGATTCTTATCAAAAAGAGAAGAAAATTGTGTTCTGTAATATATAGCATTCAAGAATTGTGAAGCAATGAATACTTCCGACAGAAAAATGAAGCCCTATGCAATGACATCAATTTTCATGAAAAAAAAATAGATTTATCTCATATAAGTTGCTCAAAATCATAGTTGCACGTCATGCCATTGTTTTGAGAAATTATTACACTCATACTCTCTTTTCTATTTCTGTGAGAACTCTACTTTTTAAAAGTGATGTTTACTTTAGTCATTTAGGTTGTCTTTAACTTGGCATGAAGGGTTTCTACACAGCTTTATTAAAGAGGAAATCCAGTCTTACGAGTTCAACCTTTAACAAAAAATGACTGAAATCGGATGAAAAATCAATATTTCTGTCATTGATGTCTGAGACGTAATGCTATTCAAGGTTGAATAACTTCAGAATAGTGATCAGTTAGATAAACAGGGATTTGAGCCTCGGGCATAATTGCATTTGAATGAAAAACTGGACATTTCACAAATTTATGTAGAAACTATATGGTAAGTTTTGGGGGATGACATGCTCACTTTTCCATTTGCATATCATATTCATATTGACTGTTCAAGAACTGTTTCCCCCCAAAATAGCGAAACTTCAATATGTCATAACTTCCTTATTTTTTGTCCAATTTCAATCAAAATTATACCGTTGAACTTGTAATATTTTACTCTTTCTCATCAGACAACGTATATTTGGACTGGATTTCCCCTTTAAATAAATAAGTTAGACCACAATACTGAATGAATTATCAACCTAAGGAAAGGTAAGGATGGCTGAGCACAGGTCTGGAACTTCAGCCATACTTTATTATTTCTCATTGAGGCCACCATTACCACCAATGCTCTACTTATGCTGGTGTCCTTCTGTGTTATTCTTTCATTTCTATGTGAATGCATGACATAGTGAGGAATTTGTTTTCCTGGTTGTTTTGTTTTCTGTTCTTTTCTTTTGTTTTGTTTTGTTTTGTTTTGTTTTGTTTTGAATTTTGCTAATGGATAGTAACTCATGGCCTCTTTAATGTAATGATCATGATAGCTTGAATATCCTGCACCTCATGGTTTCCTTTGTCAAAATTATATGCTCGTGTACTTTGACACTTTGCCGCTACAATACTTCAAGCAGAATATAAAAAGAACATCAATCTATCATACACTGGCGTAGCCAGGGGGGGGGGGGGGGGGGGGGCGATGGGGGCGGTCGCCCCCCCCCCCCCCCCCCTAAGATTTGGACCGGGGATTTGGGAGGCGGAAAAAAAAATGCGTGTATACTGTATGCATGCACATGAAGCGGGTCTCCTTTGCAACCTTTCATCAAATAAGATATTTTTTTTTGAATATTTCACTCAAAGTGTGCACCAGATCGTTGAATTTCAATTCAAAATATGCAAAATCTCTCGTGCATGGGAGGGGGTATCCCCCTCCCAAACCCTCCCCCTCTGTGCCTCTTTCCCTAGCTTAGTACACTTTTTAGATTTACAAAAAAAAATTATGAATAATTCTGAGTACACAAGACTTATCACATACCTTCCAAAAACTCAAGGTTCCCTCATGTATAAGGGGAATTTCCCCTTTTAATCGACCCTTTCCTCCCTCAGTCCCCTCCCCCCATCAGTTGTTTTTTTTTTTTTTTGATTTCCCAAATGTTGATTCCATCAAATATGCGTATACGAGATATCTCAATTTCAACCTTAAAAAGGCAAAAGCTCCATCGGAAGGGAAAGATGGAGATAACACTAGCCCACGCCTTCTCCCTGCTCACCCGCCCCTCCTCCCCCCCCCCCCCCCCTTCCGCCATGCATAGAAGTAGACTGTGGCTATACCCAGATCGCTTTATTTCAATTCTAAAAACGCAAAAGCTCCGCGAGCGGGAGGCGGAATCCCCCTTCCCCTAAGCTCTACCTCACTAGACTTTATACACTGACACACAGATGGTGCACATTCGGAATAAGAGCTAAATTCCGTGATTTTAACACTTCGATGAAAAAGTATTGCACCAAAAATTTGCACCAGATCGCTGAATTTCAGGTCTGAAAACGCAAAATCCCCTTCGTGTGGGAGGGGATATGCCCCTATCTACAACCTCGTGTGCATGCTTTTTCTGTTTGATTGCTGAACAGACAGCGTTCATGATATTCAGTGTAAGAATTAATACAAGAAGTGTATTTAAATATAGGCAAATTGTTCTATAATAATCTACACTAAAATATACTGCAACCTCAAACAAGTGGGACTGCTTCAACTCGTTAAAACACGCAAAAACATGCACCATTTTGCAACATCAATATGCAAAAAGTTCTCACCGTGGGAGGGGGACATCCCCCTCCCACACCCTCCCCCTCCCCCTTCGCTCGCTCCGCTCGCTCGGGTTCAGTCGCGTTCATGATATTCAGTGAAAAGAATTAATACAAGAAGATTATTCAAAATGATACCATTTTATATGCAAATTATTCAATAATAATCTACATCAAAATATACTGCTACCTTACACTAATGTTGCTGTTTCACGTCGATAAAACGCGCAAAAACATGCATCAAATTGCATCATTTGCAACATCAAAATGCAAAAAGTTCTCACCGTGGGAGGGGGGACACCCCCTCCTACACCCTCCCCTCTCCCTTCGCTCGCTCCGCTTGCTCGGGTTCAGTCGCGTTCATGATATTCAGTGAAAAGAATTAATACAAGAAGTGTATTTAAATCATACCATATTATAGGCAAATTGTTCAATGATAATCTACATCAAAATATACTGCTGCCTAACACTAATGTTACTGTTTCACGTCGATAAAACGCGCAAAAACATGCATCAAATTGCACCATTGCAACATCGAAATGCAAAAAGTTCTCACCGTGGGAGGGGGTACACCCCCTCCCACACCCTCCCCCTCCCCCTTCGCTCGCTCCGCTCGCTCGGGTTCAGTCGCGTTCATGATATTCAGTGAAAAGAATTAATACAAGAAGATTATTCAAATTGATGCCATTTTATATGCAAATTGTTCAATAATAATCTACATCAAAATATACTGCTACCTTACACTAATGTTACTGTTTCACGTCGATAAAACGCGCAAAAACATGCATCAAATTGCATCATTTGCAACATCAAAATGCAAAAAGTTCTCACCGTGGGAGGGGGGACACACCCTCCCCTCTCCCTTCGCTCGCTCCGCTTGCTCGGGTTCAGTCGCGTTCATGATATTCAATGAAAAGAATTAATACAAGAAGTGTATTTAAATCATACCATATTATAGGCAAATTGTTCAATGATAATCCACATCAAAATATACTGGAACCTCAAACAAGTGGGACTGTTTCAACTCGTTAAAACACGCAAAAACATGCATCAAGTTGCACCATTTGCAACATCAAAATGCAAAAAGTTCTCACCGTGGGAGGGGGTACACCCCCTCCCACACCCTCCCCCTCCTCCTTCGCTCGCTCCGCTCGCTCGGGTTCAGTCGCGTTCATGATATCAGTGAAAAGAATTAATACAAGAAGATTATTTTAATGATAACATTTTATAGGCAAATTGTTCAATAATAATCTACATCAAAATATACTGCTACCTTACACTAATGTTACTGTTTCACGTCGATAAAACGCGCAAAAACATGCATCAAATTGCACCATTTGCAACATCAAAATGCAAACAGTTCTTACCGTGGGAGGGGGGACACCCCCCTCCCACACCCTCCCCCCCCCCCCCCCCCTCGCTCGCTCCGCTCGCTCGGGCTCGGTCGCTTCGCTCCCTCGCAGACTAACCGCCCCCCTAAGATGAAATCCTGGCTACGCCGTTGCTACCATATCAATCAATCAACCAGTAAATCAACCTTTCAGTAGATGAAAACCACATGTAATCTAAGATTACCACAGCATAAACAGTATAGAAATCATGCTACTTCAACGTCCCAAGGATTGAATTGTGTTTATATATATATATATATATATATATATATATATATATATATATAAACTATCTTAAAGGGAAAGTGACTACTTTATATCTTATCGTATAGTTTTGGATCGTATAGTTTTGGTCAAGGTATAACTTCACGTTTCTAACATGTTTGGTGGGATAACGAGAAATCTCTTATAAAATATGAAAGAGCATGTAATTCCAAGAGGAATTTACCGTTTATTTCATGAAAATTTGTTTTGAAATTGCTGAGATATCCAAAACAGAGCAATCCCAATGAAATGTGGAACCCGTCTTTTATTGCGATCCCTTTGTTTATTTTGTTTTTAGATGCCTAAGCCATGTCAAAATATTAAATCAACTTCGAATTCCTCTTAGAATGGTATGGTCTGTACCATTTCGTAAGTTTTTTTTCCTTGGTATATCTCGCAAAAAGTTAAAAGCCCAATCCTCATCTCCACCAATACTACACCATCCCTTTAACAAGACCAAGCCACAAGTGCTTGTCTATCTTCTACAGAATAAAATGTAAAAAGGATCCAGTAATTCTGAGTCAGAAAGATTTTTTAGCGCTTTACTTACTTTGCTCACACTGATCTCCCATGAAACCAGGGGGACAAACACACTCTCCCGTCTTACTGTGACAGATGCCTCCATTGTAGCATGACTGACAGGCCTGAAGGCATCCACCAAGTACATCGTGGCGACCAGCTGGACAATCTATTAAGATTAGAGAACATCGTCAAGTTTTTCACATTATTCCCCAGTGGTGAAATTCCTTGTTTTCTTTATTATGAAATGGAAAATTTATCATAGTTGGATTATGACATCTTTCTTCAGCTTTCATATCAGTAATTCTATCATCATTTCAATTTACATCATTTTGCCCAAGCTTCTCCTTACATACTCTATTGTCCAATTATAAATGTGGTAACATGTTTCATAAATGTTGGTTTTAAACTTTATAATCAAATTTGATAATCAGCGAATGTTGATATATCAGGCATTACAGTCATGATCAGCTTACCTCTCACAATGAGTCGCAACAAGCCAGCTCTAGCCAATTTCCTCTCGCCTCTCAGGTGAAGTTCATACACCCCACCATCTGCAGGTGTGACTTCTCCCTCAATGGTGTAACTTGTTGCTGCTCCAGTATACTTAGTCAGGACGACATCTTCATAGATCGTCCCATTCTGTCTCCAATTTCTCTGTGAATTATCACTGATAGGCTGCACTGGTGAGAAGTCCACTGTCACATTTACATCTCCAGCATTTACAGTCTTTGAGAATCTTCCTTCTGCTGGAACAAACCTACCTGCAACATTTCAAGGACATGCATTTATAATGGTTTTTGACAAAGACGTTGATGAATAACGGAACTAATGATTCCACCGATACGAGGATGCTTCCACTGATACAGGGATGCATCCACTTTCACATTTACTTTTCCAATGCTTTTAAAGGCCCTTCATTAAAAGTTTGATTGAGTTCATTAACCTTGACCATTGGCCTCATGGATTGATCTCTAAACCTAACCACATACATGAAATTATTCTAACTCTTATTTTATCCATTTTAACGAATAACACTTTTGAATATTTCTAGTACATGTTATGTGTGAAAAATGACAATCAGGGGTCCTATACTGCTTCATTTTGGTGGCCTGTGATCTTGAATAACCTTGTAGTCTAAATATAATTCAATCACTTCTCTCCTTACTCAATAGTCATTGGACATATCCAGCTTATGTTTTGGAATGATATTTAAATTTTAACCAATGGAAAGCGACCTTTGACGTTGACCTTTGCACATCACCATAACAAGTTCATAACAGTTTCCTGTCTCCCCTTTCTACCAACTTACGCTTAGGATGCTTTTATTAAAACTTTCATTTCACAAAAATACCCGTTTATTTATTTCCACCCTTCCTTTCTCACTATAGTCACTTCATATTCCTAGCTGATGTTACAGCTGAAAGTTTGGGTACCTTTCACCATGACCTCCAAAATTTAATCTTATTGATATCTACACTTCATGTATCACACCTTGGCATGATACTTGAAAATAAAATCCACTGGATTGCAGTAATGAGGATGAGAGTGTGATTGACGGAATAGTGCTATTCTCACTGCAATGATATCGAAATTTCGGTCGCGACCCAGGGGCGGATCCAGGAATTCCGTAAAATCAAAGAGGTGCGGACGCCCCCTCCCCCATTTCCCCCCTTTTTCTTCTTGTTTAAACAAACAATAAAGAGGGGGGGGGGGCGCGCCCGGTGCGCCCCCGCCTGAATCCGACACTGCGACCAGGGCTGAGTCTTTTTCGATTCAGCGGTCTCACTGAAAAATAAATTTCGGAAACTTTTTAGAACATAATTGTATGCGTGCGAAGAGCTGACCTGCGCATGCGCATGAATGGAATACTTATGACGTCACAATGCCACCGTGGCAGGCCACAGCTGGTAAAAATAGCAAGGAACAAGAAGTGCGCAGTGTATTACGGGATATTACACTTTACAGGTTTCTTTTCTACTGTTCACACTGTACAATTTTGCGTCTATTTAAAAAAAAAAAATCACACACTAACAAACCAGAAAGTATAACATTGCATTATTTCTGTTCTAATAGAAAAAGAAAATCTCAACCAAAACTAAACCATCCCTTTAACACATCTAAGGTTAGTATATCAAGTAATCTTTGCATATACCTACATACATTTTAATGGCAAATTAATTGAAACTCGCCCAATCCCGCAATGCAATTTGTTTGTTTGGCTGTCTGTGTGTGTGTTTTTTGTTTTGTTTTGTGTGGTGTGTTTTTTTTTTTTGCTTTTGCTTATGATCATGCTGCCTAAATTTGCCATCGAATTTGCTGTGCAGAAAACCAGAAGTGTTTCAGACAGTGTCCCGCCATAAAATTTGTGCTCCGAGCGGTTTCAGCAGGAGTTTAACCTCTTTTCCTTTGTGAGCACGTTCAGGACGTGCTTGGTTGATACGTATGACGCTCAATGAATCGAATGCATACATGCTCCGGAAAAAAAAATCGTACACATCCCTTATTCAGTGGCCCATTACTCCAATACAATTATTTTACTTCATTTGTACACACGTCATTCTGCCTCTCTGTTTGTGAGGCTTTCCGATTCAGGGCAAATTATAATTCATTTGTTTATCATATTTTGACGTGAATTCAAAAGATATTTCTCGATTGCATTCTCTCTTCTTGTACTGCTTTTAGCTTTTTCTGGATATTCAATATTAAGAAATTTGTGCCCTTCTCTGAAGAATGTTAACAGCCAGACCTGTTTGTAAACAAGAATAAATAAACTTGAACAAGGTGTGCTTTGTCGTTGTATACAAATATGACACCATTTGTCAATATTATTACATTGCGACTTCTTCACACTTACCGTCAGACCTCAAAAATATCGTCGGCACCACCGTGGAATGTCCATCTTTGGTGGCTGAACAATAAAATGCACCAAATGTCTTGTTATTAGAGGTATCTGAGAGAAATGTTTGATGAAATTGTATTATGGGGTCACTATTAAGAGAACGGATCCATGGATCAGGAGGACCGGGGTTCCTCTGTAGACCATTCATTGTGTAGACATAGCGACCAGTGGAAACAGTGGCATCGAGATCCGGTGCACTTCGAAAACAGGCAAAGAACGAGCGTCCACTCTCTGCACTCGTAAAGTATCGGCTGGTTGTTGATATGAAAGGTGACTGACCTGCAAAGGGGGAGATATATTCAATTCAGTTTGAGACGTCTTTTTTTTGTGTGTGACATTTATTTTTACCAACATGAATTGTAATAGGCCTATACAGGTATTTAGTAAGAAGATGGGGAAATGATTATAAATGTGATAATGTGATATATGTGATAATAACTAAAATAACATTACAGAACTGTGGATATCCTCTTTTGAAGCACGAGTTTATTTCACAACTGTCCACATTAAAAGAAAAAGACTAAAAAATATAAAAATCTTTAATTATGCTATATATCAATTACAATTTCTTACTCTATTTCCACATGATTTCATCATCATTTTAACACCAAAATGACACTGAAAGGTATAGAAGTGATTCAAAGAAGAAAAATGATAATACGAAAAAAAAAATATATGGCAATAGACTTGTCAAGATGACATGCATAATGTGATCATGCAATACAGAATTTAAACTGTTCATACACACCAAAGGTATATTGTGATGTACGAATCGAATCAGAAAAAAATTGAGAAAAAAAAAACCTGACAATTAATCAATTCAACCTTAAATTGGCTCCCTGAAAATGATCACTTTGGTCCGCATAAACTACCATGCCATGATCACTGTTTCTGATGTTGATAGAGATCAAGATAAAGAAATCAATTCCTCTCATACTCCACTTATTGGAACAGCTGATCGCCACAGTGCACGTTGAGGAGCATCACACACACACACACGCACACACACACACACATACGAACAATTTGACACACACATACATGCCATTGATGCCATTGACACAAACACAAATGTACTTTAAGTGTACTTTAAGAGGCAGGATTTAAAAATAATGAAGATGAAAAAGAGAGATTAACTTTTCAGGTTCAATTTGATATCTTTTCATGCATTTATACCTTGTCATTTCCTTCTTTTTTTATTGGTCCTGAAATATGAAATTTGTGATTTCTTTCCCATACACCTGCACAATGCAGCGTGGGTTTCAAAATACACTGAAGCAATGTTAGGACATAGCAGTCAAGGTTTTGTAGTTTAGTGCTTTAATATTTCCTGTCAGGAAATATGCATTCTCGTACTCTGATGCATGTGTGAAACAAATAGCATTCAGCTTGAACTGTGAAAATGATCCACCAGCCAAGAGAAACATGTGCCTACTCTAACTGTACACGTGCATGGGAAATATAGCAATTATAATCCTCTTACAAACATTTTCTGACAAATTGTCTGTCGACTATGTAATACGTACTGTCAGAACAGCCCATATCCCATATTCTTTGAGTAGTTAGCTATTGAGATTTTTTTAATTTCTCTCCCAAAATCAAACCTTTTTTTTCTGAATGCTCACAGGCATATTTCAGAATTTGCTTCAGACTAATGCACTTGTTCTTTACATTTCTGTTAATATAATTCACACCGCCGTACTTTTGATAACATGAAAGAATCATTTCCATGACTGTATAGGTGTAATATTTTGAGACAATATATATCCAAAAATCAGTCAATGGGAAGCGCTAAAATCACATCACAGGTCTTGTACAATCCCAAGATATTACACATCGTATGACATAAAAACTAAAAATAGAAGGGTATAGTTTGACACGTTTTTCCTTTTAAAGTGTATTTCTGGTCTGGCTAGAAATGGCTGTTATCTTTTCTTTTTCTGTTTCTTGTTTTAGTTCGAAGGAAATTCTTCCTTGAACATAAGCTGATTACATTAGGAGTATTCTTTACCTTGTCATTGGGGCTTCCATTAATCTAATGACCGGAACTATCTATGTAGTAATAGGAGACAAAGCTAACAAATAATAATAATAATAATAATAACAATAATAATAATAATAATGATAATAATAAAAATAATGATAATAATAACCGAACACCGAACAACAACCTTGCCTAGCAGCCAACACTGTGTTTTGTTTATTAAGTCCACAAGAAGTAGATCGTTTCCTGTTTTGATGGCCCCTCGTGAAAGGAACATTTTCGTTTTTATGAGGAAATGCACAATGCCATTTAGGACAAAGCAAATTTATGGATACTGCATCGTTTCAGTGAACACGTCGCTATTGTCTGTACAGGTAACTGTACTTTTACCACAGTCGGGAGAAAACTAAACAAACGTGGTGGCAGATAACTACACATATTTGTTACAAACACAACTGAAATCGGTTCGCCGAGTTCGAAAATGCGGAGTTTCAGTTTCATGCTTCTGCTCCATTTTGAGCTTATATAGGCATATACTTCATCTCTCACAATATATACCACCTGTATGTTAGTTGTTTTAGACATTGTTCAAAATGCGGGTATCTAAAAAAAAAGAAAAACAAAGAAAAAACGATCAAACTTGGTTCACTGAGTGGCATGACAATCACATATATCTATAAAAAATGCACATGTTTTCACTATGAATATGAGTAGGTTGATTCCCTTACCGTGTACTACAGATACACACAAAACTGCAATCGTAGCAATCATCGCGTGCAGTGTTAAAGCCTTGACAGAGAAGTCGGGAAAGTTTCGATGCAACATTTTGTTTTGCTCAATAGCTTGCTCGAGAGAAATCTCACCCAACACACTGTTTGGTAGACTGAGGAAGTGGAGAGAATCGGGTATCTCTTCGAAGTTAAAAACACAGTAACATGAATCTATACAGTTGAAATCATAAACTCATGCTGTCCTCGTCTTGTCGTTCATCACGGTAGACAATTCAGATTTACCAAGAGGTTGAGCAAGTTAATGATCATCTCATGAAACTTCAAGAAGGCACATGATCCGTCAAATACACTCCGACACCCCTGCACGTGCGTGACACCGTCAATTGCATCCGAGCATTACTGTATTTTGTTCCGAGCAAGTATGCAGGCGCTCGCTGAACAGGACCGGTTATCGGCTCACTATCTGTGGTGGGCAGTAAAACCGCTGCGGCGTCACAGCTCGGTTTCCTCTTTTGCGTGAGACACTCGACACCGATCGAAACACAGCGATGCGATGCGCTCCAGAGCTGATTAATTAGAAAGAACACACAATTCTCATGAAAATTAGGGATTTCATTACGGTTTTTCCCCGAACTACGGCCGGTAAAGCAAAATAGAAGTACACTTAATTCCTTAAAGAATGTTTCCTTCAAATGCAGAGTTGATTACGCGCTAATGATGTTGCGTATTGGACACTTTCGTCATTTTCGTGAATCAAATATGAAGTAACACGACACGATCACGAGCAGCCTAAATGAACTCCTAATGAACTTCGCGACAGGATGAAAACAGTACGCGTAATAATCAAACAAACATATAATTGTGGTGTGGGTGGGTGGGTGGGGGTGCCTCGGAGCAGTTGCATCGAATGTCGATTGACCTCGAAGAGCTCTAGTAGTGATATGATGAGCCACGTTGGCCATATCAGTGTGCGAACAGAGGTATTGGCCTTGGCTTCGGAGCACAGCTTCGGAGGCAAAACGCATTGAAGGGAAATCCCCTTCACATATTGGTAGGGCTAACGCGCACAGCCAAATCTTTCATTGGAGGAAAGTACTTTTGACCGCGCGAAGTGCGTCATTGCAGCTAGACTTTCTTTCAGACCTTATCAATGCGCCAAAAATCCCTATCCGGCATGAGTGTGATATCATTCCCCGTATAAAATGTTTAATTCCAAGTGCTCGTCAATACAATAGATAAAGAAAGCGTGTTAGACATTCTACGAGTTTCATCATGTCGCTATCCTATAATGCAAAAGCTCGAATTGTTGCAGTCTTCTTATTACTAGGCAATGGCGTTACCGAAAGTTTGAGATTTTTTTTTTCTGAAATTCCCTCATGTGTTAAACGTATATTTCTTCATTCCTAGATAAATGTATTGAGATACCACCACTTGGGTTTCATTCCGATTTGACAACTGCTCATAAGATATCAGAAGTAAGCTACGTGAGCGTATCGAGTCAAACAGTTGCAAGTCATGGTTGGATTTAACGCTTCAAATAAATTCAGCCACCAGCTTCACAGCAGCTTAGCGTGATGAACTTTCCCTCCCACCACCATTTTTGTTCCGTAACCGTACTCGTTGATTATGACGTCACGTATTTCATAGTTTCAACGATGTCAACAACGAATACTGGTAATAAGGGCGGCTGTTTAGCACTTAAAAATTATTACGCAAGTATTGGGCGGACGCTTGGACCTGCGATTCACAACGAGAAACTTTTATCATCTCAAAAGCTGATTAGACGTAACCGGAAGTGACCTCGTTCGTGTAGATTCTTTCCCCCTCTTTCCGGTTCTTCCACATCCTGGATCATCTATAATCTACGTATATAGTATATAACCGATATATCACATCTCGGTATAGGTATTCCGGGTCATCATTGCATCACGCACTGATACAAAGTACACAGACACACACATGCCTAAAGTGTATCATTAAATGTGTCTATATTATTGTATTCAACACTTGTTGTGAATTTCTTTTCATTTATGGTCTTTCTGTAATTGTTTTATACTGTATAATTATGTTTCACGTTCTTGAAGAGTGTCTCTGTTTTTGATGTTTGATCCTTGGTTGTATAATTATTGCTAGTAATGACTTGAATAAACCTTACATTGAAACTTTTTTTTTCTGAAACGTTATATCATCCTTTAATTCTGTTTTTTATGTTCAGTCCTTGCTCAAAACCACAAGTAATGGCATCATACTATTTTGTAACATGATTCAAATCAACATTATTTGAAGGGCAATTAGTGCTTTGATCACAATATTTGACAATGACAATGTTTGACATTGTTTTTTCACCGTTTTACCCAAATGTAGGGTATTGGAGGAGATCCCCCACTAAAACAAAAAAAAAATCAAGATACAGTGTAATATCACGAATTAATAAAAAATATAAAAGTTTTAATATTATAAACCTATAATTTCCGCAGACACACGAGGGTGCGAACGCTCACATACACACAGAAACCACACACAAAGCACACACACGGTGCAAAACAACTGAACAGTCAACGTAGTAATCGTTGCGTAGGATAACAACCCGTGATGGAAGAGAGGACCTATTTCGGTGGTAACTTCCGGAAATGGAGCTATACTTCCGGTTCTACGTTTCCGTCCTTATCTAAGCGTTACAATGATGTAGTGCTTTCATTTTGTGTTGTCATAATTGTTCTGCGTTGATACTTGGGGAAGGTTCCTCGTTTTCAGTTGTATATTACCTCAAAAGATGGCTTGAACTCAATAATACATGTAATAATATGGCCCTAACTTATGCACTTTTTGATTCTCTCTCTTTTTTTTCTCTCTCTCTCTCTTCTATCTATCTATCTCTTTCTCTCTAGCGGTGGCCCGGTGACCCAGTGGCCCGGGACAACTAAGAGATTAACGTCAGGGCGCGCCACATTAAAAAAAAATGAATCTTTTGTGGCTCGATTTGGGCAACTAAGGTGCGAAATTGATTATTAATTTGTTTCCTTTTATTTCGGAGCAATGTATTTCTTATCCGAGTCATCAAAATGTCAAGTGTAAAGATATCGGTGGTCCAAATGCCGGGCCGATCGGGCCACTAGAAAGAGAGAGAGAAAAAAAAAGGCGTCGCGCCCTGATGATACGTAGGACCCTATATGTATAATTTCCGTATTCGTGCAAGCAAATACACACACACATGCGATAAAGCGACCATTTAAGGAGATGTATTTCTTTCTATTCTTAATGAGTCAATCTGGCTTTCTCAATTTCTGCTGCCATATCCTTCTTTTAGTGAAGACATAACGTGTATGATTTCATAACTTGTTTTCAATGGCATTCATTTTCTCTCGGCAGATAACAGTTACAACAAGATTTTTCATGGTCCAATGACTGATATTTGCATAGAAATGACAATAAGGTATACGCGATTTACAATATCATGGCGACACAATAACAATAACAATGGTGTGTGCATTCAGTAAATCTAGTTTGCCATCCACGCACCAATTGTTATGGATACAATGGATTTATTTGAAATTCCAGCAGCGCTTGCGTTATTTCTGCCAATATTGACATTCTTGATTGGTTGCTTTGTGGGTGTCTTTCCATTGCATTTGTATCACGGAGAGTAATGGACAAAGAACATGTCATTCATCTGCGCCTAATTTCCGTCCAAGTCAAAACTGAAATCACAAATACATTATACCAACATAACTCTCACACAAAAAGTGGCGGTCTGGCGTGGGTTGGATGTTGTTTCTATAGGCCCTATTAACAACGCAAGGATGCATCGAGCAATATAGTTGCCTACTGATATTTGATGGTGACGAATCATAATTGTAACAATGATATTTTTCTAGATTTGCCCACCCTTGTTTGTTTGATACATTTAAAATATTTGTTTCGTAGCAAGCTGTTTTCAAACGAAAGAAAAGGGAGAGTAAAAAGTATCAAACTCATGGTTTGATTTCAATTATCAGGAATATTTGGTGGTTGTTCCTAATTTTGTTTTTCTACGACCTGAAGCGCTAATACAAGAGTAAAATTCCAGTCAATTCATACACGTGTGCCGCAAAAGTCTTCCAAAGTCTCGAATAAAGAGTGTAAAGTCGGTATAGTGGGAAACCATTTATGATTTCCCTTTAGATGAGAGAGGGAGAAAGAGAAAGAAATAAAAATTTCCACGTTAACTGTAGTTTAGTGCCCATGACATTAACAGGAACTCCCGTCGCTTCTCGGACTTTTGCCCGAGATCATGATTGTATAGTAACATTTCAATCTATCAAGTTCCTCTCCGCAGATACGTTGTTGTTGCCATGTGTCCCATGTATATATATATATATATATATATATATATATATATATATATATATATGTATATGTATATTAATTATATACATATATGTACATATACATATATATATTCTATATCATTACAAATTTTGATTAATCCATCAATTTATACAATTCTTGATTTGAGAGGAAACTTATCAGAGACTTGAGAGCAAACTAATGTTTGTTATGCACTGTTTGGACATGGAATTGAGTTCCTCTTCATGTAGACTTTATTTAGGATAGCGAACCAAACTCAAAATGTCCCTGACATTTTTTTTAACCCCAAAGACAAACTAAAAAAAAGATGAAGACGAACTGGCCTTTATAGACTCATGGCATTTATCATGAACATGGCCAATAAAAGAGGAAAAAACAGTCAAAATATAAAACTTCACTGAAAGACGCTACAAACAGAGAAAGATATTTGGCGTCATGAAGAAAGTGAAGTGATGCATTGCATACTAAGTCTTCAACACCTCCAACGAGATGTATTCCTATAGTTGTAACACTCCAATGACTGTGACATACCTTGAAATTAAGTGCCATTTTCAGAGTTAAGAATATAGATATAGTATTTTCATCCAAAAGGATTTACAACAGACGGTTTTATAGGCCTACTTTCGAGTTCAAACTGGCTTGTAAGCAAAATATTGTAAATTGTCATTTTAGAGTTCAATTCTAAGTTGCTGGGAGCCTGATGTTTTTATAATAACAACGATAATTGGTAGATCCCAGATTAGATTAAATCTATATATTATTTATGTATATTACCTTTTTTCCCCTTTGTATATACAAACCAACTGCATAGTGGTTGTGCAGCGATAACATCGCCTCGCAGAGCTTACGGACTATAACATGCTTTTCCACATTGTTACATGGTATTAATACCATAAATATTCATATCTAAGCATGAAAAAAAAATAATGTTCATGACAGTACATGTAGCATACTAACTATCTGAAAACAAAGAGCTTTGTCTATCATCGAAAACAGCCATAAAATAAAATGCGGAAACGGTGCTAAGAACGTCCGCTCTCCGTGCTCACAGCGAGGATTTCCTCCTGTGGCAAGTGGGATGAAGAGACCTAGTTCGCTTGCCAAATTCTTACGCTGCAATTTTCAGAAGTATTGCATGTACTTTTTTGATTCTTTTAGAACAGTTTTTTTTTTTTTTGTCTGCTAGTTCCTTTTACGGAGATAGTTTTGGGGGAATTTGTCAGCTTATCAAAACCAGCTTTTTGAATGAGCGCAAATGTCAAAGGTGAAAGAATTAAAAAAAAAAGAATGCCTTTCTGCCGATGCGTCAGGTTTAACATTACCATTATACCGATCCACTTTACAATCAGCACTCACGCCCATATTGCAAACGAAGGTCACTTCCTCCCTTAATGCTTTCTTTGCCAATGAGTAAAATGTGCTCAAATTTTACAAACATATCTATGGACAGGAAACCAGTGTGGCGCAGAGAGAGTTAATGTCATACCTGACATAATATCATACATGAAAAATGGAACCGCACATAATGTGTACGTGACCAACATAACTTTGGTTTTTGAAACTAAGCGTGAACGGCTGAAATGGTGATTCTCGTATAGACATAATGGCTCCGGTCGAATGGCATTACTTTCAGTTTCTGTGTTGCATGGCATAAATTAAAGGAAGCACATTCAAATTCGTGAAGACGAAATAGATATTCATCAAGGCCCTAATCTTAAGTAACTTTCCATCCCTCTTTCTCACAGATTTTACAAATTCAATAAAATCAAACATACATAGCATAGCGGTACATTGGCGTATTAACAACCTAAATATAATCATTAGATAGGCTTACTATCACTATAATATGGAACGGTGATATCACAAATAGAATATCATTGAGATCAAAATGTCTCAGTGTCTCCAATATAACTACGCATAGACATTATAAATGCCTCACAATATGAGGCATCTTTACCTTTACATGAACACGAAAGGTAAAGAGAAAACAAAATGGTATCTCTCATATCAAAAATAGACTGTGACAATATCAATTAACTCGTACACTGCTGGAAGGGAATGATAATAGATTACAATGTTATAGAAAAATAAAAACAATTTCAATGTACGCCCTACAAGACAATGGACCAATGGGGAGATTACTAAACTTTCAATGTTTTTTCTTTAATTACTGTTTTTCTCACTTCATTTTTTATTTCAATTATGCACAACCTAGCAACAAAATATTCCGTCATCAGGTCAGGTCAAGAAAAACACAACATTTGAATACAGTTATGGCTGCTGTTTATGTGATACAGAAATATAAAGGTATAGGTCTATCTATGCTAAGAAAGAGTCATAATGAAAAATGAAACAAGAAGACAACTTCGTGAGAGTCTGAGCAAAATAGAATATCAAAGTGATTAGATAATTTGAGGTACCCATCTGAATGCAGCAGATTATCTTATTGTTTCTTTGTATTTACATCATCAAAGCCATTTTGTCCATAGGCCCTATCATAGAATTATTAAGGTAGTCTTGCTAGCAAGAAACTCTATACAAGCTTTGCTCATGTAGGCCTTTATCTTGATAACGACGTATACAATAGATTGTTGTCAAGTTTCATGTGCTTTAATATAGAATGTTGGCATCCTTTCATGCATTTTATTTCAAACGTAGGCTCTACCTGTTTGGCATCATGCAAAATGAAAGGGAAAGATGTTCTGGGTTATTTCGGAAGATTATTCAGGTATATCAAAACAACTTCATCGTTATCATATTATAATCTAATGATATATAAGTAAAAATGAGTAATAATGACGTTTAAACAGTCATCATCGAATGCATAAATTAGCTAATACTACGTTACCTGTTTATGTACTTAGGGCCTGCTCACTTTTAGGAACTTTATTGTATCCAATGACACCTATAACAAGTGTATAATTCACACAGCATCCCGAGAGTCTTGCCCTTGACGTCACACACATGATTCATAAAACAAGATTAAAGAACATCTATAGAACCGTGACATAAATTCAACATTACAGAAATGCTCACATCCATAGTTTTGTTTCATTTACGGCAAAACTCTAAAGATTCAAAACCTGAAATTGTATATAGTCTGCCTTTATGTGCACAGATGTCTCACATGCTTTCTGTATCAGCCAATCACTATCCTCATAAGTATAAGACCCTGCTTTTACGTTGTTGTTTTTTTGATGTTCATTAATCTCAACCATTGACCAAGGATTGACCTTTGATCCCTCTGCACAAAAGAAAGTCCTTTTTTTTCAAATTACAGTATTTGCTTCCACTGTATATATGGCCTATACATAAAGTTACTGAACTTCCACCCAGTGGAATCTGTGGCCCGAAAAAAAAAAAAAAAGGAAATTATCATGAACGTTGATCTCGAACTTTTGACTGTTACATCTGTCATTGCAGGTAACTATTTGCTAATTCAGTTCTATCCTTTCTACCAGGTATTACCACTTGAGGTTTGTAGCTGAGAATGTGTTTGGATAATGGAATTTGCAACTCAAGAACAGTGACATCTGACTTTGACCATTGACATATCATGGCTGTCGTCTTTGTGCAAATAATCTGATTAATTTCTATCTACCCACATATTTAATAATTACTGGACATTTGCCGCTGAAGCAATGCTTGAAATGAGAAATTACTATTTTTGTGGCGGGGAGGAGGTGGTTGGGTAAAAGTATGATGAACTTTGATCACTATTTTCCCCCACTATTTGTCTGTTTATTTCCACTATTCCTGACCAAATATGTCAAATAGACACTGGGTTAAAATATGTCATTATTTTCTTCTCTTTTTTATTTTTATTTCATTTTTTTTTTTTGGGGGGGGCTCATTTCTGCAATCAAATATGGACACTTTCAAACTCAAATTCTAAATGTAGTTTACAAATACTGACAAATACAATGATAAGAATTATAATCATATTCAAAAATATAATTATTGCCAAAGTTCAATGACCTTACACCATTGTTCTTCAGAGTTTTATAATTGCTCAAAATCTGATCAATGCATCTGCATCGCATGCAGCGCGCCTGGGCAAGACAATGCATTGAATATGGGATATCTATAAGTGCGGCTGGAAGAATGAGCGCCCTGGAAGACTGAAATGCATTGGCATTTTTCAGAGGAATAAAAATCACAGTTGCTACTACTTCATTACACTAAGTATCATAATAATGATGATGCTAACACTGATAATAAAGACAACGATAGCAATGTATTATCGATATTAACCAAATCAACAATAGTGTTAACATCACAAAGAAAACAACATCGGATTTATCATTTTCTTGGTGCAAGGGCGTCTTTGCAGAGGAAGTAATATTCTTTCCATGAGCCCTGCAGTAACTACCACTTCCAATCTTTATACACCTTGGTCAAGACTAATATTGCATATTGAGCAAAACATCTTATCAGTGACCCTCATGGTGACAGAATATGCACATGCTGGACAGGGCTAAAATCAATGACCAACTGTTCTACAGTCCACTCCACGTGATCGCTACCTGTTACAAAGTACATTGTAATCTGAAAGGGTACATTTTCATTAAAATATAGCACTCGGATATTCAAATTTTCTCGACACGGTTTGCATTGCTTGACAAGGACCCAGTAAGGCTAGTATAGAGCCATGTGGGAAATCCCGCACACGTGTTTAGGCAATCAGAAAAACAAAGTTCGCCATTTCCGATCACGATTGAAAACAATAGAACAGGAAATCACCATCAGTTGTTGTTTAAAATACAACTAGATCTCACCTCCCATTACTCTCTGTGAGACAAAGAGCAATATATGGAGGCAGCAGCTAAAGTTTGCTGGTGTGGTTTTGGCAAATGGCTTTGTTTGCTCTTCGTGTACATTTCAAAATAGTGTAGGATCTATAAATGCAGGAACAACAAGTTTATAGATTGCCATGTTCAAAGCTCCGAATGCATTTTGTGCACTTAAAATACAAGTATAAGAGGGATGAAACCCAAATATACATGTGGATTGAGTGAATGCAGCAATAATAGTAGAACACATCAGTGACAATTTGAGGAAATTCGACAATCCATTTAAAAGTTGTGAATTTTTAAAGTTTTGTGTCGCCATCACATGAGAAGACTTCATCATGCCATCACATAATATGGAAAATGATATAAAGAAATCATAAAGAGAAATTCCACAAAGTATGATTCTTTATGAAAAGCACACATTCCCTTGACGTTATTGACACCATTATGTCAAGTAATTCTATCCCCCCCCCCCTCCCCCGCTTTCTAAAAGAGAAAGGTTTAGTGCTCTTTCATTGTACAAGAAAAGTGAGAATGTTAGATTTTCTTTAGTTTTTCATATGTGACATCATGATCTGTAGTAGTCCTCTCATCCAGTGGTGGCGACACCAAAACTTTAAAAATTAACAAGTTTTGAACGGATTGTCCATTTTCCTCAAACTTTCACTTTTGTGTTCAATCAATCACATGTAGGCCTATATTTGGATTTCACTCCCCTCATTAACACTTCTGGTGCCTGGCACTCGCATCCAATCTGAAGGGAATTGGGCTTGATGCAAAAACAAAATATTACTATCAGTGTATCAAAATTTGAGAGATGTCTGTTTTCTGATGGGAGGGTCCATTTTTCGTATGTGATGCAATGGAACTGTGATGCAGCGTAATTCTGGAAAGTGAACTTTGACCTCTGCTTCTCCTTGGTCAGGGCTGTAGGTTACAGCAATCATTCGATGTAAACCAGTGTGTCAGTATTCCATCAGATCACTCCTTCTGTCCTACTGTACTCCCGTCTGTACTGTCTGTCCTTCTGTCTGTACCGGTAATGTCTGGGTCTTCTCTTACTGTAAAAGCCGTTTCCACCGCCCTTCAAGCGTTCGTAACAGCATACATATCTCACTTGGGTAGAATTCGGTTATTTTTTATATTCTTATATAATGTTAAGGTATCTTTTTTTTCAAACGATGTGAGTTTGTGTATTATCGGCAAAGATTAATTTTGCATTTATACATTTATATAAAGTATTGATATTGTGTCGATGTTACAAGGTAAAAAGGGATGTCCTTGATTTGTTATTTTGTGTATGTTGAACTGTTATATTTTGTCATTCTGTTGCAGGGCCCCCTAGGATAACAGTGTGTAAACCACTGATGGGGCTACCCTGGGTAGAGAAATCTGAATAAATATATTTTCATGTACAGATATTTCTGTAATGTTGGATTTCACAGAATTTTTTTTTTTTTTGCGAGATGTCATTTTTGTGATTTGACACGTAGGCTATCATAGTGCACACCACTTTACAGTAGATATTTTTGCATGTTGTTAAATTTACGACCCAACAGTGATTCTTGAAAATAACAACTTTTACAGTATGTTCACATCATCTCAACTTCCTGATATCAAACACTTGTGGTTCGGTGGTAGAGACCACAGACTTTTCATCTTGATTTATCTGGTTTCAGTCCATTGGAGGCAGAAGTCGGCAAGGCATTAAAGGACAAGTCCACTTTCACAGACATGTGGATTGAGTCAATGCAGCAATATCACTAGACCACATCTCAGTGAAAGTTTGAGGAAAATCGGACAATCCGTTTAAAAGTTAACAAATTTTCTGTTCATTTACTGTTGGATGAGGAGACTTGTTCAGCTTATGTGATGTCACATGTGTAGAACAATATACAAGAAAATCTAAAGAAAATTCAACAAATCTTCACTTTTCTCACATAATAAAAAAACAACAACACTTGACTTGCCTCTTTCAGAAGGCAGGGGGAATAATATTACCCTTAACATATACGTCAGTGACAAGTCAAGGAAATGTGCACTTTTTCCAAAAAAAAATAAATATTTGTGAAATTAATTTTGATATTTTCCTTTTATCGCTCTGTGCATGTGACATCATACACTGTAGTAGTCTTCTCGTTCAGCAGTGACAGCATAGATATTTTAAAAATTCATAACTTTAGAAATGATTGTCTGATTTTCCCCAAACTTTCACTGATAAGTTCTACTAATATTGCTGCATTCACTCAATCCACATGTACATGTATATGAAGGTTGACTTGTCCTTTAATACTGCCCATTCCTCTAGAGCTTCACTTCCATAATTTCTTGCTTATAAGCATTCAATTGCTTCCACAGTGATCACAAACTTTAACTCACACTCTTCTGAAATTTCAAAGCATCATTTACATTCATGGACACTTGCACACATTTTTTTTTCCCTTTTTGTTAAGACTTTTGTGTATTTCATCACACATGTATTTGTATTACACACTCATCCTTTAAATGTAGCTGACATTTGTACACAAATGGCTAAGGCATGATTCCTTTCAGTTCAAATACTGTTATACATTCTAAAAATAGTTGCACACTTAAATCTGACGCCCACTAAGTGATGCTTGAAAGGAAATCCGATGGTGAATACATTATAAATTAAAGACAACAAACTAAAATAATACAATAACATTTCACATACAGTCGACCTCGCCTAAATCAAACCTATTTGAACTGAAGAAATGAATTTGACTAAGAGAAAATTTGACTTGTGAGATTGAAATCGATAGAATGTAAAGAGAAGAGGACTTGAAAAAAAAAATCTTCAACTTAAGTGATGTCGACTTAAACAAGGTTGACTGCACTTACTGCAAAACTAGAACATGGCTGAATGCTCACAATTGTTGTGTTGAATCGGTGCAGAAAGAAGTGTAATGCCTGAATTTTGGTATTAACAAGAACAGACTTACAAAACTTATCATTGACAGAATCTTGGATTAATAAAAGAATATGAATATGCATATCGGAGGGGTATATGTACAGTACAAACAAATCTTGTTATGAACAATATGCATATGAATATTGCTGGTAAAACTGTCATTACACATATTTCCTTTATTTCTTTCATCTGTTGTAATGAGAAAATTCTCATTGTCTCCTATTAATAGCATTTGCCAGTACACTGCTTTTGCAAGTACGTCTAGGTAGACCTTTGTAATTTTAGCAAACTGTCCTATACCATTTTTGGCACTGGAGTATGAAACCACTGAGTTAAAGGGATCGTACAGTTTTGGTTGAGACCTAATTTCAGGTTTCTAACATTTTTTGGTGAGATAATGAGAAACTTCTTATGAAATATGAAAGAGCATGTAATTCTATGAGGAATTTAACGTTTATTTGATGAAAATTGGTTTTGAAATGGCTGAGATATCCAAAAAAGAGCGATTCTCATAAAGTGTGGGACCCACACTTTTATTACGATCGCTTTGTTTTACTTTGTTTTTGGATGTTTCATTCATTCCAAACCCAATTTTCATCAAATAAACTTGAATTCCTCTTAAAATGGTATGCTCTGTACCATATCACAAGTGTTTTCTTGGTATCTCGCAAAAAGTTAAAAGCCCAATTCTCATCTCCACCAATACTGTACTATCCCTTTAAGGAGAATTATTTTGTTTCATGCTACCCTTACATTGAATCCTTTACATTTATTAAGATCTTTCTGATATACATGTATAGTGCTATTCTGGAAGAGATTTGTCCAAATTTGAGTTAGTAGCATGCGAGATAAACACAGGCACAGTTATATTCTATATCAATTCCTGAATTAAGACATGGTATAGCAACATAGTATCTCATTTTGCCCATTGTTCATGTGCAAATTTCCTCTGGTACCAGTGATTTCAATATCTGTCCCAGGCACACACAAAACTAGTTTGACATTACGTGACTGTTTTTGTCCAATCAACCAGTCTAGGGATGCACTTGCACCAATCCACATAATTGCATCGAGTCCTTATGAACATATCAGTTCACTACATTATATTCTCACTCACATAAAAAAATATAAACATCTACACAAGAATACCTTCCATTTGGGTCCCCCTCCACTTCCTACAAAAATACTATCCCCCTTTTCTTTGCTACTTCCGGCAAAAAAAAAAAAAAGAAGTCTTTATTCCATCGGTATTTCCCGCACTGATAAACCAGCACATATTGTGTATTTCCTTGCAAGTTCCTTTATTGCCTCCTGTTGCTGTTTCAACCTCATGATCATTGCCGTGCAAATAGGTGCGAATGTGCGGGACATGTTTTTGGTGGCTCTCACAACAAAAAGCCAAAATACAGCGGAACCTCATAAAAACGAGGTCAGATAAACTAAGATAACAGATATAACGAGGAAATTTCTTAGGTCTCATTCCTTTCATTTTCTTTGGTTTTTATCATTGATACAGTATAAGGAAATACAAGATAAAACAAGGAAATTTCAGTGCTCCCAAACAGGTCATTATAACAAGTTTTCCCTCTGCTGTCCCCATAAATGAGACTGCGAGAATATCATTGTTAGGCAGTTTATCACGAAATTCCCCTACAGAAGTATAAAATGTATAATAAATGAGTGCAGCATTTGAAACCTATCCATAGAGAACTGGACTACAAACTGTAAAAGCACAAGACACACACATTGCCATTTCAATACGGTAGTATAATCTCAATCTGAGCAATATGTAGTGCATTTCACAAATTTCATAAAATACCTTCAAGTTTGAATTGCTGTGAGGAAATTTTCATTGCCAGGAAGAACTTCTCAAGTTAAAAGTTTTCACTGCCTAAAAAACCTCCAGATTAAGTACGCACATTGCAATCAATGAGGATGGTGATCAAAGACAGAGCTTTGCTTACTACTGTATACGCCAAATATTTCATAGGTTTTTATTTTCGCGAATTTCACACGTCTGGCGCTATTTGCGAATGTAAAAACACATGAAAATACTAACTCTGACCTCCGACATGAATTTGGCGTGCATGCACACACTTCTCCATTCAGCTCTGTACTCCACAATCGCTAATTGAACAACTCGCAAAATTGTCGGGAAGTCCTGATTCGCAAAAAATTTGACTCACTAAATACATGGCGTATACAGTACATGTGCATACAGGGCTCTCCCGTTATAACAAACACGGTTATAACGAAATTCCGGTTACAAGAAGATAAAGGTTCAGGCTGCATCATTATCCTCTCTATGTTTTCTATCGTTTATTTGTTCGGTTACAACGAAATTTCGATATAACGGAAGAAAAAGGCCGGTCCCGAGGACTTCGATATAACAGGAGTTCACTGTACTCATAAACTTCCAGCTGCACAGTTTACATCATATTTCAGCGATTGCGAGAGTTCCACTTGGTGGGTCTGGCGTGCATCCACCAGCTAGCAGGCATCATGCACCAGCCACCTCCACTGCTGCTGATGCTGGGGGTGCCCGGATTGCTGCTCTGGCTTTACCCGAAATCCTCATCGGGAGCGGAGGGCAGTTGCAGTACTGTCTCACTTGCAGGGCCTGGTATGGCAAACAAAGCAAGGAACACATCTCAATACAATATCTCAACTTGTCACAGCAGTCATCAGATATTGCTCACTTGAATACACCGCAACATTCAATATACTGTCAAAATGAATCATACGTACAAGATGAAACTTGCAGATGTTATTTCAAATATTAATTCATGAATTACTATTAATGAATGAAGAGTGTATTTGGATCATTGGTATTGCTGGTTCTAGGGCAACTACCTTATCCCCTTCCCTTTCATCCCTTCGCCACACTAACTTGAACTTCTACACTCTCAAACAATTACTCTCCAAATAACTTTATCTGAGACAACTTACGTTCCTTGCTCCACACCCACACTAAAAGAGAATCACTCTTGTCAAACCCCATTCTATCTGCACTCCACAACTCCATAATAGCTCCCTCCCCCATCACCTAGAAATTAGCAATGGGCAATTTACTCCCAGCAACAACAATCTGGGAATAATTGCCCCAAGTATGAATACTGCACAGAATGACCCTCTATCTATTATACCCTACATGACGCCCTCTTGGCCTGTTGGCAACTGTCTTTGGAGTTAACTGCTTGAGGGCAATGCCCCATTGAA
The DNA here is from genome assembly GCF_040938485.1 of Diadema antillarum. Lineage (NCBI taxonomy): Eukaryota > Metazoa > Echinodermata > Echinoidea > Diadematoida > Diadematidae > Diadema > Diadema antillarum. The sequence continues at coordinate 552,353 of NW_027271908.1, forward strand.
GAATAACTGTCCTGGTTCTAGGTAATTGGTAGTTTTCTAGGCAGTTGGGTGGATACCAGTACTTCCAACCTCTGGCAATAGGGAAGTACATTTAGTGTTACTGAGGTGATGATTGCTTTAATATGTAAATTGAAATCATCCAATACCATCAAAGGAGAATTCTCCCACCCCCCCCCCCCCTCCATACATACATGTGGATTCAATGAATGCAGAAAGATTATTACTACACAAGAGGGAAGTTCGAGGAAATTGGACAATCCATTCCAATTACTTTTTAAAGATTCGTTGAAATCCGAGTGCTGTCATTGCTAGATAAGATGACTACAAAAATTTGTGTTGTCAGGGTAGAGCAATGACATAAAGAAAATATAAAGGGAAGTCAACATTACTTGCATTTTTCTAGCATCATGAAAGAGCACTTGACTTACCTCTTTAAAAAGGCAAGGGGAATAATATCTTTATATTGTTGCCCTACTCTGACAACATGAATTGTTGTAATCTTCATACCCACCAAAATCAGAACATAGATTTAACTAAAATTGTACAAATTCATGACTTTTTAACAGATTGTCAGATTTTACTCAAACTTCACTGATGTGCCCTTCTTACATTTCAGCATTCACTAACTCCATAGGTACATATTATTTGATAATTCCCCATTAAAGCCGGAGGGGGGGGGGGGGGGGGGGGGGGGGGGAATGGGGGTCAGTTTCAAATGTACAACGTATTAGGAATTCAATATTGAATTTGCAAAGACAATGCTATTCTGAAGCCAATATTCATTGGGGTAAAAATTGGAACTGATTTCATACCGGAGGAACATATAATTATCTTAGTCAGGAAAAAAATGCAAGAGTTTAAAAAAAATGCTAAGTCTAGTACAATGTATAGCATACGATAATAGCAGCAGCAGTAAAAAAAAAGAATAAAAAAAAGAAAGCAGCATTCGTTCAAGTATTGGCTGCATAAGAGGTAAACAAAAGTATTGCCTACATAATCAATTGTATTTTTGTTTTTACAAGTTGTCATGGCACTAACAATGTGTAGCAATCATTGACATTGTCACAACATTACCAAATAAGTACATGGAACACCAATCACTCTGAAACCATTTCGGTACTACAACCCCCCCCCCCCCCCCCCCCCCCCCCCCCATCCCCACCAACAATCCCTGATGATTAACATCATGGCTTTCAGTTTGCAGACAGGAGCCACAATATGAGCCATTACGGCACAACACATTTGGTAACCTATCACAACTTGTTTTGCTCACCTTTGGCAGTAATGTCTGTATGTGTGCTGCCCTCTTGAGGTGAGATGGATGCGTGCTGAGGAACTCAGGAGGTTCCGCCTCCCCCATGGCTGTCTGCTTGGCTTCCACTGTTTCCCAAAATTGCTGGCACTCTCGCACATCAAAGCAACTCTGGAAGGGATAAGATGACACTGTGCAATGATCATGTAATAACTCATTGTGCCTTGACTCACAGATTTCAAATACTAATTTGAAGAGGTATATTCACATTTCAAGAGTTGTGGCTCTTGCGCACCTTAGTTCCATTTCCGCTTCATGTTGGATAAAATCAGAGGTTTGTAGTATCATGCCATTCTGTCTCAGATTAAAGGTTATCTGCACATTATTATGTAAATATTGTTTGCTGTGCATCATCTTGCTTTCTTAGAGAATACCTAAAAAGACTGGCACTGATTGCACAATTAATATCTACATCTGATCCCTCCCCCTCTGCCTTTAAAATAATCTTATAAAGGAATAACTTTGTCATTGATTATCATGTGTTTGTGAGAAAAACTGTTAAAATCATTTTCTCATTCCCTTGTGAACTGTTCAGACTTGATGATGGTACATATTCCCTCCACAAAAAAGATGATAATAATCATGATGATGATGATGACAATAATAATAATGATACTACTACTACTACTACTACTACTAATAATAATAATAATAATAACAACAATAACAATAATTACAATAATAGTAATAAAAAAATAATAATAAAAGAATGGATTACCTTTGCAGCTAACATCAGTCCAACCTCATCTGCTTCTGTCTCCAATACTCTGTTGTATGGCATCTGAATCAGTAGCTACAAGTGGTAGAAGAAGAGAAGTGACTGAATAATAAGAATGAAAAAGAGAAGAGGCTTGCAAATAGGAATTATTAAGTGATGGTAAGAAAATAGACATAAAGGCAAGGAACAAATATGAAAAAAAAAGGAGATGCAGAATCATCCCATATATCATTTGCAATGAGGCACACTGAGAACAAACATATGTGAAAATTGAAGTGCAGCCTTTGAAACTGGATCGTTCTATATTACAATGATATTGCATGTGGTTTGTATATTCACCCGCTCCTCAACATTTCAAGAAGTCGACCTACAACTATGCTCGGTAAAGCTGAAACATGTGTGATATAAGACAAAGGAAATGCGGCAAAGAGAATGATGGGTTAGAAAATAAGATTTTCTGTTATATTTCAGCACAGTGTGTAATGATGTAACTACAATATCAACAGAACAACAAAGAACAGTATGAGATAGAACGAAGCATTCTCATGTGTTCAGACTGACTACCTTCACTGTCCTGTCACAATTTGAAGTCACACATACCTATACTGATAATTGATATTTATCTACTTCTGCAATTTCCTAACAAACATAATATACAAATGCATTTTACTTTTGCACAAATCATAGAATTAATAGATTTGGTGAATACAAAATATTGACAATCATTTAATACAAATTACACAGTACACTGACAATAAAGAAAAATAATTTAAAAGTACAATCTAAGGTGGCCAATTGCAGAAAAGGGCTGTATTCTATAAGCTTATGCTTGAGAGCAGAAACAGCCCAGTTGACTATATGATGTTCATCCAGGGTGAGTACTGGGGATATCGCAATAAAATAAAGGTGCTATGAAGTAAACCAAAATAATTCAAAGCACAGTGACACTGATTAAGATTTAACTTGGATACTGATGTCAATGACGCTGCCAAATCTTTTACAGTGGCATTCCTGTTTGATAATTAGATAATGTTGATAATTGAGGAGGCAGATACACAACACAAATAAAACAACTGCATACCTGAATGACTTTATTTTTGAACCACGTTGCCACGAGAGCGATACCATCATTAGGGAGAAACGTCCAGAGGGCGGTCAGAACAGCGATCATGAAGAAATCAAACAACTCCATGAAGCTTACCATCTCTGCCTACAAAATACCAACAGATATGGCATGTAGTAAGTATAACTGTACATAGATCTCTAACAGTGAAATATATCACTATTCAAGTATGCAACATGCATAATATGAATATATTCAGATACCATCTACACATCAATTACATTTTATGAGATTGCATATCATTAAAGAGACATTATACATACTGTATCACCACTAGTACTACATGCCCCACTGCACAAGTTTGGTTTGGCTGCAGTTGTAATATTATATCACTGAATCTTCAGAGGCAATTAAGTGATTTTTGAGTGATTTTTGCTTTTATTTCTTGTCATTCATTTTCTTATTATTACATAATGATGTGGGGAGCTACATGCATATATAACCAATTAACACACTCAATACATTTTAAGTTGAAATATCAACATGGTAACCTTTCCTCATGTATGTGAGAAATTTACATGCTATACACGTATGTCATCTATGTGTACTGAGAAAGGTTCACCAAAAGGTCATGATATAAACTGTATGAGCTGGGGAGTTAACACCGCCTGAAAGCTGCTGAGAAGTAATAATCATAACAAAAATAACTATAGCAAGTTTTTGCATAGTGCATTTCAGACTTGGTAAGAATTTCATTGCGCTTTACAGATTATTATCACCCTGGTCACTAAATGCATTATTTCCAACCAGCACTGACGGTGCTCACTCTCCACTACCTGGGGAGCATTTCAGCCAGTCTCCACTTTAAAGGTGCACATATGCTGATCAACCAATGTACACATTCTAATCATACTGGAGACCCATTTATACTTCTTGGTGGAGATCACCAATGTAGACAAAGGGCCTTGCGGAAGGGCCAAGGCTTCGCATGGGCTCAAACTCAAGAACCCATACCACACTAAAGTGATCCAGAGACGAATGCTCTTATCAACTCGGCCTCAACACCAACACAGAAACCAGCAATACAGAACAATGAGCTTCTGAAACCAGGACTTACAGCATGGCTAAGTACCACATGTGCCATTTCGTGAGCCAGAACCGTGCCCAGCTGCTCCAGGTTATCTGTCATCTCCAAAACACCAGCAAAGACAAAGATGTGACCATTCTGTGACAAAAGGGGCAAACAAAATCAAGCTGTGACAAATTTCCTTCAAGGACAAGCATAAAGACTGTGATTGGTCATGCACAAAACAAGTGATTTATACGTACTCTGCTGGCACCACAGTAATTCTATTATGACAATAGTATGAATAAATGAATAAATGAAAACAATAGGTTTAAAGAAGCTTAAGCTTTTGAAAAAAAATCATTCTTGTTGTCTCAGTATCACATCTATTTACTTCTCAAATGACAACATCACAAAAGTGAATTATGTATTCAATACAATCTAAGAAGATGGCTGCAGCATGGCTAGAAAACAAAGTAAACATAGGGAAGCCTATCATTAACCATAGCTCAATCCCCAGGTACAATGTAGTTTAAACTTTAATATCCCACATGTTAATCCCATACTGAATAATAAAGATGAATAAAGTTGTTGAAAATTTTTGGGCCAGCAAATGGCCACTAGATAAAATGTACACTGTATATGGCATCATCAAGAATTGATTGGCTTGAACAGAAAACAAAAACAAAATGTGCTAAACTACTTTTCGATGAAACAGGCCCGGGGGGGCGTTTCATAAAGCTGTTCGTAAAGTTACGAACGTCTTACGAGCGACTGGTGATCAGTTGTGATGTGCTATACATATCAGAATTGCCATAATTCAGCACAAGAACTGATCACCAGTCGCTCGTAAGATGTTCGTAACTTTACGAACAGCTTTATGAAACGCCCCCCTGATATGACAACATATTCCGGGCCTTTGGGTGCCCTTGAATAGCTCTGCGCAAGAAAAACTGTCAATCTTGGTTACAACAAAACCTTTGAACTGACCGGAAGGACAAAGGCATTTCCATTCTTGCTGTTGACCACGTGGATGGTCCAGGTCTGGTTGCGGATCTGGGCCACGTCCTGATTGCCCTGGATCAGTCTCGTGACGACGTCAGTGATGACCCCGTAAATCGGATGACTCGTCGGCACAAAGTCATCTTTGTGCTGCTCGCAGTGCTGCTCGAAAACCGACAACGAGATAACAGAATGGGGTCAAGCTCTAAACTTTTATTTGCTGCCTCTCAAATATACTATTTCCCCTCAGCTTTGACACACTGTGAACCTGGCTCCTTTATAGATGTTAGGCATTTCAAATAACTGGCGGATCTTTCTCTGCTAAATTATAACTCAATCATAAAGCATGAACAAGAGTATATAACTGCTGATAAAAACAGCTGCTGCCAAGAAAGCTGACACAGGCTCTGATTCCCTCTGAGAGAGAAGACTTAATTTGATGTCATCATATCCAAAGACATTACTGTCTACACAACTTGGGACTGCCCAACAGTTTTGCAAGTGGTTAAACTCACGAATGTGAAGTACAGCAGTGGATGAAGAAATCTCCTTGTCACTTCACATTCACGCTGGGATAAGAATTAATATTTTTGTGTGCATTAAAATTCACCGATAGCACATTCACAAAAGTTGAACTTCTTGACATATATGGCATATACAGTTCTTTGCATGATTGTCTCGTCGATATCTCCTCATTTCTGACATGCCTGATCTTTCTGAAATGATTTGTCTTCAACTATACCAGGGTTTGAAGCTTATTTGTTTCTCTTGTGGCCGTATAGGGTAACCTTAGATTCGAAATGTTGGTAGCCGAAAAAGAAATGTTGTGGCCCGGAATAAAAGGAAACATAACAATCCATTTTGATTCCCAGCTGCTAGATTAAGATGGGACAAGAAAAAGATGGCTGGTGTGGAAGTTTGGTGGCCCGACATTACTTTTCAGTGGCCCTGGGAAACCGGGTCACGAGGCTACCAGGCCACCATTAATGTCGAGCTCTGCCTGTATCAATATGCCAAGTATTTCTGAAGACACATATGTACACACGAAAAGGTAATGAAAATGCTGCAATCTTATCGAAGCTTTGATTTGTTCATGGCCATCAGCGTCACTCTGGCAAATTTTGCATCAGACTCCCCCTGAATTCTGGGCATTGAGACATGAGAACTTGCCCTGATAATTTCCTATTCACCGCGTACACTCACGGCAAAGCACAGCTGATGTGAGAGGAGGGTGCTTCATTAAAAATCAAATGAAAAATAAGAAATTTTTAGAAATCCCAAGCTTCCATGTCTTTTTTCCAAAACAGGATTTTGGGCGACATTAGGATACACTAGCTAAACAGAGATGAGATTATGACGTTATGGATCTCACAGGTTTCTAGAGATTTGAAACACCCGGACCCCATCCCAACGCCCCCCCCAAAAAAAAAAAAAAAAAAATTAAATAAATAAATAAATAAAAATCTTTAGAACAGGAATCCTAGAAGTAAGCAGTATACTTCAAATCATATTATTCTTGGGTTAGTAGCAGTATTATCTAGCGATGATGAATCTGTGTTTGGGTGGGGTTTAGAGTTGCTGAATTCCCCCCCCCCCCCCAAAAAAAAAAAAGCAACTATATTACATCTCTATGTACAAAACAGTGACAGAACAGTGGCAAGACATCATTGCTGTATCAAATACGCCAATATGCACAGTTCAAAGTGACAGATATCACTAGTTGATGAAAACATTTACACTTACGTTCTTCAAAGCTTTCCTACTATTGTACTTTTTTTTTGGTCAGATTTCAAACAAACTTTAATCACTCTAAGCTGTTTCATTCCTTTCATCTAAATCAATTCAGGCAAATCAGAGTTTTACTTCAGAGTAGGGGGAGAAGCAACCCACCATTTCGTACTCGTCTTCGACGATCTTCTGAAATTGAGTCCCATTGAAGATGATGAAACGAGGCCGGTTGGTCAGTGGTGTGTAGTCTATATGATACCAGTAGTACCCTACGCCCGCTGCCAACATGCCAACCAGTCCAGCCGCCAACTTGCCTCGGTTGGCATGTAGTCTTTCCCTGACTGTCATGTGTTTGTGCTTTGGCTGCCGTTTCCAGCGATTCCTGAGTGTTCTACAGGGGGTGGGGGGGGGGGGGGGGGTATTAACATCAGAGCATGGCCATCCATCAGCATAGACAAATCAATGACTGCAGTTAACATAATCACAATAAAATGAATAGTTGCACTGTATCGGGCAATTACCACCAAGGGTATACCCCCTGGCTAAATACTAGTTAGTGATAAGGTTAAAGTAAAGATTAGGGTATAGAGTTTGGGTTAGGGTTAGGATTAGGTTCAGGATTAGGATTAGGATTAGGGGTAGGGTCAGGAGAAGGGTCTGGGGTAATTGCCCGGGGCTAATTGCCCTAGACCCAGTTGCACATACACACCTGTAGCAAATAGCATATAACCTCTGATTAATGTGTTTTTAATGGACTGGCATCTCTACTCTGATCATAAATTCAATGAAACTATCAGGAATTGAATGACCTGTCTGAAAAAAAAAAATTATATACGAACATATCTTGACATATTCACAATACTGGGGTCAAACAAACTTGCTATCCATCACTTTTACCAGAAATTTGTGGATGACACTACAGGCTTACTTGATGAAGTCTTGAAAACATCATCTCTAGATAAATTGCTGCCCACCTCCATAGAAAACTGCTCACATACGGGGGGAAATACAAGATTTGTAAGGAAACACCTGTTACTTGAAAGCCTGGAGCTCTATAACTTTGATTTACTAACAATTTGGTTTACAGTGTCTACAACAAAGATCACTCACAGCTATTATGAGTATGTACAATGTACAGTGCACTCCTGTAATATAATGAACACAGTTATAATGAAATTCCAGTTACAACGAAATAAAAATTCAGGCCACACCAGTACTGGTTCGTTGTTTTTTATTATTTATTTGTTCAGTTATAGCGAAATTTCGATACAACAGTTTCAAGAAAACTGCCGGTCTCGAGGTCTTCGTTATAATGGGAGTCCACTGTAGTACGTACCTAAGTATAAGATGTGATTGGGGACAACACTGACTAGAGTGTGTATACAATTGGTTGCAAATCACATTTAAGCCAATAAAGAGGAATTTCAACAAAGAATTTTTCTGCAAATGTCCAGGCTCTTTTGTATGCACCCTTACCTCCCTGTCAATATTGCAGCAGTCTTGGCAAAGGTCTTTACAGCTAGCCAGAGTGCCAACGGAGGTGCATGTCTGGGCCTTGAGGTATGAATGTATCTTTCGAGGCACGGGTGTAAGCGTTCATGTTTGACGCACTGCTGGACAGACGGTGAAAGACTTTTGTGCTGTCTGACGTGGCCTCCATTCATCACCTGCGCATGACGATGATACGAGGCCCTGAAGGGTTGAGCCGCGTTGACAGGGCACTGCACACTCACTCTGCAGCATGGAGTTTGCAAGATGTAACTGGGTCTTGCGATTAGGAAACTAAGCCGCGTTCCTACTGTACGACAACCAGCCATATCCTGTGGGGTTATAACACACAACAACAGACAGAAATATAAACATAACCAGAGACATACAAGTGTAATAACAAGGAGACAGAGATTTTGGCATATTTTAGCATAGTAATACATGATATCAAATACTATTTTTATAGGACCATGAAAAAAAACACAGCAACAAGGAGCCAGTACATACAAACAAAGATCACCAATAAAATCACAGCTGGAATTGAACGAGATACATGCTGAAAACAAATACATGTATAATAGAAAGTGGGACAAAGCACACTTGACTCTCTTTGGCTGTCTTATTGATGAATGAAATGGCCCTTGTCGCAAACAGAGATGACTACTCTAGTATATACCAGAGAGAGTTGAAACTAAAGAATTTTATCACTTACAGTTGTAAATTCATGTAGGCCTAGCTATGATTATGAACATTTCCTTTATTCAGTTTATGAATTTCATTAACCTGGTTTTATCCTCTCTTGTTTCTTTTTTTTTTTTTTTATCGCGCATGCAGGAGCAGACCTTTCAAAAATGTTAAATGAAATGCGAAAGGCTTTTGATTGTAATTCTGATCGAGAAAAACTCCTGAAAGTGTATCTGATCACTAATCTGACTAGTCCCTTTAAATACCAGATGGCAGTAAACAATCACAAAAAGACAACGTCTTAAGAAGTGTTTAAGTTGTGTAATTTAAAGCCCAATAAATCTCTAGGATCAAAAATTTATATCCTATGCTTTACGAGAACTAGCTCATTTGTTAGCACTGCTGACATCTTTACTCTTTCAAATAAGTATGGAAAACAGACAGCTACCGTTAGACTGGAAGTAGGCTCATCAATCAACTAGGTCTATTAACTATTGTTAAAAAAGGTAGTTTAAAGACAGCAGAAGGACAAAATTAGAGCCAGGTAGTTTAACATTTATCGTTGGTAAAAGTGATGGAAAAACTCAAGAGTTCTGTGTTGAAGATTGGGAAACACAAAGCACAGAAATGCATACGGTACTGAATATCAATCAGAGAGAATTCTCTCTGATTGATATTCGAGCATGTACATCCTGCCTTGGCCCAGTACGGTAGCTCTCAATGCTTGCTAGGGGGTTCATGCTGTGGAAGTTTAATTGTAGATTCAAAACTGTGTTTAAAGATAAGTTTCCCCAGGAAACTTAGAAAGCTAGTAGAAAAATCCTACTGAGTCCTGAGTAGTAGATGTAGAGTTCAAAGAAATTGTCGGATTGTAGACATCATAGATTTAATAGAAGGACTTTTGGTGAGATTTGCCTTTATTTACCATGTTTACAGGCTACTCAGTATTACATGATTAATATTAACTGTGTACAACTTACAAGGAGCGCCACGGGGTTACAGGCTATGCATGCATGACTATGAAACTTACGCAGCCGAACTCTCAGTAGACTAGTGTCACTTGGAAGATCCAGTCTTTGATCAGAAACGTACACTGGGCTCTCTGTATTCGGCTGCTGGCCTCATCAAATGTAATAATGAAAAGGAAGATTGATGAAAGCAGAAAGAAACAGCGATGGCCGACACATTTGCAGTAATGTTCTGTGTGGGCTCTTACCGCGCGCCGGAACATGTGCCGTGTGGTGCATGCGGCGCGGCGGCGGCGGCGGCCGCAGGCAGCGGTATGTCCACTGGCCCTCTGGCATGGCGGGCGAAGCAGGCACTCTTTACGTACACTGATGCAATCCATTTGTGTTGCGCAACTCTTCGAAGGCGAAGCGAACGTGACCAGGGAAGGAACGAAAAATCTAGTAGTATTCAGCCATCAGATTAGATCTAGATCTGTAATAATGGGGACTTGGAAGCTGGAAGTTGTCAAGGTACAGTGCGTGATATATTTAAACTTAGTAATGCTATGATGTGTAAGAAACTGTTTGCAAAGACGGTGTAGCTGTAGGCCAAAGTTCTGAATGTAGTCCCACCAATTGAAATCGAAGGTGTGGTTGTTAGTGCCATCACTGACTGTGTAGAAGTTCCTGCGTGTGTGTGTAAATTTATTTATAAAACATTACAGTTTAGACCCTTCAGAGGTCTGGTATAATAGCTTTGCCTAGAATCCACCTACGTATGCAGTGGTATGCGTATTACTCGGAAATAATTCATACATGTTTTCACGGACTTACTTTAACTAACCGTTAGTAAAAAGGTCTAAAAACTCTATTAATATTTCTAAGTGAGGTGTAGCACTCAGTGTCAGAATAGATTTCGGATGAACATCCCACCACTACATGGCACTAACACTTACAGATCTAATGTAGTTACCTCTGTCTGCATCTGAGAATGTTGAGATGTTGAAAATATCTTCAGTAACACTGCATAAACTGGTATCTGCATGGACAAGAATAAATAAATTCACAGCATAGACTATATTATTACCTAGAGTCTACAAAACTCAGTCATAATGACATAAAAAGTGTTTACTGTTCAATTCACTCTTTTGTTGTTAGTTTTACAGACCATGTGCCATGCATGGCATTTGTAACGTAATTTGGTGGCTGATGGATATACTAATGAGTGAGTTTGAATGAAATGGAATGAGTTCAAGTATGACTTCAAAATGACACTTATTGAAAATTAATGTTGCAAAAATGTATAGTCACAATATGGATATTAATGTCTGCTTCTCGGTGATGTCATTCACTACTCCCCATACATATGGTACGTGTAGGCTGCTACATATATTTTAGTAGATGATGTATCTCATACAGTTAACAACAAAATTATTCATACCCCTGGGAAATTTTTAGTTTTGAGCACATTTCTTACAACTTTACAAGTAAAGGATGGAGTGATTGTGACTGGGTGTTATATCTCAACATTTCTATTGTTTTGCAAATGAGGTGAAACTGGAATTAATGTCAATTTACAGAGGACAAATGAGAATAAAAAGTTAACACCCAATCACCATCACTCCATCCTTCACTTGTATGAAATTTGCTCAGAACTAATAATTTCTCAGAGGTATGAATAATTTTGTTGTTAACTGTACGTTATGCACTTATCATCTTCTGGAATTAGCCACTATGATGAAATTGTCGTGATGAGCTGGCATCTAAGATGCTCCTGAAATGTGGAGCTGCTCAGTAATTTCCTTTGGTGAGTTGATATTTGTTCTTTCCCTCGCTCTCAAGTTTTAGATGACAAGAGATGGAGATGGAGATGGAAGAGAGAGAGAAAAAAAAAAGAAAAGAAAACACAAACTTATAGCAACTTGCTGAGCCTTGAGGGGAATCTGCCACCAAGGGCTACCTAAAGGGGATATTCAAATACATACAAATGCCAGGCAGTCACTAGCATGTGTATGAGGAGTAGTGAGCAAGTATAAATGTGGTATTCATTATATCTAATGTCATACTTTTTTTTGTAGGGTGTTATTGAAATGCTAAGATTCATATTGAGGTAAATGGTGCATAGCCCCTAAACCTCTTGATTGACATTCATTCTTAAAAATCTGAAAATTTGAATCCATAGGCAGTAACATTTCTGTATAAACTGTAAACTACAGTGTATTTACATACAATGTTTCATCATGAACCTTAAATATGTGTGTATGCGCAGACGTCTTTAGCATGCAAAAGTGAACCCAAAGGTGCAGGGTGATATGGTGGTGCAAATTTTGCAGTTCTACCAAAACTTTTGTGTTCAACATCTTTCAAATACATTTTGTCGCAATCAAAAACTTTCACATTTAAAGATTATATGGCAGAAGACAGATTGAATTTGAAAATCTTTTTGCTTAGATGTTACTGTATCAGTTGTAACTGGAACTTGAGTTGCAAATTTCTTGCCATTATGTACCTTTCTCTGGTTTTCTTTGCATATTGTTTTATGTCTCCATACAGATGTCAATCTATGTAATGTTTCCTGTGGCAATGTTCTACTACTTCAACCAGACAGACCTCTTTGAGAAATATGTGTCGCAGAAAGTGGTATGTTTCACTTTCCATAAATTGGAAAGATGATTTTACATACACATCTATATGTACATTAATGCTTCAAAGTTGAATACTATATGCAGCCGCATGGGTAAACCAGTTCAAATGGCATTGCATTTCATTGGACTATAAGGAGTCAACTACTTCATGTTCATATTCTGGAAGGAATAGTAATTTAATCACACTGTTCTTGTAGATGAAGCATGAGAATAAATGCATGTTTTTATCATATTGTCACATATTAAATGTTTGAAAGAAATTGTGTAATAATTTGGATCATATGTTCACATTGATGAATTCCAGGGTTTCCCAGCTGTGGAAATGCCATCCCTCTGATACAATTTCTATATTCAGAGAACGCACATTCCAAGTTCAAGTTTCAAAATCAATGTGATTTCATAAGGAAGAATTGTGATTTTAAACAAACAAACAAACAAAACAATATATAAATCATGCAGTAGTTAAACAAAAATTTCTTTATACTTTCCAAAATAAATTTCATATTCTTAGAATACCTTGTATTTGTTAAATGCCATAAAAGTAATCGGACTTAATGTATTTCATCTTCTGTTTCCCTAACAGAAAGACATGTATCCTCCAGAAAGCAAGATGCATGTAAGTACAAATAGAAGAGTTTAAAGAACAGAGAAAGGAGGATTAATCTGTAGCCTGGCAAATGCTGAGCTCTCTTGGAAGTGCTCCGACTCCTTCATATTAGTGCACAATGCTTATCCCAGTTTGTAGATTACACTTGTTTAACAGTGAATCATGGTACTGGAGCATTCTTTCTGAGAGTAAAACAAGATGTTACATTTGTGAAGAGACAAATTGCTTAAAACTTCAAAGTTTATTTTATTTTGGATAGATAAAGAGCAGTTGACCTGGCACTTCTACCTCCTTTATCAATACTAATTTTGTTTAACAGTTTTAAGTTTTTGTCTCATTACTAGAGTTTAACCTGCCACATAATAGCAGGAAGTCTGTCTACCAGTTGTGTGGGTCAAAGATTTGAAATCAATTTCCTCCACTCCAAGCTCCCATCTCCTTTAGACTTATTCTTAGTTTATTTTATCAATATCTGCTGGGTAACAATGCAGGCAATGTCAGTCAGATAACAACAACAGCAACAAACAAGAATAATCAGGAAATTGGGTATCAAGTGGGTCACCAATCACCTGAAAGCAAAATTAAATGTTTCATGTGGAAGACTTGGCTCCTACAAGTGAAAAAAGTGTAAAAGTGTTTGTAATCATGCTCCTTTTCTTATTGTATCTATTTTTCTCCCAGTAAAAGTGAAACATGACTCAAAAGAAATTTACAACTTATCGCAAATTGATAAGAAATGCAATGAAAAGGTAGACAAATCACATGAATGAATTTTAGCAAACAAAACTGAACACATTTCTATGTTTAAAGTGTGCATGTATTTGATCATATCATTTCAAAGAAATTTTAAGGATAACATGTACATCATGGCATGCTCCCATCACATTGTCCCATGCAGAGGCAAGAACTGGAAGACCTGAGGAAGAGAATGCAAGTGAAGCACGAGCAGAAACTTCGACGCCTGGAAGAGGAGGAGAGGATTATGATCGCAGATGCAAAGAAAGCCTCCGCCAGATAACCACACACCAGTTCACCTTACACGCACCCATGCCCAGATCACATCGAAAAGTAAAGACTGTGTGGCTGCAGGAAATGCAATGGAAAGCTGAGGAGCAGCTGTGAGTGATGATTCAGAAATTGAGTGCTTTTGAATGAGAAATCATGATCGGCAGCAATGCTCGGAATGGAGATGTTGACATTGATGGAGTGGACTTCTCTGAAGAGAATGTTCAAGGAGCAAGTGATATCTTAATAATCAAAGAAGAAAGAATCAACCACATTGTTCTTCCTTGAAGCATTGCAGGGACAAACTTCACCTTCAAGTAATTTGGTTTTGTGGAATGTGTTTGCTTGAAGCATTTGAATGATATGTCTTTGGAAGGAAAGGCTTCAGTTTGATCAAGACTGATTTGTGTGCAATGTTTTGCATTGAATGTGGCTGGGGTGAAAGATTGGTAGTGATTCGTGCAGTTGCTCTCCATGCCTTGGTCTGAATTTTGGAATACTGCAATGCTTCACAGTTCCAAAATGGAATGGTAGTGTATACTGTTGCTCTCCAAAGAGGTTTTAACAATTATGGAGTTTTTGAGTAGGAGCTGTGATAAAGGAAAAGTTTTGTCTAGGAACTGGATATTCTGGAGAATTGGATGAGCAATATAAAGTTTGAATCTAAAAAAAAACACACCTAGCTAAGTAGGCCCTTATAAAATAAAGAGAGTGCAAAAATCTAGCCTAAAGGTGAATAACTGATAAGTTTCATTTTGGTATCATGCATCAAAGCAGTTCATTAAATTTTCAGGGCATTCACACTGTATTTGTCTCATGAAATTGCTCAATAAGTTGGTTTATTTTTAAACTTTAACTTGTAATTTTTTTTTTTTTAAATCATGATCAAGATTCTTTTGATGAATACAACATTATTGTTACCATACCAGATGTCATTAGATGTAGTGACAGATTATGGGAAAGAAAATATTACTGTGTGTCTTTCTGTTTCTTTATACAGTAAGACTTTAAAGTGGAAAGAACTGGAAGATGTACTGCAATATGTTTGTGAAGCTCTAGAATGAACAATGTTCAGTATACTGTATGAAGTTGACATATACCTGGCACACATATATGTGTATCAATATTTATGTGCCTGGTACACATCAACGTTCTATTTTACTTTGGTCAAGGCAGATGAATATGTTTGCACTTGTTACAGCAATGTAACATCATGCACATGAAATGTGGATTCTTAGAACTGTTGAGATTTGCACGATGCTTTGCCAGCTAAGCTCAGCTCCGGTGGTTGCCTGTTCGTACAGATATATACTGTACATACAGTGTATCTATGTATGGGTACTAGATAGTGGAACATTTGTTATGTTCTGTCATGGGAGAACGCTTTTGTGTCTACTATTGCAAATGATACCGAATAGAATGGAAATATTTTCAGTGAATCGGCAAAATGATTTAAAAATCACATTTTTGTGGATGCTGAAAAAACACCCCCCAAAAACACACACACACAAAACAAAACCAACAAAGACAGTAACATACAATGCATACAAAGGCTGTGTACTGAAATCACCAGTCTTTGGAGTGCTGGAAGACAATATCTAGTATGTCTGCTCAGTAGACCTTTTTTCTTTTTTTTTTCAAAAGTTAAAGACACATGTTCTCGTACTAATGTAGTACATGCTAGTCCACGGCATGGTAACAGGCTTAATTCTTGCTTTGTTGTTGCTTGATCTTGATGCAATCATTGTAATCTCTTTATAAGACGGTTCCATGATATGTATCACAACTTTGAAAGAGGGAAGGGACTTGCTTTTCCAGAGGAGGGTTGTCACATCCATGGGCTTTGCAAAGCATCTTGGGTAGTCTCAAAGCTCGATGGAATGAATCATGATATGGTAATAGGAGGAGACGCAACATAATTTAGCTTTGAGTAAAGGTTTTACCATAGCATTCTACTACCACTATTTTTTGGTCATTGTCACATCATTCTTTACAAATTTGTGAGCTCTTTGTGATTTTTGCAATAGGGACCTACATGCAGTTGAATGTTTGAATATATTTAGCTCATGGCAGTGGGGGAAGTTCTCTCAGTTACACAGCTGTTACAGTGGACTCCTGTTATAACAAAGTCCTCAGGACCTGCAGTTTTCCTTTGTTATATCAAAGTTTCCTTGTAAGCGAACAAATAAACAATAAAAACATAGAGCCAATAATGTTGTGGCCTGAATTTTTATTTTGCTGGAACTGGAATTTTGATATAAATGTCAACCGTGTACTGTAAATCGGGAGTGCACTGAGCATAATCTTGATTTCACATTGTAGAATAACATACGTACTGCAAAAGATTTTTCACCATCCCTTAATTTTACCTGTCATATATCTCACATCATCAGTCTGTAAATGCGATAAAGCTTGTGCATTCAACACTCTGACTTTTGCACCTGAACAGTTGTTCACAAAACAAGTGCTCTCACTTTCAACAGTGTGAAATGCTTTTCTTCTTTCTTTTTTTTTGACATGCATGGTGAGAATAAATATATTTCCGTGCCTCCAAGACTGTTTATGGATGCTTGCTGCTGTTTTTTGTTTTGTTTTGTTTTTGTTTTTTTGGGGGGGCGAGGGTTGGTGGGTGAAATTGCCCAGCCATGTCCAGTGCCTCGATGGTTGTGCATCAGATCTTATGTATATATTAAATTTTAGAGCGTGTTGCTCTTAGGAATGAATGTAAACTGTTTCATTGTGTGACCAGTGAAATCTAATTGTGTGTGTGCGCATTTTTGCAAGTGATTTTGTGAGTGAACCACGTGCAGATTCTGTGCTGTTGTATATCCAACTTCAAAATATGACTACATGCACTATCATTCCATCCATATAATATTCATATGTACAATACCGGTATGTATAGAATACATATAGTACAATGTGTGTGTGTGTGTGTGTGTACATATATATATATAACCCCAGCTCAAATGGACATTCCTAACCTATCTAATTATCGGAAAGAAAGCACACACTCTGGAAAAGTGTGAATGAGAAAAGAGGCTCTGTACTACATGGTCTATTCAAGCGCTTAATATTTACCAAGCCATGCTAGCTGCGCGATGAATGTGACAAAAAACAGGATGTAAACCATCGGAGCAACAACAATGAAGGGATTATCAGATTAGGCTGAAATTGAGCATGTCTTATTAACACATTCTGTCCATAATTAATGCCAACTTTCAAAGCAGTAGCATCATCTTTTCAAAAGTTATTTGAGTTGAAAGTTAAGAGTGTACAAAGGGTTTTTATGAAAAATGAAAAGAGGACTCTTTAGGACACACCTTATCACATTGCCCTACAGACAGCGTTCAAGAAAAAACTGCTAAAAACGCAATTTCCTGTCTGTTTTATGATCCTAAACTAATAGCACAATAAAGATGAAGATTTGCTCTTTCAGAGAATATGAAAAACTCAAAAAGTGGCAAGGTTGACCCATTTCACCTATTTTCAGTCCACACACAAAATCAAAGTGTGCGACTTTTTGTTTGTTTTGTGATGCACACGGTCACATGTATATAATATATCATATATACACACACACACCTTGCACTGTCCCGCCATGTTCTGGTTATCAAAGTCCATTGCTGTCACTATAAATACACTGTATATATATAAATATATATATATATATATATATATATATATATATATATATATATATATATATATATATATATATACATACATATATATATATATATATACACACATTATATATATATATATATATATATATATATATATATATATATATATACTGACATCAAAAGACTAAACCACAACATGGCGGGGCGGTGAGCCACGTCTATTAATGTGCAAGATTTGCTGTCTATATATATATTTATTTTTCTTTTATATACATATATATTATATTTCCAGCCATAAGGGGAAATGCAGATTAAAATTTAAATGTTAGTTTTGGAGAATTTTGATAAAAAGCATGAAAATTTTTGGAAAAAATTGAAAAATTATGCATTAATACGGGCTCAATGCAGAATTGAACTGACACAGGCACAAAATATCTTGTACCACTGAATTCTGTACATTAATTTAAGAAAATACAACTCTTTTTTAGAAAAAGCAGATATACATTGTACAGCGTACCTAAATTCCCCCAATGACCCGTTTTCTATGCACATCCAATAATATACACCCATTCTTTTGCATCCCTGCCAATCTCCTCTAAATTGAATTGATGGTACAGTCCTCAATTTATACACACTATGCCATCTGTTCCCTACTTTGGAGTAGTCCAGAGGCCCCAGATCAATGATAAGGCTTTGAAAAACATTGTCAAAACCTTTAAGGGGAATTAAAAATTTCCCCTTTGGTACAAATTCCCCTTAAGATACAAATTTGTACCTCGTTTTTAGGCGTATTTTCCCCCTATGGACGCTTATATACCGTACTTATACATGTACATACATATTGCTTCACTTTTTTTAGTAAGTGATCTTTGCTTTTGTTTTGTTATTTTTATATTCCCTGTTCATTTTTTTTTTTCTGGCTGTCTGGGGAAAAATTTCTATTAATCTGATTCTACAGGTAGCCACAGACATGAGAACAATGAGAACAATGAGAACAATGACAAATTTCCCCGAGGTGCACATTACCAAAAGCATAATAAAAAGATTTCACATGTGTAATGCCTGCAAATAATACAATATTGATTTTATTTCGATACATACAATTGTAACTTTATGATAGCTACATAGGTATATCATAACTATACATACAATAACTTCCACAATTTGCTTACCAAATGGCTGATAATAATTGCAGTGTAAGCTTGCAGTAAGACACAAAACAATTTTGACGAACAAAAGTGCACAAGTCCTCTCATCAGAACTTTACATTTACAGGGTCTTTCTCTTCTTTTTTTTTATTTGATGAGTTTAAGTTGGACATTTCCATGGATATCCTCTCTTACAATGCACCAAACTGAACATAAAATACCGGTACATAGTTTTCAGTTATACTATTCAAGAGCTGACATATATATGATACATCATTGGTAAAATTAAAACATGGTTATATCAAGACACACCAATGTATATGCCTCAAGAAACACTGCTACATTACACAAATCAGATATCTCGCTTGTCGGTAAAGGCATGTGTGAGAAGAGATAAGCCATTGTCCATGATGAAGGAAGAAAAAAAAAAAAAAGTATGTTAATGTTAATCACACATGGCAAACATTCACTGGCACCACTCCCACTCTCGGAAAAATGCACCTTTTTCCCTAGAGCAGGCATCAATGCCATGTCATGGAACTGATGATGCCTTCATACATTCACAGATAAAACAACTTACATGACACATCCATCCATGGCACACTGTACGCAGTAGGCCGTTACATCCAAAAGCGTAATGAAATATACACATAAAATATTTAAAGTGTTGGGGAGTATACACTTTCTCTGCCCCCCGTATTTCTCCTTCCCTTCCTGGCATTGCGGCACAAAACAACAACAACAAAAAACAAAACAAACAAATACCACTATTCCAGACTGGAATAGCATTCTTTTTAAATACAGAAGCTACAAAACACTGCACTTAACGTCCCACAGAGTAGAACATTGCAGATGCAAGAAGTGCTGAAGTACAATACATTGTGTAATTCACACACTGACCAGAGTGAATGCACACTTCCGTTTTTGATGAGAATCCATACAAAGATGCTGGACACAATTTCCTTAGCATTTTTCATTTTTTCTCTGAGGTTTCCATTATTCACCTGATTCTGCAAGGGGAGGGGCCGTAGTCGACATAATAAAATGTTTGCATTCCCTACTATCAAACAAAATTTGATCCACATCACACATCTTGCCTGTCCTTCCTAAATGTTTCAGGTGTGGGAAAAATTGTGGGAAAGAAGACCCCCCCCCCCCCCCCAAAAAAAAAGGGAATAAAAAATAAATAAATGATAATAAAATGAAAAAAACAACAGAGATGATGATGGTGATGATAACAATAATAATAATGATAATAATAACAACAACAACATACACTCTGGCAGAAACAATACATATCCCCTCTTTAGATCTGCCACCACTGACCAGGGAATTCATAGCAATGCACTTTCAAATTGGCAACACAGATGCCAGGTATTACATTCTGTGGTAGAGTACAGCCACTATCAGATATACAATAGCATGCAAGAACACATCTTCATAGCACCAAAATATGAAGCGAAATTCCCTTTTGAGGAGAATTGGCAAAGTCCTGCTCTAAAAGGTAGAGAATGCCAAATTTTATATACTCGGAGTGCGCTAGCAGAATTACAATCTTATATTAACATCTAGCAAAACATTTGTACTTGCATAATCACATCAACTATGATGATACTTCGTTCACTTTGAGCCCCCTTTTTCGGATTTGACTGCAGGAATTTGGACCATTTTTGTCATAGGCATGCCTCTATCACTGCTACATAAATGTGATTATCATTCATGCAGAACAATCAATGTCTGGTGATCTTTTTTTCAAAAATTCAACAACAAAAAAAGTCCATAAAAAGGTTCCAAAAATTATACTACAGCTTTGATTATGTTTCTGTTGTGACATCTGTTCGGGTCATACATGCACTTAAGCATCCCTATCCAGCATACAAATATGCCCCCTCCCCCAAACAAAAGGAAGAAAAAGATAAAAAACAATGATGACTGCAGATCAGGTCTCTTTCATTCAGGATACTGTAAAATACCTCTGACAGGATCTGACTTGTTCTATGCACAGCACAAAATGATATCCAATACCAATGCCACTAGGAAACAAATGGCAAGAATGACCACAATGACCGGGCTGACCGGTATGTGACCACGAACTTTGAGGTAGGCACTGACCATTAGGAATTTACGCATGCCACTGGCATGGAAAAAAAAAAGAAAACAGAAACAAAACAAGTAAATAAAGCAAAAAATAGAACAGACAAAAGTCATCAGGTATGAAGCAGGAGATCTCATTTTTAAAACTTGACAGTACTTTATGGAAGAAAGTCTGTTGTACTATAGCACTGAAAAAAAAAATTAAACTCGTTCACCTGTAAATTAGACCAAACAATGTTGTACTGTAATACGTATTTCCCAATTATAGGTGATGACTGTCACTATGTCTTTTTGGTACCTGTCAATTTGATGCCCTCATAGTTTCTTGATTGAACATAATTTCACGATGCTGTGATGTCATCATAAAGAATTTGAAATGAATCTTGGCAATTTTGTTCTGAATTCTCATTTTCATTTCTTTCAGTGTGTTTTTTAAGGTTGGAATCAATATTCTTCAGATAACCGGTGATTACATGCCATACCAAGTTTCCTGCATTAGTATCTAAAACACTGCTAAAGAATTAACTATTTCCAACTTAAAATTTTTATATGTCCCCCCCCCCCCCCCCCCCATTATGTCCTGGATTAGGCACTCACCATTCAGTGATAAGCATAAGCATACTATCCATTACAAAAACAACAACCATGAGAGAACACATGAAACGGTTCCTTTAATATATTTTCCCTTTGTCTCTGCCTGCAGATACACATGAACTTTCCTTTTCGAAATATTTATTTTTTTCTTTCTGCTGATTGCATAGGTAAGTAACAGCAAAAAAGAGACTGCTAATTTCTCCAACCTAATGCATTTCTTTTTAAACTACATAGTGTAGACCAACTTTATAGACCAATAATACATTGTAAATAAAAAGGGTACTAAAATATATGTATGATACAATCATATAAAATAAAAACATGTACACTTCCTTCAGCATATAGCTGTATAAATGATCATTTCTTTCCTTTTTTTTTCTCCTTTATGTATAGAATCCAGGACAAAGTGATAACTCCCACAACAGGCATTCAAAAACTTTCATTTTAAGCCTACTGACTGGCAGGGAAAATAGCAGGAAATTAGAAAAGATAAGAGCTGGACATTCACACTGCAAGAGGAATTTTTATGACAAATATATTATGCATCCTTTGTAACTTGTAGCACACTTGTAAATGCAACTGTAATAGGGAAGCAACAAAAAATCAAACAGAGCCATATGAGGAAGATCTTTCATAATTTCAAACTTTTGGGTTTTCTCCCCCAAGTACATGTCCCTGATGAAAAAGTATCATTTCTGACAACTACAGATGGCTACAGTTAATCATTTCAAAGCTTCGTTGGTCCAAAAATGACAGTTCATTCGCCCAAACCTTATTTCTCTTTAACATCCAATATCCAATATCCAATCACTAATATCTGGTTTCCATCAAGTTTCCAACTAAAAAAAAATGGTCATGGTTTTTTCATTTTGAGTTTCACTTTTTCTATCTTCAATGGCAAGACAGTTTCTCTGATCGTCCAATCAGTAACGTAGTCATTACCAGGAGGCTCTCATTGGAACAAGGGGAGGTGGATTAGACACAGCGATAGACAGACAGAACTGACTACAGACTGCACTCTGACTGACTGGAAAGAAAATTAACTGAGAGATTGTCTGAAAAATGCTACAGCTCAGATACATTTGACATGCCATGCCACCCAGCAGGCAATTAAAATGTCTTGTGAGTTATGTTTGAAGTTCATTTAGACACAGTCTGCATGGATCGTTTTGAATCCTGATAATTTGCGACACAGCATATTAAAGTAATTTATTGGGGGTGGGGACTGCAACTGTAATACAAGAGTTAGGTGAGCAGGGAAAAAAAAAATCTATCAAAATCTGTACAATTTTAAAATGCAATTTTCAACATTCAAATGATCTTTATTTGACAATGCTAACAAAGATACAAGTCTCACATGCACAAAATCTCTAAGTTAACAATTGACTACATGATTTCTTCTTCAAAAAGTGTATCGCTGGACATAGAGAATGGTTAAAATAAAGATATATTATCATTGTCCACTTGGTCAGTTAATACAGTCACTTACCATTCGTTTCATAACTAATCCTGAAAGCAAACTTGCTTTATTGGAAGGAAAAAGAAGATACTTCTATATCTACATGTGGAAAACAAAAATCAGAACACAAGATTGTTCTTACAATGGCTCAGAGAAAAAACCACAGACATGAAATAATATATTGTTCTTGTTTTGAATAGACAATATCTACAAATGCATATAAAGTAATGTAAAAACCCTCAATTTACACATGTCTGTATCAAAAGAAAATTCAATGGGTATAATTCTAATTCATTTGAAACTTGACATTGTACGACTGTAAAGTTCATATTTTCTAGTTTGATATGTGTACAGTAATATGGGGGAAGGGATTACACACAGCTCAATCTAATTTCGTCAATTAAGTGATGTTTTGGGAAAAAGTGTCTAGATTTTGTTCTCATGGACTCAAAATGCAGCAAACGTAGTAAAAGATTTTCAGAACAGCCACAGATCCCCAAAATATACAGACTTTAATGAAGATCATTCTATTTCAAATAAAAGTTACTACAGTAGACCAAGGTACTGTTGGCAATATGAAGGAACCTTTCTCTTTGCAAAAGAAAAGTGCATACAAAATCAGTCATGTCATTAATGAAATATTAATAAGAGAATTTTGTTCACAGTTGAACTTCACATATGCCTGACAAAGGTACATTGTAGTCCTTTCATAAATGATGATAAATAAAAAGAAAATTCACATTTCGGGGGGAAGGGAGAGAGGTTTGATCTTAAACGGGTATTGGGAAAAGGCACAAAAAAATGAAGACTTGACTCAGTTGCTCTAGACTATTGTAGCATTTCCCAAATCATTTTTCATTCATGAACGACTGTATGTCCCAATATATCCTAATTGATTTTGCTTTTCAAACGACGCTTCCACCACGCAACACAGAAGAACAACTTAAGTCTGCATCGATTCATGCAGAGCCACATGGAAAAATAACAGGAAACTGATTTACTGCAAAGAAATAAGGTCTAATACGAACAAATCACTTAAAACATTGCTATCTAGTGCAGTTACAACTACAGTCTGTGGCCTTTTTCAATGACTGCAACTCACAATACTTGCAGTTTATACAATGGTACCTGTCTTTTATCAGTTATGCAACTGTCAGAATTCTAGTTGATGCAATAGCAATATCAGTCATTGTGATTCATAATATTGGAAAAGTGTACATACGAAAGGAGACTACACGTAGAAGTGTCAAATAATTTTTCATTGATTGCACATATCAGTGTTACAGTTTTCAATTCATACAACATTTTTGCTCTTTTTGTGTGAGTGTGTATGTTTAATTCAAAGTGCATTGTCCAGTGTGCCCTTGGTTGGTTGGGAGATATTGCGCACA
The DNA here is from genome assembly GCF_040938485.1 of Diadema antillarum. Lineage (NCBI taxonomy): Eukaryota > Metazoa > Echinodermata > Echinoidea > Diadematoida > Diadematidae > Diadema > Diadema antillarum. The sequence continues at coordinate 576,933 of NW_027271908.1, forward strand.
TGAATCCATTTTGGCCAAGTAGATATATGTTCCTGTACACAGAGAGGAAACTGAACAATCAGCACTCAGATGGACAGAATGTGTCTCTACTCACACTCAGCACTCATATTTCCCTTTAATGTGCAAAATTGCATTATGCTAACATGCGATATGATATTTCTGCACACTCTTTTTGCCATGCCGACAGAACACAACCGACAAAAGATAAAGATTTATGAAATCATGCTCAAAGGATGTACGCAGACAGCTAACAAGCCAACTGCATGCGTTTGCAATTGCACAAAACCCTCCCCCCCCCCTAAAAAAAAATACTGCATATTGATAATTGCTGTTGGTACACATGCACACACAAACCTTGTTACATTGTATATCAATGTATGTATGTAAAACTCTATTGAGTTTCTAATATTCGTATTGATGATGTAATAATTGCCACGTTTACTTAAATGAAAACGTAAATCACCAAAAGTGTGTCATTATTCTACTTCAGTGCCACATACACACGTGTATGGTCAATTACCATGGTAACCACACAAGGGTCATAGCAAATTTCTTTGTGTCGAAATGGTTTTACAAACAAATGTCAGGATTAGGAACAAACCAAACACAGAGACTGGGTTTGGGAACTTGATAGACATTATCATCACCCGCTCAGCAATTGCCTTATCAATATCTGTAAAACCCTTCTTTTTTTCTTTTCAGGAAGAATCACCATTTTTTTTTTTTATAGTAGTAAAAAATAATTGAGAGGATGATATCCAACAGAAAGGTACACAAAGCAGAAGAGACAGCAATGAAAATACAATTGAAGCTGTGCCTCAGATATTTAGCTAACTCCAACAAACTTTCTCCATGTCCCCGGAAGGCAGAAATATGATTAAATAGATCATGAACACCAACAGACATTAGCTCAGTTTCAAAAATATACAATAATATATCTTGCTCAAGTTGCATATTTGCCTCTTGTGCTAGTTAGCCATGAGATAACACGTCTAAAGTTGCACACGTACTATACCAGGGCAAGTAAAAGTGAGTGGTTCTCGAGTCTACTATAATTAGGCTGGTGCAGGTAGGCAATAAGGTCCTGCTAGCGTACATATACAGCTTATTATCCCCAAACTCTTCTTCCTACACAGGTGGATAAAGTGGAGCTAGAGGTGCAGGGAGTTACCTCACAGACTAAGACCCCATTTACAGTGCGGGGCTCGGCCCGGGCTTTTCATTCAAACCTTTCAATATTTTGTCGTAGTGGCGCTCTGCTTGTAAACAAACGCAATTTGGTATAGTCTGGTTTTCAGACCCTTTGCCAACTGGATTCCGTGGCGACGAAGTCGCTGTTCGGGCAAAGGCCTTTGCCGAAGGAAAAATCCTTTGCAGGACAAAACCACCTTAAACTATACTAGTTTTCGACGTTGAGGGGGTTAATATCCTGAATAGCGAAATAGTATGGGCAGGGGGTCTGGAAGCCAGACTAAAATTGGCCGCGCATTTGGCCCAGTTTGCGTTTATACTGAGAAAAGGCCGAGACCACCTCCAGAGCGTGGCAAAATGTGCAGCCAATTTTGGCCCCGCATTTGGCCTTTTGCGCGTTTACACTAAAATGAAGGCGGGCTCGGCCGCGGCCGAGCTATGGCCCAGCCCCGCACTCTAAACAGGGTCCAGATGTCTGTTTTCATCATTGCTGTGCAACGCTACGTTAAAGTTGGATTCATCAAGTTCAATGTGCTACTTTTCTCTTATCAGCAACAGTCACACACACACACACATACACACAACCAACACACACATGTGAAGGCTTTACAAAACATAAACCCATGCACTAGGTAGGTTTGAGGACCCAACAGGAACAACAAAAGGGCCTATACCAATACTCTAGGAGAGTCCGATCCAGTTCATGTGCCATTCTGTCATGTGATTCATGAGTCGATCACGATCACTGTCCGCTGGGGTCCACATCCAGAGGCATAGCAAAAATATATTTCCCGTCGTAGGCCCATGTTGAAAGGCATTCACATATGTATTCACATATACACATACACCCACACCCACACATACACACACACAGAATGCATTCCCTCAACACACAATATGCATCTAGATATCTCTACGGGCAAGATAACATCCTACTACAAGACAAGGACATCACCTCTCCACTTGTCTTCCAGAGGAGGATTGGGTTACTGTAAAAGCTGTTATTTTTGCCAGGGTTCAATTTGGGCCAATCACCACCGGGCTGCATATTTTCATGATATAAATATTGCCGTGTAGAGTAAGTAAAGTGGTGGAGTGAAGGATAACATCTGTGTCAAATTGCAAAAAAAAAACAGCATCTGGCAAAAATGTCTGTCACCTCCTCATGCACAAAAATATCTGTACGCGAAAATGACAGCTTTTACAGTACGCTCAGAATTAGAATTGCAAGGAGGATGAAATAGAGGTTGGGGCTGGTGGGGGAGGGGATCAAGGGTAGGGTTTGGGGTTAGGGCAGGGCCGTGGAGAGCTCGTGCTACGCCTCCGATGACCCCACCTCCTCCTGGCTGAGTCGGATGGCCCTCTCGAGGTCGTCGGCCTCCTGCCTGGCCAGCTGCTTTTGTCTCTCCTCCTCCTTCTGCGCCTCCTTCACTGCCCACACTAGCTGGTCCTCTTCACTCAGCCCTGACTCAAACTGCTCGAGGGAAGGCAATAATGGGGGAAAAAAAACAACACAAACAAAAAACATTTACAATGATAATAAAAAAGCAATGATGATGAGGATGAAGCAATAGAGATAATAATGACAATAATAATGATACTGATTACACTTGATAGCAACAATAGGAATTTTGATAGAGCCAAACATGAGAGTGGTTATAGTGGCAGCAGTAATTACATCAATTTAAAGATGATTATAATAATGATAATGGTGATAAGATAATCAAATAATAATAATAATAATAATAATAATAATAATAATAATAATAATAATAATAATAATCAAATAATAATAATAATAATAATAATAATAATTATAATGATAATAATAATAATAATAATTACAATAATTACAATAATTACAATAATACTAATAAACATAATAATTATAAAGATAACATAACAATAATAACGGTAATAATCATTATAATAATGATCATCACCATCATCGTCATCATTATCATCAAAATCATAATATTGACAATAATGACAGGAGTTACATCCTGATGATGAAGTTGATTATCTTCACCTGAATATTTGGTGCAAATAAGATTGATTTGAAATACGAGGGCTTGAACCTTTCAGAACTTCTGGGGCCTAAAAGACTGCTTTAAATTCTCAAAACTGCAAATTGTCTGATTCTGACTCTTGCTATCCAAACACAAGTGGGAAGAATATACAAATGCAATACAAAAAGCCACCTGTTACAGTCCCCTGGTGTTGAAAGACTGGTTTACTGGGACATTCAAATAAATCAACATTGATTCATTCTAATCATTATATCTACTACCTCTACCCCATGTATTTACATAAACTGCAAAAGAAAAGAAAAAGTGCTCTTGTTCACAAGAGTTTCAGAGAATTCAAGTTCTAACTCTCTCAAACTCAGGGAGAATATTTTCCTTAAGAATAAAAATATGCTGATTTAATGACTAAATAAGAAAAAAAATTACAGAGATCAACGAGGCTCAAGAAAAGTCGAACAAACATTAGAAAAGTTATATATGCATATTATGTGAAAATATGAAGTTCATTGTCATGGTTGGGAACAAAGGAACTTTTGGAAAATGTTGCATGGATTTTGGAACACTGTGATGGCAGATTAGATAGGAATGCAGAAGGTGCGTCAATATCTGGTTTACATACTTCATAGGTAGCACTGGGTGCGTTCGAGCGCTCTCCTAAAGCGAACTGTACCGTACCGTACCCGCGCCAGAGGAGCGCTCGAACGCTCCTAAAGTGTACCATACCGTACTGTACCGAGCCAAAAGTGGACTACTTCCCGATGTGCTCCAAAAGCGTACTAAAAGTTTGCTGTAAAGCATGCGCATGCGTCACAATGCAAAGACATCATTCTCTTTGTTCGGGACAGCTGTAAGTAGTTCAAGCGCCAGGTGGATGACATTCTTGCTACAAAAATGCATGACCTTTTCTAAAAATATTAGCGTGTGAGGTACTCGAGAGAGAGAGAGAGAGCGCTCGAACGCTTCAAATCTGGCACAGTTCGGTACGGTACGCCTTGGTTCAGTTCGCTTTGGTTCGCTTTAGAGCGCTCAAACGCACCCTTAGACTCATGGAAGGGAAACGACATCACGCTGACCCATGTGAAAAGCACTGTTGCAGATCATTTTCACAATGAGACACTTCCCAGTCGAACAATCACACAATACATGTAGATCTCAATTAGAAATTTATACAGATTTTAAAAAGAAAAGACTTAAAAAAAAAACAGCTTTGGTTATAATAACTCTTCACACTATTTCATCTTTTTTATCACAGATCAAGACAACTTGTACTTCATAACTGACAGTTTGAAATTATGCACGACGTGACCGGGGGGTCTACAATGGTTAAAAATATTGTGCACACGCACCAGCATGATTGCCAAACCTGCATGATAGGTAAGCAGTGATGAACGCAGTCTATTCGGTGCAATGCACAATGTACAACAATCACTGGTATATCATTACAAATGCATAATTTATGTAATGTAATACTGAAGAGGGGGAGACATTCGAATTAGAATCATGCACAAGAGTCACAATGGTACATTCAATTCACATTAATTATGCAGTAACCAAGATACATACATGTATGAAGGATGGTGAATAAAAAATTCCTTCATTTGATTCATTAACCTATCTCAATGACCAATCTCAAAATCCATGGACAGCTTTGCAGCACTCTGATGGGCATTTGAACTTACCCCTAAAATCAGCTTCATAGTTTGAAAATATAATGGTAATGCTTTTTGCCTTCAATTCAAACTGACTAAATTGAACTTTCAAATCCCCTTAAGGAAATATGGTTGAAATTCTGGTATGGTGTGTGTATGCTACACATGATTTTTAATAGAGTGCAATGCCATACAACGTTCACATCAAATTTTTGAAGTTACATGCAATGCCACTTGTATGGTCAGGTTGGCTTTATCGATTGACAAAGTAAATGAACAGATATGTCAAAATTTCATAAAAATCTGATACTGTAAAAGGTGTTCTTCTTGCATAAAAATGAGGAGGTCACAAGCATTTCGTGAGATGCTGTTTTCGCGATTTGACATCGATGCTATCATTCACGTCACCACTTTTCTGTATATGGTGATATTTTTGTGTGTTGACAAATTTGCAACTCAACAGTGATTCACAAAATTTGTGAAAATAACAGCTTTTACCAACAAAAAAAAAACCAAAATATGTAAGTTAGTGTTATAAAGTTTCACGCATTTAAATATTAGAAATTTGGTGCAAATTATATGTGATGATGGTGCCAGTGTGATATTTCCCTGCATACAAATCTTCCCTAAAATTTTCCTTTTTAAACAAAAATTTCACAAAATAAACCTGCAGAACCTGTGCATCAGATTTTCCTTGTACTGTACAAAGTGGTTTAGTTGTAGCAGTTGCAACTGCTGAATGAGTGCTAAAAAACCATGACTTTTCCCAGTATATTTGTGTAAAAACCAGGAGAGGTTGCGATATGATGACGAGATGTGCTCCAACTGTTAATGTTAAGAATATTATTACTGTTCCTTATTACATAAAACGACTGTTTTACAAATTCTACACCTACATGTGTATTGAATTTCTGTGCAATTTCTAACGAAACTTCCACTATTTTGTTTCTTTGATTACATTCTTCTTACCAAAAGTCAACCGCAGCATGGAGAAGCAGTGCACTTGTAATAAAATCATAAAGGGCATTATCCATTAGTGTGCCAGTGATTTTGAACAGTCCAACAATGCTATGGAGTTTTCTGTGACAATCGGCTCTCAAAGCACACACAGGGTTAACAGATAGAAAAGACTTTTCACAGTACCCCTAAACCCCTGATCTCTATACCAACAGAGACTCCAACTCTCTCGCTTTCTACGGGAGATCTCCTGCCAAAAGCCCATTTTTGCAGAATCTCCCGTTCTCCCGCTTGAGATTTAATTTCTCCCGCTTGAAATGATTTCTTACTTAATTTCATTGTATGTTGAAAAATAAGCCTTAGATAGCGCGAGAGAGCATCTAGAACCCTAGACCAAAAGGGACCTTACGCTCGTGATGTGTGTTTTGTGCACATCAAGTTGGAGTCTCCCGTTTGCAGGGGTTTCAGGCGGGAGAATCTCCCCATCAGAAGGTGCTTGGGGTTGGAGTCTCTGTACCAATGATGTGCATTCAAGCATTACTGCTTGTACTAAGCTCATGAAGGAAGATGCATTTCAAAACTCTGCCATGCGACAGTTTTCAAGACACTGAAACACTAAAACATGCTACAAAATACGACAAGCATCACAAACATTCATTACAACCAATGCGAAACAACTTCCACACGTGCAATACAGTTTTGAAGAGCAAACCGCTTGATGCAATACACAATATTGACCGATTCGGGTTCGTTGAGGGCAGCAGACATTTTACGGCACAGGGCGCAGCCATAGTGGGTGTATCAGCCGACCCCCCCTGCTCTCCCCCACCCCGGGGCAACATGTTTATCGCGCACTTGTAACAAAGGTTCGCGCACTAAGCAAGCATTCGCGCACTCAGTACGAGACGCCCATTGGCTAAAGCAGTTTTTCATTCTGCGCGCGTGCTAATGTAGGGAGAGGGGTGGGGGAGTGCGGAGGGGGGGTCGGCTGATACACCCACTATGGCTGCGCCCATGCCAAAAATACACATAGCGCGTCACAGAATCGGTCAATACATGAAGATGTACAAGTGCATGACATGCCAATACATTGGATTACACAATTATGAAGCATTGGATACTTCTTGACAAGTCCATAGACAGCCATGATCTATATTCACTTGCACATACAACATACAACGGGCACATACAGGATGAAAAGGCAAATTGAAACCTCAATGAAAGCAAACACTAGTTTCATGTCTACTGTTTGGTGTGGCACACAGATCATCAGTAGAAACTAGAGATTCAGTTAAAATCAGAAATAAACAAACGGTTCTTTAAAGAATTTCTGGAATAGGAGAGTGAGAAGTGGGAATAAGCGTATTATGTTAGCCATAATTCTTGAGTTTGAAGATTTGAAGTGATACATTTTTTTTTTTTTTTTGACAGTAGGAAGCATTAACACATTGCAGCTTTTGTTACAGTATTTTTGTGCATATTCTGGTAAAGATTTGACATACTGTTTTCCCTCCTTGCCTTGAGTGATGTACAACATAAATCTTCTTGTGTATAGTAGTAGGCAATAAATGAGTGTGTGTTTGCTGATTTGTGTGTGTGAGTGTTGCATATGTGTGTGCACATAGTGCATTCATATTAGCTCTTATTTCTTTTTCTTTTTCTTTCAGTATGTGGTACATTACAGACATTCATATTTTAAGAACCCATGATGTCATATGTTTCTGGAGCAGACTGTGAATGAAATGACTGTAGACCATACAGATTCTCTTCAAGGCTCTTGCTGAGAGCTATAGGGACTTTAATATGCACTTTTGAACTGAGATGGAGATGATGCATGTCACAATGGACATGCTGTGGAAGGTGGTGGGGATTTGACAGTACAGTGTGAGTAGTGGGGGGGGGGGGGGTGACGTGCCATGCCATGCAAGCAAGCTACAAGTCTTAGTGTCTGTATGTCTTGCCTTGTTTGGGGATTAATTTATCAATGTGAAATGTGGTGCAAAGCCTCACTGCTCCTGCTGCGCCGGGGGGTGTTGGAGACAAGTGAGGAGAAACAGAAATAAGTTAGCGTCACACAGTGAGAACGCTCTGGAGGCAAAGTTTGTGGTTTTTAACACTCTGCCTGGACAAGAGACTATATCATACAATATACATGTGCTGTGAAGCACTGATAGCAAAAAAAAAATCTTAATTCTATAAAGGGACAAGGGATGCTTATGTAAAGGCTATTCCAATAGTTTTATGCTGAAATTCTGTTACACTATCCCTGCAAAAAATGTCAACAAAGGAACAACGATCTTGATCTAATGTGTGTAAATCAAAATTGTTTTAACCCTCAGGTTTCTCACTATAGATATATCATATCGAAATTTTCATATCTTAGTAAGCCAGTCCAGGCCTGGCTTTATTTAGGGAGGTTGAAGGTCAACTGGTGACAAGCCAACCCCTCGGGATCATATCTTAGGCTGTCTCTGCACAAATCCAAATGCATCGGTGGAATCGAGACATGCAAAAGTTGGAAACTTGCTATCAACAGAGTATGTGTACTTTTGTGAACTGTGAGAGGCACAATGAAAACTTTCATTAAATAGCATGCTACAGCACTATAACAACATGCTTAATCCAACACATAGATTCAGTCCATCTGACTAAACAATAACTTAATCCTGCCAATGTCCTAGCAGTAAATCTAAGTAAGCTGTAGTTATTTCTTTTGTTACTTTTGTTTCAAGACTTCTGGCTTCCAGATCTCCATTGTATGACTTTTACAATGACTTCTAGACTAATGTTACTCTTGACGCACTGACCATACAGCATTTTAAGATATCAATAGGAATCTTACACCTTACTTTTCACATGACTGATACTCATTTCCTACAGCACATTATATGTAATTATATATTCATATATATGTAATTATATATTTATATAATATATATGTAATTATATATTTATATAATATATACAAATATATATACATCTTTTTTCTTCTTTTTTTTAAAGCTTAAAGGGATCGTATAGTTTTGGTTGAGACCTAATTTCAGGTTTCTAACATTTTTTTGTAAGATAATGAGAAACCTCTTATCAAATATGAAAGAGCATGTAATTCTATGAGGAATGCAACGTTTATTTGATGAAAATTGGTTTTGAAATGGCTGAGATATCCAAAAAAGAGCAATTCTAATAAAGTGTGGGACCCACACTTTATTACAATCGCTTTGTTTTACTTTGTTTTTGGATGTTTCAGTTATTCCAAACCCGATTTTCATGAAATAAACTTTGAATTCCTCTTAAAATGGGTATGCTCTGTACTATATCATAAGTGTTTTCTCGGTATCTCGCAAAAAGTTAGAAGCCCAATTCTCATCTCCACCAATACTGTACTATCCCTTTAATGCTTTAAGCAAGAAGTATAGTGTGCTACAAACTTTTTTTTTGGAACACCAATGCACCTAAAAAAAGATGTTACAAATGTACAAAATTTTAATAATCAAACCAAATAATTAATCCAGTAACACCAGTGTACTGGAGGACTGTAATAAATTTCATCAAGCCAAAGTATAAACCCTTACACAGACTCAAAACAAAAAATGACCCAGCATAAAATATAAAGTCTGAGTACGTGATTATCAGCTTCAAATCTGCAATTAATATCAGAAAGAAAGCATTCTCACCTTTGCGCTCCCAAAGTCTGCGAAGTTTGCAAACGGATCTGATCCACCGCCGTCCTTGCCTGTTGCCGGACCACCGAAGGGGTCACTGCCACCCGAGAACGGGTCATTGCCGCTACCGCCACTGCTGCCAAAAGGGTCTTTCCCTCCGGCAAAGGGGTCGTTGGCACTGCTCGTGCTGACCTTGGCGTCCGATCCCGTTGCGAAGGGATCCCCGCCGCTGGTCGCCGAGTCACCCTTGCCAGTAGTGAAGGGATCGCTGAGGGTGGAGGAGTCCGCCGAGAAGGCCTGGAAGGGGTCGCTCGCCGTGGACGTAGTACTTGTGGAGTTTGACAGCGGCTTGTTGCCGCCGGCACGGCTCTTCTTCGGCGGCAGGGCCGGCGTCTCCTCGGGCCGGCTGAAGGGATCGCTGCTGAACGTATCGGTACTGGAGCTCTGTGATGGAGGTCACATGGGGTCAAACACGGAATGAGTTGTACTGCATTACATACAAGGAATGTACCTGTATATGATAATTACAGTCAAACCTGCATACAGGAATCCCTCATGGAGCACTTAAAAGATTACATCTATACACAGGTGCCCTCTGTTGGCTGGTGGGTTTTTACATATGATGATACTAGCAACAAATGTCATTATGTAAATCTCCCAAAGCAATTTGTATGACTGCAAAAGAACACAAAATGTTCTAAATGTCTCATCTCAGAAATAAGAGTGAGAAAAGTTTGGAATTGCATGTTTTCTTTTGTTTGTGTGTTTGGGGGTTGGTTTGTTTCTTTCTTTTGGTTTTGCTCTCGTTTTTGTTTTTGTTTTTTACTCTCAGTGAATTTTTTGTACCAACAGAGCTCTAACTAGAAATTGAGGCTACTTCACAGTGAAATACTGGCTGCAGGAGACAAATTAGCTGGGGCTCTTAATGCCAGGTCTTCACCATGCACAATGTAATATTTCTCAATGAGCCTCTGTTGTGGCCAAAAAAAATCAGAGACAAGTCTGACTGTATGTGTCAAATTGCTCTTCTTTTGCCTCCTTCCCCAAACAAATACTGACACAAAATACATGGTTTGTAAATGCACAGTGGATGACATAAAATTAAATGCATCATTCTCACTGTTCATTGGAACTTGGCAAGAGTAGAGGTCAATATACAAAATTTAAGAAAAAAAAAAGATAAATAAATAAATGAAGGCTCCCAACAGATAAAACATCCTAGATCCAAACTCATGACCTGATTCTCTTGACAAAGTAAATATTAAGGCCTTTTAACCCATTCCATATTGAATTCTGAAATCCCCACAGACTAAATACACATGCTATCAGGTTTCCATAGGAAACTGATTAATATCATGACAGTGATACTTGGCAGTACTTGTGACACCAGTGATTGAAAAAAAAAGACAATTATTCTACAAAAATATTCCTCAAATGATAAAGTGTAGAATGACTGTACCTTAATCACTGCATGGTCTGCACATATCGTTTAAAACATATATCAAATCAATTCCTGCTTAGAGAAATTTTCACATGTCACATTTCTAACTCATTGCTATTACTTGTACTTGTATTACTTGTACTTATATTTGCTGGAAATAAATGTCACTGAACCGGGGCCTGAACCTACTAATAATTCAGGACGCTAAAGCTCTTCTGTAATGTCTTGATACAAACCTTGCTAAATGAATCCGCTTGGAACGCACTCCCTCCAAACGGGTCTATTGACGCAAATGGATCACTGGATGACTTTGCTAGTTTACAGAGAGAAAACATATAAAATGTATTTGGCTGTGTTAGGGGTCAAAACAAACTCACAGATAGAGGGGGAGATATATCACACATACTCAACATCAAGCTGGCCTGTCTGAGGCATAAGCTGTTATTTTCGTGTACAGATATTTTCACGGATGAGGAGGTCAGAGACATTTTTGCGAGATGTTGTTTTCCTGAATTGACAACAACGGTATGATAAATGCAGTATTACCTCAGCGCAACACGATATTTTCGCATGTTGTTCAATTCGCGATCGGACTGTGATTTGTGAAATTCGCGAAAATTAAACCCTCACTAAAATAACAGCTTATACAGTATATGATACCAAGTCAAAAAAGAAGAGTTTAGGTACGAAAGAATGAGACTTTTGAGACAAATATTAACAACATGAGAAAAACTCAATATGTAATCACATGCAATTAGCCAATCAACAAAATTACACAACAACATCTATTATGCATATCTATTTCGCTTGTTAATTGCAATGTACACAACTAACGCCTCAGTTTGTTTACTGCACAGGGGGTACTTGAATCAACTCTGAGCCTACAGAAGAGCATTGCATTTAACAGACTCTTACTTTCTGCATTGCCATTTGTTAGTCCTCCTATCGACTCAGATGCAAAAGGATCATTTCCTTTGAAAGGGTCAGAAGATGTTGTTGAGCCGGCAAAGGGGTCATCGGCAGCTGATGACCCTGTCCCGGATGCAAAGGGATCACTGCTACCATTTGAAGATTTTGATGCGAACGGGTCACTGCTGCCCCCTAAAGTCTTTGATGCAAACGGGTCCTTGGAAGTCGTTGAACTCTCCGATGCAAATGGGTCACTGTCCTTTGAGCCTTTTGATGCGAAAGGGTCTTCGGCTGAGTTTGCTGCTGAGTTTGATGCAAAGGGGTCATCCGATTTCGACGCAAATGGGTCTGTTCCTAACGTTGATGCAAAAGGGTCCTTTGACCCTGAAGATCCACCAAACGGGTCGCTTGATCCAGGGGACGACGAAGAGAAGGGATCATTGGAAGAGTTTGTAGAGCCCCCAAAGGGATTGTCTGAGTTTGTCGTGCCTGAAGCACCAAATGGGTCATTTTTAAAGGGATCTCCTCCAAAGGGATTCGCTGCAAAAGCATCATTCTTGAACGGATCGCCACCATCAGACTTAAAGGGATCACCTGTGACAATAAACATTCAAAAACAATTATGGCGTAATATCAGCCTCAATTGCCTGAAGGCTAAAATGTAAATAAAGGAATAATCTTGCAAGCATACAAATGCCACTAGTGCCTTGCATTTCAAAGTGTTACAGTAAATATTAGTGACAAGAATGAATGCCAAGATCAAAATTCAATAATTTAATTGGCACACGATAGAATTACAGAGACAGTTTCACAAAGAAGTACCATGTTACCCTATGAATGAAACATTCAAAGAGGAGAGACTCTGGAGAATCAGATAACTGGACGTACATGTATGTGCACTTGGTCTCTGCACACCGAGACAGACATACTTTTAGCTTCTTGGAATCTATACCCTGCAAGCAATTCTTCTATGTAGATTCCTCCTATTTCACACATATACATTCTTTTATTTGTTTGTACTGGACAATTTTCACATTCAATTCTTGATGTGTTTATCATTTACTTGTAGAACGTGGAAAACGAAACCAAAAAACCCAAAACAAACAAACACACATGCACACACACAACACACACATACACTCACACAGACAAATGCACATAAATTGTACATATACCAAGGTCATCATTCATTTGTGCAGTGTACTTACTGTCTTTGAAAGGGTCCTCTGATTGGAAAGGATCTGAAGACTGAGTGTCACCAAGGCCTGCAAACGGGTCTTTCCCCTTGAAAGGGTCGTCCTAAAGACAAAGGCATGGAAACAGGAGGGAAAACTCACTGTCACTAACCGGTCACCTTGTCTCTGACACAGTCGCAAAATATTGTGGCTCAAATCTTGCCGTTAACAAAGGAAATTTGCACATCGTCTCTGATGCATATGTGGTAGGAATATGAGGAAGTCCAATGCAAATTAAGGTTTTGATTTGTTCATATAATACAGACATTGTAAATGAGAAGTGGACTAGATACATTGTACATATATATGCTTTTGTAAAGCCATCCAACCAGGAGAAATCATTCACAGCACACTTTCACATATATTCGCAATCCCTTTCTTAGCAATCCCCTTAAGTCTGATTACATTTACCATCAATACAGGACAAATCACATCACTATATTCAGCATCCCTAACAAATGAGGAAGATTAGTTATTGTGCACCAGGTCCATAACTAGGACTTTTTTTTTTTCTTTTTTCTTTTCTTTTTTTTTTCTTTTTTTTTTTTTTTTTTTTTTTTTGGGGGGGGGGGGGGGGGGGGCGGGGGTTCCAAAATTGGAAATAGTGGACCTCTCTACAAAAATATACCCCTCCCTGACTGCACAGTCTTGGCAGGGATATATTTTCAAGAGTAAAAATCATACACTCTACACACACTCTACTGGTGCCAAAACAGTTAGCCTCAATACGTAGTCAACACATTATCCCCAATGTCTAATTGTCCTCATTCATGTATGTGAGGTGTGCCACAACAAAAATTCACTCTCCAGATAACGAGCCCGCAGCAAGCCATTTACCTTGCCATCGTCCGTGCCGTCCTCAAGTTTGCTGTTGACCTCCGACCCGACACTGAATCCACTCAAGCTGCTGACAGGACTGCTTCCAGCCTGGAAGATAAAAGATGTTTTCCTTGTTATTCTCCCCTGATAACTGGTAAGTCACTTTAAATAGGTAGATTGCTGCTTGAAGAGAGACTAACGGCTGCCCTTACTGCTTTTTTTTTTTTTTTAGTTAATGTCTATTCCGAGCAAGACACATCACATCAAGAATGTGTTACGAAAGTAAGAAGTCATAAAATCTCTTCTCATAGCATGATGAACAAATTAGTGAAAAAAAAACAATACAAGAATAGTCACTTTCACAAAGCCTGATAACACAAATTACTGTAGAACTGTTTTTAAGATATTACTTCAGTTACTTGCCAAAAATGCGTGGACAGTCAATAACGACATAAACTCTATAGATGTTTAATCATGCACAGAAGAATTCACTGTCTCAAACAATCTTGTCAAGTGCAAGCATCTGGATTGGTTGAGTACTGAACAGCAAAGAACTGCTTGTTTAATTGCAATTTCAGAAGGAAAAGCATAGTAGTTGAAATCATTCCACTTTGTGAGTCACTGTTGCAGTGGATCAGCAAAACAAAAGGGTCAAAGGTGAACTCTTCTTCACTGGACAAGGCCTAATGTCTGGTTTATCACTTGACCCCTGGACGTCCACTCACGGTTGCCCGGCTACTAAAGATGTCCTCCTGTGAGAGGCCAAACTTTGCGTCTGAGAAGGAGCCCAGCTCCTCGATCTGTGGCATGGATCCCGTCGAGTTGGCCGTGTCGATGGCACTAGAGATCTTGGTTACCTTGCCGTTCAGGTTGCTCTTGGCTTCCCTAAGGCTAGCTAGCTTCGTGTGCAGCTGTGAAAGACAATTTTAATACTTTGGACATGCTCTTTGTAACTCTCTTTCTTAAAGGAATCACCCATGTTCCACTCTACATGATCTTTAGTATACTTAAGTATAACAGAGGCCTTAGAGTAAAGAAAAACAGCAGTCTTGGCAAAACTCAAAATGATGTCGTCTTCTGCACAGATACTCAATTAGACAACTGTTTCAAGTCCTCATGGCAACAAAAAATTGACAGTACAGGTCTGTATCAGAGTAGAGACTACATGTGTGGCACATAAGAGAATTGGAAGAACTACTTGGATGAACATATCAACTAAAGAAAACACAAAGAATATCAGTCATATGCACTACTACTTCAAAATACCTTTCACTCAATCCCTGGACACAACTAATGACTAAGTTTAAACCTTTATCATAGTGGATAGTGTCATATTAAATTAAAGTAAGTGCTAGTAATACCAGTAATTACACAGTGCATTTATGACAGCATCCACAACAGAGGAGAGAGAGATAATCAAAATTGGAATCAACTTAACGCTTGAGTTTAAAGGGGAAGGCTAGTAACTGATCAGTGGGAATCAGTGGAAATGCTGGGAGATGATTGTTCCAATCCTTATGGGATTCATTGAAGAGTTCATTGTATATCTATTGTTGTGTGAAAATGATTTGCTTCAGAACGGTCTCATATTCAAGTAATGTGCAGATTAATGCCCCGTCACTGACCAGGGACGCTAACCTGGAAGCATTAAACTGCACATTACTTGAATATGAGACCATTCTGAAGCAAATCATTTTCACACAACAATAGATATACAATGAACTCTTGAATGAATCCCATAAGGATTGGAACAATCATCTCCAAGCATTTCCACTGATTCCCACTGATCAGTTACTAGCCTTCCCCTTTAATACAATGATCTCCGAATTCTATGGTAGCAAAGATCCTAAACAAATTCAAGGTTCTTTTGCTCAAAACTAGCTAAATGCCATATGCATGATCTTAGATATAAGCCCAACACAGAAGTTTTGATCCACTGAGGGGCTTAGATTCAACAGACCTAAATTCTTGACTGCAGGTTCCACTATAAAAACTACAATATGAAGAGTTTTACTGCCAATTGAGCTAAGCGCCATTTTCAAACATTTCATCAGATAGTCCATAATCAGATAGAGCAAACTTAAACCTTTCCAGAATTACCTCACTTGTGACATAACAAGGAATATTCTAGAAGTTATAATTAAAAATATCCTGTATTTTCTTATTATTTTCTTTGTTTTTTAGCAGCTTTAATCACAAATATCGCAACTTAACAAGAATGGAGTTAGCTCGTTTTGCGATAAAACTCTTCATATGTGTCACCTCTGTGATTTGTTGGTTTGTGTGATTGAGATTCTCCTCCACTGTGGTCAGCTGGGACTTGCCCGTCTCCACCTGCTGCTCAAGCTGCTGCTCCTCCTGGCGCAGTGTGATCAGTTCGGACTGTGCCTTTTTCAGCTCCTCTTCTTGGGCCTGGGAGCAGCAAAAAAAAATAATAATGATAATAATGATAATAACTAACACAGTTCCAATGTATGAAAGGCACAAACACACATGCTAACACACTTGGAAAATTGTACATATGTTTATCACAGATAAAACACAACAACAACAACAAACAAACAACAAAGGGGATGGGATGCAATAAGTTTCAATACAAACCAAAAAAGTTAAGCACAAAAGTCACTAGTGATCATGTGCTTGAATAACACAGCACATTTAATACACAAATTGTTGTTGAATGAGGCATCAAAACATGCTGCAATCAAACCTAGTGAGCTAATCATCCATTGTACTCTATTCTTTGAGTGGCTTTAAACTGATGCCTAAAGTCCTTCTCACTTTCAATTCATGACATTACTCATGCACATGCACCTCGATCACGGAATTGATTGTTGGGAATTTTCCAGAAAGGTTTCTATTGTAGTGCAGATATTAAGTTTTAAGTTTTGTTTTGATCTTCTCCTTGTAATTACTTCCCCCGCTCACATCGATATAAAGTTCCCTAAGTGCTTGCACTCTTTTGGCAGCTGGACATTTTATCAAATACATTGTACATTCAAATGGCATGACAACGTGCAGCTCTGTGCATAGGCAGTCTATGATGGACTTTACCTCAGGCATACACGTCACTGAAACTAGCTGTCATGCTCATAGAATGCACAGTGGATGGACAAGGCATTACACACAAAATGGCTGTGCAGGTTCTCTTGGACAAATTGAAACCTGAGACACAAGACAAATACACTGTACCACTGGTTTATTTCGTAAAAATTTGTTAAGCCTGTGTCAAAGCAGGACTCTGTGTTGCTAAATGAGTGTCTGTGGACCCCACAATTTTGCTGATTTCAGGAAATACTGTATATGCTAAATACACAAAAGTTTGCTCCTTTTGGGAAGAAAGAAATTTGATTTCTATTGCATGAGTAGCACCTGCATAATCATTCTTGCACATTTACACATCTTGGACATATAGACAACCCAAAAAGATCATGTCTCTGAATTCAATTATTGTCTTTCACCTCCCTTGACCAGAAATCATGTGACCTGGGTTCTGGAATGTGTGCACATTGCAGGAAGCACTGACTTTTTATCGATCCACTGGTCAAGCTACTGGCTTGGCTCGGTAAAAATCATCCTCCTGAAGCTATTTGATTGCAAGCTGCCATTAATTTCTCAAATAGATAAATATAAAGGTGCATTTTGTCGGTCATGAAATCTGAATCAATTACAGATGTACTGCCAAAATTTCATCTCTCTCTTCAAAATAAAACAACAGAACATTGTATGGTTTGGTGGCCATCTCTTGAGGTGACCGGACACTTCAATTCCTGCTTCTACCCAAGACACAGAACTATGTCCAGGTTCGGGTCACAGACAAATTGTTCAAGCTGGCACTGTCCCTTTAGCAACAGCAATGACGCTCCGGTCAATCACCTCTGGCAAGTATGATCACAACGGGTTGCATAACGCAATGTGGCAACTCTTGTAGTTGCAAATGTGGCATGCAACTGTAACCATGCCTGCATGCACCCTCATCCTACCATGCCCAGGCCACTCCCTCCTCCATGCTTGTTACCTTGGCGATGGCCTTCTTGGCATCTTCTCCCTTCAGCTTTTTCTTCTACATCACGTACAAACATCAGACACAAATTCAGGCTTCATATACAGACAGTGTTCAATGGCAAACAAACTCTGGATTGTTGCATGCATGGCAATAAACATCTGCCTTCGTCTCCCATAACAAAGACATGTTCATCGTCCAAAACAAATACAATTATGGTTTAAATCAATAATTCCTGGGCCAAGTCATTTTTTCATTGCAACTGATTGGCAAACTGCCCTTCATCGGTGTAAATTAACATTTATATTTATTCAGTGTTAGGACGATCACTGCTTAAGTGGTGGAAGCTCAAAAGTCTAGTGGATATGATGCTTGTCTAGCAACCAGGAACTTGCGAGTTGAAATTCCACTTGAGAATGTAAACCCATGATTTTTTGTTTTTTTGTTTTACAGGTAATCATGGCTTCTACTCAAACACCAAATGATCAGTGTTCCCTTACATTGATAAAGGGCAATTTGTAAGTCAGTTGCAATAAAGATTCAATAAGATGTTTGTCACATTGTCTAGCTCAGTATGATGTTTTTCATTCCTTTCTTTCTTTTTGCCCGTCAATGACCCCTTGGTTTGGGTGACATACGTGTCAGACTTGTGGTTCCTCAATCGAGATCGCACATTAACACGCAACTTACCCTAGAAATCCACACATATCTTTACTTCACACAATGTCTACAGATTCCATGCATAATTGGTTCGACACGCATTATAGTAGACGGCGAGTTGTCACAATATTGGGGTGTTCTTAAAATTTTCTGTAGATTTTGATTTTTTGTGCTATTTCCCCTATTTTGAGGGTGCTGAACACGAATCCACTTGTTGCCATTTTTCTAACCGACGTCTTCACCCGTTGCCATGGCAACGCATTATTTTCCTTAAAAGAACATGCATTCTTCATTAAAAATCATAAAAACATGATGTAAACACCAAAATATGTCATTATACATCATTTTTAACTAGACTTGAGAAAGACTACAATTTTCAGAATGTCATGGTTACCTTATAGTACTGACGGTTACCATGGCAACAACTATTTATAAAGAAAAAACATATTTTTTATGAAAAAGCAAGAAAACATGACAAGATTGAGTGGAATATTTATCATAAATTACTATCTACATTATAAGCTTATTTTTCCACTATGTTAATTTCACATCATTTTCGTTGCTATAGCAACAACATGACTAAAGCTGCCTTTTAAAGAAAAATAAGCATTGTGATTGAAAGAAAATCAAGAATACGTCCATAGATGATAAATTTCTGTGAGATTTTTAGTGAGATTTTTTGAGCTATTTCCTTTATTTTGCCGGTGTCAAACACGAATCAATCTATTGCCATATTTCTAAATGACATCTTTAGCCGTTGCCATGGCAACAAATTATTTTCTTTGAAATAACATGTATTCTTCATTAAACATCACAAACGGATGCTAAAAACACCAAAATAAGTCAATATAAACGTATCACGCTTCAATTAAATTAAAAATCACAATATCCGACTGCCACAGCAACCTCATAGCAATAACGGTTGCCATGGTAACAGCTATTTTTTAAAAGAAATGATTTTTTTCGTCAAAAAGCATGAAAAGATGGAAAGTTTGAGTAGCATACTCATTACAAATTGCTATAATAATCATCAGCTTTTTTCACGTTCATGCCACATTATTATCGTTGCTATGGCAACAACATTTTTTCCCTAGAAAGGAGAAGTATCCCATTGAAAGAAAAACTAGATAGATAAATGATCAACTTTTGTTTATTATAATTATATTACAATTCTTTATTATTACCTTTAAAAGAATGTGTATTCTTTATTAAAACAATCATAAAAACATGCAGTAAACAACGAAATAAGTCAATCTAAACATCTCTTTAATCAAATTAAAAATCACAATTCTTATAACGCCATGGTAACCTCATAGCAAAGATGGTTGCCATGGTAACAACTATTTTAAAGAAAGTATTGATACTTTCATGAAAAAGCAAGAAAATGTGACAAGATCGGGTGGAATATTGATTACTAACTACTATCATGACTATCACCTCTTTCCCATTATGTTCATTTCACTTCCTTTTTCGTTGCTATAGCAACAACATAACAAAAACTGCCTTTTAAAGAAAAAAATAGGTATTTCAATTAACAGGAAAGTAAGAATGAAGTAAATCCATAGATAATACATTTCTGTAAGAGTTAGATTTTTTGTGTTCTCTCCCTTATTTTGGGAGTGCCGTACACGAATCCACCTGTTGCCATATTTCTAATTGACATCTTTAGCCGTTGCCATGGCAACAAATTTTTTTAAAAAGAACATGTATTCCTCATTAAACATTATAAAAACTTACTGTAATTTCCAACAGATGTCAATATGAACATATTTCTCTGATTAAATTAAATATCACAATTTCCAAATATCACAGCTACCTCTTAGTGATGACGGTCACCATGGTAACAGCTATTTTTATAATGATTTTTTTTAAATCAAAAAGCATGAAATCATGAAAAGATTGATTGAAAAAGTTATTCCATTACCAGTTAGGGTCTAACTATGATTGTCAGCTTTTTTTTTTACTGTGCTAATCTCACATTATTATCGTTGCTATAGCAAAAACATGAGGAAAACTTTCTTTCATAGAAAGAAGAACTGTTTCATTAAAAAGGAAAGAACGAATAAAATAAACAAGTGATCAATTTCTGAAAAGTTTAAATCTTTTGTGCTTTTCATCTCTTTTGGGGATGGTGAACAGGAATGCACCTGTGCGTGGTCATTTTTTAAAATGATGTCTTCAGACATTGCCATGGCAACAAATTATTTTCTTTAAAAGAACATGTGTTCTTCTTTAAACATTATGAAAACGTGCTGTTAACACCAAAATGTGTCAAGTCGTCCAACACGTCAGTCGTCCGATTACCATCTCGAAAACCCCAGAATCATTTTAGCTCAAAAATCATTAAAGCACAATGGACCAGATATTTGGAATTCTTTACCCCCTAATTTAAAACAACGTACGTCGTTGAACATTTTCAAACGAGAACTAAAAAACACCCTCATAATCCAGTATACTTCTGACACATAAATATTCATACCACCTGGTCAACAAACACCCTAAACAATGAGTTCACGGCCATAACTGAAGTAACATTCACCTCATCACACTGATACACAAAATAACACTCAACGTACAAACCAAGATTCATCCCAACACAATGCACACCGCACTGCACCGCACGCCCTTCGCACAATTACTTCCCACTCAGTGAGTGGCAAGATTTTTTTTATGTATCTCTTCGTTGAGCCCATTGCACAATTACCCCCCACTCAGTGAGTGGCAAGATTTTCTTTATGTATCTCTTTACCTGGGGCCATCATCCTCGTCAAGCTTAGCTTATGATGATGGTCCCCTGCATTTCATTTTTATCATTTCCTATTGCTTCCTTTCATATATGATATTCGTTCTTGAAAAAAAAAAGAAAATGTATGTAAGATCCAAACGTTACGAATATTAGCTGTGTAAATGACTATGTAAGTATTTTGTTGATTTGTTGATTTGTATTGATTTTGAAATGCAGAAATAAAAACTGAACTGAACTGAAGATAAACATGTCTCTTTAGTTTAGTGAAACATCACGATTTTTCAATTTCATGGTTACCTCATAGCAATGACAGTTGTCATTGTAATAACAATTTATTATGAAAAACATAAAAATGACAAGATTGAGTAACATATAACAAATTACTGTCAGTTCTTTTTTTTTCACTGTAGTCATCCCACTTCGTTCTTGTTGCTATAGAATTAACATGAGAAAACTGCCTTTTAAATAAAAAAAAATTAACGTTAGTCATTAGATAAGGAAGGAAAGAATACACTAAACAAAAAACAAATGAGTAAAAACACAAAAGCTTAGTCAGCTTCCTGAATTTCTGATCACATTGCACCTTTAAAACCTTAAAATATCCGTGACAAAAGTTAATATTTAACATGGTTGCCATGGAAATGCATCAATTTTTGTAGAAAAAAAACTTCAAGAAAAAAATGTGAAATTATGGCCTAACCTTTGAAGTATTACGAATGAGCAAGACTATAAGCCATCTGTTCACATCATTTCTGTTCCTATATCGCAACAACATGAGGAATAGATTTTTTTAAAACTATAGATATACCCAGGAAACATAAAATTCAAATAATAAGCAATACAAATGTCTAAAAACCTCCCCAAAAGTTCCAATTTTCTCGTCATGATGTACTCTGTTTCATCATTAATGTCTCCAAGACATTTGATAACCTTAAATGACTATGATACCTCCTCTATAGTAATTTCCAACAGATTGCTATAGAACTTTAATCCTTAAAAAAACATTTTTCTCATATTATTGCTATGGAAACAGAAATGATGTGGAATGAACGTTGTGAAAACAAAAGCTGATAGTAATTTGTAATGAATATGGTACTCAATCTCGTCATTTTTTCAATTGTTTTTCATTAAAATTTCAGTATTTTCTTTTTAAGAATTGTTACTATGGCAACTGTCATTGCTATGAGGTATCAATGTAATTGTAAAAAAGGATTGTTTTTATTAATTGAGGAAAATGTATATAATGACATATTTTCGCCTTAACAACATGTTTTATGATGTTAATGAAAAACACATGTTCTTTTAAAGAAAATAATTTGTTGCCATGGCAACGGCTGAACACATCATTTAGAAAAGTTGCCATAGGTGGATTCCTTTTCAGCATTCCCAAAAGAGTAAAAAAAAAGGGCCGAAAAATTAAACTCTACAAAAATTGATTATTTTTATTTATCTAGTTTTTCTGTTACTGGGGTACTTCTCCTTTCTAGGGAAAAAAAAGTTGTTGCCATAGCAACGATAATAATGTGGCATGAACATAGTGAAAAAAAGCTGATAATTATCATAGCAATTTGTAATGAGTATGCTACTCAAACTTTTCATCTTTTCATGCTTTTTGATGAAAAAAAATCATTTTCTTTTAAAAATTAGCTGTTACCATGGCAACCGTTATTGCTATGAGGTTGCTGTGACAGTCGGAAATTGTGACTTTTAATTTGATTGAAGCGTGATACGTTTATATTGACTTATTTTGGTGTTTTTAGCATGCGTTTGTGATGTTTAATGAAGAACACATGTTATTTCTAAGAAAATAATTTGTTGCCATGGCAACGGCTAAAGATGTCATTTAGAAATGTGGCAATAGGTCGATTCGTGTTTGGCACCGACAAAATAAAGGAAATAGCTCAAATATCTCACTATACAGAAATTTATCATCTATGGACGTATTCTTGCTTTTCTTTCAATCGCAATGCTTATTTTTCTTTAAAAGGCAGCTTTTGTCATACTGTTGCTATAGCAACGAAAAAGATGTGAAATTAACAGTGGAAAAAAAGCTGATAATCTAGATAGTAATTTATGATAAACATTCCACTCAATCTTGTCATGTTTCCTTGCTCTTTCATGAAAAATATGATTTTTCTCTATAAATAGTTGTTGCCATGGTAACCGTCATTGCTATAAGGTAACCATGACATTCTGAAAATTGTATTCTTTCTCAAGTGTAATTAAAAAGGATTTATAATGACATATTTTGATGTTTACATCATGTTTTTATGACTTTTAATGAAGAATGCATGTTCTTTTAAGGAAAATAATGCGTTGCCATGGCAACGGGTGAAGACGTCGGTTAGAAAAATGGCAACAAGTGGATTCGTGTTCAGCACCCCCAAAATAGGGGAAATAGCACAAAAAATCAAAATCTACAGAAAATTTTAAGAACATTACAACTCGCCGTCTACTATTACAGATGACATACTGTATACGCCATATATTTAGCGAGTCTAAATTTTCGCGAATCAGGACTTCTCAACTCATCACTCCTTGGACATGAAGTGACATTGTCAAACACTGGAACTGACATTCTTTGAACAGTAATCATGGTCTACTTTGGTGATAAGTTAGTTTCACTAAATAAATACATCTTCATTAGCATTATCAAATGGATCGGCATCATAAACATAATATTGTAATCATCATCACCAACATCAACATTATCATTATCACTATCACCATTATTACCATCATCACCATCATACTAGTATCATAATCATTATCATCCTCATCCTCATCCTCATCATCATCATCATCATCATCATCATCATCATCATCATCACCATCACCATTACCATCATGTCATAGCCATCAACACAATTGCCACTTCTACTTGAACTTCTTATTCCACAAGAAGTGTTGAGTGGTCCAAAACAAGGGGATCTAATTTTCAGACGGTCGGCAGTACTCACCTTCACTGTGCTCTGTTGGGAACTGATCTGTCCCCGCAGGGAGTCCACGCTCTTCTGAACCTCCTGGCACTGGACCTGGACCTCAGAGAGGAGACCCTCCAGTTTGGTCTTCTGTTGGTCCAGCTCGTCAAGTCTCTTCTGGGCCTCAGCCTTCTGGGATTCCAGCTGCTTGACCTGTGCTGTGGACTTGTCCAGCTCACTCTGGAGGCCCTGAGAATACAACGTACGTAGATGAAGCATAAGAATTAGTCAAAAATAAAGGGATGCCATAAATTTTTAAACAGCACTGCAGAATTCTGAGGATTGAGAAGGCATATCTTACATTTTAGGTGGAAAAACAGTATTTTCATCTTTCCTGCGAAAGACATCAGTAGTAAAGCAATCAAGGAAAAATAGCATTTTCCATGAAACTCGCAGTATTTTTGGCAAAAAAAAAGTACAAAAAATACTGCAAAAAGTAGCAGATAGCATCTCTGTTAATACATGATGAACTAGAAATGTCGCTTTGGCAACTGGTATGCCTCCGCCATAATGCATGATTTTCCCAATAGGTCTAGATAGTACATGTGGACAATGTGTGAGTACATTTTCACAAAATTGGCAAAATATTGAAATGACAAGTTTGTCACAAATGTGTTGAATGTTCACCTTCCTTGACCTAGGTTTAATTGGATGAATAGGAGAGCATGTATCTAGGGATTTAAGGACTTTAACTTGACTCTGACCCATTCATACATTTAGGCATTGAGTAATTTTCAAGGTACAGGTGTGGAGAAAAAGTGCAATTTCTAAATTGAATAGTAAATTGTTACCATTTTCATCTGGCCCTTGACCTAAAGTTCATAGAATAATCACTTTCAGGTAGAACATGCATAATATGTACTAAGTTTCAAGATAACTTGAGCCACTTCCGAGATATGGAGGAAAAAGTTAGTTCAGCACTTTCACTTGATCTTTGACCCTTTGACCTTTGAGGCAAAAAAAGAAGAAAAAAAAAAAACTTTCCAGAGAATTTCTATTAGGTTACACATGCATACACCAAGTGTTAAAAAAAATAACCCTGCTGGCATTGCATAAATATGAGGGAAATAGTAAAATTTTGAAGTGTTGCACTTGACCTTTGACCCCATGAACCCTACATTCTCTAGATAATCACTTCCAGTCAGTACATGTATATACTATGTTCCACGAAGATACCTTGAACAATTTTCCAAGGTACGGAGAAAAAAAAGAAGTTTTAATATTTTTACTTGACCTTTTGACCTTTGACCTTTGACCTCATGACCCAAACTTTCACCAGAGAATCTTAATTGGGTAATACATGTATACACTAAGTTTCAAGAAAATATCTTCAGGCATTCAATAGATATGGTGGAAATAGTGAAATTTTACGTATTTGACCCTGACCTTTTGACCTTTGACCTTTGACCTCATGACCCAAACTTACACCAGAGAATCTTGATTGGGTAATACATGTATACACTAAGTTTCAAGAAAATATATTCAGGCGTTCAATAGATATGGTGGAAATAGTGAAATTTTATGTATTTGACCTTGACCTTTTGACCTTTGACCTTGAGCATGTGCACCCAAAAGTTGATAGGCACAACTTCACCCCCTAATACACATACATGCCAAGTTTCATTAGGATACGTCAACAGGTTTTGATAGTTACCTTGTCCACAAAATTCATTACGGACGGACGGAAGGACGGACGGACGGAAGGACGGACGGACAGACGGACGGACGGACGGAAGGACGGACGGACGGACAACCCGAAAACATAATGCCTCCGGCACCACTTCGTGGCGGAGGCATAAAAATAAGATGAAATGGGAATAAATCCACATCACACCCTTTCTCCCATCCACTAAAGGAACGGAGCAATAGGAGCCTCTATCTACCCTAGAGGCATCTACTCAGAAAGGCTCCTCCTAACATATGAAGGCATCTGACACATAACAATATAACTACAATGGCCATTGGAGCCATTATCCACGAGGGTTTGCTCTAAAAACAGATACTCCACAAACAACCACGTCTGAAACTGGAGATTCTCCTGCCTGGACCCTCAGCAAACAGGAGACTCTGATTGCCCAAACATGTGCACACTATTATGCAAATGTAGCGCAATTCATGAGTGCAGAGTGCAACATCTCTGTAGGCCAGGGTCTGGCTTTAAGGTTGTAAATGCTCTCTGGTGTTATCTTAAGTCTTGTTTTTCAACATACAGTACTATGGCAAAACTAAGCTGGGCGGGAAAAGGATACAATTACGTTTTTACAGCTAGAGTGGAAGCGATTCAAACTCAAGCAAGAGAGCAGAAGATTTTGAGAAAATTGCCTCAAAAGTGGGAGATATCCCGTGTGCCGTAAGCAGGAGAGTTGGAGTCTCTGTGAGAAGCTTGTGTATCTGATGGTGGATCTGTGAGATAACCAGCACCTTCCCATCGACTGCACAGCGAGATATTTTTGCAGCATCAAATTTTCGCAGTTGTAGCCAACGGCCAACATAAAGTCACTGGTATTCCACACATACAGAGTAGACAAGAATTTTCGCATGCATTTAAATTTGCGAATTTTGGCTCCTCTGTGAGAGGCTTGTGTATCTTATGGTGGACCTACGAGATGACCAATGCCTGTATGTCCATCTCCTCACCTGGACCTCCATGGACTTCATCTTAATGACCTCCTCCTTGTCCCGGATGTCCGACTGGAGCTGGTTCTTCTCCTTGCTCAGCGTGTCAATCTCCTTGCTGATAGCATCCAGCTCCTTGATGGCCGAGAAGTCGCCCGGCGCCCCGCCCCCGCCGGGCATCAGGGACGTCAGATCCTGCGCAGGGGATGAAAGGTCAACATGGAGTACATCACTATCAGCAACAGTAAAAGCATGAAAAGTAACATATCGACACTCTCTAGAAGTATGATTGTTAAAGGAGCTGGTTATCGGTAATCCTATACTTGCAAAAGAAAATAATAATCTTAGGATATATCACTCTCTGCAGTCATTGTTCTGTAGAATACTGATGCTATTTAAATTGTTTGATGTCAAATCTGAATTTCGGGCTCCACAAACATGAACTGAATTGAATTGAAAAGCCAATGTTACTCTCGTTTTCATTCTTAATCATCAATTCTTCTCCAATTACTTAACAGATACTTTGCTGATAGAATGAAAGTTTGTCTACTACACGAATAGTAATCAAGTTACGATGGCAACTTAAATGGCCATACATGCTTTCTATGATACAGGGGGATTACATCATTTGCACATAATCAACATAAACAAGCCCTCAATGAAATATTTGTTGCATGTGACTTCTATTTTTGTGGTTAATGTCACAAAAACTAATGAACACAGTCCACAATATCGCTGGCCTCGGACACTTCAAGCAAAGTAATCCAGATCTTCAAATGTATATATGCAAAGGATTACTGATAATGTTAAATATTTGAGTTGATTAAGGGTGAATTCTCACCGCGAGAGAAGAATCAGGCACCCCAGGCTTCGGTCTAAACGTTGGTGGTATCATCTCTGGGGTGAGCTGGGGCGGAGGAGTGATGCCTGCTTTGGACTGCTTCACCAGGTACATAGCCAGGGCAAACTGGTCTGAATTCAGTCTCCCTGTCTGTTTGATATCACACAGGTTCCTGTGCAAAGTGCAGAGAAAACAGAGATTCAGAAATAATACACACTTTCTTTCTGTTTCATAGGTCACATTTTTTCTTTCTCTCTCCCACATTCACTCTTCAAAGAGTGAAAATATAATATGCAACTGAAGTTGGTATCTGGCTACTTGCAAGATTTACTCATGAAGAAGGATACACAGACATCAATGAAACATGCAAAACACAGGAGGGGATTTGGTCCAGCAATTACAAACACTCTTTTCTTTCTTTATATAAAAAATACTTCTTTATTCCCTCATACACTTTTTAGCACATATTCACGAAAGGAGACCTTTGACGGAAACTTGCTGCCGATGTTGAGGCAATAATAATAAAGTCATGCCTGAAATCTTTGAATCAGGTCCGGAGGGGAAAAAAAGTAAATCTAACCTTAGGAAAAAAAAACAACAACAACAATCAAAGCACACTGTCTCACAGAAACAAGTCCAAGACAACATAAGCATGTTACAACTGCAAAAGGACTTTATGGGGACAGATTGTGGTTCATCTGAGAGTGGATCAATGTTTCCATGACAACTAAGCCCTTACCAGATGTGGGCAAGTGTTGGATGGGGCAGGCCAGATTCCAGCAGGGAGGGCTTGACCTGGTCTCCCGTCAGGTAACCCTTAGTCTCCGCATCCAGCTGTTTGAAGAGGATGTCGCAGTTGGTCTTGTCTTCTACTGTGACCACCCAGCTGCTTCCCCCTGGTAAAGACTGCAGAAAACACTCAGAGTCTATCACATCATTTCATTTCACAGTACAACTGGAGTGTTGTCACATTACCCTAGTACTGTTTACTGGAAACACATAAACCATGTATCAACCTGTGGCAATTTACCAATTACCAAATTACCAATTACCAAATTACCAATTATCAAATTACTTGTGAGGCAGGCAACAGGATTAAATTAGTTCCACGGCTACACATAAGATTTTGCAATAACCTTTCCAAGGTAAGGTACTAGTTCAACTATTCTTCCTGGAGGAAAGAAATAACAGAATTCCTATTCACGATATGAAAATTTGATGCCCTCTCCAACAGTTAAAAACAATAAGTCAATCAACAGTAATTGTATGCACTACAAAAAAATCTGTAGGCCTATGCATCCTGTGACTTTTTATAGCTATTACACATAGACTTGTAACCACCTGTAGGAGTTATTCCTCATTTTGCATATCATCATGTGACAGGGAGAGAGTATGAACAGGCAAAACAAACCCACAAAACAAATGTGTTTTATGAGGAAATTTACCCCAAAAAGATGTCATTACAACAGAAGCTATCGCATGAAAGCAACAGATGAGGTGAAGTCTGAACAGAAAAAATATCCCCCTACAAAAACTGAAATAAAATATAAACAGCGCTGACCTTTGGAACAGCAATGTATCATGTGATACACCAAACAATGGCAAAACTGTGCATCTTGAATGCACGTGCAGGTACAGACTTTATATTCACAAGAAATACTCGGAAGATGATCTCTCTAGTATTATGATTATTATAGTGTTGTTTGAGCTCTCTGACAACAAATTCAGTCTTCAAAGAGGTAAAGGCAATGACTTCAGCTCCCTCAAAGTGTAAGAAACTGTAAAATGTGTCATAAGAATAAGTATTAAATATAATAATTACAGCGCTGCGACAAAGGACATTCTCATCAGGGTTATCTTCACCTGTTGGGAAAACGCCATCGACGAAGGAGAGCCGCTTCGTACCGTCGGGGCCAACGGGGGCGGCGTGACTCTCCTCAGGCCAGCACTGGACGACAGTCCACCGGGGAGGACGGGGACGGCTCCGGGCATCATGGCCTTTTTCCTCTTGCCTGGCGGGATGAGGTTGGCGGGTAGTACGGTGGGGACGGGGTCCTTCTGAATGGCCCGGTAGACAAGGTGCATGGCCTAGGACGAGTGGGACATGGTTGCATTGGTAAAGACAATGTAGGCAAGTACAGAATGCTGTAAAACAAGATATTTTCACTGCATGAAATTTTCGCGAATTGGAGGTGACGGCCTTCTTTGCAGCATTAAATTTTCACAAGTTGCCACTGGCATTCAATGCATATAGTGTAGACAAAAACTTTCATGTGCATTTTAATTTTGCAAATCTTGGCTCTCGCACATTCCTTGTTTTACAGTATCCAAGATGCCCCCCATCCTCCTCCCCTCCCCCCAAAAGGAAGAAAAGTACAGGGTCAGGTGCAAGGGAATCATGGCAATGGCAAGAAGGAGCTTAGATAAAATCAGTGCCAGGCATACTAATTAGTACAGCTATTAAAGATGAACATGAAGTCTCACTGAATCCTTTCCAACTTCTTTCAACAGACTTCCAAAATAAAGGACCAGGGCCCCGTTGCAAGAAAGTTGCAATCAATTGCAAATAATTGCTAATTTTGAAACAACCATTCTGATTGGCTCAGGGTCTGCCCTATTAAGAAGACATGCATGCAACAATGATTTTGATTGGCCAGTGACAATCAGTTGCAAGTTGCGTTTAAACGCAAAGTTTCTAGCAACGGGGCCCAGGGCTAGTTGGAAAGATGAGAATAGATACAGAGGGTGAGGCTAGATACGGAAAGAATAGATGCAAGTATATAAAGGTGCGATATATACATGCTGACTTCAAATCTTATACAACTCAAAGCTGTGTCTACGCAAAATGCAATGAGATAAAGTACTGACTCTTTCCAGCACTTACACAAAGAACACAACTCATGCTGCATCTTTTTCTCTCCAAATACATGAACAGCCATTTTCAGACTTACAGCCACAATAGAGGAAAACACTGGCAAGCTGTAACAGCAACTATCTTTTACGTTAACAACTGAGATTTGTAGTGCTCAATATGCCTAAAATAATGTAGCGATTGAGGAAGTTAAAGACTTGTCACGCTAGTTATATGTGGAATGTGTTTTACCTGCAACTACAGTAAAAGTGGAAATTTTTGTGGTGTGGAAATGTTCACACATTTTGCACCACCAGAAACTAGCATGAAAATTTTGGAAAGCACACAAATATTTTTGCTTGCCATACATTCCAGTAGTTAATGTCTTCATTCTGCAGAATTAAAAATGCATACATAAAATTCATCTTACCTGGCCGAGCGTAAAAAATTACTCACACAAAAACATCCACTTTTACAGTAAATGAAATGTGGTTTATAGCCTGCATAGCAATACACAGCCACTGACCAATTTGCAATTTACATCATCAGGAATATGTTTTCAGTCTTTTACACAAACCAAGCCCCCAAAGAAATTCCTTTGTATGCTCCTTTGCATGCAGAATGTCAAATTAAATCAATACTTACCACTGCAAATTCATCTCTGTCAAGGAGACCGTCTTTGTCAATGTCGCTCAAGTCCCATATCTGTCATGAGTGAATGTGGAATATTATTATAAATTCTGTGTGGAGATGTTCTATCTCCAAGAATCTATCACAAAAGCAGATAATCTATCACCAAGCAATAAAACATGAGGATTATTACTTTATACTGTGTTTCAAAGACTTTGCTATTCAAACTCTGTAAAGCACACGAAGATTTATGCAAAGTATTCATGACTGACCGCAAAATTTGTTTGCTTCTTCAAGATGAACTGAATGAAAAATCAGTCCAACTGAATTAAAGTTAGCAAAAATAGCCGCTGAAAACTGCTTATCCAATACTGGCGAGCCAATGGAGTAAAATGGAGTCAAAAGGGGCCTGAGCTTTCGATCCTAGCAGAATCTTCATCAGAGGCAATAGAGTTTTTGAATTAAAGTCAATAAACTGAACAGATAACATTATGCATTAAAATATGTTATGACTAAAGTGTGTATTGCAGAGATATTTGATCACACTTATGCATACTATTTTCAGTATTAAACTTTTCAAATGATACCTATTATACCTGTAATGCTAACTACAATTATCAAAGATATTGAAAGAATGACAGTAACCAATCAAGGGGCACAAATAGTTTACAAATATCGACTGGTTCAAGGGACATGGTTTAAAAACTAATTTGCCAAGAGGTGATTTCTCAACAGTACAATGCCACGGGACTATGGGTGCGTTTATAAGATTTTGCGTGCCCAGAATCACTGTTTTGAAACACTGTTTTGAAACACTGTTTCAGATCACAGTTTCGTCAGGAGAGCGTTTATAAGATTTTTTCTCCAAGCGTGTTGGGGCTCTCGCTCAGACTGTGCCATTGCGCAACTCACTCTGCGCAGTTTTTCCTCGGCAAAAGGTCAAATAGGGTGCGCGTAAGGCATTGTGACGTCACATAAACAGTGTTTGAGATCGCGGTTGCGTTTATAAGATTTTTGAAACACTGTTTCTATAGAAACACTGTTTGTAAACGCACTATTTTGTGCGTTTACAAACAGTGTTTCAAAACAGTGTTTCAAATCACGGTTAGCGTTTATAAGATTTTTTTTCTTGCTAGAAACACTGTTTGGCCATAAACAGTGTTTCAAAACACTGTTTCTGTCCAGAAGAAAAATCTTATAAACGCACCCCAAGTCATGTGCAGTTTTAACTGCGACCCCCCCCCCCCCCCCCCCAAAAGGAAAAAAAAAACAGTTGATATTTTGTTTTATACACCGCATCCTGCTTGATTTTAGCTATTTATGCTAAATTAAGGAATTGAAGATGAAGTTGTAGTGCTATCAGTCAGAGAAATAACATAAGTATCATTTCACAATGCGCAAATATAGATATGCACGCAAGATACGTTCACAATGAGCAACACCGCACAAATATTGACCGATTCGGGTTCGTTGAGGGCAGCAGACATTTTACGGCACAGGGCGCAGCCATAGTGGGTGTATCAGCCGACCCCCCCTGCTCTCCCCCACCCCCGGGCAACATGTTTATCACGCACTTGTAACAAAGGTTCGCGCACTAGCAAGCATTCGCGCACTCAGTACGAGACGCCTATTGGCTAAAGCAGTTTTTCATTCTGCGCGCGTGCTAATGTAGGGAGAGGGGTGGGGGAGTGCGGAGGGGGGGGGTCGGCTGATACACCCACTATGGCTGCGTCCATGCCAAAAATACACATAGCGCGTCACAGAATCGGTCAATAGATACGCACGCAAGATAGAATTGTGCGCATCTTGAAACACCACTAGATGACTGCTGGGCAGTATAGGGCAATTCCGCGGTTAATAACGTTACATTTGAACAAATTTAGATATTTGTTTTTACTACTAAATTACCATTTATTCATTTCAAGCCAAAATTATGTCAAAAGCATGTTCATCATTCCCAGGTTTATGATACAGAAAAGAATGAATACAATCCAAGAAATAATAGCATTGCTATGGCAACTTAAAGGGCTGGTTAGTAACGTTACGAAAAAAGGACATGACAAAAATATCAATGTCTTGTAACAAAAAGTGTGCAAAAATTCAAGTTACTTCAAACAAAGTGTTGCATTAATTTCAATTATTGCATCATGACAAATGTTCACACAATGTTTTTTAGCAGTTCGACCAATAATTTCTTAGCTAGACCCCCAAAAGCATGGTTAGTAACGTTACGGTTAGTAACGTTACATTTGTCCGGAGAAATTCCACAGGTCATTTCACCCTTTTGTAATTGACAAAATGTCACATGACTTCTGGAGTATTTAAATGTATTTATCTTTTACCCTTTAGCAAAACTTTGAGGAAAAAATTTCAAAGGAACCCACTGTAATTTGCATTTAAGTGAATTTCAGCATCCCCAGTCCCACATGTACATTTTAAATGATGGTTTTAGATCTCGCGAAATCGATCAATACGAAAGATAAAATCTACTGAATTTGAAAGACCTTAATAATTGGTGAACATCCATGGCATTAGTTGATACCTAGATTAAAGAGTAAGATAAAGAGGCACATTTCTTTTATCCATGTCATGTCCACCTAACTGCGGAATTGCCCATAGCTTAAATTATTGACTGCACCTTGGACAAATCAGAATCGAGGTTTCATCAGATGAGGTATATAAAGATGATTATCTTACTCTGCTGAGCACATCGACAGGAAGTTTGGAGTTCATGAAGACACCTTTGACCTTGTCTCCAGACAGTTTGTTGTCGATGGGCGAGAGTCCATCGAAGATGCTGTCATACTTGGCCTTGCTCTCCGGCTAGGTCACAAAATGGATACGAAAGAGTATAAATTGAACATCAATTTTGCCAGGATGTGGCTCAAATAGTGGTTTTCAACACAGCACCAAATTCATTAGGGTCCACTTCAGAATACAACGTGTATGTTGAGGTGGAGCCACAATTGAGATCAGCTATTGCATCACACTGTTTTTAATGAATAACTTCTTCTTATCACTGTTCAGTGACAAGTCATACAAGGACCCTGTATAATGGGCAAATCATCATCTCAAGCAAGTGAATTCATTGGAATTCCAATCAATACAGTACCCGAGCATAATATAAACATTAAGACGGTCACTACAATTGTACCATGAGCAATAAAGAGCCAATTAAAAGCATACAAATATAAAATGATATCTGTATTTTTTTTTTCTATGCCATGGTCCCTGTTACAACTAGGTTGATCAGGCAACAAATATCTGGTTTTATTCAGTATCTGCTCATATAGAAATCAGTTAATAAACAAAGCCTGGCAAAAGCACATACTTGTCAACACATGCTTTTGCTCTATCTTTTCATCTACAAATATGTCCCAAAATGTTGTGTGTGTGTTTTTTTTTATGAATGTAAATACCACAAACATCCATTACTCCAGAAGTTTCATATCAAAGGCCATTGCAAGCAAATTCTTCTCCTGAAGAAGGAAATACTGCGGAAATGGAAGTGTGCGTGTATCGCTCACATCCTGGTTTTGAGAGAAATTGCTCATTATAATCTGGTTTTGTAATGGCAAAGCATCCCCCAGTATTCAAAGCAGTTAGGGAGGAAAAGGCCCCTACAAAACGACTGGGCTATGAAGTACTTTACTTCAAGTGCTCTTCTTGTTGAGGATATCACATTACAATTACATCCCATAGTATCTCAGGAGGCCCCAATGACTCCACAAACCACATTTCTTGTTTACAAAGAAACATGAGCAACACACCACCAATAAAAGATGAATCAATAAATAAAATGAATACAATTCACATATAAATCACAAAAGCCTTCCTTGTTGTAAAGATAGATTCCTGCATGAAGATTAGTGTAACTTGATGCTGAGGCAAAAGCAGGCAGAATTAAATGGTTCAGTTTTATGACTTCATTAATATTTCATCGGCAGCTGTACATTCTCATCCTGGCTGAATAATTATTGAGATCACTTCACTGCTAACTTGATGGAAGATGTAGTGGGTGAACAAAATAAAAAAAACATAAAAATAGTATTAACACACAAAAAAAAAATGCCTAGAAAGCGTTCTTGCATTAGTTTCAAACATTACCATTAAATGCATAAGTTGTACCAAGGCTAAAATAAGAAAAACTATAAGAGTAATAATAATGATAATATCAACAATATCAATAATAACAAAAATGATAATGAAATTACAGATAATACTGCCACTCTTACTACTACTACTACTACTACTACTACTACTACTACTACTACTACTACTTATAATAATAATAATAATAATAATAATAATAATAATAATAATAATAATAATAACAATAATACTAATACTAATACTACTATTACTACGTACTAACACTTACCGTGACAACCCAGGCGCTGTCTGACATGGCAGGGCTACCTGAGCGACCATGGACTGGGGTGCCACTCTGTTTAAACAGACAAACAAATACATGAATAAAACATTATCAGACAAGACAAAACAAGACAAACAGGGTTCTGAGACTACAGTGAAAGGTCATGAAACAAAACTAACATTTCCAAAGTATTATACGTTAAAAGTCTGCACATATTTTTGGATATTTTTTTTCTTCAAAGCTAGAACATCCTGACCATTATAGTTGATGTGTGAACAGAGAATCAGATTATCACAGCTATTTATCACCTTTATGAGTATTACTAGATCAGTGATCGGGATGTTCATAGCTTGCTAGAGAGTTCTAATACTTTTAAAGGGGTGGGACAGATTGGCAAAAGTGGCAAAAGTGGCAAAATATCCTTGAACGGCCTGCTTTCAAGATGCTTTCAATGCATAGAAAAACCACCAAGTCATATATCACACATATTACATGATATATGCTTCAACTTATCATTAATAGCCATAATAGAAGGGTCTTGTTGATTACCCACTGAATTCTGTGTCATGGATTTAACTTCATTTGATTCAAATGTTCACATTGTTTGTTCATATCAATATTGACAAAATTGTCATCATTCTATTCACTTTTTTTTTTCACTCTATTCATTGCAGGCAACTTTGAATATGATGTGGAATAGCATGTGCAGACTTCAAATTGTCCTCAGTCAAAGGTACAGAAATGGCATAACACTGGCCCATTGTAAAATGGGCCATTTCAAATGATTGGTACCATGAAACAATAACAATAATGCATAACAAAATATGTCTCTTCTCCATACACACACAAAATACATGTATCAACCCATTGAAGATGGGTCCCGAGTATACTCGGGCAAGAGTCTATGGGAAATGTGTGTTGTAGCAAAATCAGCCAGTCCTCAATGGGTTAAAGGGTGTGTACAGTTCTGGTCGAGGTGAAGATTTAAATAGCTTTTAATGTTTTGTGAGATATTCAGAAACCACTCAGTGAGATGTCACAGAGCATGCGGTTCTAAGGGGTATCAAAAGTTTATTCGATGAAAATCGTTTTTGAAATGGCTGAGATATCCAAAAACAAAGTGAAACAAAGAGATACTAATAAAGTTGGGGCATGTCGCCTTTTATTATTAGCACTTTTTTGGATATCTCAGCCATCTGAAAACCAATTTTCATCAAATAAACGTTGAATCCTTCTTAAAATTACATGCTCTTTCATTATCTCACTGAGGAATGTTCAAAACATGAATCCCTACCTCAACCAGTACTGTACAGTCCCTTTAAGGAGTGTATCATATTGCAAAAGACACATGAGAGGACAGGCAGGATGACTGATATTCAGAGATTCATCGTTGGCCTGCTTCCTTTGGCTGAAGGCTTTCCATGTCAGCTCTTCTTGTTAATATGCTAACTGGATACCGTGACCTTTGCCAACTGGCACCACTTTCATTTCAACAACCTATTGTGATGTCACAAAGCACTTGGGAATGAAAACAAATGGCTCATTTCTATATGGTCCTTTGTCAAGAATATGACAGTGATAAAGCAGTATTACAAGAGTCATCCCAAAGGCAAGCATCAGGGTTGTGGACTCAACCTCCAAAAAAATATTGACATCCATGTAACTGGTGGCACTATTTGTGTTCATGGACTGTTACTGACGAACAATGAACATAAAAATGTGACCAGTACAACAGTTGTCAAGCATTTATACATTCTACACGTACATGCTATCAGTAAAATCCTGTGGTAAACAAACTCTGAAGGCATTGGGTCACCCAAATGTACTATAATTCACAATCTCACCAAAGGTATTTCCGTCATACAACTGGGAAACTCCACTCTATGTTCTGATGACTCACATGAAATGTGCAAAGTGAACCAAACTGAATGGTGGCAGATGATTTTGAACATATCACGAAAAATGGAATAGAAGAAAGTCGTGACATTTCACGTAGTGGCTTGCTTGCACACAATTTTGGTCAAAATAGAAAAATGCAAACCATTCATGGGCTCACAGTTCTGCCATTGTTGTTAATACAAAAATATAATAACATTTTTTGTTTTCATCAATAATTCATAACTTTCATATTTCTCATCTTCTTTCAATGAAATTTGTGCCCTGTTTGGCTGATTTGATGCTCATTTATTCCCTCAACTCAAACAGAGAGTGGTATTTCTCTTTAATCCATACAGACGCAGGCACACACTTAAATTGTAATTAGTAGCATATATTTGCTGGTGTTCGTTGACGCACTGATTCAATGTACCACAATGTAGAGAGAGAGATTAGACATACACAGGAAGCTTGTGGAAAATTCACAAGCAATCAATGCCACTGTGCTTTACGATAGAAATGCAACACCACATATTGAGATTTTGCCCGAAACTAAACCAGCTTCGCCATTCCAAGGACAGGTCACACATTCTTACCATGTTGGGCATCGGTGCAGGAAATCCTATGCCAGCAAGAGATACGTCTTTACTGTTCTGTGCCAGGGCGATTAATTTCAGTGACACGAAGAAGCCCTAGAATGAGGGATGAAAAAGAAAATGATGCCACTACACACAACAGCAACAACTAAAGTATGACAGTTAATCAGGATTCACTCTGCAATACACATCAACAGTGCTAAATTTTGTGATACAGCAAATAATCAATCTAATCTACATTTCACTTAGGAAAATTGGACTATACAGAAGAAAAGATAACAAAGTCCATGTCAAATAAATGAAAGAACAGATTACAAATTGTAGATAGACAAGTACAAAGAAAGCATATTGGTACATTACTTACACCACAAATATAATTTGTGGGGGTTGGGGTAGATTAAATACAAGTAGTGCTTCAACACAGACAGTACAAAGAGATATCATCAGTGGGGTGACAAAAGCTTGTGTCTCAAATTTTGGTGAAAAATCATGTTTTCCAATTAATCATCAGATAATCAGTCATATCATATCCTGTAAAAATCCTGTCTTACCCCAAATTAAGCCACTATGGCATTGAAAAGGAAAGGCCATCCAATCTGTCATAGTGCTATGGCTGCCATTTTTTTCTCTTCCAAGCATTTGACATACTTGAGATAAGAGGTTTTGTCGTCCAACAGAGATATATGTGTTTATCAAAATCTAGTGTCTGGTTCTTAGTGTCTATAGTACCAGCAAACTTTATAGCAAGTTGAGGTCACACCATCAATGAGAAGGTGATGGCAGGCTTGCAGTTAAACCTGTTCTAATTATCCTCATAAACAAAATGCACACAGACTTGCATAATCCACAAAGAGAATGATGGGTAACTTAATATTAATGGGTCGCAATGGTGGTAATTAATTATGAGCTTTCACAGAAGCACATTGGCAGTAACAATATAAATGATGGCACTCAAGATAATGCTAATCAGTTATGGTTCTTGTACTCCAGATTCTATGGTATATTATGTATGTGTATGACTCTACAGATTTGGTGCCACTTGTATCAGGAAACTGGTGTATTTTTAGGGAATAGGTAAAAGTAAAACGA
Organism: Diadema antillarum; assembly: GCF_040938485.1. NCBI lineage: Eukaryota > Metazoa > Echinodermata > Echinoidea > Diadematoida > Diadematidae > Diadema > Diadema antillarum. The sequence goes on from NW_027271908.1 coordinate 616,086, forward strand.
CCGAGGTTGAATTGTCATGAAATCTGAGACTAGTTGAACAACTGCAATTTTTCCTTTGCATGTTACATAAAAAAAAAGACACTGCATGAGTTATGTAATAACATTTGTTATTTCAAATGTCATTTTTGTTTTCTTGTTCAAGCTACTGAGTGTTTAAATGCTGTATTTTATTTCTGCTTGAGGGTAGGCACACAGCATTTTATTCATGTTCAATGTTCGTATCACACTCAAAGTTTTGCTGCTTACTTGTCATTATGCACACTCATACCTCTGTAATACATGTACTGACAGTATAAAGATCTATCTTTTATCTCCTAACACTGGTTTGCTTCCAAAGGGGCGGGGGGCCTGGACCTGCGGACAATGTTTATATATCTTAAACGTCATGCTACTGTGATATAAGTGGAGTCAATCCATAATAAATCATTGCTTTTCACATTATGGACCTAGAGCCACCATGCTGAAGTCACACAAAACAAACTAAAGCTGTGTAACAATTGTAAACTTGACTCCAGACAGATCTGCCTCAGGCCATGAGCAGGAATTTCGTTTCATTTTCATATTTTGTTTTTCTCCAGCAGACACAAGCAGCTCCCCCCAACCCCCCCCCCCCCCCCCCCAAGTCACCTGAACCTATGGAAAGGTTTAATGTGGCTTGGGCTTGGAGAGAGCCAGGCGGTTTGAGTGCATAAAGCTGTATCACTCCTCACCTGTTTGTCAAGGTAGCCCTTCCCGTGGGGGTCAGAGAGCTCCCATATTTTGTGCAGGACCGTCTCTCTCAGGCCGGACTTCTTCAGGAAAGCTGCTGCGTCTACTGCTCCGATTTTCCCAGTTCCATTTTTGTCAACCTAGTGCAGGGGAAAAACACAGATACAATACAATGTTCACTCTTGTTCCAACTTCTTGTCTAGTTGCCTTTTTTGCGTACTTTTTCCCAAATTTCCATCTGCCATCTATTCCCACCATCCACCACACAAAAAAAAATGAGGCGAACAAGGAGAAAGTAAGAAAAGAAAATCAAATCCTAGGAATTTATAGCCTGTTTGTTTTTAACTTTTTCAATACTTGTCTCCCCAAACTAATGTGGTAACATTAGGGATATCTTGATATTGCATTGAGGCAAAGACACTGACAGCACTTCAGGTCAAGCAAGGTCAGGGCTCCTACACATCACTGGTAGTATTCATGTTGTACTTGCATGTTGCAGAAAAAAAAAATAGTAGGATTTGCTTAATCTAGTTTGCCTGCCGTAATAGTAAAATCCTCCAGGAGCAAATTAGAGAGCTAAATATCAGGTGGGTCTCATATTCATTACAGAAAGCTGCATACAATGATTAGAGACATATTCTGTTATATTCTGTTCTGTTTATTCTGTTAACTCATGCTGAAAAGTCAAATGAATTCCTCTTTCCCTTTATTATAAAATGTTCAAAAGTGAGTAATGTCAAAGTGATTTTTAGAAAATGTAAAAACAAATAAAAAAAGAAAGCAATTCATCTAAATTTTTCACTCCTTACTGGAGAATTTCAATTATGCATAGTGGGCTATTACTGGTATGTAAACATCAGCTAGGTCAACTGAAATATGAAATACAACATGTAATCCTACACCAATTTCATGTTCATGGAAGTATGTTTCATAATTACCAATTGATAGTACTTAAATGAGGGTGTCAAATTTAGGACAAGAGATGCTTTGTACGTATTGTACAGTAGGTATGCTGTGTCCATTAGCTATTGGTTCCTCTTTGACTCGACCATACATACCATATTCCAAACTGTTCACAACATATACAATACGAATAATATCACTAAATGCAATCTGTCATGTTTGGCATTCTGCCAAGAACTGCATTCATTTGACATAGGCTGCATTTATCAATTTTTCCATGTTTGAAATGCGTTTCAATACCCACTATCAAAACCGGTTTGCAAACACCTTTCAGATTGTGCTTCTTGAGTTGTTGCATTCATCAACTCTGTTGTGAGTCGATTGGGAGGCTTTGTCACTGCAGAGCTCCATTGCCCAGTTTCACCCGAGGAGCAGACAGGTGTGGTTGGCAGTAGTTGTCGTCACGCATTTCAAAACGAATTTTGCGTTTACCAACTCTGAAGAATTCTGGTTCAAACATGTTTGTACTCGCTCTTTTTTTTCAGCATTTCAAAAACATAGTTCTAGCCCATGATCAAAACAGCTTTGAATTTAAATATCAACTGCCCAAGCTCCCTGAAAGTTGTTTGGAAACCTTAAAGGCATGATTTACCATTTGCAGTTGAAACAAAAACCCAGCGTTAGTGCTTTAAAATATAGTTCTAAAATGTGAGTTACGGATAGAAACAACCACTGTAAAAATTTGAATCCGTATAATCGATGTTAAGTATTGGTAAATACACAAAATGTGAACAATAGTTATAATGAAAATGTTTCAAGACTAAACTGTCTACAGTTACGGTTTATTGAAAAAAAAACCACTGATATCTCCTTTAATATTGTAGGCTCATTGCAAAAATTTTATATGGTAGGATGTTTTTTGATACAACAGACACATTGTACACATACACGGTTGTACAAGATTATGCATCAAATGTGATATCTTGAACATTTTTAAAATCACTGCTCCCAAATGTTCACTGGACCTTTAATTCTGCGCCAGAAGTGATAAACGCTCACATACATCTAAGCCCATCTTCACATGTACAATTATGGTGATTACCACTACAAATGCTGACCGAATACTCAGTACTCCATCCGATCAATTTCGAACTCAATGATGTGCTGCCTCTGGGCTTCATGTGGCACAGTGCGCTGCACAGTCACCACTCTCTACAAGCTATTGATGTAGGCCAACCTTTACAGGACTGTGTACAAGTACACCCATCTAAAAAAAGAATAACCTATGCATGGCTTCGCAAAACAATGCTAAAGCCTGTTGCCAGTCATCACATACCACTACCGGTACTTTACTTGAATGTGTGTAAGTACTAGTACAGCTGTAGTTCCTTTTCAACACCACACTCATCCCCCCAAAACAGAACCTGTATGCACATATGTAGTGCACTGTAAAACAACAAAGCTATTAAAAACCTATTGACAAAGTTAATCATGACACACTATACTGAACACAAACCTGTCCTTTTCAGAATCACGCTAATCCTAAAAGAATCTATGTCACGTACCGTAAACTAACAGATCTACAGCCTCTCACGCCGCGCAAACCTTTTTAAACATACAGAACACCAGCATGCCCCATACAAATCAATGGCTACAGAGAACAAGCTGTTTGTAGACATCCATACTGCAGTATTTGGACAGCTGTTATGTTTTCAGCTTTCATCCTGCCTGAAATGCATTTTACACATAATGTATGTGATAATGAAAGCTATACTATCTAGGCAAGCATTTTTAGGAGCAGTCACAAACTGTACTATTTGAACTGCTGTTCCTAGAGTTTTGTTTTTTCTCTGTTTTGTTTGTTGTTTTTGCTTTTGTTTTAAAGAAAAGACAAGAGAGTGGTATAAAATGCAGTGGTACAAGCTGCATCTACAAGTAACTGCACAATTTAAGCTGTTCACCTAACATTAACAATGGGCAGACGACTGCACGAGCCATTACAATGGTTGACAAAAATGTTAATGATAATGAAACTGAAAATGGTCGCTGTCTCACATGTGGTTAGTCAGTTACATGTACATACATCAAATACAACCTAATAGTCCAGTCAAAATATGAAATGACCCACAACTAATTGCAACAGAAACGATTCCACTTGCATTTGACCCGGAAGAGCTATCAAAATAACATATTAAAAGTTCCCTAAAATTCGAGTGGTGGATCAGTGTCTAATTTGCATAAATTCAAAATGGCCGCCATACAACCTATTTATGCCTATATCTGGGGATATATAACCCACAGAAAGTAAATTCCGGTGTCTAATCCTATGTTTTTTAGGTCAAGGAATACAATTATGTATGGCAACTTTCAAACATCCTTTTATATAGTTTTTGCATATATTTGCATATAATTACATGCAAAATGGCCGCCATATTGCCTGCGCAAGCCCGTATCTTCGTATATCATTAATGTAGTACACTCAGGAATAAGTCGCTATCTGGACATAAAACCCGCAGAAAATAGATTCTGGTGTCTAAACCTATAGCTGTTTTTTTAGGTCAGGGAATACAATTATGATATAAGCAGTAACTTTCAAACTTCCCTTTATACAGTTTTTGCATATATTTGCATTCAATTAAATGCAAAATGACCGCCGTAGTGCCACTACAGGCTTATATTTCTATCTGTAAAAGGTACCTAGTGATGGTGTCTGTGGTCTTAATTTTACTGTTGAGAATCACTGATGTAGAATACGTTCCACTCAGGAATAGTTACCTATATTTCACTAAAAATTTGCATATGTTTATACATAAATCTATTCAAATTACTACTGTGAATATGATTTCAGATATACGAATACAAGCTGCAGAACGTTAATTGTACTGTAATGTCTCATCCAAGATATCAAGGGAAAATTGTTATAATACCATTTAAAACCTTGATGATTATCCTACTCCTAGTGTGTATATTCTTGCATTTATCAAAAGTATTGTATTACATTGTACTCACATTTTCTTGAGATACAGCCTCAAAACAGAAAACAACTGTAAGTAGCATCGAATAGAACATACCTTTATTTAACTGTAAATTCAACTTATCTTCCAAAGTGTGCTCAATAGGTACACAAATATTAAAGTCTGAAATTATGTAGTAGGAATCGTTAAAATATTTCATGATTGCATGATATTTAATGTATTATGTTTTGTAATTTGCCCTCATGTCTACTGCTTATTACTTGTGTCTATGTTGCAATTCTTTATTTCTTCTCTCTTTTTTTTTTTGCCAAAGGGGGGGGGGGCATATCATCAAGTTCATGATTATCCATAAGCTACTCTACAAAAGTTTCATGAGTTTGGACATATCTCATATAGCTTTCAAAGTGTGCTTACGGTACACAAAAATTGGTCTTAAATCATTCAGCAGGGTTTTTTTCAAACATCTTTTTTCTTACCTGCGATGATTTACATCCATGTTTAGTTGATACTTGTGTCCTTTGTTGCAAAACTTTTGGTAAAGGCATGTTTATCAATGAGCAACATATGACCGTGATAATTTGTATGGAAGTGGATTTTGTCATATTCTTGCACGGTTTCACCCAGTGACTCACTGAAAATGTAAAACATTGTGATTTACAGCCAGATACAAAGAAAAAGAGAAAAAAAAGGAAATGCCTTAAAGGAGACCTCCGGATAACTTTCAGATTTTTACATTTGAATAACTATTAGTTATACAGAGGACAGAGTTTCAGAATTTATGATAACTGGGTTGAAGAATAAGAATATTTTCAAAATTTAGAACAAATTGAAATGAACAAGGATGATGACATGGCAGAGTCACCATAAGAATGCTTTAATTGGGACTCAAGGAAGCAGAACAAAAGAAGAAGGCATGCATAGATTATACACAGGTGAACTCGCAAGCAGGTGGTATTGTAATGGGAATTACACTGCTACATTTCTGAAATATGTGAACCTCCAATGTCATCATCCTTGTTCAGTGTAATTTATTTAAGGTCTTGTTTCTCTGATCAAGAACCACAATAAATTCCACAAATCTATACATGGAGTTGTCGATTTATGTACTACATGATGTGAAATTATGAAAATCGTCTGGAATGTCCTTTAACAGTTCTATTACTAGTACTCTGGATTCATCAGTCGATCAATACAAACAGCATCCTTCTCATTGGCTTCAAGCTCATACAACACATATAAATTCTTATAAGTCTTACTTTTACCATTTTTCGTGTTGTATCTGCAGCTTTATTAAAAGAAATGTTTCCTATTGCATTGAGGCTTCGCACTAATAACATTTTCACCAACACACAGTTGTTGTTTTTCAGAAATGCGAGCAGCATGAAGGCTGAATTCAGTTTTGCTGGCGAAAAAGCAGTCTTAAGTCAGATAAAAAAGAAAATACATAACATCATTTTCTGTTCCTAACCCTTCCAAAAGGTCCCTTCCCTCCACCTCGGTAGCAGCTTTTCTTCAAGTTAAACAGTGGAAGGGAAATGACATGCAATCATTGGAATTGGGACGATTTGAGGAAGATGTTTAATCAAAAAATCAAATATGTTCTGATCACTACAGACAAAGCTGCAGCTATTAAGGAACTCCTGAAGAAAGTCTGATGCAACTGCAAGACAGGATGTTAGCAACTGGCAGTGTATAGTTGCAGGGCAAGCAGATTTGACTGCACACAACCCATACCAGTGTCAGATGCGGGCCATATATCAGACACTTGTAATGTTGTATTTCTAAAATATGTGAGGAGTGAGATTATGCTGTTCTAATTGGTGACTAGGAATAAGAAGCATTCTCGAAAGACATCGACACAGTGTGCAACAAACGTGAGACTTACCTCGCTTCAGTATGAAATGGAGCCGAGATCCTGTTTGCTTTAAATTAATCAACTGCAATTTCACACCATCCTAGTCCAGAATTTGTGGTAAACACATAAAACACTGTGAGTGTAAGCTATACTCGTTTTTCACTTTTATCATTGATCTCTATTTTGAGAGATCACATTACATACCTTAGTATCTGTATTATCACAAGCTAGAAAATGAAAATAATGTACAGGAAACGAAAGAAAGTTTTCTTGAAATCAAGTGACTTTGATCCATTAGATTTTAAACTCATCTTAGCCAAAGGTTCAAGACAGCAAAAAAGGTTCAAGCTAATATTGGAAATAGCCATCATTTATATTCTACTGTCCGGTCGTCGGTCATGCATACATTTTCAAAAACCATTTCCAGGTTCTCTTTAAAAAACCCATGTAATGACAGATTTTCAACAGACTAGGCAAGTAGCATCCCAAGGATGATAAACTTTCAAGGTGTTCAAATAGACACCATGTCCAAAAGGTCCCAGAAAAAAAAAACTCCCCTCACACATACACCCTCACACACACACACGCACACACACACACAAAAGTAGAACCAAGTGTAACAGAGCTAGGTATAATGTACAAAGTTGAATATCTTGGAGATTGCATATAGATTTAAGTTTACTTTCGCAGTTTAACTTGTTTTCGAAATATTACACATTGTATATATGTATATATATATATATATATATATATATATATATATATATATATGTATATATATATATATATATATATATATATATATATATATATATATATGTATATGTATATTATATATGATACTTGTAATCCATGTGTTAGTACCAGTACAGAAAAGATGACGAATTAGGGTGGTAATGCATTTCAGTCCAACAGTGCTATTTATTCAGACCAAATTTTCGACGAAAACATTCGTCTTTCTTCACAATTGTCATTGTCGATCCTGAGGAAGACGAATGTATCCGTCGAAAATTTGGTCTGAATAAATAGCACTGTTGAACTGAAATGCATTACCACCATACTTCGTCATCTATTGTATATATATATATATATATATATATATATATATATACTCCAACCCCCCCCCCCCCCACCCCAGGCCACAGGATGCCCAAAGGCACCTTAAATATTACTTATAGGTGCGCACGCCTTGGGGCTGGGACCAAATTATTGGGGGCCACTTTTGATTTTTGATCCTCTTTTTGAAAACATATATGGTCAAATTTTCAACAAACTTAGTACTGTAGGTGCATTTATTGCTAGTGTCATGAATATATGAACATCATGCCTCCCTGGACCATGGAGGTCCCTAAAGGCTTGTAGATATGGCCCTAGAGGTTCCCAAAGTCTTCCAATTTCCTCTCTCCCGAGTAAAAGTCTGTAAGAATGGATGGAAGGTGAACTTGAGATACTCAGTGAGGGCTGGACCCCTGGGTCTTTTATTCAGAAAGTGAGTGAGTGACATGGTACCCTGATATGACAAGAACATTCTCTAAACAAATGTCCAAACTCATGAAACTTTTGTAGAGTAGCTTATGGATATAAGCTACTCTTAATTTGAATAGATTTATGTATAAATATATGCAAATTTTTAGTGAAATATAGGTAATTATTCCTGATTGGAACGTTTTCTACAACAGTGACTTTCAGCAGCAAAATTAAGACCATAGACACCACCACTGGGTACCTTTTACAGATAGAGATATAAGCCTGTAGAGGAATTATGGCGGCAATTTTGCATTTATTAAATGCAAATATATGCAAAAAATGTATAGAGGGAAGCTTGAAAGTTACTGCTAATATCATAATTGTATTCCCTGACCTAAAAAAAACATAGGTTTAGACACTAGAATATTTTTTTTTGTGGGTTTTAGGTCCAGATATATAGCGACTTATTCCTGAGTGTACTTCATTAATGGTATACGAAGATACGGGCTTGCACAGGCAATATGGCGGCCATTTTGCATATAATTATATGCAAATATATGCAAAAACTATATAAAGGGATGCTTGAAAGTTGCTACAGATAACATAATTGTATTCCTTGACCTAAAAAACATAGGTTTAGAAACCGGAATTTACTTTCTATTAGTTACGTATCCCGAGATATAGGCATAAACAGGTTGTATGGCGGCCATTTTGAATTTATGCAAATTAGACACTGATCCACCACTCGAATTTTAGGGAACTTTTAATACGTTATTTTAATAGCTCTTCCGGGTCAAATGCAAGTGGAATCGTTTCTGTTGCAATTAGTTGTGGGTTAACCCACTTTTTGTCGTATTTTGACTGGACTATAAGGACAGACAATGCTATCAATTACATGTGCATACTCATGAATTCCCTTCGAGGAGCACAGAGTATTCAACATTGGTTTATGAAGCAGCGGAGGGAGTTCTGTTAATTAATGAACAAGAGTGGCTCAAGAGGAAAGCGTGGGTAGATTCCAGAAACCCTCAGGAATACTGCAAAGAAGGAGCATCACTTGTTTTGTTGTGGGACAAATGGAATGAACGAGTCGGCAAATGCATGTCGGTGATTCTAGAATACTGCAAACGAGAAATATTTCGCTGCATGGAAATGTTTAACTTTAAACTTTCCACTGAACTTTCATGAAAGAGATATCACACAATGTATCTTTTGAGATATGAAATCATGTACACAAAGACTTAAATTACATTCTGTATACATGTAATCACTGACAAATAACGTTCACTGATGTTGCCTGGGATGACGAAACTTCCATCAACAGTACAATTTTCAGGGCCACCCTTTACTTCATCTCGCCCCTCCCTTTAAAAAAACAAAGTTCCGAGCCATGGGATACAACAATGCCTCCTAAAAGTACAACATACAAATGTAGCAGCACCTTTGGGAATGAAGTTTTTTTCTCTCTTTTTTTTTTTTTGGGGGGGGGGGAGGTAGGGGGTGGGGGGAGTGGGGTACATGGAAGAGGAAGTATGTTGTCTTGACCACAGATTGACCAGAATACAACTCAAAATCAAAGTGAGTCCCCCTCCCATTTCTTTTTTGCACACCATCCCAGTATTCCTTAAGTGTTTGTCAGTGGACTTAAATAGCAAATTGTATCTTGGAATCATGCTCAAACTACACTACACATATTTACCAGTAGCTGTCAGACATTCAAGAAAGTATTTCCAGAATTACCTGCTGTTTGATTCTTTAATACCACAAAACATCTACATCTGTACAATGACTTGTTTGAATTCAGTGAAGCTTGTTCCACTAATAACCAAATTACAGCCTCAAATGTGCATGAAAACATGCATAATGTGGTATTACTTTGTCATCATTTTAGAAATAATTCAACATTTGTTTTGTATATGTATGTTTGTCAAAAGGGATTTAATCCCTTTTGAAATTCCAAATAACTGGTATGTTAAACTCCATACTGAACTAAAACATACAGTAAACATACATGTAATCTGAATTCATTTTTTTACCACAACATTCTGTTGACTGTGCTTCTTTACTTTATGTAATCCATCATAATAAGTTTATCTGAGTCTGTGCACATACATGACACAAATACACTATTATATTGTACTGAACTCATGACTTTACCCTCAGTTTTGAAATTTATGCACAAAATGAGATGCGCTTCGCAGAGATGCAATATGGCACACGCGCAGGCAGAATATTACTGGAGCGTGAACACCATGAGAAAAATTGGGAGCTCCCCACCACACACCCTGCTACATCATCCCACTACGTGATTGCCATTAAATAATACAATGCTTTCGATGTGACGTCCGTGGATGTGCTCGCTCAGACCGGATGGTTATAGGGGGGATGCAAACGACTTGTCTGGAGAAAGTGGATAACAGCAAAGTGGCATCCAGCTTTTATTTATAACATCCATCATGCCTGCTCCTCCCTAGACGGCCAAATGTGATGGACATGACATGGCAGCAACATATGTGTGTACATTGGACACATAAACATTTGTACGCTCTCACTCCATCACTTACAGCATCGAGGAGTACACATAAAGTGTACTGGTATCTTGCTTTAGACAGCAAGTACTGTGATCTGTACCCACATGCAAGATAATATTACAACACGAGACTGATACCCTTGTACATATGTACAAATTATTTCATCATCGCTGGCTAGGCAATTTATATGCAATGGTATCAATAAAAAGAAATTAACTATTTTTCTTTTTCAGAATAAAACTTCCAATACCATAAGATATTAACAGCATTGACATATCTCTATAATGTCATCCTGTCTTAGTAATGACCAGATGAAAATACATGTACAGCCTTTCACATCAGTTCACTTCATATTCAGATTTTGCATATTTTTGATGCATTATAATGTCATACATTGTACATGTAGTATGTGTTTCATTTCTTCATGTTAAGCAGTTATTGTGAGACAGATGGGTATATTAAATGATAACCTCTACAAGGGGTACCCAGGACGACATGTAACATATCTACATAATTTGGACTATCTGTGATACGCAGCTTCTCTTGCTACAATGGGAAACATACATTTGTTTTTCCTTCACATTGTTGAACATACATGTAGTGTTCCATACATCCCCATGACACGACTTTGTTAGAATTTGCACACAAAGTTTCTTACAGTATGTAGGTTGCATAATTTTGGTGTATATATATACTGATTACATGTCTTCATGCACACAATAACCATTAGCTGAGTAAAAAGAGCATTTGAGGCATACATTTGTACAAGGCCCATTCAGGCACACAGCAGTAATTCAGCCCTACAAAAACACACAAAAAATAGTTTATTTGTTTATTTGCAATGGCATAGTTTTAATCCATATTTGCAACCACATCCACTTATGGATCCTTCACTTTTACATGTTCATCAATGCCATTCCATGAACACAAAAGGAAGTAGAAATCCTGTTGCATGATTATCACTTACATCATAAAGCAATGGAGGAAATGCAATGTGATATTGCTAGCTGTATGATGGGCAGAATTTTTCTCACTAACTTTAACCCATTGAAAACTACTCCCAAGAATACTCAGGCAGGTGTAAATGGGAAATACAGGTTATAAACAGCAAAATCAGGCATCCGTGAGGGCATCAAACGAACACTTGTGCCAGTGTTTTATAAGGCACGCTGAACCATTCTATATAACATTTCTAACTTTTTGACTCTTCTTCTACAGTTCTCCCTTTAGGCAATATTGTGCAGAGAATAAACAGGTTGATTTCTCTTGCATGCTACAAACACATTTCATCAGAACCATCAGGGAGGTGAGAAGAAACGTCTCACCCCCTGGAACCATGTACTTTTATTACAATATCTTGTCTCCCTGTTTAATTCTATTTGGAGATTACTGTGCACACTATGATGTTTGTCTCCATGTTTAAATTCTATCAGGATATTATACCACAAAGTGGCGTAAAGTGTAGGCTACAACTGTATATGAGGAATACACTATTGCATGAAGTGTACATGTAGGGTGACTGTCATGAGGAATATAGCATAATTCACACATTTCTGAGTACTGTTTTCATATAGCAGTCTTACTAAATATTAAAATATTTCAGCAATATGACCTGCTTGTTATTCTAAAGGGATCGTGTCATGCTGTTATACAATCTGACATTGTGATGTGAGATATCAAAATATCATTATCTAGCTCATCAGGGCATAAAATATCTAATATAATGTCTTAATTACAAATGTCCTGTTCTTATCTCCTTTCTCCAAATTATCTTATGTGTGGGGGGATTCAGGAGGTTGCTTTATGAAGTCTACAATTCCATTTGAACTTAATCAGCATTTTCACTAACTATGCGGCACGCTGAAATCATCATAGACTATGCATTAATAGAATATTTGTGTTCTGTGAACAAAGAGATGTCTGTGTCTGTGTAAATCAGCATCAAATAGTTTTGAAGGGAACTGTGATTCCCCTTTCTGCACTGTTTCTAAGAGAAAATATTTGTATGTGTGGATACCAGGAATGATTTAGTCACATTTCTAGGTATTGCAATGACTCTCCTTTTCATCTGAAATTCTGTAGTATACATCAAGTTTCATATACTGATACAGTATATACAGTATGACACTATTGAAACATCATGAAATTGTACGGCCAATTCAACAACCTTGCGAATGCAATCCAAGTAGACTATTGAAAACTAGACACTAATCCATGACACAAGAGAATACCATAATTGCCTAAAAATGTATTTTCATAAAAGTCTACATAATATATTATATTTTTTTTGAAAGTTAGTGTGACATCTCCATGAACCCTATTCTCCCTCAGCTTCCGGGTCAATCTCCAGAGCTTGTTGTACACTCCTGAATCACTACATCATGATCAGATTTATCGCTAGCGCTTCAGGAATAGCCTGTATTTCTTCCGGTTCTGTAGTTTTATCATCCAGTGGGACTCTCGTGCTCGAAAGTTCAATCTTAAAGAATAAGTTGTCATGTGGACCCGCACTGTAGTTAAGGGTGCAAGATCTTATCATCAATGATTACACTGTAGCTACTATCGATGATTAGCCACAATACCATCAATGATTAGCTCCCCTGTGAACGTATAATAGCTCTGTTATGGTGTCTACTCATCTAACTGTCTAAGGAGTTCACACTGCGGAGAAAAGAAAAAAAAAATCACTTCAGTCTCCTCTAGATGAGTTCATTTGCCTCCAATTGGAAAGGCTACCAGCTTTGATGGAAGCCCAGTGCATCCATGAGGCAACTTAAACTATGTTTGGTACCCCAAGGGGTTGGCTGCTTGCGTGCTGTTGCAACCCGACAACCCACTGGTGTACATCTACACATCCTGTCATTATGACATTTCCTGAGCCTGGGCCTTCTTCCTCCGTCCTTCTGACAAAAAAAAAATGTGACGGGAACCCCATTCCCACTTGACATTCTAGAAGCGGCTGCCAATTCTAACCGTTTACGAGTCAGCACTAGCTATAGTGCAAATGTGCACACAGAGAGATGTTACCCCTTGCATTTCTAGACGTATACATTTGTGTATATTTACTCATGTATGCGTGTTTTTTTTTTTAAAATCTACATTCCTGTTATATCCATCACAGACCCCCAAAGGGGGAGTGGTCACAGGAAGGGCTGCACTGGAGCTAGTGTTGATGATGCTCTGTGCAGATGTGTCAGGGGTGTGCACGCACATATCCACAGACAAAATGGGCAATGACCTTGTGTCTATGTCTGTGTGTGTGTGTGTCCAGACTAAAATACCCCTTGCACTGAGATAGTTACAGAGCGTAACCGTCTGAGCCGAGAATCCAGGCAGCAAACGCAGCAGTGACTCATGTGATGCAAAATTAATACCCCATGTTTGTGAATCATCACAGATTGGTGCATGGATTCCCTATCACTGCACCCCATCAAGTGGATAGAAATGTTTGCTACTTGCTCAATTTGGGCAACCAGCAAGTTTCTTGCATTCAACCGGCCAAACGGCCAGTTTTGGTTGCCCTGGGTATTCAGGAATATGAGTTTTTAGCAATCTGCCAAGGAAATCAGAGGCTGATACACAGTATCTTACATTTCTTCTCACGTAATTCCGCATTCATGGATGCTCTCTCACCAACAAACTATGAAATACATTGTTCCTGATTGACAAAATGTAGGAATAGCATAATAATGGTTACAAAAAGAAGTCTATCTAATTACTTACTGTATACGCCACATATATCATGAGGTTTTTATTTTCCCAAATTTCGCAAGTCAGGTGCCATTCCCGAATTTGAAAACACACGAAACTATAACTCTTATCCCAACATGAGTATGGCATGCACACATCGTATTTTCTCTGTTCAGCACTGTATTCCACAATAGCGAATTTAACCACTCGCGAAAAAATTGTCGGGAAGTCCTGATTCGCCAAAATTACATAGACTCGCTAAATATATGGCGTATACAGTATACATTCGACTGCAAAAGTAATCCCCTGCATACTTCATATCAAACCATACAAAGCTACTCTTGTGTATGGAAATATTCATGAATACAGGAAAGAATTGTTGTTTGAACAATTTCTGAGAAGCATTGCAGTTTTCCGTCCATGTACATGTACTTCCTGAAAACATTACGAAAAGTCTTCTCATCCTCTGCTGTTAACATTTACACACACAACTACATCAACAGCTTCTAGGGTTTTAAGTGGTACCATGGCAGCTGAGCTCAAATTACTGTTATTTCATGCTTGATAATGCTATAGATAGCCCACATCTAAAACTTGCTATCCAATTCAACAGGCTACAATGAAGAAAACATCAGATTACAGAAACAAAATCTTAGCAATGCCAACAATCTGGCTTCACATAAGAATACACAATACACATTGTAGCAAATACTGACTGTATACCCAGCCATTAATGTGTACAACAGCACTGTCTTGCCAACAAAGGCAGGTGTGTGTATATAATTAATGCCAACATGAATGCTGGAACCCAGTTTCTTACCTGTCTGAAAAGTGATTCATATCCAGTGAGGTTGTTCCCAGCAACCTGTGAATGCACAAAAATAAACAAAGCAAACAAAATCAAATCCAACTATTTGATATTAAAATATATCCTAATATTCATGGTACTCAGCAACAGCCAACTTTTCTTCAGAATCTATCGTTAACAAAACTTGATGAAAAATCAGATAAGATTGAATGAAACTGAAACACATCTATGACTATAGTCAAGTGCAGACCTCAATGTCACTTCAGAAGAAAGCTTGGTCTCGATCAAATATATGCATAATTTTCAGACTTTTCAAGCACATAGATTGGTAGATGGATTAATGGACAGATATGAATATACTACAGGTATGTGTTATGTTGAATGCTATTATGCAATGAAGTTTCCCAGAAACCTGGAAACTGCAAAATAAGCATTCAACCTTCTACCATTTAGATCTTATGAACAGAATCAAAGATGATTAGTTACACTGTACATACAGGGACATGCAGGTGTAAAGGCCGTGTCACACCAGCCTTGCGTGCGACTTGCAAAGAACAATTTTGACTACCCGGAGGTCCCCGTAGATGATCCGCACATGACAGTACCTAGCATGTATCTCAAAAGTAGTCGCCTGGAGGTGCGCACGCATATTTTTTTACCCGCAACTGTGTTTAGGCCCTGTCACACCTTTCCGGGCAAGCTACTCGGGCTTGTTACGTGTAGGGATTTTCTAGCATACCGGACATTCCTGAGGGCGGAAAAGGATTTGTGCGAGTCAGCGCATATGTCTTACTTGCTGGATGCGTTATACTTGCGAGTATTCTGTGCGACCTTTGTACCAGTCGCGTGGGGGCTGACAACTCAGTGAAGGAATTCCTCTAATGGAATGGTTGAAATCTCACAGAATTTCATTATCTTGGCTGCATACGGGACTGCGAAGTACCTGCGTGGGAATTGCCTGGGAAGTACTGCCGCTAAGGGTCTCCTACTGACGTTCTGCGTGGACCTCTACGGGCATTCCCGCGACTCACCCGGAAAAAGTTTTGGTCATGCTCAAAACTTGGCTGCGGTTAAATCGGACTTGCGTGAGCACCTCCGCGCAACTACGCGCTAGATACTGTCAGGTGCAGACCAACTGCGGAGGGCTCCGGGGAGTAAATTTGTTTCCCCGCAAGTCAAGCTGCAGAAGTTCCCCCGTACGGTATGACAAGGCATGAATGAAAATTGCAAACATTCTTGTTTGCCCGCTGAAAATCTTCTACGTGCTGGAAACTACCTCCTCGCCACAAGCCCGCGTAGCTTGCCCGGAATGGTGTGACACGGCCTTTAGTCTGGTTTGAAAGTTTTATATGAAGTTTTAGTTGGTCATCATCCAACATGATCTATAGTTTTTGTTTGTTTGTTGTTGTTGTTGTTGTTGTTGTTGTTGTTGTTTTTTCATCAAGATTTTAGTCAGAGCTATGACTTTTTATACCATTTCCATAAGGCATGAATATGCTTCAGAATCCACAGAGGGAAGTAAACAGTGTAGCTTTGCTTACTTGACTGTTGGTTGTTTTGGCTTGAAATGAGATTCATAATTTTCTGCTAGTACATGTACAACAATTTCCTGGGGTATTTTTAATTTGATATGAGCAACATCAACTTTGTAGGATCATTGCATTATCATTCTAAATGTCACCTTGTGAGAAATATGAACATTGCATTAAACTGAGTGGAATTCACATAATTATTGACATCTGACAGTGCAGAGAAAAAGAGAGAGTGAAACAGTAATGATTGCCAAATCTGACAAGGTACTAAACAACTCCAAAAGATGTAAGACTTCATGATGATTGCTAAATTGTGGATATTGGACTTAATTCAGTCTATAAATTTGAAAGCATATGTAAAAAATAATGATAAATGTTGACGAAAATACATTGTACATCAACTGAATGAACAGATTCTAGAATATGTGACCTTTTGTAACACACTCACATCAATATATGCACAAATGATCTGGGATTTTTTTTTTTATGAATGTTACCAGTTAAGTTTTAATATGATATCAAACATGAGGCCAAATACCAAAAAGGTTTGTACATGTGTATACAATTGTACATCTACAGTATGATATCGTTTGTGTGGGATCTAAAATCATGATATCAATATGATCATGTTCAAATAATTGGAAATAATGGCACAGAAATGAGCCAGCAAGAGTCGAGTCTCATATTGCACAAAAACTCATAGGAGTTGTGCATTGTTTTTTTACGGAAAAGTTGCAAATTCTTCATACTGCCTACTATGAATTTTACAAGATGAATAATCTACAAAACTCCTATCACAATGTTCTAATGCAGGAGTTTTCCAGTACAGTTATCAAGTACTTCTAAAAGAATACTGTTATTTAGATTGAGTAATGAAAAGAAAGATACAAAGAATATAATACAATCAAGTATTCCATACAAAAACATCAAGTTTATTGTCACTCGAAGCATCTATCCTAGCCATGAAAGTCTCTACAGTTAGTTTTTCCAACTTATTATCATGGCTGTGACACAATGAATCTCTTGGAATGATTATGATACCAACCAGACGAATCTCTTTTCGGCATATTAGAGCAATAAGATTGTAACAAACAGAGTGTACAATTGTAAACAGATACTATGAACAAGGACATAGCTGCTTCATGAGACGGTGTTTGCTGGGGTGACCATTTCCAACATATCACAACAGCCACTGTTTTGTTGGTGTACACACGCCACGGTACAATATTCAAAGGAAATGGGACCAGGCGTACGCGTTTATCTACAGTGAGCTATCTCAACATAACCAGGAAGCACGGAGTTTAGACGAAAGTTTCAGGCGTGACTCATACAAATGTGGTCTATCAATTAAGACCTCTCTGTCTATTAATAAACCTTGAGCCCTGCGAACCAGCGCATCACCATACTCAATCTTTTATAATCACAGTATTGACAACTCTGCTGCCTGCTGCAGAACTCTCAATAAATTGCTACAGCACTTCTTGGGTATATTTTAAACAGGAATTATGGAATTAGAACAGCTGTCCTGTAGAAACACTTGTGCACATACAAAAGAAAATAGAACCATCCTCTGTTCATCTCCAGTGACAATAGCCTTGATGTTTTAGTATTGGATAACTTTACTCCGTATTTCCTCTTTCCCACAATAGCACACATCCATGGGTATACGTACATGTATGTATCCACATTACACACAGTAGCTTTGTATCAAATTACTAAAAACACCTCATCTTAAATAAACTGCCTTGAAGTGTACAGGTGTGTGTGTGTGTGTGTGTGTGTGTGCTTTCATTTCTCTTATGATATTGCTACATGTTGTATTAGGACAGCAACTGCCTTGTTATCATCTCATTTTGATACATTCTTATAAGTTGATTTTTCTGCAAATTAAATGCATGTTTTGAAACACAATTTTGTATGCAGTTAAGCTTTAAATCTTATTTCTAAAATAACTACAAAAATGATGATTTCCAAATCAATTGACGTAGCTTTTGGAAAATTCTGATAAGATGCATCACATCAATTCTAAAAGCGACTGTGTCATCACTATTTAGCATATTTCTTTAATCTGTTTTTTCCCAACTGGCTGTGATCTGCACTAGACATTGCAACAGTGCAATTCAAGGCAAAAACTTTATAAGCTATACATGCATGCATGCATCAGCAAACTCTAACAGTTGTCATTGGCACAGTTCACATTTGAAAAATCTGTTGTACCCTAATTCACCCACACATAAGTTGACCACATTCCAACTTATATTCCAGAAGTAAAAACCTGCTAGAAGTTCTACTGGAAACACATGATGCTTTAGGAGACTTGTGTCAGAAATACAAAATGTATCAGCGTAAATTTACTTTACCAAAAAGTATCAAAAGAAAATATAGAGGTGAAATTACTGTACGGCTGTAACCCACCGCCTTTTGAAATCAGTTAGGTCATAATGTAAAGTCACAAGCAATTCATATGGGGCATTTCTTCTGACATCTTGGCTTTTACAATATCAAGTTTGCCGCAAATTCTACTTGTAGCTGACCGGTATTTGCCCATAAAATAAGGTATCAATAGAACCATTTTATAAAGCAAATAATGCACAGGTTTTAGTTCTCACCCGTGCATTAAGTGTAATATTGTACACCATTTGCAAGTTGACTTTGGTACCTGTAACAGAATCTAATCAGATGAGCAGAGTGGTAGGTTTCTGTCAAAATCACACTGAAAATAATATTAGTTTTGGGATTGAGAACTTCACATACAAGTTCAACATGTACACGTACATGTACACGTACATGTACACATTGTATAGCTCGTAACTGCAATGATAACAGAAAATACATGTACATCACTGACGTTGCATAGTATATTGGAATGAGATGAAAGCGGTGTTGAGGATTACAGTTGTAGATGATTGGTACCTGGTAGATTATTCGCAAAGCCGCCAGTGAATTGCTTATTCATACTGCTGATTCATTTGTGTGGAGAGATCAGGCAGACAGCCAGCAGATTAATTTTTGTCAATTCAAATGTTAGAGTGTATAGATAGATCTCCACAACTGTAATTTGATTTAATAACCACTAACAAAACTTTCAAAATTAGTAACAATTTACTGATGACCCCGTACATGTACAGTTGTCAAGATGGAATTAGTTACAAACACTTCACTTTCATTGACCCAAAGCACATGTACTGTACTGAACACAAACTTGTTTACGGTATAATTTGGGTGATTGACTGCAGACCTGTAAACTGACAGAGTACACAATTGAAACTGACTGACTACGCGCTTGTAACAGCGCACTGTTAAAGTACGCAACTGTGATGTCATTGAGCATGATTTCGGCAAACCACTTACTGGGTAGTACTGGTCATGAGTAGGCAGTCAGTGGTAAAAACTAATGCCCGTTTGGCATTTTGGGTAAAATTAAAGACATATAATGTGACTACTCTCTGCCAATCATTTGACTAAGATCCATATTAATCATTTTTTTTCCTGGGATAATTTTGCTTAACAGGAAGTATCCTCTTGTCAACTCCAATCTTAACTGCAAATCTCATATTGAAGAAAGACTAGATGGAATTCATTGCACTGTCATTGAGAAAAAAAAAATCTGCTCAAACTCAAGCAAAAACACAGTATTTGCCATTTGGGGACAAAAAAAAAATGATCTTCAATCTTCTTTGAAATGTATTGTAAATTCAAGGATTAGCAATCCAGAGATTTGTGATTAAAATTCTGTAACCAAAACCATAATAAACAAAGGTATACATCCCCCATGTACAACGGGGTATACAGTAGTTTACATGTACTAGGGCTCAAGTAGCTTTGAAGCTTTTATTCTATCTTACAATGTATGAAATGCCAGCAATGCATCATGAAAAGATACAGTGATCTTCAAGCTACAGAAGTACTGTATGCTTCCTGGGACTTGCAGTTTCATTTGACAGTAATGTCCAAAAAAGCTGATGAAATGATGTGCCTGGCTACCACTGTGTGCAGACCTCCCAACCTTTCTTGGCTATAAAAACATAGGAAAGAAAGAGCAGTTCCCATAGGACTGTGTAGCAAAATCAACACGTAAAATAAGAAACTGCACTCATAAAAACAAGAGCTGGGAATAGTCGAAATTCAAATTCTTTCCTCCAAATTCAGAATGGTTGGGAGGTCTCCTATGTGGGAAGGAGACATTGTTTAGTGAATTTAAATGCTGGTAACATTTTAGACCAGTGCTGTCATGCTCTTTGTAATCCAGATTGATGGGGAATCTAATGTTGCATAACAAACAAACTGAAAGAAATGTAAAAAAACAAAAAGAAATACAAAAAGCACAGTATAAATAGCTTACGAGAAGGAGAATCCTTGAAAGTACGTGTGTCATTTTGCAGCTTTGCTTTGCATTGTCTGTTTGCATCAATTTATTCACCAACTTGTATTTCAGACACAATTTGCAAAGTCAGAGGTCTCCATACATGTGAATACTCTTGGACTGAATTTGATGTGAGCGTACGTAGCTTAGAATACACGCAACTGAGCTCATAAACTTGCATTTCATCGTGTTACTTTTTCTATTCACTGACAACTGCTACACAGGACAGACATGTGCATGATTCTTTTTGTGAAGACTATTTAAGCTATTTCAATTTCAAAGCTTGTTCATGGTGGCTGGTACAAAGATCAGTTACTGTAATGTGAATGCATATCATATACAAGCTTAGGTATAATTTTAGACTTTGTTCAGTATTAAATCAATTAGAGACAATTCATTAAGTCAAATACAGCCATGTGTATAATTGCAGAATCAGCTAAAACCTGCACAAAAAAAGAAAAAAACACCACCATAACAACAACTAAATGATGTGAACTTAGGTAACAATATACCATTTGATGTCACTATTTAATACTTGGAGCAGTGATTTAATGTTCAAATTATCACACCTGATGCATACAGTTTAATTACAAAACACCCTACTGTACAAAAATTTTGCAAGGAAAGCCGCAAATATTATAAGGAGATATATTTTCTCAACAAACCAAAACAGAGATGGTTATTCTAAATTTATTACCTCCGCCAAGGGAGGAGGTTAATATTTTCGTTACCGTTGGTTTGTGTGTTTGTTTGTTTGTTTGTTCGTTCGTTCGTTTGTTCGTTTGTCTGTGTGCAAAATAACTCAAAAAGTAGTTAAAGGGATGGTACAGTATTGGTGGAGTCATGGAGATGAGAATTGGGCTTTTAGCTTTTTGAGAGATAACAAGGAAACACTTATGAAATAGTACAGAGCATACCATTTTAAGAGGAATTCAAAGTTTCTTCGATGAAAATCGGGTTTGGCACGACTGAAACATCCAAAAACAAAGTAAAACAAAGCGATCGTAAAAAAGTGTAGGTCCCACACTTATTAGAATCGCTCTGTATTGGATATCTCAGCCATTTCAAAACCAATTTTCATCAAATAAACGTTGAATTCCTCTTGGAATTACATGCTCTTTCATATTTCATAAGAGGTTTCTCTTTATCTCACCAAAAAATGTTAGAAACCTGAAATTAGGTCTCCACCAAAACTATATGATCCCTTTAACGGATTGGGATGAAACTTGCAGGAAAAGTTGAGAATGACACTAGTAACAAACGATTAACTTTTGGTAGTGATCCGAGAATTTTGGGGGAATTTATGAAGGATTTTTTTATATTTTGGCAGGTACATTGTAGGGTCAATGAACTTGGGAGTTCAGGCTGCACGTATTTGAGGTGTGCATGCATGCACTAAAGTGCGTGCTCTAGTTTCTGCTAAGAGTTGGTGTACACAGTTTAGCCTCAAACAGATAATTGATGATCCAACTAGAGTTACTGAGAGTAGTTCCACACTGTTAGACCTGATTCTAACAAATCGACCCAACAATGTGCATGAGAAAAGTGTTGTCATTCATGGATTGAGTGATCACAGGTTAGTGTACGTTGTTTGTAAAAGTTTTAAGCCTAAAGCTCCATCAAGAATTATTCACACGAGAGCATACTACCGGTTAAACGTTTCATCATTTTGTGAATCATTACTGCCTGCACATATGGAAAGTGCCGATGGAAAAGATGTTGAAGTTGAGTGGCACAGATGGAAGGCTAAATTTGTTGATATTTGTAATGAACAGTGTCCGAGGATTACTTTGAGAGTAAGGGGTCTGAAGACAAAGTGGGTGACGCCTGAGTACACTAGATTGTGTCATGAAAGAGATGCCCTTAGAAAAAAGGCTGAACATACAAAGGACCCACGGGATTGGAGGCTTTTCAGATGTTGTCGTAACCATGCGAATAATTTAAGAGTAACATTGAAGAGGTCGTTTTGTCATGAACAAATAGTGCAGAATAAATATATACTATATACTATATACTACAACGTACAACGTAGGTAGTCAGAGAGGCGCCCTCTAGCTCTCCGACTACCTACATTGTACGTTATAGTACAGTATACGAGAGTGAATGCCATTCAAATAACACGCAGATGAGGAGTGAAGCAATAAGGACGTTTACAGACCTGATTTCAGCCACAGATTTCGGTGAGTTTTTGACGTAATTAAACAAAAAATCGCGTACCGATTATTGAATGATTATCATAGATTACGATAATTCCTTGTATTTTAGTTTTCCACGATTAATAAAGATATTCATGAAGGAGTCGCACAACCACACTGAAAAGTGACAACGTCTGCGAGGGAATAGAGGTGCAGCCGCGTCGCTTCGCGACAGCGGCTGCGTGTAGTTAGTTTGGACCATGAGAGACATGACACTCAAATCAAACTCTCAACATGATTTTCAGAAGGCGCTCTTTCAATTCCACGACCATCACAGTGATCCAGATGCTAGAAGATTATTCCCTTGTTATGGTGGCTATTAACCTGCACTAATATCAAGAGGTTTGGTTAACTTCAAATATCATAATCATGGGTGGGTGTGGCAGTTTTTGATACACTGTCACTGAGTTGGGGACAACGGGCGGGATCGCATGGGCGGGTCTGCGATGTTCGCCTCCACCTCGCGTGAGTATGGTGGTGGTGGGGGTGCACTGCGACCGGGCACTGATGACAAGCGGCGATGCGGTGGGGCTGTGCCCCGTCACAGAGACCATTTGTGACCGTGCTCATTGAAATGTCAGCTAAAGACAGCTAATTAATTGATGTCACATACAGCGCGGTAACTGAAGATATAAGCCACATTCACATAAATAAAGATGGGTTTGTCAGAAAAAATTTTGAACAAACATATGAATCACAATACGGGTAAGCATGATTTTCCTTGAGAAGTATTAAAACCCCACATTCATAGTAAAAAAAACGGTTGAAAACTACGATTCTTACCTGGCTGATAGAGGGAAGAGCAGCCATCTTGCTTAATGTCAGCGAAGTTTGTCACTAGCGCCAGCTACCGTTGAGCATGAGTAATGCTAACTTGCGTCTCGATTATCGCGCATCTGAAATTCAGTCAACCACGGCGGCAGAATAGAACTGAAGTACGCGGAGACGTACGTACGCCAGCAGCGTACGATGGCAAATTGGCACGGAGGCGTTGCGGCCGATCTCACCCCAACGGCTAGCCCCGATGCACGTACGTCGCCTCGGCGCGCCGCGCGACGGCTGCTTGTTCAATCGGGCAACGCTACGTGGCTTAGAGCTGAAGACACACTGGTCAGGAGAAAAATACTGACATTTTTTAGATTTTTCTCAATTCGGCTTTCAACGATCAAAATGGATGCTCTTCAGTTCGGCGCAGTGATAGTAGCTGCTTTGTGTACGATTTATTTCACTGGAAAAACTGGAGTGGTTATGCGGTAAGCGTGTGAAAGTCAAAGATCATCCACATTAAACTTTCCCACCTCCCTGCCATATGCCCTCGTGCTGGCCCCTGGTTCTAATTCTATGGATGGGCAGGCGCAAGGCGATGGGAGGGACTAGCGTTTGTTTACAACTTTAACTGGTTTGAGACCACAAGCGCGTAAGCGAGCATGCATGTAGTATTAAACACTTGAAACATTGTATGTAAGTGTATTTACTGGGTACAGCTAGCAGTATGTTAACTGTAGAAAAGTACACTTAAAAACGGAGGAACTGTTTTGTTGGTAAGTCATGATTTAAAGGGACCCAGCCCAGCCAGTACTAGTAAAATTACTCAGTATAGTATAGTGAGGTGCCCGCACTTCGTCAGGGGCCCGAATACCGTCACCCCGCTTAAAATTGTTTTAAGCGCACTAAACAAAAATTTATGCCTGGGACTGTGTTCAGTACGATTGAAACTTGGCAGGGCTAACACAACCAAGCAAATTTTGGTGAAAACTGAACAGTTTTTCGCGAAAATTGGAAATTTTAATCGGAATAGGACCCTACGTGTTATAAGTATCACCACTGTCCCTGCACGCATCTTTTACGTGTATGTCTATGGGAGCATCAAGGTCACCCGCACACGTCTTTTACGTGCTTTGTCTATGGGAGCGCGGGTGACAAGTTGCGGGCCCCTTCCTTAGCGCGCAACTTTTTCGCATCGTTCCCGTTTGACGACGATAGCTGCAAATTTTCGATATCGATCAGTGAGCTTGTGATTCCATTGGAATTTTCAGCATTTTTCCTGTATGTGAGTTGGATTTCAAAGAATTTCAGCGGCGAAATGTAATTCAAATATGCGCAAACATTAACTCAGTTCGGGAAACCCACTCACAAGGGGGGCCCCTCCTTATAAGTAACCCGTCCCCCTTATAAGTAACCCCGTCCCCCTTATAAGTAACCCCCGGGGCACCCCTTATAAGGAGTCTCCACGCTTTTTTGCAATGCAACGCGAAAATGAAAGGACTGCGGCAATTCGCTTGATTATGTCCATAAAGCTTCACAAGTTTCCTAGTTACTCACGAAATTTGAGCAAAATCGGTTTGAGGCATCATATCTAAAATCATGGGTTTAAATGCGATGTCCAACGACCCATGCGAATGCTGAAATGCGAGCGATTACTGGCGCGAGTGTCGCCAGGCGCGGCGGCGCGGCAATGCTTGAGTGCAGACGTGGCGACTGAGTACGGACTCTCTCGTACTCAGTCGCCACGTCTGCACTCAAGCATTGCCGCGCCGCCGCGCCTGGCGACACTCGCGCCAGTAATCGCTGGCATTTCAGCATTCGCATGGGTCGTTTGACATCGCATTTAAATCCATGATTTTAGATATGATGCCTCAAACCGATTTTGCTCAAATTTCGTGAGTAACTAGGAAACTTGTGAAGCTTTATGGACATAATCAAGCGAATTGCCGCAGTCCTTTCATTTTCGCGTTGCATTGCAAAAAAGCGTGGAGACTCCTTATAAGGGGTGCCCCGGGGGTTACTTATAAGGGGGACGGGGGGACGGGGTTACTTATAAGGGGGACGGGTTACTTATAAGGAGGGGCCCCCCTTGTGAGTGGGTTTCCCGAACTGAACTATGACGAGGTGCGGGTCACCCAAGTATACTAGGGCTAGGCCTACGGACTATTCAGTACCGGTATTCTGTAATAAATACAGAACTGGTTGAGGTGAAAATTCAACTTGTAACTTTTTGCGAGATATTTATAAACCACTCTATGAAATGTTAACAATTCTAAGCATGCTAAGGCCTAAGGGGAATCAAAAGTTTATTTGATGAAAATTGGTTTTGAGATGGCTGAAGCCTGAGATATCTAAAATCAAAAACAAGGTAAAACAAAGAGATCCTATAGAAGTTGTGGCATGTCAATTTTATGATCACCTTTTTGGATATCTCAACCATTTCAAGACCAATTTTAATTAAATAAACCTTGAATCCTTCTTGAAATTAAATGCTCTTTCGTTTTGTATAAGAGGCTTGTCATTTCACCAAAAAAAATGTTATGAACCTAAATCCTCACCTCAACCAGTCGGACTGGACAGTCCCTTCAATCCTCTGTAGACTTTACCATATACGTGAAGGAAATTAATATTAAGTTTCATCAAGCAATATAGAGTAAAAATTAAA
Source organism: Diadema antillarum (assembly GCF_040938485.1). Taxonomy (NCBI): domain Eukaryota; kingdom Metazoa; phylum Echinodermata; class Echinoidea; order Diadematoida; family Diadematidae; genus Diadema; species Diadema antillarum. The sequence continues at coordinate 642,543 of NW_027271908.1, forward strand.
CCTTTCTTAATTATTGTTCATGTTAATTCATGTGGAAGGTACTAATGATGAGAGAGGGTTTTATCCAACAGTTCTCATGGCAGAGTATGGTACATTTTGCTGCTTTGAATGCACAGAAAATTCCAGGAGCTTGCAACAGGGAAGGCAGGGTGTGCTCCAGTAGCCGATGTGGGATTTGTCACCATCCACTACTTTGCGGGCCGAGGAAGGGCAGAGGCCATCCGATTTCTGCTGGAGCAAGCTGGTGTGCCGTACAACCAGACCGATTTCACGCGTGAAACTTGGCCAGAAGCCAAACGCCTAGGCATAGAGCGGGGACTCTATACCTATGGCCAAGGTACCAAAATGTCAGTACAGTAACTGTAAGGCAGAATAGAGTACAATATGTGCTGCCATAGCCTCTCACTACCATGGATCCGCCCCTGGACAACCTCCCCTGGTTCTGGACCGGGTGTTTATTATGAACGCACCCGGTTCCAACGCAAGCTGTACCCAAACAAAAGATGGACATCATCACTTTAGTGTTCTATACCCTATGCTTGACAACAGCATGAATGCTAGGATCATTTGACAATGTATCGATGGCATGTGATTTGTTTGAAACCTAGGGACACTTTGATCAGTAGAACTTTTTTTTTATGCCTCCGCAACGAAGTGGCCGGAGGCATTATGTTTTCGGGTCGTCCGTCCGTCCGTCCGTCCGTCCGTCCGTCCGTCCGTCCGTCCGTCCGTCCGTCCCGTTTTGTTTTTGTCGATATCTCAAGAACCGTGTGGTGGTTTTACATCAAACTTGGTATGAGGGTATATCCTTGGGGGATAATACTTTGTGTGGATTTTAGGGTCACAGGGTCAAAGGTCACGGGTTTATTTTGTGAAAAAAAAAATTGAAATTTCATGTTTTTCTCCATATCTCGCAAATGGTTCAAGGTATCTTCATGGAACTTAGTATATATGCTTGTACCGATGGGCAGTGATTATCTAGGGAAGTTGGGGGTCATGGGTCAAAGGTCAGGGGGTCAAAGGTCAAGGTCAACTCCTCAAAATATCACTACTTTCCTTAAAATGCAATAGGCTGAAGGTTTTTATGCCTCCGCCACGAAGTGGTGCCGGAGGCATTATGTTTTCGGGTTGTCCGTCCGTCCGTACGTCCGTACGTCTGTACGTCCGTACGTCCGTACGTCTGTCCGTCCGCTTTCGTTTACGCGATAACTTGAGTAATATTTACTGGAATTTTACCAAACTTGGTCCAAGTATGAAGTATGATGGGGCAATAATTTGATTAGATTTTGGGTGAAATCGGCTAAAGGTCAAAGGTCAAAGGTCAAGGTCAAATCATGAAATTGTATCCGTTTACGCGATAACTCAAGACTGGATGGAGTAAATTTTACCAAACTTTGTTGGAGGATGATGTATGATGGGACAATTACTTGATTAGTTTTTCAGTGAAATCGGACAGAGGTCAAAGGTCAAAGATCAAGGTCAAATCCTAAAATTTATCTGTTTACGTGATAACTCAAAACTGGATGAAGCAGCTTTCACCAAACTTGGTCCAAGGATGATGTATGATGGGACAATTAGTTGATATGATTTTAGTGACATTGGCAAGAGGTCAAAGGTCAAAAGGTCAAGGTCAAATGCTACAAATGTTGCAATTTCCCCCATATCTATGCAATGCCCGGAGGTATTTTGTTGAAACTTGGTGTGGACATGTACTACTGTGTAAAGATTCTCCAGAGAGAGTTTCATGTCATAAGGTCAAAGGTCAAAAGGTCAAAGGTTAGGTGAAAATGTTGCAATATCACTTTTCTCGCAAATGGTTCAATGTATCTTCGTGGAACTTGGTACTTACACATGTACTGACTGGAAGGGATTATCTAGGGAATTTAGGGGTCATGGGTCAATAGTCAGGGGTCAAAGGTCAAGGTCAACTCCTCAAAATCTTACTATTTCCCTCATATACTAGTATATGCAATGCTTGCATTATTAATTTCAAAACTTATTACATGCATTACCTAATGGAGATTCTCCTCGAAATTTCTAGCCAGAAGGTCAAAGGTCAAAGGTTAAGGGTCAAAGGCCAGGTTTCAATGCCCCCCCCCCCCCAAAAAAAAAAAAAAAAAAATCCATTTTGTACCGTCATTACACTCTTTCTTCATACCTTGGAAATTACTCAATGCATAAACTTATAAAAAGTCTGTCAGAATTCAAGTAAAAATTCTCAATTCCCCAAATATGTGTACCTGCACTCTTAGAAAATTAAAGCAAACCCAGTTCAAGACATTTCTGACAAACCTGTCATTTCAATATTTTGCCAGTTATGTGAAACTGTCATGGATCACACATTGTGAAGACATTGTACTATACGCCTATTGGGAGAATCATGCATTATGGCGGAGGCATCAGTCGCCATAGCGACATTTCTAGTTTTTTTTTTAAACTTAATGTATGGCATGTATTACCCAATATATATTTTTGGGGAAGTTTCTTGCCAAAAGGTCAAAGGTCAAAAGGTAAAAGGTCAAGTGAAAGTGCTAAATTGCACTTTTTCCTCCATATCTCGAAAGTAACTCAAGGTATCATCATGAAACTTACATATTTATGCATGTTCAACCTAACAGTGATTCTCTTTGGAACTATGAGGTCAAAGGTCAAAGGCCAGGTTTAGATAATGCTATTTTCCCATTTGATACTGAAATTATACTTTTTCTCAATACCTTAAAAATTACTCAATGCATAAACTTATAAAAGGGTCAAAAGTCAAGTAAAAATCATCAGTTCCCCATATACCTGCACTCTGACATTTTAATCATTCATCCAATTGAACCTAGTTCTAGGAAAGTGAACATTCAGCACATTTGTGTCAAACCTGTCATTTTAATATTTTGCCAATTGTGTGAAACTGTCATCACACATTGTCAAGACATTGTACTATAGACCTATTAGGAGAACCATGCATTATTGCGGAGGCATATCAGTAGCCGTAGCGATATATCTAGTTTAATCTAGTGACAGAATTGGGCTAGAGATGTGATTAGTGTTTTGTGTTCTATGAATTAGCCTTGTGCCTGATGAATGAAGGCTGTACATCTAATGATTTCTGAAAACACATTACAGTAACTGATACAAAATTGTTTGAGTACAACCTGATATTTTCTCTCTTCAACGCAGGGAGAATACTTGGCACTTGTAACATGCAATGTTTAATCAACAAAGTATTTGACAAAAAAAAAATCAAACATCGGTGATGATAGATTGTAACACACATCTTTTGTACGTTTTACTCAGTCCCAGCCATTGTGACTTCATCAGGAGTTTCCATGGTACAGCAGCAGGCTATACTTCACTACATCGGTCGCTCAACGGGAATGGACTGTGACTGCGATAATCTTCATTACTGCACTGTGCTGGCATTGGGAGTTGGTATGTGGTTGCGTACTAAACAGAAAGGCAGGCCGCCAGTGCTGTTATATTCCGGATACATAATCTTCAATTCTTGTATGGTGTCCCTCTTGTTTTGTTTTCAATTTTTGGTTTGTTATTTTTTAAAAAGATAGTCTTGTATTTCAAACTTGTGAATATTTTAAGGGCAGATTTTTCAAGTGGTTCATTTCCATCATTTTCATTACAGTGCTAATTCATTCAATTGTACAAAAAGAAGACAGCTGACATGCAAAGAAAAGTTTTTGTCAGACTGCCACCCAAATTTAGATTGAAAGATGATTCTGTCTTATTTGTTGTAGCAAGTTTGAATGGATAAATGAATTTATTTCTATTTGATACCACAAGGCATGGCACACTGTGACTACAAAATAATTGTTAAGATCTTTGTTCACAAAGTAAAATGCCAGTGCTGTGCCATTGTAAACCATGTTTGGGATTAATGGTGTTGGTGCCAGTTATATGGCATAGTCTGGGTGGCAGCCTTATTCTATTTTGATTTCAGTATTGGGACCAGTAGGGAGTTTCAATTACACATCTTGTGTTGTATAAAAGGCAGATCTATCCAAAGGGAGGTTGATGATGGTATCATAACTTTGTCCACTGAGAATCAGAACTACACTAACTCCATCTGTAGGCATGGCACAGTGGTGTTAGCACTTCTTGATCTGTGGTTTACAGCTGATAACTCTGAAGTGGATGAAAATTTGTGATGATGGTGCTTTGATTTGTGTTTTGAAATGAGTTTGAAGCAAATCTAGGATTGGCAGATTGTAAGCCACTGATATTAGAGAATACAAATTATCCATGAATCCACACAAAATAGTGTGAAATAAAGATTATATAGATGGAAGTCTGTATTATATCGAAGTGTATGTTGTGTGATAATATCCTCTTTGTTGCCCATGATGTGGGAATCTATTCCTTCACTCATAAAATTTTGTGTTTGGGCAGAGTGCCATAATGCTGAAAGTGAGTGGTCTAGGTTACCATACTGTTTAAGGAACTGAAGAGTCGCTCACACACTAAGCCGGTTTGACCAGATTTTGCCTTTAATCATTCACAGGTTTTACTGCCTCAACTGTAGGAGCAGACTGCTCCCTACAAGATTATAAAAAAATAGATAAAAAGAGAAAGTATGTATGCCCACATTTGTACGATTATTATTCTGATATTAATCAATGAATGAAAAAAATGAGCAAAGAAAATGGGATCCATCCCATTTTCCTTGCTCAATTTTTATGCCTCCGCCACGAAGTGGTGCCGGAGGCATTATGTTTTCGGGTTGTCCGTCCGTCCGTCCGTCCGTCCTTCCGTCCGTCCGTCCGTCCGTCCGTCCGTCCTTCCGTCCGTCTTTCCGTCCGTCCGTCCGTAATGAATTTTGTGGACAAGGTAACTATCAAAAGCTGTTGAGGTATCCTGATGAAACTTGGCATGTATGTGTATTAGGGGGTAAAGTTGTGCCTATCAACTTTTGGGTGCACGTGATCAAGGTCAAAGGTCAAAAGGTCAAGGTCAAATACATAAAATTTCACTATTTCCACCATATCTATGCAATGCCTGAAGATATTTTCTTGAAACTTAGTGTATACATGTATTACCCAATTTAGATTCTCTGGTGAAAGTTTGGGTCATGAGGTCAAAGGTTAAAGGTCAAAAGGTCGAGTAAAAGTATTAAAACTTCTTTTTTTTCTCTGTAAATTGGAAAATTGTTCAAGGTATCTTCATGGAACATAGTATATATACATGTACTGACTGGCAGTGATTATCTAGAGAATGTAGGGTTCATGGGGTCAAAGGTGAGGGGTCAAAGGTCAAGTGCAACACTTCAAAATTTTACTATTTCCCTCATGTTCATGCAATGCCAGCAGGATTAGTATTTTTTTTTTACACTTGGTGTATGCATGTGTAACCTAATAGAAATTCTCTGGAGAGTTTTTTTTTTCTTTTTCTTTTTTTATTGCCTCAAAGGTCAAAAGGTCAAAGATCAAGTGAAAGTGCTGAACTAACTTTTTCCTCCATATCTCGGAAGTGGCTCAATTTATCATGAAACCTACTGCATATCTATGCATGTTCTACCTGAAAGTGATTATCTTATGAATTTTAGGGTCTAAGGCCAGATGAACATGGTAACAATTTACTATTCAGTACAGAAATTGCACTTTTTCTCCATACCGGTACCATGAAAATTACTCAATGCATAAATGTATGAATGGGTCAAAGTCAAGTTAAAGTCCTTAAATCCCCAAAGACATGCTCTCCTATTCATCCAATTAAACCAAGTTCAAGGAAGGTGAACATTCAACACATTTCTGACAAACTTGTCATTTCAATATTTTGCCAGTTTTGTGAAAATGTAATCACACATTGTCCACATGGACTATCTAGACCTATTAGGAGAATCATGCATTATGGCGGAGGCATACCAGTCGCCATAGCGACATTTCTAGTTCACTTATAAATTCTATACATTTGTGATCAGTTTCCCTTATCAGTTTGCCTTTACTGATATTAATTATTTAGATTGAATATTAAAGATGAAGGTACAAATTTTCAGTCTTAAATGACGCAACTGTAAACTACATCAACAACAATGTACCTCTTCTGCTTCTTGTTCTCCAGAGGATGCAAAGAGCAAGCTGTCCAAGCTGATCTACGACCCGGCATTCTCTGTGGAAATGAGGGACACATACCTCCAGGAGACTGCACCCCTCTGGCTAGGATATTTCGAGAAAATTGCTCCCTCTATCACCGCACAGGTAAATACTAAGCGACTAATTATGCTATGGGTTACAGCCAAAGAAAATACGAAGAGAATTCCACGCAATGTCCTTTTTTTTAATGAAAAGTACGCATTCCCTGAATTTGTTGTTGACATAGTTAAAACTTAAAGGTTATAGCGATTCCCCTGCTTTCTGAAATAGATGAGTCAAGTGCTCTTTCATTATGGTAGAAGAGGGAAAATATGTTGAATTTTTTTTTATAGTGTCTCTCTGTCAATGTCCATTACTCAGCATCACAAAATAATGTTGCAGTCTTTTCATTATGCAATGGTTGCACCAAAAATTTAGAAATTCATTACTTTTCAAGAGATAGCCAATTTTCCTCAAACTTTGCTCAGTTGTTCTGTTTGTGTTGCTGCATTTCCTCAATCCACATATTCAGATTTCATTCTGCTTCAAATAAGTTCATGCTCGTGTGCAGCTGCCGGAAAAAAATCTTCAGTTGATTTTAAGGGGACCAAATTCTGATTCAACTTTTAATCCCTCGGGTCATATTGCATTGATGACTCACTGCGATAGTAAGTGATATTCTAACTGCAGTTAGGCACAGGGTTAAGAAGTAGACAGTTTCAAAACTGAGAGTTTGTTGTAATAGTAGTGTTGCTGTTAATGACTGTTAGCATCTGTCTACATTTTCTTGGGAAGATTTTCCAATTTTCCTGATTTCCTGTGGCATTTATTGTCTTACATGCTAGATCGTGTGACTGCTTATTCTGTCCTTGTTTATACTTTTAAACTCCCCCCCCCCCCCAAAAAAAGGGGGGAAATAAGATAAAGGAAATATTATTAGAAATACTTTTTTTGGTGATGACTGCACATTTCATCTGAGCTGGAACCTGACACATGCTTTGTAATCCAGTTGCATCCTGTGTTGAAATCCTGTGAACACTAGAACGGTTTGCAGATTATTGTCACTGTATTTGGTTGGTTGTTTGCTTCCTTCCCCCCCCCCCCCCCCCAACCACCACTTCATGCAATGAAAACAGCCACAAAAAGAAAATCACTGCATATCTTCAAAATATACTGTTGCTGTTTGTGTGGAGATAATTTGGTAGACTCTACATACAAACAGCAACTGTTTGAAATAATGTCCGGTTGGATCAAACAGACTGTAGCTTTTAGTAGGCTTTTAGTTGAGTAGGTAAGAAAGTATACTGTGAAAAAAAAAAACATACTTTAAGGATTATGGAAGTAGTAAAGTCCTTTTCTGTGTTGATTTTGTATTAATGTTAACATTCTACTTACTGTTAATGCGGACAAATATGAAAATAGAATTTCACTAAATTGTCAGTTATTTCTGCCGTGTGCACAGTTACATATAGAGACCCAGTACTGTGGGGATTTACGGGTAGCCTGATTCATTTGCTGCCCACTAGAGGTACATTCGAAAACCACGAATAGCACTGGTCAGCTAATATGTGCATTGCAGCATACACTGATATATTATGGTCAACTCTAGTCAAGATTCTTCGGCTGTGAGTGTGCTTTCACAGATCTATCAGTGCTGAAGCTGTACACAATTTTTTACAGGGATTCTCAGATATATCCTAGCCAGGCCAGCCTTCCCATCCTATGGTATCCCACCTACCAGTTCTTTAAAGGGATGGTACATTATCTTTTAGTGATCGCGAATTCTGTAATCTCATTGGTCAATCAACCACTGAATATATCCCGTATTCCGTGATAAGGTTATATTGTGCGCATGCGCTAAATCCACCACTGAATATATTCCGTATTCCGTGATATGACGTCATATTACGCAGCTAGCTGCGCGTGTACCAAAGACGCTTATAGGAAAGTGCGCGCTAATCCTGTACAATACAAATGGACAGCGCGCGGTCCTCAAGCGTATTACGCACATAAACTGAGACCACTAGACGCTTGATGAACGACAACAGCAACTTACGTATCTGGCTACTGCAGTATCTTATGGCTTGTACGTATTTGTACATTGTACATGCGCGCGCATACAGTAATCAGCTCGCGAGACGTATAGCGTAGGCCTAAGTCACCATGGTCATGGCTGACAGCCGGCGATTTCAACATCATTCACGAAGGGAAATCAGCGAGAAGAAGGTTAGCACTTACACTAAAAGATAAAATCGTTACCCCCTGCTTGTTCTTACGAAATACGGAAAATATCTACGGTCTGGTGCCATATTCCATTCGGCCTCCGGCCTCATGGAATATGGCACCAGACCGTAGATATTTGCCCGTATTTCGTGAACAAGCAGGGGGTAACTAATAGTATTGGTGGAGATGAGAATTGGGCTTTTAAGTTTGTGCATGATACCAAGAAAACACTTATGAAATAGTACAGAGCATACCATTTTAAGAGGAATTCAAAGTTTATTTGATGAAATTCGTGTTTGGAATGACTGAAACATCCAAAAACAAAGTAAAACAAAGCAATCGTAATGAAGTGTGGGTCCCACACCTTATTCGAGTCGCTCTGTTTTGGATATCTCAGCCATTTCAAAACCAATTTTCATCAAAAAAACATTGAATTCCTCATGGAATTTCATGATCTTTCATATTTCATAAGAGATTTCTCATTATCTCACCAAAAAATGTTAGAAACCTAAAATTAGGTCTCAACCAAAACTATACGATCCCTTTAAGATGTCGTCACTTTGATTTTGAAGAATTGCTAATGATATGTGAGAACAAGGCATCAACATCAACGTTATAATTACACCATTTATTTTGTTGTTGTTGTTCAGCAAAATCAGTTCTTTGTGACTGACCGTCTTACATGGGTGGACTTCCTGATATTCGACCTGCTGGATGTCAACATGGAGTTTGGCATGCTAGACGTGGGCCGCCCTCCTGTGGTCATTCTTGACCAGTTCCCCAAGCTGCAGTCCTACTACAACCACATCAGGGCGTTGCCGAAGATTTCAGCCTACATGTCGAGCCCAGGGAGGGCGGCCTACAAGATACCCTACATGCCCACCACAGTGAACGGTTCTTCAAAGCAGATGTAACAGCAGGTTGCATGTTTGATTGATTGTGTTGCCGAATCCACTGCTACAAGGTGCCTATAGAGAGTTATTCATTGATGGCAAAAGTGTTTGTTAAAGAAGATTTTTTGCTTTGGTAAATAGATATTTGGCAAAATTCATACCATCCTCTGAAATTTGGACATGAACTGCAATATGACAATTAACCAGAGTACATCCAGACATTGCAAACACAGTGATGCCTGCAACTAAGATTGATATCTTGTGTATACAATAGTTTCAGCAAAGCAAAGAAGAGTTTTTTCATTCTGATTCTTTTTTCTTCACCGTAGCTCAGTAAATACCAAAAATATGACATTTTGTTGCTCTGCTATGAATTGCTAACTTGTTTTAGTGAATGGCTTGTGAAATATAACACTTTTCAACGAACAAAACAAATACTGAAGAAAGTATGTCAGAAAGTAATATTTTGTATAGGTAATGTTGCTGATATGCAAAGTACTTTTACCATTCAGCCATAGCTTTAGATGTGTAATTGTCTTAAGAAAGGTTTATAGCTTTTTGAAATCAGAGTGCAATGATTTATCGTACGGCTACAACTTTTTCACACAAAGGCCAAAATTGAGTCTGAAATATATCCTCTTCTGAAGGAGAAACACAGAACAAAACAGACTTCATTTATGATGAAGTCTGTCAGTTATTCTGTTTGATTTAGCAGCTGACAAGACTGTTATTGTAGTTTGTTGTAAGGTTCAGCTAATTTTGTGGACGATTGTGACTTCAACAGTTGCATACTTTTCCATAATTTACGTACTTTCTGATTGTAGAACATGCGTACAGCATTGATCATGAAGCTTTTGATTGTGAGTCAAGTAACTTTAAATAATAAAGACATCATTCAAATGTTTTGATTTGACACAGGACAAATTTTTGATAGAAATCTAAAGATTTTGCTTGATTTATGATTTTTATAACAAATAGGTTTTCCTAATCTGTAAGTGAATGATCATGACGGTGAATGATTGTCAGTTTGTCAACCATGAGTCTTTCAGTCTTACCTGTGTTTATAATCTTACATTATGCCGCATGTGATTGTTCAGCTGTTTCCTTTTGTTTATGACACTACATAATATTGTGTTAGTAGATTAGAACATTGTCACAGCAGGGATGGCTGTCATGTTGAAGAAAGCTCCTAAAACAAAGGAGTTGGCTTAGTTCCATTAGTAGCCTTTGCTGTTCTATGAGAAGCTAAACTTGCCCAACCTCCCTCTTTTGTTTGTTCACCCCTTCCCCCCCCCCCTTACCTGTTGTTGTTGTTTTTTTTACTCCCTGCTTGATACCTTACCTACCCCCTTTTGTTTTTGCACTATGTCCCCAACCCCTCCCAGACAGTGTATGTTTTGTAATATCTCTAGTCCATATGTGTCTGCTTAACCTGTACCAGAATGTTTGTCATTTTGCCTCTGACAAAGATTCTGCTAGGATGGAAATCTTTTGACTCCACAAAGAACTGTGAAATATGGCATGATCAGAGCTTATCTGACCAGGACCTTCAGAAAAAGAAAGAAAAAAGATCATGGGGTGTTTTTTTTTTTTTTTGGTCATTATAATAAGGTTCCCCTGTATATGTGCCTAGTTCCTGGAATGCCTGTTTCAGATTAGTAGTATGTAGTATCTTGGAATGACACTGGCATAGCACATTGAAGTATATCGAAGTGCTTATAGAAATGAATGTTTGCAAAATGGCAATCATTATCCCTATTTTCATCATTTTTTTAAAGATAGCACATGATTATTGATTGGTGTTCCCTTTTCAACTTTGTTACAATACAACTGAATATGATTCATTTTTTAAATGTGATTTATGTGCTTTTTGTATATTCAGTGAGTGTCATCATTAAAGATTGTCTTATTTGAGAGTTGTGGACATGTTAGTATACAGTCAAACCTGTCTATAGCGGCCACCCAAGGGAAACGGAAAAAGTGGCCGTTATAGACAGGTGGCCGCTATAAACAGGTAATCAAACTTTTTTTGCGTTGCTTACATGCACATCATGTATCACCATTGTTTCCGTACATGAACTTGTATGTGTGTACTAATGCACACACCGTGTGTTTCATGCATTTAACAATGCCGGTGTATATGAAATTGTTGCGCAGTAGACTTAGTATGTGTATTGTCGTGAAGAAAGCTTAACACTAGTGCATTTTATGACTGAATGGGGGATGAATGCAGCGGTGGCGATCACTGAACGTTGTCCGCATGGGCTACAAAGCAGAAAAACACGTTAGTTTATCGGCTCGGCTACGGCTCCATTGGGTTTTTGGCTGCTATAGACAGGTTAAACTCTACCGCGGGAAACAAAATTTGTGACCGCTGGCCGCGTTAGAGAGGTGGCCGCTATACACAGGGTCTTTAACAGGGCTTTCTCTCGGGGGGATTTTTCAGTGGCCGCTATAGCCAGGTGGCCGCTAAGGCAGGTTTGACTATATGTATGTACATTGTGATTGTATTCAGTACTTCGTAATTATGATGCTTTGTAACCTGACTCAGTGGTGAAATAAAAGACTGAAAATCAGCTGTTATCTTGTACCTTGTGATGTATTTCAGTTATACAGGAAAAAAGTTATAATTTTCCGTTATATCATTTAGCTGATTTTTCTTTTCTGTGCATTTACAACAAAAAGCCAGTTATAACAAGGTGGAATTGGGAGTCCCAGTGATCTTGTTATAACTGTTTGCCTGTGCGCTAGTTGCTGTGTCAAATGTCACCGTTGGATGTGGTGATACTGTATCAGGTCAGTCAAGATTTGGTGAATTGTAATGAAAGAAGGCAGTGCTCAGGTAGATTGTGTGTTTGTTTGTTTGTTTGTTTGTTTGTTTGTTTTTGGGGGGTGTGTGTGTGTTTGTATGTATGTGTGTGGGTTGTTATTATACAAATGATGCACAGGATAGAGTGTGTTAGTGAAGGTGCGGCGCGCTCGAGAGTATTGACAATGGTGCGACATGCACGAGGCGCAGCCGAGTGCATGTTTGCAACCGTTGTCAATACTCGAGAGCGCGCCGCACTAGAAGTTGTTTACAGGATTGACAGCGCGTATAGTAGCGCGTGACGCACTTGTAACAACTGATTGAGTGCGCACTGCTAGTGTAAACATTGTGACGTACGTCAGGCCAGGGAGGTGGAAGAGAGACTCTTCTTAGTGCATACCTGAAGAAATTAATGCACGCACACGTGACTCATTTCAGCGCTTCCAATTGGCTACATTCTTGAACCCATTTTATAATTCAGTTTGCATTAGAGCTGCCTACAAACTCTTTCATAGTGCTTTCTATAGAGCAGGGTAAAGACAAAGTGAAATCAATGTGCCACAGCGGCACCCTAAAGATTAATTAGACACTGATCTGATGTTATTCTCACAAGCATTTGATACCCACTTTAGGATTTGTTATTAATTTTTCTTTCCTCCTTTCTGTATGATATGACTGATTGACCAATTGATCTATATATTACTTAATTCTTGTGTTTATTCAATATGTAGTCACACTTCTTTTCATCACAATTACAAAGTACAACATAAATGGAACATAAAAAAAAAGTTTTCACAAAACAGTGTTTGTTCCGTGTTCAAACCATGATTCAATCTTTAACCTTGTGCTTTTGTTAGATATATTCTCTCTTTTTTACTAGAATACTTCTCTCACAAAGAAGTAGGGGCCTATTACTAAGTATACGTTTGTACCTGTTCATCTTGAGGTTCTGAATACAAGTAGTACATGTATTAATCTTTCCCCCTTTGTTCGATGCATGTAGGCCTATATCATATACAAGGGATTCTCACTATCCAAGACCTAAAAAAAAAAATGTCTACTACCTTGGTATTATTTTTCTCACTCTCAGGATACAAAAACAGAGATTCAAAGTGTTTAGACCTCTAAATAATCAACTTGTTGTATGAGGGGTTTGTTAAGTCCGACATCTTTTTCTGACAAGGTTCCACTGTATCTCGTTTGGTTGAATCCAAAACGACAAAAACCTCTGATATGTTATTCAAAATGCCATCACAGAATATTCTTTTTTATTCACGTGAATGCAAGTTTGGTTTACAAGTTTACATCAGAATACACAGTGGTCAAAGAAGAAAATTTTATAGTAACTGTAATAGAAAAAAAAAATGACTATGAGCCCGTGGCACTGTACGAGACTGTAAAGTTTTTATCGCAAGATGGCAGTCGTCTAGACACGACTATGATCGACTGTCGGCGTCTCCCTACTTTTTGGAGAGCGAGCATCTCAGCTCATCAATCACACACATGGCGTGTGTGTGAAATCGACGTGTAATAATACGTGTCGAAATTTCGTGTCTCATGCATGCACCAGCGCTGTGACGTGCATTGTAGCTCTACGATCGAGCAAACAGGAACGACCTTACGAAGTCTCTTTCGGAGGACAAAATGGAACTATCTTCGACACTTTCTCTGACGCTTTTTGTGTCATTAACCGTCGCATTAGGAATCTTGTGGATGTGTGATGCCACGGTTCAAGTTGAAAGGCCTCGTGGAGTCTCACTGAGTAGTAAGAACTTCGCTTTTTATCTTGGCCTTAAAGTCTAAGCCCCTACGAGTAGCTGCTCCCAGCAGCGTGTGGGTGCTCGCGTCCTCATTGTCGAGTACGAGATGCGGTCCCATTCATTGATGTCTATGTTTGTTTCTGTGCACGACCTACCTCTGTAACAGCTAGCGCGCTATGCGCTAGCTAGCTTTGCTAATGCTAGTACTAAGTAGTTAAAGTTACAAATGTACCTAGCCTACATGTAGGTCAAAACTGTCAATCATTCACTGTCATGATCATTCATTTACAGATTAGGAAAACCTGTTTGTTATAAAAATCATAAATCAAACAGAATCTTTAGATTTCTATCAAAAATTTTTCCTGTGTCAAATCAAAACATTGTCATTTTGTCTGTCTTTTGATTTCAATGTTCTGTTTATTCTGTTCTTTTTCTTTCCCTCTCTTACACTGTAGCTCTCTGACTCTACTTTTCTATACTCCAGATATTATGTACATGTACACAGTATCAATATGTTATGTTTTCATGGGGTCAGCGATTCACAAGGCTTATTGCTCTTCTCTGTTGACCCCCCCCCCCCCTCACATGAATTTATGGATGCATTGGTTTTGTTCTTCTTGTGAATATGTGTGTATTTCTCCGTATATTGTTGCTGTAGCTCCATTTTAGTTTTTTCATTGTATGAATTGTTTTTATGTCAAGTGGAATATAAACTTGAACTTAAAAAAAAAAAGAACTGAATATCCTCGATTAATAAGTCAATACCTCATCAATCAAGCATGCTCATGCACCACAAGCTCTCTTTCAACAACAAAAAAGTGAATCAAGAAATACATTTCACTATATTGAGGTACTACATTCATACACATGTCAAATATCTTAAGGCTAGGTTATGATAAGTAAAAAAAACAAAAAAAAAAACAAAAAAAAAACATATGTAATGGTTCCATGTTTCCATGCATGCCTCATATTAAATGCATGAGATTTGAGGGTGAGAAGTAGAGTACTGTGTCTACATGTAATAGTAATTACATTATAGTGTCATTGCTGATCATGTGTACTGACTGGTGCTAGATTATTATTAAAGTGAAAGGCAAAGCAAGATGGGTAACCATGGGGAAGTGAGTGACATACATTGTAGTTTGAAGAGTGCAATTTCAATTCCATCCACCCGATGTTTAGATATGCTGTACCGGTATAAATCGAAAAGACTGAAAACAAAAATCAAACAAGCAGGTAGTAATAGTCTCATCAAAACCAGACATAAGAAAGTTATGGATCGACTTTTATTTGCATATTCCACATGTCATCAAACAATGATATGAGTTGCAGTTACATACATTAATTTGTATTGTAAGTGAAAGCAGTGATGATGTCATGGCCTGCCTTAATACTTTACTTGTACACTGTGTACACTGTAAGTCTCCTGTTGACCAGCACACTGATTTACACAACTTTCATTTTGGGACTTCAATTAAGGATGAATTAATAGATTTGATTATACAAGTATATATGCAAAAATATATCCTTTGCAACTGCATCAACTTACAATGTATTGTTGCATTGTCATAACCAAAAATTAAGAAGAGCACTTAGGCATGGTAAAGGGCTCTTGTTGCTAGATAAGATAACAAAATAGTATTTTGATGTTGTATCTTTATGTAACTGCAAACCATACAACTGTATGGAGAGTTGTTATGCAGACAATGTTTTCTGGAACTATCTGATTTGTGTATTTGGGATTGTAGCCACGGCTCTGTGAAATAAATTTACAACGTTGAAAGAGTGTATAAGTGTACTAGTGTGACTACTACATGCATATTATGTCTGATATTGAAGAAACTTCCTCCATTCATGGGTTTAATATCTTTTACTTGTTCCTTATGGGAACCAGATACAACTCTATACAGGGTTCCCAAAATGTAGACAAGAGCATCTGCATTTATGGCCTAAATTCATGTTTAATTGTGTTGTGCTGACCAGGAAAATTACTTTGTTCAAAAAATTGAGTTCTTCTACTGTATCAATATTTGGTTGTTGTTTTTTTTTTCTGTATCCAAACTGCATACATACATATTTGTGTGATTAGCCTTTTCCAACAATGTGCTTGTTTTGCTAGCTTACAATTGTATTTTGCTACAAAACTTGTATGAAGACATTGTACAGTATGTAGCAATCAAGGCTCAGCTCACAAGATTTTTACTTTCGCTAACTCCATGCGGGTGGTCATATACAACAAAGAGTTTTTGAACTAAGTGCACAATCTCAAGTCTGATTGATATTCTGCATTGTTTGATGGCACTAACAGTTGACTACAGAAATAGGATACATGTACAACTTTGTAGGGCTTGACTGATTTTGCACTGGCGGATTGCCAACCTGTCCATTCTTTGTCTTTGGGCAAAAAAAAAATCCTGTTTAGGGCATGGAAGGTCCTTTGAGAATTGCAGGAGGAGCAGGTTAACACACTGGTAAAATGAAGTTGCACTGTAGTGAGGCAAGGCAACAACCACAAACTTACTCATTATGTCAGTAATGTGGCAGAAACATGATACGCTGAACACTTGCAATACATGCAGGCAGTTTTGATCACAATCTTTGTATAATTCTGATCATTCATATTCACAGCTTGTAGCCTTCTATAACTTACAAATTTGTAGATTGAGTTGCATGTAATGCCCCAGTCACATATCAACACGGATCCTCAAGGATCTTAATGATGAACTGGGGAGTTCCGGGATAGTTTCGACCTCGATGAGCGTCGACGAGCGTTGATATGACTGTATACACGACATCAACACGGCAGCTACACGGATAAGGCCGGAAGAGTGCGGCGTCTACACGGACCATCACGGCATCTACACAGATCAGCACGGCAGCTACACGGCAGCCACACGGACCATCCCGGATTGCTCTGCCAACACGGCAGTCCCCGGATGACGCCAGATGTTTTTGACCTCCAAAACTTGCCGTGTTGGCCTCCCGGCATCAACACGGATCTCTCCTCGGATCATCCCGGATCAGATCCGGGGTGGTCTGGGATGGTCTGGGGTGGTCCGGGATGTCTATGTGACTGGGGTATAAGCAAGAACTGGAGAATGATCAGATGCTTGAGGGAATTTAGCACTTATATTTTCTTGACATGTAAGAAAGATGCATCTTGCATAACTATCAGGCTTTTAGCATTGCCCTTAATTTTCTTCCCACAGATGAGCCACTATACAATAAAGATGCTCAGGGGGAGTGGTTTACCTGTCTGGATGGTTCCATGAAGATTCCCCGTTCCCAACTGAATGATGACTACTGCGACTGCCCAGATTATTCTGATGAGCCAGGTAAATTTTGTTGATGCTATGAATTCATAAGACGGGGATGCCAGTTTTAGGGCAAAAGCCTGAATTCAGACCCAGGTAGTATCGAAACCCAGGCCCCTTCATATGGAAAGTAGCTTCGTTTAGATGGATTTCAGGCACTCTCTTTCATTTTTACTGGCATCTCTGATAAGTCCAATATCCACTGATGCTGTTAATGAGAAGCTTGTCCATTTTTTACACAAATGATGACGCATTTTAAACCCAGAGTGTCATACAATGTAGCTGTCGGTAATGTGAATAGGTCCAAGTTTTCATTGTCAGAACAATGACTTGTAATCATGCTTCCAAAGCTTCTGAGGTGTTGTAACAAACACCTCTGTTTCACAGAGAGATTATCTGCACCCTTTCAGTGCTGTTTGTGCACACTGTCACTGCCTGCTATGATTGCCTTTCACAGAGCACTCAAGGACACCAGTCATTCTAATGCTTGAATTTAATTGTGACCCTGCATCACAAAACAAACAGAAAGTCGCCAGACATGAAATTTTAGTTAAGAGCATATTCTGCAAGAGCAGACTTTAACCTTCAAAATGATGTATAGCGCAAATCAAATGGACTCTCCTAACCTATCTAAATATTGGAAAGAAAGCACACACTCAGGAAAAGTGTGAACTGAGAAAAGAGGCTGTGAAGTGCAGTGTCTGTTCGAGCGCTTAATCTTTACCAAGCCATGCTGGCTGTGCGATGAATGGGACAAAAACAGGAAGTAAAATACTGGAGTAACAACAATGAAGAGATCATCAGATTAAACTGAAATTGAGCATGCCTTATTAACACATTCTGTCCACAATTAATGCCAAATTTCAAAGCAGTAACATTATCCTTTCAAAAGTTATTAGAGTTGAAAGTGAAGAGTGTGTACAATTTTTTTTTTTCAGAAATGAAGAGGGGACTCTAAAGACACACCTAATCACACTAATCTACCAAAAATGTTTGAGATAAACTGCTAAAAAACACTCTTTCCTGCCCATTGTATGATCCCAAATTTTAGCATAATGTAGAAGAAGACTTGCTCTTTCAGAAAATATGAAAAAGTCATGATCGGCTAGGTTGACCCATTTCACTTATTTTCAGTCTTTACTCAAAATTAGTGTGTGCGACTTTTTGTTCGTTTTGTGATGCACAGTCACAATTACAAACCCATAGTGTTTTTAGTATTTAATGGCAAATGCCCTTTCATCTACTCATATGCCTAGTATTTTGCTACATGTGCATGTAGGTGAACACAGGGCACCTCAAATTACTTCACTTACATTTAGGTGTGTATTATATACCATACTAGGCATCTTTAACACTTGTCCAAAGACATCCCAACTCTTAAAGGTTGAATTTTTAAGTTAGCATGAGTGGTCATCATGTCAAATGTTGCTTGTGTTGATGACAAAAAAAAAAATAAAATGGAAAAGCTATGAATGAAGTCTGTACTGCACAATGTAAAAAAAAAAAGAGAGAGAGAGAGAATACATTGTAGTTCTTCACTGCCCCATTAATACTTCATCATCATGAACTTGTTAACAAGTTTAAGTTTAGTATCATGTAGAGTAACGCATTGTTTGGAGCTACCTAGTACTGTGCAAACTAAAGTAATACATACAAGGTGTATGTCTCAAAGAAAATGGAAAGCAAAAATTTACAGAGACTCCAACTCTCCCTCTTTCAACGGGAGATCTCCCGCCGAAAGCCCATTTTTGCAAAATCTCCTGTTCTCCTGCTTCAGATTTAATTTCTCCCGCTTGAAATGATTTCTTACTTTATGTCATCGTACAATTTCTGTATGTTGAAAAATAAGCCTTTATAGATAGCATGAAATAACATCTAGAGCTGGACCCCGGCAACAAGGAACTTCGCGCTTCGAGCACATCAAGTTGGAGTCTCCCGTTTGCTAGGGGTTTCAGGCAGGAGAATCTCCAAATCATCAGGTGCTTGGGGTTGGAGTCTCTGAATTTACCAATGGATTACTGTAAAACCAGAAATTTTCGTGGGCATCTTAATTTCGGGTATTTCGTGAGAGCTAAGTTTTGCAAAATTAAAATGCATGCGAAAGTTCTTGTGTACAACTACACCATATGCACTGCATACCAGTGGCAATTCACGAAAATTTCCTGCCACAAAAATGTCTTGCTTTACAGTTTGTGAATTCATTGTAAGCAATGCCATGAAGCATCAGGACATATATTATGTGTTCACTTCTTGTTTTTCATTTCAGAGTATTGACACTACCCTTATGGGCCTTAGCAGTTGCAAAATATGGAGAAAAGAAAATAATTTCTAAAGTGGTTGCTCTAGCAAATTTATGATGTTCTTCCATATGGCGACATTGTCAGATCTGATAGCAAATGCAGTATTTCCATATATAGTAAGTTTATATGAATGTGAGACTGACATAGTAAATTGAATTTTTAAATCATCAACAGGTACTTCTGCTTGCCCAGATGGCAGATTCCATTGTAACAACCGTGGCTACAAACCAATGTACATTCCTTCATCGCGGGTCAATGACGGCATTTGTGGTAAAGCAGCAATTACAAGTGTAGATGATGTTGGATTGTTCTTGTGTATATATTTGAATTGTATATGGATGAAGAAGAATTATTGATTTGAATTTAAAAAGCATTTTAAAATGGCTGTACTTTGTACATTATAGTTGCATTAAAATGATAAGTGCCTACACTCCATATTGCATATTTAAAGTTTATTTGTCAGGTTTTGTTTTTGTTTGTTTGTTGTTGTTTTTGATGGTGTAACATATAATGTGCACTGATAAAAATTGAAACAGAAATGTCATGTATCTGTTTTGGAGTCTTAATATTCTGTGATGCACTGGAGAAGACCATTGGCTGGATATCAATGAAATTTATGAATGAGGCATTGCTTTCGTTGGCTCATTTAGAATAAATTCCAGCCCATGGACAGTTTGACCTACACTGTATTTGAAGCAAAATGACAAAATTGCAGTATGCACTGGTTTAGACTTAGTATTGCGGTGCCAATGTTAAATTTTGTCACTATTTTTCCCCCAGAGATGTTTTTGGTATAATGTGATAAGAGTATTGCATGTTCTCATCAGATGCTAAGTTCTGTCAGTGCCCAAATATTTGAGAAAAATGAAAATTTATGAATTTCTGTGTGCAAACCAAATGGAGAGCTGCTCAACAATTATGTCACAGAGTTGCCAATTTGCCTTACTCTCTAAACTTTACCAGTTTATAACTTTCTTTTGTGTGTGATTTTGTTTTTTCCCAAAGTTTCACAGAGTCTACTTCTCTGATTCTTCTGTGATCATACAAAGGAACATAATAATCAGGATGGATTTTTCCCTTTAAACCATTTCTCTAGATTGCTGCGATGCCTCGGATGAGTATGAAGGGCCCGGAGCTGGGCGATGCATCAACAACTGCAAGGAGCTGGGGAAGAAAGATCTTGAAGAGAGGCGGCAACAGATCCTCCTCTCCAACCAGGGCTTTGAAATCCGGCAGGAGTACATCAAGGCGGGCCAGGCCAAGAAGGCAGAGAGAGAGGTACATTACTTAAAGGGAATCTCTCCCCTAGAATTTTAATTTGAGAGGTGTGAGAGCATGTAATAAGAACTCTATAGAGAAAATTATAGAGAAAATTATATCCCATCACAAAAAATGTCCCAAACTGTGAAATATTAATTCTAATAAATCAGCACGCACTAGTGCGCGCTGCAATAGTAGCCAGATCTGAAAATAGTAGCCGCGTGTAGACCATTGGTGTGTGCACGTTTCCTTCGTTCGCCTCCATCTGCACACAGCTATATCGAATACTGTCTATCGGTATCGCCTCATCGAGCCATATGCATCCGCATGAGTAGAGGCTGCCGCTGCTGCCTGGTCAATAGCCCGGTGCGGCACAGTAGCACCAACCTAGCTGCGTGCGTGGACATTTGTGTGCGTTTGCGTGTTTTGAGAGTATCGTAGTACTCTGATCGTACAGAAAATTATTGAACTACGCAATCGAATGCAGTCGATAAGACCAGAAGACTACTCTTAGATCAAGGCGCATGTAATTTTTGGCATTTTAGAGATTGCTCCATGTCTCTTTGTATATTGCTATATCTGTGTATGTGAGTAACGTTGCACTCTTATATTTCATAGGGATAGCACCAGTACAATAACCTACAATGTCAGAAAACTAAATGTCTGTGTACAGTATACACTTTAAAGCTCCAGTAGCGTGGGAAAAGATGGGTGGTCTGATCGATTTCACAGCCCAATAGGGGTATTCGAAAACCGCAAATGGCGCCCATCAGCCACATGTCAGTAAATATTGCAATGAAGCACACACTCATAGGTAACGGTTAACTCCAGTAGAGATTCTTCGGCTATGAGTGTACTCACATAGAGATCAGTGATAAAAACTATGCATAAGTCATTACGGGAATTTTTGAATATATCTGAACTGGGCCAACCTTCACATTCCATGAATCCCCACGGTATGTGACCTTGCAGTGAGCGGATCAAGTCGGACCCATTATGTACCCAGCCACTTGCCTTAACTTGCAGAGCTTTTCCATCAACATTCAGTAATCATTCCAAACGTGTTGTACTTGTACGATTAGCAAGCCCATTCAGGTGTAGCAATGTGCCTCAGTCCAACAGGAAGGCCATGGTGATGCAGTAGGGATTAGGGGGACTAGGTAATGTCTGATCACTGATAATTACCTGGTAGTTTCCAGACATTTGTGCCAATCGATGGAGAAACCACTCCAGCATGCTTCTTGTAGAAGTCAACCATGCACCCAGTACTACTAGCCATGCATCCAGTATTTACCGTTACATGACAAATTTACTGGATGCTTGGTTAGCTAGCAAATGGGCATCTCGTACTAAATGCGCAAACGCTTGCTTAGTGTGCATTTTCTTATTGTGGTTTTCCAATTGTTTCTGTCATCTTCACTATTTGATTGCTCTTGTATATTTCATTAGGAATCTCTGAAAAAGTTGCAAGCTGAACGTGATGAATCCAGTGCCATAGTGGATACCAAACAAAGTAAGTTTTACACTTCAAAATCAGTTCATGTGAGCTCATTTTTACACCATACACGACAAAAAGTTTGTGTCTTCAAACTCTAAATTGTCCATACCTAGAATTGAAACATATTATTAAGAATGTCAAAGCCATGAGAATGTCACATCTCGCAAGAAATTTATTATCAATGATAAAGTTATGAAATTTTTAATGATTGTCAATGCTGCTTGCAAGTTTTGTTTTTCTTGTTTTTGCATTGATGTTAATTTGTTCGAAAGGGACTGTCAAGTAACTTGGTGTCAGTATGAACACACCCCTTTCCTGTAGATTTGTGGCAAATATGCATAAATTGGATATGATAACTTTTGTGGAGAATACATCACACATGTCATGTGTCTCATATGCAGTTAAAATATTTAAGATGAATAAAGAATCTACTTCTTCAGTCATCACTATGGCTTGACTTCCTCAAAACCCCATTCAGAATTAAAAGAAGCAGCCGAAACTCCGGAGACCGAGGCGAAGGATAGGCACCAAAAGGCGTGGGAAGCAGAGGTGGCAGCCAAGAAGGCTGCTGAAGAGAAGGAAAGGGCCAGCCAGGCCTTCAAGGAACTGGACGTCAACTCAGATGGCCAGTAAGTGAAGAGATATTGCCCTTATGTTGTCAGACATCATGTGTTTCCTAAAAGGCTGTTTGCACTTAAAAATAGATTATATTTCAGTGGTGTTTTGAAGAACTTATAATGAGTCCTCGTTGACAATTCAAAAATTACTACTGCCATTTTGGTAGAACTTGATTAGTGCAACTGATTGACAAATTGCCCTATATCGATGTAAATAAGCACTGAATTGATATGTGTTTTAGTAGTAACCATGTCAAAAGAATCTTGGGCATGCATACTTGAGCAGGATGCGAACCTACAACCTTCTGATGACTGGACAGGCATCTTATCCACTGGACTACCTAGCCACCACCCGACAACCAGTGCTGGTGCTACAATGTAGCATGCAGTGGGTGCTGCGTAATTATTCAATTATTGACATTCTTCCGCGGAATTGTTTCTATTGCAACTGATCAACAAATTACCCCACATTGATATAAATAATCACTGATTTGATGAGTGCTTTAGAAGTAGCCATGACAAAAGAAATCATGGAGAAATATTTTATTCCTACTTGAAGAATTTGATTTCGTTGAACTCTGAATGCCCATACAATGATTAGAGCCAGACCTTTCGGTTCAAGTTGAAATAGATTGCATGGTAAGAGGTAATCTAGTGCTCTCACAGACTTAGTTGTCTGTGGCAAATAATCAGGATTATCCAAAATGACCCCAATCCTGCAAGGGGCTTACACATCCAATATGAGATGAGTCAGTAAAGGAATTATATAAACGTGATTCAAATCCTGAATATTGTTTATTTCTGTGTGGATGTGTGTTGGTGGTCATACTAGATTAAGTCAGTACCTTTGAGTGGTAAAATTAGGGTCTGGTCAGTCATGCTTCTTGCTCTTCAGTGTTTCATTATGAAAAGTTACTTCTTCGAATGCAGTTAATAAGAAAGCTGTTATTTTTTGCATACAGACATTTTCGAGATTGAGGTCACAGACATTTTTACGATACGTTGTCTTCATGATTAAACACCAAGGCTATCGTAAGTGCCCAAGTGCCAGTCCGCTCACTCTGCCACTTTATACAATCAAGATCAGGTTGTGATATCTCTGTGTGTTGTTTTCGCCTGCGGCCCAGCGGTGATTTGCAAAATTTGTGAATAGAAAATTCCTGGCGAAAATAACAGCTTTTACAGTATTCAGCCATTCTTGAGACAACTGCCTTTGAAGTGACACATCCTGTCTTGCCGTTTGTCAGGATTTCACTCAGCGAGATTCAAAGCCGAAAGGAGTTTGACGAAAACGACAGCGGTGATGTCAACGAAGAAGAGGCAAAGGTGAGAGTATTTGGCAAAATCAGTGGAAAGAACAAAAGATGAGGTTATCTTCTCAACTGACTAAATATCTGTAAAAAAAAAAAGAAGATATTTTTCTGGTCCAACGTTTTCACCTTGGCCCATTTATCTGTAAGATGGCTCTTTTTTTTGTACAATCTCAGGCCCTCTTGTACATTTTAGGTAGCATCCCTGATCATAGAGTGAAATTATCTTATAAAATGCTGCAAATTATACAGCATGGCAAATTAAGAAAGAATCATGTCAATATGTATCTATAGTGTCCGCACAAGAGAACACAAACAATGAAAGTTGTTTCCTGTAATACCTTGCAAGCATTGTACTTAATGTATGTATCTTCAATATTTTCTAGAATACACTGGGAGGCTCAACTGCTGTGGATGAGGCTGCATTCACTGAAAATGTTTGGAACAACATCAAAGATAGATTTAAATCTGCCAGTCAGGTAAGGTGGTGTCAAAAGTCCCAGCCATTGAAACATTTCGCTGTCAGTATCATCTAAATTATAATTTTGTGCTATATTTTCAGGTATATTACAGAGACAACAAGTTGGAACTACTGCTTGTGCATCTGTGGGGTAGAAATTGGAATGATTTGAAAAATCTAGAAATGTGTCAAGACCTTGTACTTTCCAAATGAGACTTACAACATGAACATATGAATGGCATAAGAGTTTTAAATGTATTTATCTATTGATGACACACATACAGGATCTTTCGGGGGAAAATAGTTGATCCTGGCTGATTCTTTTAATCCTCCCCCTTCGTGATATTATCACCTCTGACACAAAAATGGTAAGATTATAAAACCAAGATTGAACACTAACCATGTATGTATGTACGGTACTTAGTTTTAAAGGGATGGTATAGTATTGGTGGAGATGAGGATTGGGCTTTAACTTTTTGCGAGATACCAAGAAACCACTAATGAAATATTAATAGTACAGAGCTTACCATTCTAAGAGGAATTGAAAGTTTATTTGATGAAAATCTATTTTGGAATGGCTGAGACATCCAAAAATAAAGTAAAACAAAGCGATTGTAATAACAGATGGCTCCCACCTTTTATTAGAAACGCTCTGTTTTGGATATGTCAGCCATTTCAAAACCAATTTTCATCAAATAAACATCGAATTCCCCTGGGAATTACATGTTTTTTAACACTTGGTAAGAGGTTTCTCATTATCTCACAAAAAAAAAAAATGTTAGAAACCTGAAATTAGGTCTCAAACAAAACTATACAATCCCTTTAACGAAGTACTTTGGCTATTGTTTTCACATTGAACAGGAATGTCAGGGATGATATTTGTCAACAAGGTTGGTTTTTGTGTTTACTCTTTGCAGTTGGCAGCAGAACAAGCTGAGGGAGTTCAAAGGTCAGAGACTACTGGTGAGTTCAACGACCTGGTCCTGGATATTTATAAATGGACTTTGGACGAAATTTTCATTTGTTTCGTGGTATTTAAAAAGGCACATGTAATAAGTTTTTTGAGGTGATCCCTTGCATGATCTGGATCTGGGATATTTTCTAGAGTGTATGCACAGTTCTTGATGGAGGTGTGTGTTCTTTGAGTGCTTACATGTATGGTTCCATGTGCAATCATCCAGGAAGGGGGGGGGTGCAGGCTTCAAATAAAGACATATGATTCAGAACATGAACATCATCTAACATTAGACTTTGACCACGATAACATACTTCATTAAAATTTGTGTATATCATTTTCCATTATCTATAACAAGAGGACAGGACAAAAGAACACAATGCAGTGTGGTTTTGGAAACATAGGATGATATAAAACCTGTGTCGTGTGAATGTCATCTCAACTTTGTTTCATCTGGGGTGTAAGCTTCAAATGAAAGTAGGCTCATCACAAATGAAGGTGTATGATTCATCACATAAATGTCGTGTAACATATGATTTCATGAAAAATAGTCCATATCACTTGCCCATCTGTGAGAAAAAGAGCAAATGTCAAGCAGACGCGATAATGTGTGGTGTTAAAACAGATTGTGATATGAAACTTGTATCATCCGTCCACCCTTGGCTCCTGTTTCTCGTAGATGAACCTGCTGCATTCGACACATTCGCCGACGAGGACGACGAAGACGACATCGACGAGTATGATGAGGAGGAAGAGGACGAGTGGGCAGATGAGGATGACGATGACCGCGATGACCTCTTAGAGCACGACGTGGACGAGGATGCGGAGGAGGAGATGAGGAAACTGAGCAGGGAGCGACGGTTAGACCGACTGGCCAAGAGACGAGAGGAGAGGGAAAAGAGAAAGGCCACGGAGGACAAGATGCCCGAATACGACGAGGAAACCAAGGCTCTGATTGCGAGTGAGTTTGATAGAAAACTCTCAGCTCTCCTTTTGTAACGGTGACCCAATGCTGTCAAATTAGGCCGGTTACCAAGATTTATTTCCACTTTGCTGACTGGTATATCACTATCTTTACTTTGTCCTGCTGCGACTAGTTCTATCAGAAAATACTCTTGTTTCATGGCACGGCTGTAGAACCTAAGGGGTCGGTTCAAACATGAGATGTTTTGTGTGTCCTGCTACTTTGTCCAATGCTTGATCAGCAGCTTTTTCCTTTAAAGACGAATTCCGTCTTCTCCACTTTTGGCATTTCGAATCATGATAATTCAGAAAATACATAAAACATCTGACAGCCTAGCGAAATAAAAGTTGATTGGTGGCAATGGTGTGTTGCATCAGCATAACGAGTATGTTGGTGTACTGTCCCCACATCTTTTGAACAAATGGCCTCACTCAACACACCTGCCATTTAATGTCGAGTCAAATTCAGAATCGATGTATTTAGAAGAAGTAGGCCAGACAGAGTTGTTTCAAAAATGCAATATTTGTCTTGTGCTGCTGAGAGGCTATAACCAAAGATGAAATCCTGTGTGTATAATTGTGGGATATGAAGCAAACTTAAAGGACAAGTTCACCTTTATAAACATAAGGATTGAGAGAATGTAGCAATATTAGTAGAACACATCATTGAAAGTTTGAGGAAAATCAGACAATCCGTTCAAAAGTTATGAATTTTTGAAGTTTTTGTGCAGTACCCGCTGGATGAGAAGACTACTGCAATGTATGAATAACTTAGATGTCACATGCGTACAACAATATAAGGAAAATATAAAGAGAATTTCACAAAATTCCATCTTTTGAAAAAAGTACACATTCCCCTGACTCGTTACCGACAAATGTTATGGGTAATATTATTCCCCCTGCCTTTAGAAAGAGGCAAGTCAAGTGCACTTTTATTATGCGAAAAAAGTGAAAATATGTTGAATTTTCTTTTACATTTTCTTTATACTGTTGTACGCATATGACTCACAAGCTGTAGTAGTCTCCTCATCCAGCGGTTCCATCACAAAAATTTAAAAAAATCATAACTTTTGCATCGATTGTCCAATTTTCCTCAAACTTTCACTGATGTGCTCTACTAATATTGTTGCATTTTCTCAATCCTTATGTTTATGAAGGTGAACTTGTCCTTTAAGAAACACCAGCTAAAAATATTGTGCCATTAGTGAACTGTAGATGTGAGGAAAAAAAATTGAGGATATTTTATAGAAACAGTACACCATATATTTCACAAGGGTTTAATTTTTTGCAAATTTCCCAAGTCAGTTGCTATTTTCAAATTAAACAACACGCAATAATTTAAACTCTGATCCTGGCATGAATGTGACTTAAGAGCATACATTTATCCGTTCATGACATATACTCCATGATCGCGTATTGAACAACTCATGAAATTGCCTGGAAGTCGCGATTTGAACAAAAAAAAAATACATGTTCAATATATGACGTATACAGTAATCCCATGTACACTGTACTTGTCATTCTCATCATCGCAGCTGCTGATGAGGCGAGGAAGGAGTATGACGACGCCAACGACAAACTCAAGAACATCGACAGGAGCATCAGCGACATTGAGAAGCAGCTCAGGGTCGACCTCGGACCAGAGCAGGAATTCCAGGAGATGCAGGGAAAATGTTTTGAGTTCACAGATAGAGAGTAAGAGACAGCTGTAACTCATTCCTTTCAGTGACTGTTCTCATGTACTGTATACACTGACATTTTCGCAGTTGTTATTTTCATGAATTTCGCAAATAGGCTCTCGAATACCAAAGCGACAATGAGCAAAAATGTTGACAAAAACAAAAACAAAAATTTGCATCACACATAACACTGGCCATGGCAAGTCTAGTCTGGCCCTGGCATATATGTTCTTGTTGAAGTTGAATGCTACTTGCTATCGGGCCCCCTGATTAAAGGGGAAATCCAGTCCCAAAATAAGTTAGTCTGATAAAAAAGAGTAAAATCATATGAATTCAATGGTAGAAATTTGACTGAAATCATAAGAAAAATAGGGAAGTTATGAAATTTTGAAGTTTTGATAATGTCTGCAAAACAGTTCTTGTACATTGGATATGAATATGCAAATGAGTGAGCTGACCATATCGTAACCTCACAATTTTCCATTGATCGTGTACAAAAAATGGCAAAAATTCAATGTATCTGTCATTGAAGTCTTAAACATGATGTTATTCCTGGTTGAATAACTTCAGAATAGTGATCAGTTAGATATACCAGGATTTGAGCCTCGGGCATGATTGCGTTTGAATGAAAAACTGGAAATTTCAAAATTTTATGTGCAAACTATATGGCAAGTTGTGAGGGGATGACATGCTCGCTTTGCCATTTGCATATTCATATCCCCTGTACAAGAACAGGGCCCTGTTTCATAAAGCTGTTCGTAAAGTTACGAACAACTTACGAGCGACTGGTGATCAGTTCTGATGTGCTATACTTTTCCATAATTCAGCACAAGAACTGATCACCAGTCACTCGTAAGTCGTTCGTAACTTACGAGCAGCTTTATGAAACACCCCCCTGTTTTGCAGAAATTCGCGAAACTTCAAAATGTCGTAACTTCCTTATTTTTCATCCAATTTCAGTCACATTTTTACTGCTGAACTTGTAAGATTTTACTCTTTTTTTATCAGACTAACTTATATTTGGAATGGATTTCCCCCTTAAATCTTTGAAACACTAATACTTTTTTTTTTCTGAGAGATTTGATCTCCTTTCAAGCAGTGTTATAGTTAATGGTCTGTTTAAGAAATAACATGTTCTTCTTAGCATTTTTGATTATGTTATATTCTCTTTGTGTGTATGTGCAATTATTATAATGAGACCACAAAGCGTCACCAAAAAACAACAACAACACACACACACCAAAGAATGTCTAATCAGCTGTCATTCACAACTACATATCTGTATTGTGCAAATACCAGCATGTACAGTATTCATCCATTCATATGTCTGCCACTTTTTGCCTTGTTGACACATTTTGCTGGCTATTTACTTGTCACCTGGGATGAACCCACAAGTGGTCAGCATCATTTGCCAATCTTCTGGGATGTGTGAGAGAAGTTAAGTGGGACCCTTTATGTGTGTGAGTTGGGTCCTTCTCACACAAGCTGGACCTCCATTTGTATCCTATGGAGAGACAGGGTGGTTAATTTCTTTACTGGAGGGGGTAGAATGGTCACACACAACACTGCTCAGCTGGGGTTGAGACAGATCCGTTTGACTCCAAGGCATGGTAAGACTACAACAGTCATTTTTTCAGTCATTCATGCCTGTAAAGATAATCATTTTATGTGCCCTCTCTCCCTTTGTCTGCAATGCAGGTATGTTTACAAACTTTGTCCATTTGAAAAATCTTCACAAAAGCCGAAGCATGGAGGATCAGAAACATCACTTGGGTGAGTTTATGTGGTCATTTTTTTAGTGGTTGTTGTTGAAGTAAATAACTGGGAATATGGCATAAATTAATATAGTAAAGATATTTATCAACTTTACTAGGTGTAGCATGGCTAAGCCTGTACATACTAAATACACATTGCAAACATTGCACTGCAGTGGCCAGAATTCAGCAAGGTAGTTAGTCTTTTATTAGTATTTTCATACAATAGTGGAAGGAGAGGAAGTCGGTGTTATATCTATGCAGCTATTATGCACTTTGTGCTAGAAGTAACGCTAGTGTCTGATGGATGTTTTGCCTTGGACAACGATCAAGATCACAATTTGAATAAGGCGTGGAATCATGTTTGAAATTTGACCAAATTGGCAAATGGTTAACAGTGATTGATGTTCTTGTGTGGCATTTAATCTCCATGAAAAGACCTCACATTTTACTTTTGGAACATGGGTGCTTGGAGGTTCCTCAGAATCTCCACCCCACAAGCCCAGAGGGGTCTTTTTCATACCAGTTGGCCTTGAGATTGGCTAGCTCCAATTTCGGTTTCAAGGAACTTGTGCCCATCTGCCCTTTTCAGAACAGCAACCCTCTTAGTTTAGATAACGCTTTATACAGACTCTGAACAGTTTGTTTGTTTGTTTGTATGTATGTTAGTTATATTTGTTTGTTTTGTGTGTTTGTTTGTTTTTATTACATATTGACATGGCTAAGGACAAGAGAATAACAAGAACACAGTAGACACTAACCCAAATCATTGTGAATATGTCTAATAAATAGCTGTGCTTCTTTAAAATTCTTGATATTCTTTGATGCTGAAGGGGTCTGCCAATTAAGGTGATGAAAGGGATACATTTACTGCAAAAGTTTTTCAGCCTGAACATGACTGATTCAACTGTTGTACTAGATAACAATTTCTAAC
The DNA here is from genome assembly GCF_040938485.1 of Diadema antillarum. Taxonomy (NCBI): domain Eukaryota; kingdom Metazoa; phylum Echinodermata; class Echinoidea; order Diadematoida; family Diadematidae; genus Diadema; species Diadema antillarum. The sequence continues at coordinate 673,343 of NW_027271908.1, forward strand.
AGCGTTGACCGTAAGGGCAAATTCTTTCATGATTATACTAGTATTGCTTGTCAACACACAACTAGATTGTGTACTTCTACTCTTTTATTTTTAAAAATCATTGGTAAATTTTCTTTCAGTACCTGGAACCAGTGGGAGGGTCCAGCAGACAATAAGTACTCCGTCATGATGTATACCAGAGGACAAAAGTGCTGGAATGGTCCAGACAGGTCAACAAAGGTAATGTTTGCAATGAAAATAGTCCTGCTGTCTTTTCACTGTACTTGTTTTTTTAATGAAAAATGAGTTAAGAAAATGGGATTGCAACTGGATTGGAAACCAAGTTCTCCAGATTCTTAGACCAGGGGCCTGTTTCATAAAGAATTGAGCAAAAGTTGCAATCAATTGCAAATTGCATTTCAAACACAACTTTGCGGTTGATCACAAGTAACGCTCTATCTACTGAAAGTTACACTTGACTTTTCTTGAAATCAACCGTAAGTGTTTTTATGAAACAGGACTTACCCTCAGTATTGAACTTATGCTCGATTCAACAAGTTACGCTCAATAAATGGAACGTAAGATCAATCGCAACTCTTTATGAAACAGGCCCCGGTGCTCTTATCAAGTGAGCTGTGGAAAGCCCTAGTACGGTGCTCATCCCACAGACCCATTAATTCTCAATATTTGTACGGTCGGAAGCTTGCATAGACCCGACATAAACCTGAAGAATAGTAATGAACTTCGAGATAAATGCTAGAAATTACCGAATCCAAAGTGATGCAGCTTTTTGAATATGTAATGAATGCAGGCAAAGGAAAATAACCAGAAATATATGTAATATGGATGATAAATGAGTAAAGAAGATGGTCAAAGAATATGGGATCTTGCCCCCCCCCCCACTTTTTTTTTTTTTTTTGGCATTATACATAGGAATACATAGGGTCCAACCACTTACCACTTTACCTCGGAAGTGGCACCAGGAAAAAAAATATATAGTTAAGCTTGTTTTGTTTTGCTTTTTTTTTCTTGTTAGCTGATGAAACCCCGAAGTGGCACCAGAAATATTAACTGCCCCCCCCCCCCACTTTCAAAAAGGTGGCGCCAGCTGTGACTAGCAGTGGAGTCCAGTCTTCATTATTTAGTAGATGCAGATTATGAAAGATATCACTCATCTAAGCTCACTGCCTTTCATATTTATTTCCCTTCTCTCCCCGTAGGTGCTCTTAAAATGTGGCATTGAAAACAAAATCACGTCAGCCAGTGAACCGGATCGCTGCGTTTACCAGTTTGAATTGATCACCCCAGCGTTGTGCACGTATAAATATGACATCAACACGGGCGAAGCCGATACTCATGACGAGCTATGATGACAGGGTGTTTCCGTGGTAACTGTAAGTGAGTCTTATCTAGGGTAAATAGTATATGGCATCCCAACGGCTGAAGTCAGCGTCAGATTTTCACTAGTGAAGATAGGAGATGGAAAAACCGCAGATGCTATCATGGCATGAAATTCATTCTTTCGTCCAGTTTCCTTTTCAGATGATACTGTTTTTCGAGACCGATTGGCTGGGAACTTCCAAGAGCAGTGAACAATCATAAACTTAAATAACTCTTAGTGAACTGTGATTGCCAATGATCGCACATTAGTCACAAAGTTTGCTCTTATTTAACTACCTCTATTTTTAAGGAATGCTAACCATAACATACATGTATTCAGATAAATTCAGGACGCCTAAATTTGCCACACTTCTGGGCACCATTTCATGAAGCTGTTAGCCTTAGGTAAGGTTTCATAAAAGTTGTTAGCCCTGACAAGTTGTCAGTCTCTGACAATTTCAGTAAAAGCCTTAGTTTTGATTGGCTGAGAAGCTCTGGTCACAGACTGATTCTATGGTAATTGTCTGAGACTGACAACTTGTTACGGCAGACAACTTTCATGAAATGGCGCCTCGGCTGTGATGTGATGGGAGAATTTTAGGAGTTAATGTGAAATCAGACCAGAATGTGAAACAGCAGCCTATTATGATGTCAACCAAAAGCAGTGGAATTCATCAGGGAGCTAGGTATATGCAGAACATACAGTGGAGCAAAAGGATATTATGTATCATGCAGGAAAAAAACAACAGGAGGATTGATTGATTATCAATAGGTCTCAAGCAAAAAAAAATTAAAAAAATTAAAAAAATTAAAAAAATAAAAAAAAATATTTAAAAAAAGGCAGGATACTTGCCTATAGAATCACTGAAACCAAGCTACATGTATAGAGTGCCGAAGTAATGATGTCATCGATGCAGTCTTCTGTTAAAACTTAGTGCTGGTTCCACACAAAATACCCTCACATGAGGCTTCGGGCAGTGGGTTGCAACCGGGTACAAGCATGGTGAGCAACTGATGTCCGATGACTACTCAGACCACTGAGTGAAATGGAATGATCAGAAAATGTGGCCTTTGAAGGGAAATGATCTTTGTTTCACAGGTCGGATTGTGAGTATTTCTATGGAAAATCTATGTGCGATGATTGGTGCTGCCTCTCAATCAGTAGAATAATGTAGATGGTCTTTGCACACAGGTTCGATTACATGCTAACTGTTGCAGAAGGAATATCAAGTCTAGCGGGTCCTTGTAGCGTGTTGCTGATATAGGTTTGACTGCATTTGATGTTCGAAATCAACATCTGATGATTGTTGCAGCCATCGTGATGTGCTGTTTTTCATTTCAAAAGCCTATTATTCGTCTCAAGAATTGAAATGACTTCAGCTGTTGGGTTGCCATGGTAACAGAGCCACCATGAATGTGTCATACTTCACGCCCACATCCCTGTAATTGAATTCAGTGATTGTTATCAAGAGTAAGCATCACTGAGTGCGGAAACTTTGGAGACAGGGATAGAATAGAGAATAAATTTTTGATTCGTTTCATAACATTTATAACTTATTGATTTGTAAAACACTTGTCCGATGTGTGTTTTGATATACTAAGGCCACTTTGAACAGTATCAACACTCTTTGAGAAATGTCAATCAATAAAGCAAGCATACAATGCGTGCATTGCTTTATAAAGTGTGTTAGTTTTATGATAAGATATTTGTTCTGTAGTGCTGGTATATTTGTTTTTTGAAATTGTAATCCCTCCAAGAGATTTTTGCTTTCTATGGAACAGAAATACTAATGTCTGTGTTGAAACCTTGTTTCATGGGGTGTGTTTGAGCGCTTAACAGTGAACCAAAGCGAACTGTATCGTTTTGTGCTGTGCTATATTTGGAGCGTTCGAGCGCTCTGTTGAGAAGGAGTACCTCATGAGTTATTTTTAGAGGGGGTCATGCATTTTGTAGCCAGAGGGTCATTCACATGGCGCGCTCAAACTTTACAGATGTTCGAACAAACAGAATGAACTCTTTGCATTATGACATATGACGCATGTTGCATGCATTCTTCACACGCAAACTTTTGGTACCCTTTTGGAGCGCATCGGGAAGTGGTCCACTTTTGGCTTGGTGCAGTACGGTACGGTACACTTTAGGAGCGTTTGAGTGCTCCTGTGGTGAGGTTTGTTACGGCTCAGTTCGCTTTGGGAGAGCACTCGAACGCACCCATAGAAATGTTTTTCATTTTCATGTTAGTTTCAATGGGAGCATCAAATTCTGATGTAGTTTGTGCAGGAAGGCCAATGAACAAGTTTGTTTATTTTTGAATGTGTGTATCTATAAATGTTTATAGCAAGCTTTGACATGGTTTATACAATACCTGCAGGTATCTAATCATAGTAAGCATACAGGTCAGTACACATGTAAACCTTGACAAGTATTACTTCAAAAATCACAGTCATATGTGTGTGCACAATATCACTACTGAGTATTTCTATTCCAAATGCATTGCTCTGCAATTAGTGTAGTGTATGCACCATATATTTAGTGAGTCTGGCTTTTCTATGACTCTCGACTTCCTGACAATTTCGCAAGTGGTTGAATTTGCAATCCTGGAGTACAACTGTATTATCACGCACCTTGTTCATTTACTGTCTACTGCTTACCAGTACATGGTTATGTGCATGTTTTATTGGTGTTGGGATTAGAGTTAATAATCTTGCGCGTTGTTCAATTCACAAATAGCATCCGACTCATGATATTTCCAAGAACTAAAAACCCCCCAAATAAAATTTGTATATGGTAAATACAATAGCTCTTGCTCCCCCAGCGTTTTACCTAATGCCTGACATGTACTGATGTGACCCTTGTAGGTGCACAAGTTTTCACCTGTTTCAATGCTAACATGCTGACTCATGTTCATACAACATGCAACTGAATGGTAGACATTTAACCTGTTGAAGACTACTCTCTTGTATACTCAGGCAGGTGTCTATGGGACCTGCTTGTTATAGCAAAATCAGCTCGTCCACAAGGGGTTTAAATAGTCAATTACATAGCTAATCAAGAGCCATCTGATACTTTGTAGAATAATTCATGTAGCCGTATGTTCATGTGAGATACAATCTTGATAAATCTAGGGTCTTTTCATACATCCATGATGACAGGAAGAAATTTATTGGGACTCTTAATGAGCTGTCTTTGCCTTTAGTAGTGTTGTTCATGAACAAAGAGCTCATGCAATGGTTGAGTATTTTTTTTTTTAGCTGCAAGATGCACTGTCATGTTCCAAAATTTAGAAAATTTATGCGGACATGGCTGTAATAAGATTTGTTGAGGTATTTATGAAGCATCGGGTTACCATGGTAGATTTTAAGATTTAGTGCTTCATTTGTTTGTGCATCAAATTGTTGTAAACTATGTGCCTTCTTCATGTTCCGAGAAATTACCGTGTATCATCACTCACACAAATTGACAAAGTCTAGTTGTGCTGTACATGTATATGACTGCATTGAGAAGACACTGGAGTAACAACACATTAACAGTGATTAGCTTAAATCATGTTCTGTAGCATTGTATATGAACAAGGACTCTGATGTTTGACTTAAATGTTGAGTATTTGATGGATCATTGAGACATTGTGTACCTGACTTTATAATACAGATTACTTGCATGTACAATGTACCATGGTATACATCATGTTTAGAGGAAAATACTGAAATACCTGTACCGTTTAGGGTGAGAGCCAGAGATACATTTGTAGGCTGACACAGAAAAATATGATTTCTTGTCAAATCCAACAGAAGATTTCTACCATACTTATGTGATATGCAGTGCAAAAGAAACACCCAGGTAACGATCACTTTGTCGCATATATGTCATACACTTAGTGTGTCCTTTACACGTATGTTACCACCTGCATTTTCAAGACTGATGACATAGCCACGATCAAGGCTAACAGATGACGTAGCACCTCCTTACTATGTTGGGGTGTTTGTTTTTTTTTATTAACTTGCAAGAAAAAAATAATGAGAAGTGATCATGAAATGTAGACCAGAACAATTACTCAAATTAATGATTATTGCATCGAGTCTTTTTTTATATTTGCAACTGATTGACAAATTGCCCTTCATCAATGTAAATACATGCAGATTTTTCAGTATGTGTATGCCTGTGATTTTGTTATCGGTAACATCGCTCAAGACACTGCACTATAATTGGTATGATTTATGTCAATAGAGGGCAATTTGTCAATAAGAACAAATATGATTCTGATATTTTGACAACTTGGTGGGATCCTATAATCAATCTGCACATGTTTTACTGTCAAATAGTGATTTATGCACTTTTATGGTAGCATGCTGATGTTCTGGTGAGTCTATCCTGATGCAGAATTTCTGCAAAGTAATTGTGTATTAAAGTAACTGTGTATTAAACACTGTTTTGCCTCATATGTGGCTACACTGTAGTTTCAAAGCCATTGTGTATCAACTCAGCATCAACCACGAATGTTCGGTATTTACATGTCATCACGTCATCATTAATATTAAAGGATAGTGTCAGTCACACGCTCACATTTATACTGCTTGAATGAGACATTCTCTAATTTTGTACTTGGCCGATTTTGTACAGCCGATCACTGCGACCTGTGCATCTACATGTAGACATGTGATATTTGAATGAATGAGTTTGGGCATTTTGATCTGTCCGAAGGAAAATCATTTTGATTTTAAACTTGCTCAAAGTGATGAAATGTATTGTATCATGTTTCATGTTAATGAAGTCTTTTTTTGTATTTCTCATACCGCAGTGATAAAATGATTTTAATTTCTTTGTATCTGCTTCCTGCAATTGGGCTTTGACATGTTGTCCCTTCTTCAACATTATTTATATTCACAAAAGCAATGAAAGAATGTACTGTAACTGCACAAGAGTACCTGTACTCTGCTATAGACTATTCTATTCTCATTGTCAGACATCCAGATACTGTATACGCCGAATATTTCGCGAGGTTTTTATTTTCGCAAATTTCGCGAGTCAGGTGCTATTTGCGAAATTAAAGACACGCGAAAATATTGACTCTGATCCCGATGTGAATGTGACGTACACGTGTACACTTCTCCGTTCAATACAGGCCTCCACGATCGTGAATTTAACAACTCGCGAAATTGTCGGGAAGTCCCGATTCGCGAAAATTTAGACTCGCGAAATATATGGCGTATACGGTATTTTTGTGACACAGGGTCGTGGAGAGCGTTGGCTGGAGTGAAAAACAAACCCATGAGTAGTCTTGGGAGTCGATAGATCGGCATTCTTTTGAGACAAAATTATCTTCTTTTCTTCCCTGACTGGCTTTGAAGATCCATAAAAATAATGGTCCATCGTAACATTTCTGAGAGCCACAGGGAATTTTATGGACAAATCACGGAAAGGAGTGGTAGATTGAGGACTCTGAACGCCGACAGTTCTAAGTTCCTGAACACCATACAGTGTCCTCTGTATCACCATGTTGATTCTTATGCTAACAGTGGGCATTCCATTTATGCTCAAGCTCCACACATGTATAGGCAAGCTGTTTTTTTTTTTTTCACTCTAGCAACCAGAAGTGATGCGTACTGGACTGCAAGAATTATCACATGTTTAAAACAGTAACACTTGCGCTTAAAGTTTAAACTCTTGCAGATATGACGATTTTCAGACTTTGTTGTGCCTACAGAAAAGGATTCTCCTGTTGCGTTGTATCATGTTACCAGCAATCTTGGTTTAGGCACATGTGGGGAAAAAAAATGCTTGTAAAGCCTTTTTGAGGAAGGAGGGTTTCTCTGTTTTCATCAGTTGCAATGTAATTTTCTTTTCTTTTTCCATTCCTGTGTGTGTTGTTTTCTACAACAATTGTGATATTGAGATAGTTTGCTATTCTTGTACCTTAATGAACATACCTTATACTAGATACTAAATGATATAGACTAATGTGTTGTGTTAGTGGGGAAAATACGTCTTATGTGATTTATGTCAATGAATCAAATTATGTCGTGCAAGTGTGGTCACTGCAAGTAAACATGTGTAACATGCCGGTCTAACTTGGAAGAGATAATGAGTGTATAAATAGTATTTTTTGATGCCAATCAATCATCTGTATGTTGTCCTGGTTTCGGTTCATGTGGACATCGAAGTGTGGATCAGCAATAAATGGAATGGTACAAATCAGTTATACAGCCTCGTGGTATGCTAGTACCTGTCTTTTTTTTTTTTAAGTACTTCTAGGTACCGTAAAACCATAGACACTCACAGCATGAAACTGTTGCAAATTTGAGCTGATGGCGCTTTTTTATCGCGGCGTGAAACTTTTGCAAATTGCCATTGGCATTCAACTCATCTTTTAGACAAACTGTTTCGTGTGCATTTTACTTTCATGAATCTTGGCTCCTTGTGAAATTCAGCAAAGTTTCATGGCTGCAAAATTTCTGGTTTTACAGTACATGTTGACCCGTCTGAGGACATAGAATTTCCTTTAAAAAAAAAAAAAAAATGCCAGAGCCACGAGTCTTCGTCATCTTTCTTATGACCTGTCCAATGGACAACATTCTCCTGTTCAGTGGCATAAACCGGCATAAAACTACTGTAAAAGTGGAAATTTTCACGGTGTTGACATTTTCGCGCATTTTGCGCAGCCATACACTAGCGCAAAAATAAAAGCACACAAATATTTTTGCTTGCCATATGTTCCAGTAGTTGATGTCTTGATTCCGCGGAATTAAAAACTACCGAAACTCTTCATACCAGGCTGAGCGTGAAAAATTAGTCGCGCGAAAATATCCACTTTTACAGTAATAGCTCTGTGAAAGTAAGGAGTAATTAAACCACTGATGAATATTGAGGGTATTGCACACAAAAATGTTTAATTTATTTGACATCTGTCCATTGATTATAACAGCAGCACATGGTTTGTTCCAGGAGAGGGTGTATGTTTCTGTATTACAGCAAGTTTTCTCAGCATGATGGCTAATTTATAAAAAACAACAACAACAACAGCGGAAAACACATTTTACCATTAGTTTGTTATGATTAATTATACCATAAACATTTGCACAAAGCTACATGAAGAACTCCCTGGATGCTCAGCAATTATGTGATCCTGAATATGTCACTGAATAATAAACACTTCTCACATTTGAATATCCCAATCCTACCCCACCCCCACCCCCCCCCCCCCAAAAAAAAAAGAGAAAATCCCCACAAACAATGCTTGATAAACATTGACAGGATAATAGTTACAGAAAGTCCAAACAAAACTATATCTGCCGAATAATATGTGCAAGTTAACTCGGTCATACAACAGCTTAGTACATCAGGAATACACACAATTGTGTATTCCTGTATCTGCATTACCATTGCTGTGTGACAAGTGTTCCATAATTGTTCACAATACAACAGCATTACATCTACATGGAGATAGATTTTATTCCCAAAAAAAATGGATGGGAAAATGAGTAAATACTTCATCAAAGCTGCATTTCCATCCCGGCTTTTTCTACATGATCGCCATTGTACACTGTATGAACTTTCCTTGCTGTTATCAAAATGAGACAGAAGATTATACATTTTTTCTCATAAGTTTTCACATAATAACCCGTCTCTTAAACTAACGATACCACAAGTTCAATAATGCTTATCCAGTTTCTGCTTGGGATTCAACTCCAGATGTGTTAATCATTCTTAGTATACTTGACGTCTTTAAAAATCGTTACGCACGTCAAATACAAGGGCATTGTTCAAAGTGCATCAGTAATGTAGGGTTATATACCCATATACAATATATCTGCAAGTCAACTGTACGCACAAGCAGAAAGTAAAACTTTGGGCTAAAACTCTGCATAAATATATAAGATCAAATTATCTCTATTTGCCAATTTTGTACTCAATATGTTACACCGGAGTAAAAAGCAAGCACACTTGCTTGTAACACCACTGCTGGTGGGGAAACAAACGCATTTTAAGCAAAATATTGCACAAGATATAGAACGACCCAACTGCAACAAGTGGTAAAAAGTTGACACACCCTTCATCATTGATGGTGGATGTGTATTTCAGTGGCTTCATCTAAAACTTTACAACATTCTCACACACAAACACACAAAATATTTGGTACACATGTATACTCAAACACACACACACACTCACTCACACACACACACACAAGCACAAAAGGTGTATATAAAATTGGCAACTTCAACTGCTATATAAACTAGTACTGGAATATTATTACTATTTAAAAACACCTCTGCAAAATTAGATCGTGCTACGGGAGTTACAACATGACAAACACACACACATGCCCCACCATATGGAATCAGATAGCCTAAATGTGCACTGAAAAAAATAAAAGGAAAAAGAATGGGATTTTGCACAAAAGTGGGGTTATCATACCACACAATAACAAAATGACATTATGAAGCTCACATGTGAAATCCTTTTTGTTAGGTCCATAGGCCTAACAAGATGGAAGATATATGTAACCAAGCCTGCAGCAAGGAAAGAGTTGATTGAGAAATAATCTTCCTTTTTCCATCTCCTCCTCCTCATCCTTCTTTCCTCTTCTATCCTCCCCTTCTTCTCCTTCAGATACTTTTCTTTTTCCATTCAGTATCATCTTTTCTATCATTGGTGGATGAGTGAGCACTGATTAGAAGGTTAGTGCACTTACAAGCAACAACTAACACCAGAAATACATACATTAATGCAGCACATGTAATGAGCACACGTATCAATATTTTTGCACCACAGAATGGGGGCACAAACCTGCTGTCTCCATGTACAAAAAACAGTTACTATACCACCGATGCCTTTGACTTACAACACTGTACATTTGCTACAGTATATTAAACAACTTGCCATCACTACTGAGGAACCAATGGTGTGCATATCTCTTCTTACAATACAAAAGGAATAAGAAATCACTGGAAGATAAAATACTGGTACAAAGTATCTTGATCCAACCTACTCAATATACACTCGTTATCTACAAATCAAAGATGCTCTATATGAAACTGCAATATTCATACCACTTAAATGCATATCCGTGTCAACATTCAGTTCATTTTTTTTTATAAACAAGTATAATACTTGATGATAAAGTACAGTGCTTTCATTGAAACTATCCTAAAGCATCAACTCTATTTACCAGTATCTGCCTTTTATAGTTGATCATCAAATCTACTGTATTTTATAATCCCTCAAAATCAGGTGTCCATCAATTCTTTCACACCAAAGCAATCATGCAACTGAAACAAAATTTCTTCATCATTTCTTCATTACGCACTGACAGAACAAATCGTGCAGGTTGGACGGGCTCTGTTACTGGCAATTCATTGCACATTGACTCTGCCTTAAATAAGTAGTGTGTTAAACCATTCCTGTGCCAAATAAGCAATTGCACATGTGAAAACAAATTGCACGCAATACAGCTGAATTAAAACTGAAAGGAGTCAACACAGTGACTTGCATATGTTATGTCTTGAATTAGTGAGGCTACCACGAGTAGACACATGACAATGGATTCTCAGCAATGCATTCTGTGAATATCTAGGTCATGCGTTGGCTGAACTCATCTCGAGAGATCGGTGACTGGCTGTGAATCCACTGGACTGGTGGAGAGCCAAACATAGAGGGCAGGCTTGCTTGAGCACCTTCTCAGCAATTAACCACCAAAAGGAGGAAGAATGGAATACATTCATCATGTCCTGTAATTTGTTTGAATACATGGCAGATGACAAGCAACATGCAAAAGAATGTCTTGCTCTACTTGTCAACTTCCCTTTTTGACAAGATTCTTTTTTCTTTTGTTTTGCTACCGTTATTTAAAAAAAAAAAAACATGAACAGTCATGTCTTGCTCTTCATATTGGATGGTACAGTTTAGATGCCGTCACAAGCAATTCAGCTTAATAAGATAAGCCTCCAGGAAGGAGAATGGTGTGCATTGGTCTCCATGCAAGCCTGGAGACGCTTACAGGGACAAATTGAATCAATGGTTTTGTCAATTTGGGCACTCAAAGGGCACCTCAATCTAATTGAGTACCAAAATAGCCTCCTCCCAAGACTGAAAGATGCCTTAGCTGTTACTGCGTACCCATGAGAACATTACCTTCTCACATGCAATTCACATGGAATCACATCAGTGGAGACTATCACTCAGTGGAGTGTGTGTATTGAGCTAGAGGACTGTAGAAACTCTGTCTGTATGTATTTCACAATGGAAGAAACCAGTCAAAAGCCTTGAAATGAACCCCCATATATATGACATATTTCATGAAGTGTTAAAATGCTTTGAAGGGGATGGCTAGTAACTGATCAGTGGGAAATCAGTGGGAATGCTGGGGGATGATTGTTCCAATCCTTGTGGGATTCATTTAAGAGTACATTATATATCTATTGCTGTGTGAAAATTATTTGCTTCAGAATGGTCTCATATTCAAGTAATGTGCAGTTTAATGTTTCAAGGTTAGCATACCTGTACGGTAACGGGGTGATCGTTAGTGGGCCGTTAAAGATTAAAGAGTTGTGATGACTCTTTGCATTCACAATGACGTATAAAAGCAAGCAAGAAATAACCCTACATACAAAATAAAGAGAGATACATTTTTCTGGGACGGCTGTGTATAAATATTTTATCAGTCATATATGACCTTCTGGCATGTATTTCAGACCTATTCTTATGTCCTTACAAGAATCATGGTCAGAAAATACTTGTGCCATGTGACACATCTACTACACTCCTTGTTTTGCCTTGAAGAATAATTGAAAAGTCAATGCCTGTAAAAAGCACATACAAAAAAAAAAAACCAACAAAGACAAGCATATCTCCGAATCCATCTTGACAAAATTTCTCCTTTGTGACACCCGATACCATTCTCTTCAATATCACGCAGAAATTCAAATTCTACCTTTAGCAAACTACCGTTTCTATAAGCTTATTGTTTACATATCTCACACCAGCTTTCTAGGCCGCACTATCTATCTCATATTCCATACCGCTACCACGTGAGGAAGAAACTTGGGCAGAACCTGTATAGTTACAGAAAAATTACCTTTTTTTTCTCATATATCAACAGAATAGTGGAGAATATATACTTGGTTAGATATGGTGGTAGCCCCGTAGCGTTCGGCATATCAAGCTCCTAGTCTATCATGTGACCCCGTCGAAGATGCATAAGCTATCACTGTTTGGTGGTTCTCATGCGCAAGTCGCTGTCGCCCATGTTCGGCTTCACTTCTTTCCTGGAAAGTAATCACAAACAGAGCAAAGATTTTCAGGTATAGTTCAAAGTCCTTGCATGTAGTATCCAAGAAAATGACACTCTACTGTCCTTGTTGAAATCTTGTATTGCACTTGACTTTGTCTACTGCTACTCATTCTATAATGGTCTTTGACATGATAAACTCTGTTGGTTGATGAGGCATAACTTTAATTCTTTCTTAAATGAGTGTGGTCCATAAAAGGACCAACTTAATCAATGTTTTAATTAATCACACATCCTGATCTTCTGTCATCTATGTTGTGTACAGTACAGCAATGGAGCTAAACTTAGAGCCAATCATCAGTCAAACGTTCAGAGAGAGAAAAAGGGCTGCTTATACCCATTTTGGCCAGTCAACATAAACAGAGTGGAGGGTGCAATCATATGTTCAACTTCTGCTGTCTTTGAAAACCTAAATTGATCATTTCACTATTTATGACCAGAATACATAGACTGGACTCAATTAAGAGTGTACAAAGACCACCTTATTATAAAAAGAAAAATTGTTATGATTTCTTCATTAACAAAATTAAACATGAATATACTTCGGCACCTGAAATGATTGGAAACTACAAAGTGTAATAACACTTTATGGCACCTAACTATACAATTACTACTTTCATAGATCACATAATTATGTCATAATCTCGACCTATATTGACCCATCTCAGTACCATTGACCCTTGACCCTAGACCCCCCCCCACACACACACACACACACACACTAAAAATGTTCCATGGCCCTTGCATCAGATATAGGTTCATTCTAAGTAAGTGGCAATACCAAATTTATTTATCTATTTATTCATGTTTTCTTTAAAAAACATGGGGTAGGCACATTCAGTTTGCTAACTGTTTTACAATGGCGCCCTGTATATACACAAAATAAAATAACAACACATTTGTAGTAACTTGATTCACACAATTACAGATCAATGACATAAACAAAGAAAAGAAATAAACTTAACTACACTTCTGTTATATATACTGTATACTGTAGACAAACAAGATAGGGCCTTAACAATTTGGAAAAGGGGAGAGTATATAACCATACAAAAAGTGTCTAATTGGTGTGACAATGTAAAAGAAAAATAGGTCTTGTTGGATACATGGGAGCAAAGAATTAAAGCATGCGGATAAATCTTAAACAATTTGTTTTGAATATATTCAGAGATGAAGACAGTTTGTTGTAAGGAGTTTGTTGAAAAGAGAGCTACTGGCAGGGGGGATCGAGGGAGGACCGCAACCGGCACATGCCCCCCCCCTTTATTTTTTGTTGAAACAAAAGAAATAAAAAGGAAAAAATGGGGGGGGGAGGGGTGCGTGCGCCCCCCTTTAATTTTGTAAACGCGCCCCCTCTTGACGGAATTCCTGGATTCACCCCTGACTGGTGTACGAAAAGGAGCCTTTCTTATATTTGGTTTTCGGGTAAGGTATTGATAGAGTGCAATTATAAAATAGATTATGCCAGAACTTACTTGAGGTCCTCCTCGTCTTCCTCCCCAAAGTCGTTGCCCCCTTTGCACTTCTCGTGGACGACGAGGACGAGGACTATGATGAGGACCTCCAGCAAGATGCCAAGGAACGGCCACAGGGCTGCGAGATGGTCTGTGGCACAGGAGTCAATCAAGGACAGATATATAATGAAGTCATTGGGGTGGCTCAATTTCCACAAATGAAAAACCACATAGGTATTAAAGGGAAGGTACAGTTTTGGTTGTGATGAGGCTACAAATTCCCGGCATTTTTTGATGATGATTTTCTGAAAAAATGAGAAACCTCTTGTGAAGTATGAAAGAGCAAATAATTCTAAAGAGGAATTCTAAGTTTATTTGATGAAACTGGTTTTGAAATGGCAAAGATATCCAAAACTAAGCAATCCTAATAAAATAGAAGGTGGGACCCACCCTTTATCAAGATCCGTTTGTTTTAATTTGTTTTTGGATATCTCTGCCATTTCAAAACCGATTTTCATCAAATGAACTTTGAATTCCTCTCAGAATTGTATGCCCTTTCATATTTCATAAAGGGATTTCTAAGTATCTTATAAAAAGTTAAAGGCTAAATCCTCACCTCAACCAAGGGGAATCATGGGGTGGGGAGAATATTTTGCAAAGCCCACATTTTCACAGATAACCCACTCTTCCTCACCTGTCAGGTATATGAAAACAGATTATATCCTCTTGAATTTCAAAATACATGACATCAAAACTCTTATCTGTAAAATTATGTATGGACATTCAAATTCATTGTTTTTGTGTTTACAGTACAATGGTTAATTTCAAGTTGCCTGTGCATTTACTATTTACATTTTTCCACATGCTTCTAAATCAATATAGAGATAAATACATTACAAATATAAAATTGGCCCCAGATCACCTCCCTCTACAGATTGTGACAAACCTCGGACTCGTAGGAGGATGTCCTCCCGCTCTTTGGAAGCATCGTTGGAGGCGATGCACGAGTAGTTCTTACGATCTTCCTTGGTGATCTCAGCGACTTTCAACCAGCTGGTAATGGCATTGTCAGAGTGTTCTTCCGTTGTGGAGCATCGATTGGCACAGGCACTCCCAATGTCTTCCCCGTCAACCTGCCACTCGATGTCGGGCAGGAAGACGGCGGCAGAGACGCGGGCTTCGCACTTGATGCGGGCGTCGGTGCCTTCAGTGAACTTGACTGACTGGGGAGCAGTGAGCTTGATATGGCCTTCAAAGTGATCAGAAAAAGACGGGATTACGTTTTTGGAAGAAAATCAGACCTTGGAAACCATCCTTGGCAATGAGTTGGTGCAAGTTACACAATACTTTTGTAAAGCTGTTGTTATTGATCCTAATAGAACATGCCACAGTTAATACTTAGTAGTTATTTTGCATGGCATGATGATCTTAAAAATTCTGTAACTTTCATTTTCTCCTTCCGATTTAAAAAGAAATCTTCACTATCACAGATGTTTTACTTTACTCCTCACTTAGCCGCATGTACTCGATCATGGAGTGAAATTTCCCAACATGGTTTTGCAATTTTAACATCTAGAAAAAAAGCAAGAGGAAAAAAAAATCATAATCCTGTCATCCTTTGTTGTCAGATGGTTATTGGTCATTACTTGAGCATGGGATGGAGTACAATGGATGGAAATACTACGGATGTTTGATTTGAAGAGTAAAAACGGGAATTTCCGTGAGCTCACCTCCAAGATTCACCTCCGCAGTCTGATTGCCTTCATCACCCAAGTGAGTGCAGGTGTAGATTCCCGCATCCTCGTCCGTCATCTTGCGGATGATGAGGGTGCCGTTGTCCAGCACCTGGATGTGACTGTCTTCATTCCCCGCTGGCAGGGACTCCCTTGCCTCCCCCTTGTCCATGCTCCACATGAGCGACCCGGCTGTAGCGTTCTCAAACGTGCAGGAGAGAACGAGGTCCTCATTCAATGTGAGCTCCGGCATGCTGGGATCGATTTCTAAGCTTGCCTGATGATCGGCCGTAGTTGGAAGCTCATTTCTATATGCTGCCACTGTAAGGAAGACATCACAGTATCATTGAGGCATTCCAATATTCTTACAACATCCTGGCCTATACATGCGAGAGATTTCATACAATATTCTATAGGCAGTATAAGAGCGTTGGTATGATGTACGTACAGCCATATTTATAGATGTACACAATTCCTGGATGGCATTCATAATAACATGAAGCAGTCTGTTTGCCTTCTAGGCACACATACATCTATGCCTCTCTTTATCGCTTTGGGCCATGTATGTGTCTTGTTGGTTCATATCTATTGCTGTGATATCTAAGTCAGAATAACAATAGATATGATATCTTTGATAGATTTGCCATCAAAGCAAAGCATGTCACAACTTTACCTCAATAATCATCCACTGTTCAAAATGACAAGTATATGATATACATACATATATTGTGCTTTGGAGTTTTTATATATGAAAAGGTTCTTTAACGTGGCTTTTCTTTTCTTTTTCTTTCTTTTTTTTGGGGGGTGGGGGGAATTTTTCAGTAGCCACATAAGGCAGGTGACTACTATGGCAGGTTTAATTAACTGTAATTACCTGTAAACACCCAGAGCTCCGCGGAATACCTTAACCCAGCACCCTTGAGCTTGCAGACGTAGTTGCCGCTCTCCGCCACAGTAGCCTGCCGGACGGTCATCCTGCCCATGTAATGGTGCCGTTCTGGGACGTAGTGGTAGATGATGTCAAACCTGTGGTTGTTGTGGACCTCCATCTCTGTGCCATCGGACAGCACCTTGTACCAATTGAGCGGCCTTTCGCCGACGCACTCAAAGGTGAAATCATTCCCCTCAGGACCACGCTGGATCGCGGGCTCAACTACTAAGCCTCCAAATGAAAAATGGAAAATGTATTGTGTACATGTGTTTTAATATATGTCATGTGGATTGAGAGAATGCAGCAGTATTAGTAAAACACATCAGCGAAAGTTTGAGGAAAATTGGACGTCCATTCAAAAGTTATGATATGCATTTTTGAAGTTTCAGTGGTGCCAATGCTGGATGAGAAGACTACTACAGCTTGTGATGTAGAATAATATAAAGAAAATGAAAATAAAATTCAACATACTTTCACTTTTCTCACGTAACAAAAGAGCATGTGACTTCCCGCATAACAAAACAGCACATGACTTCCCTCATGCAGAAGGCAGGGATAATAGTAGTACCCTTAACATACATCAGTAAAAAGTCAAGGAAATATGTACTTTTTTTTCCAAAAAAAAATAGAATTCTGTAGAATGCTCTATATTTCCTTCGTATCATTCCATGCATGTGACATCATAAACAGGTAGTAGTCTTCTCATCCAGCAGTGACCATGCAGGAAATTCAAATAGTCATAACCTTTAAACAGATTGTCTGATTTTCCTCAAACTTCTTCCACTGATGTGTTCTACCGATATTGCTGCATTCACTCAATCATCATGTATGTGATATAGGCCTACTAAGATGCATTTATCCTTTAAACCAAATAATTTGGCTCCAAAGACAAAGCATGGAAATGCAAATTGTACACAAACAAATACAAAAACAAACAAAGTCATAATTGGGAAAGTTTTCAGTAAAGGACAAATATAATCATTGGTAGGCTACCTACACACATTATGTAAACAAACTGCCGAAAAGAAAAATATGATATCTGGGATTGTGCCTGGATATGATGTAGAGATAGCGTACTACTTTTGGCAGTCAATTTGGAATTGTCTGTGGTGTTAATATGATCTCACTTTTTACTTGTTTGCCTGAAATTTGTTCTTGTTTAGGGCTTATTAAATGGGGTGTAAAATGTTTAATGAATGCTCTCACTATCACTCAATGAACACATATTTATAAATCTCTCTCTCTCTCTCTCTCTCATATATATATATACCGTATGTCAAAAAAAAAATTACGACGGGACCCTCCGCAATGATATCTTTAAAAATATTGAATCAATCTAACTACAAATTCAGGGTATGAAACTATAACTCATTGCCCACATCTTACAGAAAACCCCATTTGATTTGCTTCAGTGGTCAAAAAGAAATGAGGAATTTTGTAGAGGATGTCGGGAATCTCTTCCCTCCAAGTTCTGTCTATTGTATTCACACACAAGATCATCGAAGTGCTACACTTGGAAGAATCAGACTCATGACATGCTTTACAACAATCCACATTTCTCTGTGACCGCTTTAATAACCAAATCGAATGGGGTTTTCTGCAAAATAGAGCAAAAATGTTATATTTTAAGACTCTGAAATAGCATTTAGACAATTTAATCATATTGGGTATTATCAATGCAAAAATCTGATTGTACTTTTTTTGGGGATGTACTGTATATATATATATATATATATACACATATGATACTCATATAATTATATATTTACATACAAGAGAATATATGTGTTATATCTAATGAATATACATATATATATATATATATATATGTTTATAACTATACATAGGTATATAGATATTGATTGATTAGTAGATATACATACATTACATGTATATATGGAGAGAGATATGCATCATATTTTATATGTTTGCAGACAAGAAAGAGCCTGAAGAGAAAGAGAAACAGATTCCTGCTGCATATAATATTAAAGTGTCTTTAGTTCTCAAATGGCTAACATAAAACTCATAAATGATAATCACGTATCAGAGGAAAGTGTCCATCACCAATAAAAATAAGGTTACACAAACAGAAGAAAAATTAACAAAATAAAGATGCTGCATGTTGGCATGGATTATTCAGGAACATGTAATATATTTTCTATTGAAGTAATGCATATATGGTGACAACCATAAGTGCAATTAAGACAAGTATATACAAGAAACATCCAAATAGCAAATGCATGTTGTGTCACACTTTTGGATATAAGAAAGAAACATGTGTGAGAGCTGCTAAAGTAATAGATGGTGCAGATCAAACAATAGAATGTGGCATGAAATGTGACTAGATAGAAAGAAAAATGAAAAAAAAAACACCCCAACAAATCATTGTGCACATCGTATATTCCATGAATGTCTATTGAAGGCTTAGACGGGTGTATTATATATTTGCTAAATGTTGCATGTGGCACGTACAGGCATCAATTAACAAATATTTTATGGTTTCGCCTGTCCTGTCCAAGCTAGGCCATAATATAAAAATATGATCAAAAGGTTTGATTATATACTGGGCCCGGGCATCGGGCACCGCCAACGTCACTAATGCCTCTGCTCTACGCATAGAACCATTCGGCATTGCAAATGTGAGTACATCTATCATGTGTATACAGACTTGATGAAAGCAGAGCTCCGTAAATGTCAAACGCTGTGCATGTAAAGGTATCCCCATCGCAGCTATGTCATTTACGCCACACGATAAGGTCAGGTGCTCCGCCGATCATCTCAGCTCGCTCCTTACTGCATGCATCTACGTGTGTATTGTACTCACCGTTAGATGCTGTGCATATTGGAAGTGCGAAATACATCAAAATCACCGCGATGAATCGACCCGCAAATCTTCTGAAATACATTGTGAATCTTAACTTCATTTACACAAGTGATGAAAAAGAGAGAAAAGTGCGTGGAAACCGCGATTTATGCCGGTCGATTAGTGGAGTAGATGGAGACAGAATCCGAGTGCAAACGAGGATGAGGTAGTGTGTGTGTTGGATGCTACTGATGTTCACATCGCCGCGGAGATCCTCCCACAGCACACAAAAGTAGCCACACATTCTCTATTAACCGCATGGATACGTGTGTAGGCCTACAAATTGGAATTTCGCCAACTAGCCCAGTTTCTGGGAGTGTCGCAGGAGCTACGTAGCGATGAGAGAACAACTCTCCAGCCAACAACTCTCAAAACAAGCCATTAGCAGCCGTGCTCCCTCAAAAGCCGGTAGAATAAACTTGGATCCACCCCTTTATTATCATCCTTGAATGAACAGACCCTCTTCGCGATAAAGTATCTCTGTATATTAAAAATGCATGACAGGTTACACATAATACGGAGTTGCACTAGCCCCCTGACTTAGCTTTTGAAAACGAAGATTACATTGCATTCCTCTGTTATTTGTTCTTTGTTTGTGTGTTTATTTGTCTGTTTTCTTCTGTGTTTTTTTTATTTGGCGAGGTTTGTTTCGTTTCTTTTTTGTTTTGGTTGGGGATCGAGGTGTGAGTGATCGACATGGGGCAAACTATATCTATGTTCACGGTTTACGAATTTGCAAAATGCATGTACAGACAGGAGCTTGCCTCTCTCTTTTGGAGGGGTGTACAACACATTTTATTTACAGTTACAAAATTACCTCTCGCGGATGTATAGCCCTGCTCAACTTTAAACCAAGTTAAAAGAACCGGTTTACCGAGGGGTCTTTTTATAACTGACAACAAAAGCGATCAAGATATTTTGCATAATTGCGGAGTGGCAAGACCACTCCCCCTTCCGCTGACCGGAGTCAGTTACTGTTTGTCATCATGTTTGTCATTATACTGATGACAATGATGACGACGACGACGATGATGATGATGGTGATGATGATGGTGGTGGTGGTGGTGGTTGTGGCTTCTTGTATACCACCGGGGGTCCCTCAGTCATGACATTCATTTTACTCCTGCGACAATTGTTCCCATAAAATATCTGCACGCTTAGCCAAACATAAATCCTACTCACAAACATAACGCACCCTAGCCCTAATCATAATACTCACATAAAACTATAACACAAAGCCCTATCACAATCCTCAAAGTCCTTGGAGATTCTAACTAGACCAGAGCAAGTGTCGCAGGAGCAAAGTTGTGTCACCATCGCCGGTAGCCGCCTTTGAAGGGTGCTCGTTATGGCGCTTGATCTTTGTCTCCAACTTCGACTGTTTAGTCAATGATGTTGGGATATTGATTTCAATTATCCCGAGTCAAGGACTGGGTATTAATGCTGGAAAAGCGTATAGAGAGTTAAAGGGATGATATAGTTTTGATAGAAATGGTTATTCAGGTTTTAACTTTTAACGAGATGATTGAAAACCACTAAGAGCATATATATATACAATTCTAAGAGGAATTAAAAGTTTATTTGATGAACATCCGTTTTGAACTGGCTGAGATATCAAAAAACATAGTAAAGCAAAGTAGTTCTAATAAAAGATGGGACCCACCATTATTAAGACACCATGTTTCTGGATATTTCAGCCATTTCAAAACCGATTTTTGCCAAGTAAACTTTGAATTCCTCTAAAAATTGTATATTTTTTTATATTTTCCTTATCTGAGGCACTTTATTTTCCCACATAACTTCGCATAGTTACAATCACTTTATCCACAAGTATCCAAAAGGCACTCAACATAATCATTTTGACGGGGAAAAAAATAATTAAAAGGTACATCAATGATACCAACCAAAAGCAGTTGCGTATATATTCTTCTTAATCCAATATCATCAAATCTTGTTTAGTTGCACTTCAAACTGATATAAAATCTTAATTCCGCTTTCAAATCTTCTCCTAAATGGTGTACATTGAACAAACATTTGTTTTTTTCCTTGCGTTCTCTGACATAATTCCTGTAAACAATGAATTGGGCATAATTAAAAAAAAATCAACTAATTTCATCTTTTTCTTACCTATATCATATCCGAGAATAATAACTTTTTCATTGATATCAATTACAAGATCGAAAATATTTAGAGTTAAAACCGAGATCACTTTCCAATACATTTTGATTTTTTTTTTTGCATTTCAGCAAAAAATAACAAGTGGTTTCTTCACAATTACATATAATACACAAATTATCATTCAAAATTTCCCGTTTAAACAAATTGTCTTTACTGCTAATGGGCAATATTCGATGAAAAAGCTTGAAATTAAATTGCTTTATTCTATTATCATTAATCTCATGTAACTTATATTGCAATACCTTTTTCCAATCAAAATCACAGGGTAGATCCAAATAACCTTGCCAGAAGTATAAACACGAAGGTTCTTGTTTTTTCTAATGCAAAAATTTATGATAATGTTTAGCTGACGTTTTCTCAACACTGATTTTACCACCTGTTGACACCTCAATAGCATCAAATTTTTCTTCTTGCAGCAGTACAGGAGTTTGTATGTTGTTACGTAACTTATCCAAACAAAACCTGGGGAATGTTTTTTCCTACTACTACAATACACAATACACATGAGGCGAGCAGCTGTCTATCTCGGAAGGTTTCATTTATGGATGTAACGTCTTTCCACTCCCCATATAATCTGTTTCACTGTAATAACATTTTCCTTTATCCAACTCTGGAAACATCACACTTCATTTTCATATCTAATATTACTATTATTCCAAACAACTTCTTTCTTTATATCCTTAACATTAAACATATCTATGTACTTTAACTCAGACCATGAACAGAAAAAAATCAATGTAAAACTCAGGTATTTTTCTCCTTCTTCATATTTCTAATATATCATTTTTCTTGCAATTAAATTTCCAACGCAAAGGCATTCCACCAATTTTCTGGGTCCAATATTGAAACAAACATTCGTTCCCCAGAAAAATACTTCTTAATCCATGATAAACGGAGAGATAAACATTTTGAAAACAAATCAACCATTTTACGTCCTCCTCCTGTTTCAGGGTTGCAGCATACAGTGCGTTTTACCTTGTCCCGTTTGAAATTCCACAAAAAGGAATACAATAATCTATTTACTAACCTAATTATTTTTAAGGGCACAGGTACTGCTGTAGCTGTGTATACTAACTAAGATGTAACTAATTGTGTTTAATAATGGTCACCTTTCCATACATTGTCAAATTTCTCATTCTCCATAAATCTAACGTATTTTTTATTTTCCCTATTTTGCCTTCCCAGTTAAGGATTTCAACTTCTTTGAAGCATTTCCCAATACCGATACATTTTATGGCATCCTCTGTGAGATTTAATTCTCCAATATTTTGAATATCTAAATTCAGTCTCATAAACTGAGATTTTGACCAATTAATTTTGGGGCCAGCATTTTCACCAAAAATTTTTACTTTTTTCATTACTTCTTTAAAAGAATCAACTAAAATTGTAGTATCATCAGCAAATTGAGTAATTCGAATATCTTTATACTCATTTTCTGATTCGATATTAGGTTATGAATACCTTTTATTTTAACATTCTGCTTTATTTCTGCTGCTAAAATTTCTGCAACAATGATAAACAAAAGAGCTGATAACGGACATCCTTGCCGCACACCTATTTTAATAAAAAAATTCTTCAGATATCCAACCATAATTCATTACTCTACCATTAGCATTACTGTACAACGTTTTAATCCATCTAATGAAGGATTCTTTAAATCTTAGTTCCTTCAACAAACCAAACAAAAAATCATGATTAATAGTATCAAATCCTTTCTTGAAATCTGATGACATAATGACAGCGGGTGTTTCAGTACGTTGACAATAATCAATTACATCCTGAACTGTCAGTATACACTCTGATGCAGAACGATTTTTCATAAAACCATATTGGTCCTCAGATATATATAATACAATGAATTAGTAATTGTCAAAACACGTCAACTTATAATGTATATCAAGCAACGAAATTGGTCGCCAATTATCTAATATGTTCTTATCGCCTTTTGTATACAAGAGTGTTAGAATATAGCTTGACTTTGAGAAAAGGACAATTCTTTTTTTTTTTCATATCCCTGATTCAAGCTGTTGATTACCATCTGTTTCAGGTCCTCCCAGAAACATATGTAAAATTCTACACTAAGACCGTCACTGCCAGGTGACTTATTCAAATGCATAGATTTTAGTGCAAACCAGTATTCATTTTCTGTGAGTTTTCCCTCGCAGATGTTCGCATCTTCCTCACTCAAAACATTAAAATCTAAATTACTAATACAATGTATAGTCTTTAATGTCAGTCTTGGAATCGTCTGTTCCATAGAGATTACTATAAAAATCATGTATCTTTTTCAAAATCTCTTCAGCTTCTCTAAAGATCTTATTATCATTTTTGCAATACAATTTATTTCTTTTTTCTTACCCTTTGCTTTTTCAAGCTGAAAACAAAATCCAGATGACTTCTCTCCTGACTCAAGTCACCTTACCCTTGATCTAACATATGTACCTTTACATTGATATTCATACCATCTATCTATATCTCATGTTTTGAGCGATTAATCTTATCTAAGATCATCAATATTTTGATCTTCATAGAATTGTATATGTTCTTTAATATTTTATATAAGAAGTTTCTAATTATCTTATAAAAAGTTTAAAACCAGAATCCCCATCTCACCCAGAAACATACCATCCCTTCAAGTCCTCATGTAAATCATGAAGCATGATAAAGAATGTGCATTTCTGATCCATCGCGGGAGGGCATTCCAAAGATTGAGTCCTGAGATGTAGAAGGCTTTGTCTTCTCATGCTGAGCGGCTGATCGAGAAATTCCTTCAACTGAACTTGGTTCGCTGACTTCCAGGCTGCGTGCTGCACGTTTGATGCTCTTATGAGGTTCGAACCCGCACGTGTGCAACCTCACGTCTCTGAGACGTCGCCTTAAACCTCTCGGCCATACGTCTCGACGTATGGAGATTTGCCATCAAACGCTGTGGAGACAGCGGCAGCCAATGAATATTTCGCAAAATGGGACTAATGATGGTGAACCCTCTTCCTTCGAAGAGTCATTAACCGTCCATTTGCATAGATACAGTCAAACCTGCCTGAGCGGCCACCTGTCTATAGCGGCCACCTGCCGTATGCGGCCACTGCCCCCCCCCCCCCCCCGAGAAAAGCCCTGTTAAAGACCCTGTGCATAGCGGCCACCTGTCTAACGCGCCCAGCGGCCACAAATTTTGTCTCCCGCGGTAGATTTTGACCTGTCTACAGCGGCCACAGACCCATACTTGATGGAGCCGTAGCCGAACTAATAATTCAGCGTGTTTTCTGCTTTGTAGCCGTGGTATAATCATTCATGGGCAACGTTCAGTCATCGCCACTGCTGCATTCATCACTCATTCAGTCATGATAATGCACTATAGTGCAAAGCTTTCTTCACGACTGTACACATGCTACTGTGCAACAACTTGATAAACACCGGCATTGTTCAATGCGTGAAACACACGTGAGCATACGTATACACAATTACACATACATGTACAATGTAAGTAGGTCCTACTTTATTTAGGCCCTCATACAACGATGATACATGTACATGTATAGGAATTGCACACAAAAGTCGGATAACCTGTCTATAACGGCCACTCTTTTCGTCTTCCTTGGGTGGCCATTATAATAGGTTTGACTATTATTTCCATCAAGATGTGCGACGCGTTCCAGAATTTTTCGCAAAATACGATGTTCACAATATTCAGGTGAAAATCATCTGGAACGTGGGGATGATGCAAAAGAGATCACCGAACACCTTTTATAAATTCTAGAACACTGATCTGACGCGCAAAAGTATTGATGTAGTCTCGCAGTATTTATTCGATATGCATGACTGATTGGTTGGTTGATATGGAGTACTCGATTAACAGGATTCCAAACACATCAACACAATATTGATCAGATGCTCTGTTTAATGGTACTAGTAGGCCTACTTGTTTTAATTTCATTGTTTTTACCAGTATTAGTGGTTACCTCATTATGGCGTCATGGCGATGAGATAGCGCAACGAGCATAGTGAAAATGGCCTTACAGCAGTTTTATGTGTTGATCATCCACCAAAGACTGGAATCTTTACACCAAATGGATACATTGTGTCCACCCTTCTGATAGCGGACCTCCTCGCGTGTCGAGATTGTACATTAAAGGGATGGTACAGTATTGGTGGAGATGAGAATTGGGCTTTTAACTTTTTGCGAGATACCAAAAAAACACTTATGATATAGTACAGAGCATACCAGTTTAAGACGAATTCAAAGTTTATTTGATGAAAATCGGGTTTGGAATAACTGAAACATCCAAATACAAAGTAAAACAAAGCGATCGTAATAAAGTGTGTGTCCCACACTTTATTAGAATCGCCCTTTTTTTGGATATCTCAGCCATTTCAAAACCAATTTTCATCAAACAAACGTTGAATTCCTCATAGAATTACATGTTCTTTCATATTTCATAAGAGGTTTCTCATTATCTCACCAAAAAATGTTGGAAACCTGAAATTAGGTCTCAACCAAAACTATACGATCCCTTTAATGTGTTTTATGAAAGTAACGCAAGTGCATCTTAGAAGTCGACCTACATGTAAATTCAAGGAAGTTCTGTGCAAAGCGAAATTATTCTAAAAATGCCCCATCACGGAAGGCCTATCTCAAAAGAGCCTTCAACAGAAAAGTTTCGCTTGAAAACAGATTATATAATTTTCATGTTCCATATGTTTCTATAGTATTTTCATCAAAGTTATCGACGGTTCTGCATGATTTTACAATTCTTTTTCTGTTATATTGCAGATTGCCTTTGAATATTTTACTTTTGACTGCCCTTTGTCGAAATACGATTCATAATCGAATCAAATTATTCGTTGTGATACCGAAATCATAATGCATTATATCAACTTTGTTTTGATTAACATGAACACGGAGAATTTCACTTAATGACAATAATATAAAGCTAGTAAGTAGTTTTTTGGGTAGAGATAAGGCATGTTTTGACTGCATGACTTGCTTTAGATCTTTAGAGTGAATTTCTGTAAGAAAATCCAATATGCCATGCTCGAAGCTACCATCAAAATTTTTAAGTGCTAATTAACTTTAATGGAAAAAACGGAAATCTCATTTCCGTTGCATTCTATTTCAAAATTTACATGATACCATGTACGTTGGTTCAGTGTGTCTACTAAAATTACTAGGGGATACTTATGGCATTCAAATGAAAGAAAACAGACACTATTTTTGAACTGCTATCTCATGGCTTGAATGATCTAAAATTTTACATGACATGATTTATTTAATCAATATACACGTCATTTGATTAATTTTGATTAATATCCGCAGGACGATTAAATAGGGGGAGAATTGCGACGACTGGTAGGGAGTCTATTAATTCCGGCTTCTGCCACACGCAGCCAATCAGTGTGTGGTAAACACTCGCGGAGACTTTGAAAGGGATCGACAATAATGCGATTCAACCTGCAAACAGGATCATCGTGTGGTGGTGTTGGTGTCGGTTCTCGATCGCACGAGCATTGCTCGCACGGACTGTATAGTGTATGCATGTGCGGCTAGATCGGTCACATTCCGGCCTCTTCCATGTTGGTGTGTGAGCGTACAGCTCAAATCCGGCCAGCCAGTTTGTAACTTACTGTACAACTTTGTCTTTGACACTCGGAATACAGAATTTCTTTCCCATATTCCGGATTCATCATACATGGGATTAATGTCTTAAATCCGGTCAAGAGGTCTCATTAAATCAGCAGTAGTCAGATGACGTAGAAAGACGCATATCATGCATGAACATGGATAAACCGAAAGCAACGATCGGTCCATTTCGAGCAACAAAACTGGTGAGTAGAAGATGGGTAGGTAGACATCCATACGAGAGATCAGGGAGGTTCTCGTTCTCTCACCGTTGTGCTACTGCGAGCTGCTATGATGCTAGCTGGTTAGGTAGTGGTTTGTTGACAGTTGTAAGACTTGTTAACAATCGTATCTATGAACGATGAAGAATAACCGTTTTTGACACGCTCGAGTGTGTCGATATAATGTTCTGTCAAGTGCTAGTGCAGTGTTTACTAGAAAAAGTAAAATGGAAAGTAATGAGAGCATGCTACCAGTGCCCAGTAGCAGAGTAAATTTACTACAGCACTGAAGAGATCAATTTCCAATGCCGGGTGTCGACTCGACTGTGGACCTACATCAGTACACTATTAATCAGCAGTAGTAGACTGTAACGTTACATAGATTTTACAACAAGTTGTGGAACCTCTCAGTCGGTATTCACCGTGCCACTCTGTGGTATAACTAGTATTATAAACGTTAGAATTTAGATTGAGCCTACCCGTGCAGCCGTGGCATGGACGGACGGACAATACAAAAAACAAATTTAGAAATGAGATTAATACGCTGGCTTTCCATTTACCGCAGCAGCGACCCCATACGGACAAATACGTACTGTGTTACAGCGCCCCGCGACGGGGTTAGCTTTCCATTTGCATTTTCTTAGAAAAATCTGTCTGTCTTTCTAAGATAGAAGGGAATTCTGTGAAGCCAGACATTGACATACAACATGTAGTCTCTGCAGAATATATCCCTGATGATAAATTCAGACTAATCTTTCAATCAATTGCTGACTTAACTGGACCGGATTTGGGGTAGGCCTATGGTATGTATGTTGTAGTAGTGTTGTGGCTGAATTTCAACTTAAATACTGTAAAATGCATCAATTTGAATACATACCGATGTAGTTCAGTTATCATATTGACAAATATGGTACGGTGAACATATGATTCCCTTAATAATAGTCCATTGCTGTCCACTTGGATTTTTGCAGTGTACACCCAGATTTCAAACAGGTTGTAGACATTAAATATCCGTTGTTGAACATCAAATTTCAAATGCTACTTCTACGGTGCTTCTCATCTCAACCTAAAGCCTGTTCAGCAACTGGATGATCACTTCCTTTGTGATTGATGAATATCTGCAATGATAAAGATAAAACAATTGAATCACAGCAAGAAGTAAATTAAAATTATATTTTCATTCCTACTAGCTTGAATTATCCCAAATTTATGTGATCCTTAAATATATTGATAGTATAAAAAGTTCTTCATCACAGTGTGTCAATTATGATCTGAAGTGAAGATTGTTAGCGCTCCAGATATGCATGGTACCCAACAGTCACCACTAGATTTTGACTGTGTGACCATAGGTTATATGTCGACTGATTCAATTGTGATGTCGTTATAAAATGCATTATGTTCCTGTCATAACCTACTGTTACATTTCTCTTGGTAGCTGCGTGTAATTGGGTAACTTATGCGTTATGGCCGTGTGTTTAAAGGGATCGTACAGTATTGGTTGAGACCTAATTTCAGGTTTCTAACATTTTTTGGTGAGATAATGAGAAACCTTTTACAAAATATGAAAGAACATGTAATTCTATGAGGAATTCAACATTTATTTGATGAAAATTGGTTGTGAAATGGCTGAGATATCAAAAAAAAAGAGAGATTCTGATAAAGTGTGGGACCCACACTTTATTACGATTGCTTTGTTTTACTTTGTTTTTGGATGTTTCAGTCAGTCCAAACCCAATTTTCATCAAATAAGCTTTGAATTCCTTTTAAAGTGGTATGCTCTGTACTATATCATAAGTGTTTTCTTGGTATCTCGCAAAAAGTTAAAAGCCCAATTCTCGTCTCCACCAATACTGTGCCATCCCTTTAAGTATGGTCAAAAGATTTGATTATTAACTTCGAAATTGACACTGTATGCCTTCCGATCAACAGTGGAATACCATCATCAGTGATTTCCGATCAGGCATTCCGCTGAAGCGCCACCGATGGCGGATGCGCCACTATGACAACTGCTTCACGTCGGCGGAGGCCGTCGACTGGCTGCACAACTACCTCTGCAACAGTGAGAACTTTGGTCCCTGGGTCACAAGGCAACAAGTTGTGCTGCTCTTGGATAAATTTGTGCAAAGCAAAATCATTGAAGAAATACAGACCTCAAAAGTGGCTGCTGCAGAAAAAGCTTCATTTGAAGACAATGGTCATCTATACAAGTGAGTGGGCAGTTGTCCAGAAACTGAAAAAGGGGAAGGGTTAGAGAGAGAGAGAGAAATCAGTGGACCGTATACTGACAACCCTTCTAAGCTCTATTTGTTCTTCTTGAAGCTAAGCTAGTCTTTGCTAGAGGTGGTAGTAAGCTGCTTGACTAGTGGCCCTCTCTCACAATGAGTTGTGAGCACTCCCAAACTATTGTGTCCTGCCTGTCTTGTTAGACAATATCTCTCCACAGAGAATGCACTCTGATTCCTGAGTTCTAAATCTGGGATTTACTACAGGGACTTCGAGATTTTAAGCTGGTCTTTACTAGACTGATGGCCCTACTGCAGTGGTACTGATGGGCTATTGTCCAAGGTCAGAGAGTGTGCTGTAGGTTTATTACCAGCTGTTTTGTGGGTTTACCCCATTATTCAGTGCAGATGTACAATGAAACAGTAAGAGCTCTCCTAGCAAAAAGAGTTACATTCACATAGATGCTAATATATTTACAAGCAGAGATACTGATTAGGTAAAGCAGGTACTAGCAGTAAGAGTAATAATGAGTGATGAAGCCACTATAATGGGAAGGTTCTTAAATATTGAAAATATACAATGTATGCATATCATATACCCTCGGTTCCCACGTTTGCAATGTTTTTGTATTTCATTTGATATAAAATCTCTCATCTCACCGCATGTATGAAACCACAGATTCTTGCCAGTATCACCCATGAAGAAGCTGCGCTCCGCCCTGGCCAGCCGGAGTAGCATCCAGAGCCTCAGCCCCAGCCCAAAGGTCAAGAAGTCTGTTGCCAGGACAACGCAGGGTCGGGTCACCCAACCTCTGGCTCTTAGGGACACAAATGTCGTTGATGTTCGGCCTGCAGAGAGCAGCGGAGTAACCAAGGAGCTGCCCAGATGTAGACTGATACCCAGACCACTCACCACGGAACAGGTGGAGGAGGTTTGGAAGAGTGCCACGCTCAAGAGGTAAACTCCTAAATGTTACCATAGAAACAGAGATGCCAAAAATAGTGATTACAGTGTTAAAGGCATAATTTACCATTTGCAGATGAAACAAAAACCCAGCATTAGTGCTTTAAAATAGTTCTAAAATGTTAGTTAGGGATAGAAACAACTATTGTAAAAATTTGAATCAGTAAAATCAATGTTAAGTATTATTAAATATACAAAATGTGAACAATAGTTATAATAAAGATGTTTCCAGACTAAACCGTCTACAGTTACAGTTTATTGAGAAGAACATGAATATCTCGTTATATTTTAGGCTTTATTGCAAAAATTTTATAGGGTAGGATGTTTTGTGGTACAACAGACCTACTCATATGCATCAAATGTGATATCTTGAACATTTTTTAAATCACTGCTCCGATAGGTAAACTGGACCTTTAAATATCTTTCATAATTGCTCATATGTCATCTTCTTCTTGAAGACAGGTTACTGTATTTGGCAGAAATCTTGGTAGGAATCGGCAATGGGGGAAGGGAATCATAGTTTGTAACAAATTATGGTGGTGCCCAAAGGTTGGACCCAAGTACCCCCTATATTTTTTTTCCATATACTTTGTTGAAATTTCATCTTCTTCAAAACTGGTGGCTAGATTTTGAGCAAACTTGGCAGGAATCATCAATGGCTTATGGGGGAAGGGGAATACAGTTTTGTGCAAGTAGTGTTGGTGTTGCAAGTACCTGAGATTAAGAGGGTGTTGCCCAAGGGGCAGGCCTGCAGCAATTCCTGAATCTTTAGACTTTATTGATAGTTTGCCCCAGTTGGAGTACCATGAAGGCAAAATGCCTAGCTCTGGGGCCCGTTTCATAAAACTTGTCATCGGTGACAAGTTGTCATAGATGTGACAAGCTACTGAAATCCTTGCATCTGATTGGCTGAGAGCAAATTCGTCATAGAAATGTGGCAGTTGTCACTGATGACAAGTTTTATGAAACGGGCCCCAGGTGAGTATTAGGCCTTTAGGTTTCTCGTTCTTGTTTTGTATGTGTTTTTGTGACATGTGGATAGACCACAATTCTTGATAAGTAAGTGGTCATATGACCTGTTACTCTTTTAACACAGCCTTCAATGTTTATTTTCTTGTTGGAACAACTTCCCTTCCAACTCCTTGTCTTAAGCCCCCTAGACTGAAGATTACAAATATAAACACTGTTCTCTTATTTCAGACTGGAAAGGTTACTCTGGTTGTCAACACTAGATGGGCTGTTGGATGACTCTGTCATTGTCCCCTCCGACATCATTCACAACTGCACCCACATCAACAGGAATGGAGTGGTCCAGCTCTTGAAGAAGGAAGGGGACTTACCTCATTGGGTGCTGTCGGCAATGAGGTGCTTGGCAAATTGTAAGTAGGGGGTTGAACTCTATGGAGGGATTTTGATTCTGTATAAATCATTTTTGCACATTTGCTGGCGTAAAGATATCAAACTCAGGATGGAATAGGGCTTGTGTTGAGTCCTTTGCCAATTGACATTGAATCGGCCAAGTTAAAGCAAATATGGAATACTCCTATATTGGTCTATGAAGATGCTTTTGATAGGAATAAACATCAGACATTGTGAACTCTGAGCTACTGGGCAAAGCGATGGCTAATGGATGAGGTTAAAGCTTGTCAGGTAGAACAATGCATTTAAATTCTTTAAAAAGATACTAGTGTAATATTGGTATTAGATAGATTGTGTATAAAAGAAAATGGCTTGACTTTGGTCCCATTTTTGCCTTGATATGACACACAACAAATTATATTCTTTCCTTCTCTCATAAATTTCAAGGGCCTAGTAAGATTGACTCTGAGCTTCCCAACTATCCCGGTTTTGAGAGGGATGTCTTTAAGACCGTAAGCAACTACTTCCAGAATCTCAGTGAGCCCCTCATCACATACAGCAGATACAACCTAGTCATTGATTCATTTGGTGAGTACAGGACTGGCTTGACTGCACTGCACTGCCAGGCCTAGGTCCCATCCTGATTTCATTTTATTTTTTATTATTATTGTGTTGTTGTTTTTTTCTTAGTTGCCATGTTGCAATGTCATTATGTAGAAGGTATACTCAGGGCTTTGTTGTTTTTATTTTCATGCATGATCCCTAAAAGGTGATACTTGATCACCTGATACATGGTCCATGGTTGAAATTATGGCCTTCTGTTTTTGTTTTTTCCTTTTGTTGATCATGTAAAGAAAGAAATAGTGGTGATTTGACATCGGTATGAATGTCCATCTTTTGTTTTTGTTTTCGTTTTAGTTTTAAACCAGGGATTTAGTTTTTGCTGATGCGAGATGAATCATGAATTCATATGTCTTCAATATGTTGTTATGTAATGCCACCTGCATGTGACCTTTACCCTCCCATGTCATTCCCAGCCCCAGCTTTGTAAAATCCCCTTGCTTTGCTTCTAGCTATGTGCAAGTAATCCTCTAGTGCTGAATAGTGTTTAGCTAATTCATTATAACCTGTCAAGGCAAACTACAAAGATTTCCATTAAAATGTGTTTTTTTATCATTTTTTTTTTCAGATCTTTGGGGAATTATTCCTGTTTTAGTTAAAGATGGCAGATGAAGGATATTAGAATTTGAATGAATAGCATCTGTGCACTTTATCGCTATAAGCATAGTATGGCATAGATGTTAAATGAACTGACAACTAAAAGTGCAAACATATTAATGACAGATGTTAAATTGCTATCTGTGATAAACTTAATAGCTGATTAGCTGAACTGCTGTTGAAGTACTTGCTTTGTTTTAAAGAAGTACTAGAACTTGAGAAATGACTTGTATAAAGGTGTAGTTATAGAATAAAGCAGTGTGAGTTTCACTGTACATTTCATACCATAAAGGGAAAAAATATATGAGATCCTGTCTTACTCAACAAATGGGCATTTGATTGAAAACACACAAGACATAAGAACTAACACATTTGGATTCACATATCACATATTTTTATCACGTGATTGCATGTTGCCATCAATATATTTAATGATATATTTACAGCAAAATATCTAACAAATTATATTAAAGAAGTAATCAGTGTTGTAATTATGAAATTGTAATCAAAATGTATTTATTTGTACATTATATCTAATCACATTATTCTACTTTGTATACCTTGAGTGATAGCTCTCTGTCTCCTTACCTATATATACCAGTGTATATATTACAGAAATGTAATCAATCAATTAAAAAATTCCAAAGCTAAAAGGAAACCTATGCAACCTACTGATATCTAACGATGTTTCACGTACATTTGTATCATATGCATCGGATACATTATATAAACAGATAACTGCATCTATCTAAACATGGTAAATCACAAACATTGTCTGATTTTTTGTGTCATGAATATTTAGATTCTTTATTTGAGCAAAATTATTATCTTGTTATCCTGCAAAAGCGAAATACTTACTCAGTCAATTCTGTTTCTAGCAATGGGGTTCAAACAACACATGTACAAATGTAGCCAGAATCCCTCAATATCTAATAGAAATTATCTAGCATGAAACTAAAAGCATATTACAGAACTTTGTAAACTACATAACCCCCTTTTACTCCCCCAGGGAGGTAAATTTTGCATGCTTTCATTCCCATGTATTGCCCAAATTTCATTCCATTTACTACCCTCTCATCACTGCAAATTATGTACTAATTATCATCCATCCATTTTCTTTTCCATCTGTTTTTCTATCTTTCTCTCATCTCTCTTGATTCTTGTCCGCCTTGTCCCACCTTCCCTGGTATCCACGATCATCCCTCTAACAGTCAGTATGGAATGCAGGGATCGGGGTATTGTTCCTGGGCAGGAGGTTGTGACAGTGTACACAGGAATCAGGGGAGGGCTCACTTCGTTTCAATCGGTGGAGAGCCTCATGCTCAATATGACCATGGGTGGGGGAAACCTGTCGGCCAGGGCCTCGGGTAGGAAGAGGCCAGCCTGGAGGGATGAAGTCGGGAGCGTGGCTGGACAACGGAAGGTGCGACGCAGCACCAGCTGCGGTCCAGCTGACCTTGCAATGCAAGGAGACACCCCTCATCTACCCAACAACGCGGCTGGGATTCCTCGACGAGGACTGAACCAGAGGTTTGGAAGCACAGAGGTCTTGACTCACAGAAACACTTTCCTGCACAAGAACTACAATGTGTACAGCGCCAGCGCCGCAAGACCCCAAGGTCACAGGATGAGCAACGCTGAAGACGACTATGGGTTCGCGAACATGCCACCGTTGCTACCTCCAAAGAAGTCATCACTCGCCGAGGTAAGCTCAGTGAGTGATAAATCCACCTACGGGAATACGGGCTCCGTTCCAGCTCAAGTCCCGCCTCGCAAGTGCAGCTCACTCTCCAACATCACAGAGGCTGGTAAGAAGGAGAATCTACCCAAGCAGAAGTGGGGCAGTGGCCTCTTTGCCTCCAAGAGATTTGGCTCTGCGGCCGAACTCTTCGGGAGGCTGGTCAAGAAGAAGTCATCATCATATCGCGAACTGTCGAAGGACAGTGCCGAATTTGGGGACAAGGAGGCACCTGCAGAGCGGGTGACAAGCTCCAATCAGATCGTCTCGCCAGGACTGGCTCCGCCTCCTGCCTACCCTGTCTACAACCTCTCTCCCATAGAAGGATCCTCCAGGGAAGCAAGGGAGGCAACCCTCCACAGTCACACTGACGACTCGACAAAGGTTAGCCCTCCCTACCCAGCACCGATCAGAGCCACTCTTTCCTACTCCGCAATCTCCTCTGGTCAGCAGAGTTTTGTGACCCCCAGTGTCCATCAGGCCGAGATGACCCCCTCTGGCATGCCCTCAGCAATCGTGGGGTCAGTTCGATGTAGCAGGAGCCTGTCCAATCTCCAGACATCCACTCCGATGTATGAAAACCTGGCCCAGACAGCCCAGCGACGCCTCAGGAGGCAGGATAGCGTGAACAGCATTTCAAGTAAGTCCTGTGGTCCTATCACCACTAATCTCACTGGCCCTGTCTGTAAAAGGTATTGTATTCATCATCACAAGCAAAGTCATGCTCAATACCACGTCTTTTGGAGAAGTTGTATATGGTCAGTTGCACTTAAGAAACCTATACCTGTATGTAATTGCATTCAGAACAAGAACTACAACATACTTCCTGGAAAGTTGATGTACCACACCTGACCCAACAACACTGAAATGACATATGATTTTCATCCAGAATTATAAGCAGCATTCTCTAAACTTGATAGTCAGAGGAAGCAGCTTTGCACATTTTATTTATTTTTCTTAAACAAGTGAAAGGCCATGAATCAGGGCTTGGTTCTAAATTGGTGCACTATCAGCTGCTGAAATTGAAACCCAAAGAATGCCCTTTCTGTTGGTCTACACGTAGTATGAAGTCATCCAAATCATGTCACATGTTTCAGAGGCATGCTGGGATTGATATTCTGACATGGCAAAATATATGATGCCATATTTTACACAAAACATAATTTACCAAGAAGATGTGTAATTAATCTAGAACAATTTCAGGTGTTGTGCAGCATTTGCATAGTATGTCATGTTGTGTCAGGTTTGGTACAGAAGGGACTGTGCAGCTGTGTGATCACATATTTGTCACAATCCACAGTGTGGCTTGCTGCTCTTCTTGGGATTTGTATGGCTGAAAGTATAGGCATTATCACAAACATTGTGCGCAAATTGGGACATGATGGGAAATCCTGGTGGTGTACCATGATTACTGCACTTTGAGTCTAGGCCCAAGGTATAAACACAACTGTTGTCTCATGATAACTCTGCCGCTCCATTTTTTAAAAAGATACTCCTTCATTTTTCATTCTTATTGTGTGATTAAAGAGAGTGGTTACAGATGTCACGGCACTTCCTAACTCCATGTGACTAACTTAGGACTTCAAAGCCAAACCAATGTGGACAGGGATGATTATTTGTCGCTCTTTTCCGTTTCCAGATTCAAATCTTTGAAAAATAATTATCCCATGGGCACATTTGCACTTTGTTTTAGGGTTTGTTTGTTGTTGGTTTTTTTCTGATAGTACTCAAGACATTAGTCTCTAGATCTTGACACATCATGACAATCATGTGATTTGAATGTCTCCAATTTGTTGCCCTATTCTGTAGCAAAGAGCTTTGCACCACAAGCAAAAATACCGCATTTATATTCCTCAGTTGCTATATACTCTTTCTCTCAATATTGTCCATTTGATTAAAAGCATTTCCTTAGAATTACTTCATAGAATTATTATATTTTTACCATGTTTGCCCATCTTTCATATTCAATGCAGCCTTTCTCTAATTAGCCACTGCAGGTTAGCAGAACAATATTCCAAGTTCATGAAAGTCTTCCATCGAGTCGTTACCATTGCAACTGATTTACAAGTTGCTCAGTGTTTTAGTAGTAGCCATGACGAAAGAAATCATGGGCATACATACTCGGGCAGGATTCGAACCTACAACCTCCTGATGTCCGGATCTTTGGTGGTCTTGTGGATAAGACACCTGTCCGGAGATCAGGAGGTTGTAGGTTCGAATCCTGCCTGAGTATGTATGCCCATGATTTATTCTGTCATGGCTACTACTAAAACACTGATCAATATAGTGCTTTAATATTTTCGTTGATGTAGGGCAATTTGTCAATCAGTTGCAATGAACTATTCCAAGTCACCTCTGGTCCTTTGTTTGAGGGTCTGCTAAATGCAGGTGTCAAACATGTTGCTATATTGCTGCTATGAATACACTAAACATTTCCCCGTTTGGTGTTATTCTAAAGGTGATCATGATGCAGACCTATTCTTGACACTTTTAGCATTGATAGAAGAAATTCTAGTAATTTGGAATATTGAGGTTCTACTTTGTAAACATTACAGTTATTCAGGCATCCATTGTTAATCTCTAGTCTGTGACACACTTATTTCAACAAAGTTTTCTGGTGTGAGGGAAACGTCTTGTGGCAGTAATGTTGCCATGTTTCTTTCTTTTTCTTCTTGTAAAGTGCGTACTTGTAGAATTGCATTGTATCTTTACAATTATGATGAGATCAATTCCTATTTTAGCTTAACAATGTCTTTACTGATGCTGTTGCTCTATTGAGATTCATATTAATGCATTTAATTACATAAATCACATTTAAGAGGAAATCACATAAATGTACATAGTGATTGTCTAGTAGTACAAACAATATCTTTGATATAATTTTGCACTAACCATTTAAAAATTAGAGTGCTGCAGTGGGGATCACAATACCACCACCCTTAACCTGGACTGGGGCTTGGTGCAATTTCCATTGCCATGATATGGTAATTAACTCTACTTTAGTAAATAGAGAAAGCTCAGATGGAGAAATGGTAAAAGTTGTATCAAAATGGGACCAAAAAATAAAGTGTCATATAAAAATATTCTTTAATTGGGTTTATAAATTTAGCAGCCACAAACCCTTACCCAACAGTTACCATTGCTAGGTTATTACAAGGCTGGAGTAATTTGATACAAGAGGGATACAACTTATTGATTTCATGTTATTGACACAGAGAAGAAATCCAGTGAAGATGTACAAAGTGTATGCACAATTGAATAGGGACTCATTGGGTGTCATCCAGTTTGGGTGTGTGACAAGGACTACAATGTGTACAGTAAGTCATTGTTTTATGAACATTTGAAACACAAAATTACATAACTTTCTAATCTAAGGTCAGATTTTTCGAAGACCTTTACCATTGTGTTTGTCTTACTCTGTATTTAAGCTGACTTGAGCATGATGTGGTAGTCCACTTTTCATGCTTCATGGACAACTTGCTCTATGTTTCATTTTGTGTCGAAAGGCGTACTTTCCTTAATTCATGTGGATGTTGTTGTCCGCACTATTTCTCTTTGACACTTTTAACAAGGATCAAGCAATTGATTTTGGTTGCAGCCAGAAATACAGTGAAGATGTGGTATGATAAACTGGTTTAACATACTAACACTTGCTCCATTGCTAGTATTATATTGCATGATTCTCTCACTGCTCAGTGTGTGGGAGTTTGTTATATAAACTAACCAACCTAACACAACTAGCTGCATGCCTTCATCAATATCTAACTTGATATGTATAGCATCCACCTCCAATAGCGGTAGTCATATCTTATATACTTTCATGGCAACCTAATTTCTATCCCCTCACATCATAAGCTAATTAAACATTGAAGTATATCTAACATATACATATATTTACATATATTGGAATAAGTTATATACCAGCTGGTGAGAGAGAAACCTGTATACAGTATATTGTAGGAAGTGTGTATGAACTGCCTGATGTTGGGGTTGGTGAAGATATGTAATCTGTCTTTCCTGAAACTAATGTATATTTCTTGATTTGAAAGAGGTATTTGCAAGTATAAAGGTGGGTATTCCATTATAAATTGTCTGTATAAGCCCAGTGGGAAGAGATGTATCCTGCTACTTGATGGCTAGTGCATCAGTGTATCAGTGAAAAGTCTATTTAGAGGATAGCGACCTTCATTTCCGTACCATGGGGGCTGCAACTTTCACTGAACTGGTGTAGTTTTGAATAATCATGTACTGGTACCTAAATTCATCGGAAGTAACTTGTTTTTTATCTTAACTTCCCTTCATGTGCTTCCTAATTAGAAATATCCAGTGCATCATATTCTGCATGCTACATACTGTAACGGTAGAAAACTTCACTTGATTACATTTTCTTGCTCATCAAGGAAAATAGAATTTGCATGTTTGCAATTTTTACCAACTGTTGACATGATACCAGAAGTGATATAAATTCAGGTGTACAGAGTACATAGCGAACAAAATATTTTCATGAACATTTACATTGTCGTGTCAGCATTGCACAGCACAAAGTGCACACTGTGAACTCTTCCACATTATAACCATATCCTCATGCCTGGTATTCCTTCGTTCTATTCACCACACTCCAGGCCTATACCTCAGTGAGGACAAATCCTACTGTCTGGAGGCACTGAGGCTCTGCCTGCTGCTGCTTCCCCCGCCCCAAAGGAGGGCCCTCCACCTCCTACTACGCCTCATGAGCAAGATGGAGAACAATGCGGAGCTGGTGCTGAGCGCCAACGTTTCAACCAGGCGGTTGGTAAGGGGCTTCAGTTCAATGCTAGTTTTGTTCGTTGAATAATAATCATGGAGAAGCGTGACTTCACCATGGATTTATTCGTGAATTAAACCATAACACTTCTTGGGTATGCTAAAAAAAACAAAGAGGTAACACATTATTGTAAGTTCCAGTAATTGCAGTGCCCAGTGGCAATAGTGCAAATGCCAATAGTTGACTATTGTTGCCTAGCTTCGACCATTTCAAAGAAAA
Source organism: Diadema antillarum (assembly GCF_040938485.1). NCBI lineage: Eukaryota > Metazoa > Echinodermata > Echinoidea > Diadematoida > Diadematidae > Diadema > Diadema antillarum. Next base: position 713,508 of record NW_027271908.1, read on the forward strand.
AGTTCACTCAAAGTTTTATGTTTTCACTTAACAGTGATATCGGTGACAATAAAGTATGATATGCAGAATGTAAAGTGACAAAATGATGTCATCCTATTTACTGGCACGTAAATCTCAAAACAATTTTCTTGTTTTGAATGACTGAAAAGAAAATCAAATTATCCTAAATTCATAACAATGATGTTAACAAATGATGATTCCTCACTAAGGGAGTAATCGTTGCTGAGCCATCAACCAAAAATCTTATCATTTTTCAGCTGCTGAACACGTTCACACGCTCCATCCTCTGCTGCGAGGCAGAGGCCGACTTGGATGAGTCGCTGGCCGTGAGGATAGTAGCCTATCTCCTTGACAACCACGCCAGTCTCTTCACCATACCGCAGGAGCTGAGACAAGACATTGAGGAGAGGATGATGTATCTGAAGAGGAGTCAGGTAGGCCAAATTATTTTACGCCTCCACTCCCTGAGGGTTGCTGGTAGCATTGTGTTTTTGGGTTGTCCGTTTGTCCCATCCATGCATCTGTGTGTCACACCAAGATCACGTTTAGCCTCTGTTTTTACTTTAGTGAATGTTTGTTTTAAGTTAGGAGTGCAGAGATGCCACTGGTTACTTATTTTGGCGGTATTTTGTACTGCTTATTTTCTTTGATCAAAAATACTGCAGGTTTCATGGAAAATACTGTTTCCCTCAATTGAATATTACAAGAAAGGTGAAAGTACTACTTTTCCACACACACAAAAACTACACCTTTTCAGATCTCATGATACTGCAGTGCCGTTTATAAGGTTTCTGTTAAGGTTGGCATCCCTGGGAGTGAAAGTAGACAGACTAATGAGAAGGATTGACTGATTGATTGATGGACGAACAGATGAGCAGAGTTTGGAATGAGGCGAGAGAAGACATTGGATATATCCTGTTCACCCTTTGAAAGCTTTGAGAGTGGGACTTGTAGAAAAGCAGGCTTGTTGGACAGAGATTGGTCCGTGAAAAAGTGCAACTCTCAAAAAGAAGTAGATAGAACAGCAAGATATAGATAGATAGATAGATAGATAGATAGATAGATAGATAGATACCGTAGATAGATACCAGTAGTTAGATAGGCCAATAGGCAGAAAAGAAAGAAAGATTGGTTAGTAAAGGTGGCTGAATCAGGGAGCTGTGAGCTCACACCTCCCTGGATGTATAATCATAGAAACAGCTACAGGTACATGTGGAAAAGACACAAAGACCTTGACCCCAGTTTTGAATTAGGTAATTTTTTTGTTTCAAATGTGCATTCTTGACAGTCAAGATGAATACATGACCACTCGAACTGGTGAGGAGTGAGAAGCAAGCATGAATGTAAAGATATCTTCCAGATATTGTGTCATGATGATGTATCTGTTTTATAATATTCCTCTTACTCTGACCTGCTGGCTACAGATAAAGTATGAGATGGACACAGAAAATGTCCAGCCGGCTGCCTTCTGTGCCCAGGTGTCCGTGGAGGAGTACGAGAAGCAGAAGACGTCCAGCTCTCAGAAAGCCATTGAGGACCTCCTAGACAGCATCATTGCCGACAGAGTGATGCCAGCAAAGGAGAAGAAGAAAAAGCTCAAGCTCGTGAGTTCTGAGAAAAGATGAAAAGATGTTGGATGGAGACAAAGATGTAATGGTTATCACTAGCATTTTCCAAGACACTTTAAATTGGAATCATGGCTAAACTATATATTTTCTCTATATAATGCTAGTTGTGCAAGCAGAGCTCAATGTTTTTAGTGATCCTCCACCAAACTGCTGTTCAAGTCCATTGTTGAAATGTATGTCATCAATAATAGTAAATTGACATTGATCATTTTGTGCAGTGAATCAGAAAAGTGTTTGTATAAATATCATTATAATAATGGCTATTATCATTGTATTTATATCTTTTCCTCTTTTTTTTTTTTTTTTTTTGCTAGAAAAGACACTAGATACATGTACAAATTTTGTTTTGCAATGATTTTGTTTTCATGACTTTCTTACCATTGATACTTGCAAGTTTAACATCAAGCCAAATCATTGCCTCTTGTAAAACAAGATAGAATCACCTCCAAGATGTTTCTTGAAAGCAAATAATTCTAAGTTCTCATTTCATCACTGGTTCTCTATGCACATATTTAGCCAGTCATGAAATTGTCTTTGTACAAGTTTTTAATTTGCAAAATTTAATGATCACAAAGTATACATAGCTCTGTCTCTTGATGCGATTTCATTGACTGAAAAGTTGCAGCTTATGAGCGAATGACATCTCTCTGTGTTTACCTCCCTATATATCTTTTTCACATTGACTGAACACCGTGCACAGTTTCAGAAGGCCTATCCGGACATTTACCACCGGCGCCTCCCCACCAGCTCCAGCGAGGCTGAGCTCTTCCCAGACAAGCCCAAGATCAAGCAGCCCATGCTCAACGTCAAGAGATCCCTGTCCAAGCTCAAGCCAATTCGATAGCAGCACATATATATGTAAGAGTTTGATTGCAGAAGGGGTCAAATGCCATTTCTAAACATTGTAACGTAAGTCCTTCATCAGATAATAGCAAAATAAAACATTTCCAATGATACTTCACTTGTTTCATAACAGGGAATAGTCTTGAAGTTATTAAAACATCTCATATTATATTTTCATATTTTTTTTCTTTGTGTTTTACAAGCTTTAAAGACAAATATCTGAAATTAACAAGAATGGAGTTAACTCCTTTTACAATCAAAGTCTTCACATGTATATAATATAAGCACATCTCATCTCTCCTTCCATCTGCACAGCATTGTGGGTTGAGAAGCAACAGGACGATATCACTTTGATAAAGTCTGTTCCAGAGTCTTGTCAGTGGTTGATGGATGAAGTATTATCAGGCCAGTGAATGCTTTGTTCTCCGAAGTGACATGAGTGTGAGATATAATGAAAGAGAGAGAGAGAGATGGTTAGATAAAGTAGACAAGTAGATAGATGCAAAGGTAGATAGAGAAAAAGATATAAATGCACAGACCCAGGTATAGTGAGAGAAGAAATGTAATATATTTTAATAGAAATACACACAAATATAGAAAAACAGAGAAAGATAGAAAGATGCTAAGAGACAATCAGAGACATATTGCCAAGTGAAGGACAAAAATGAGTTACAGGTGGAAAAATTTGTAGGAAAGAAGGTACAACTTGCTTGTCTACAAAGTAGTTTGGAGGTATACTGTCATGCTTTTGTCTCGTCGAGACACAGATGCTCTTTTGGCAGCGACAAATGATACATCAACTTGTTTTGAATGCATAAAGGGTAGTTGACCAACAAGTGGAATTTTGGCTCATGTTGAGTTTACCCTTGAAAATTGTTTTTGAATGAAAGCAGTGAAATTTAATTAATGAATTAGAAAAGAAGAGAGAAATAAATGACACTGTATGGAATTAATTTTTGCTCTAGGAACATTAACCTATTGCAGATGAGCTAATTTTGATGTAACACAGATTTCCCATAGATGCCTGCCCAAGTTTACGTGGGACTGTAGTTAGTCTTCCACGAGTTGAGGGAGTTGAGTTTAATACTAAAAAAATTATTCTTTTGTTTTCCTCAAGCCATCTCTAAAGACAGATTTAATTTCTCAGGGGATTTTTTCAGTTGATGTGACATCTGAACGATTGTATGCTGATTTCTTACTGGAGGAAAACTTTTGTGCTTTCAGTCCTCTTGTTCTTTCAGTCATGTTAAATGACCACATACCATGTACCGTGATTCAATTCTCGAGGTCATTTCATACACAGTAGTCTAGAGCATGCAAATTCTGCTACACAAATTGAACAAGCCTCCCAGAAGTCAGGTTGAGTCATATTGAATCATGTTGAGTTAGATTCTGTACTCACAAAAATAATGAAAGGTGCTGATAATTTAAGAGCCCAATTTTCATCATGAGAAATCCAAACTGAATTTCACACTTCGGAGAATCACAAGAAGACACAGAATTTGTAGTGTGTTTTCTTTTGGTTGTTTCTTTTTAGGGCATTTGTGTAAATCAGGTGTAAAAACAAAACAGGTGAAACTCATACCATAGGATGTATTTGCATGAACTGAAATGTAGAAATATGAATCATATTCAATAGATCTAAACTCTTTGATTGTTATAGGAAAGATGTGCAGGTGTTTGTTTTGGGTTTGTTTGTTTTTTCTGAACTTGTACAAATACTGGGCGTAGATAGAATTCATTCATCTTTTGAGAGAAGAAAAAAAAAATCATCCCCCTAAAAAAAAACCCAGTGATAACAGATGAAGAATGAATTCTAACTTCGGTATCGATACCTCTATGACATGCTTTGCAACTCAATCTGTATCTCTTCAGTCTTCAGATATTTTCAGATGGTGCTGATGTACATAAATACCGAAATCAATCAAACAGTAGCTTTGCATATTACCTGATATGCTCCTTTTCCTGATATACACCATGTATTTATATTTTTTAGACATGCAATGATCAACTCGTAAAACTCATCCAACAGTTCTGGTTTTTTGGCACGAGAGCAGCTAATGTCTGGTCTTTGCTCCATGCATGCATTGTGCCCCTGCGAAAACTTGTTATGTTTCACTTATTTCAATGCCTATTCACACAAGTTTACTTAGGCGTCATATTTTTCGTTCAATCCCATTTTTTTTTCTTGTGTGTGTGTGTGTGTTATTGGCCTTCAGCTGCTCCTTATTTATTGCATCGTTCAATACTTGACCAAAATGTCTGTACATGTATGATTGTGACGACAGACTTGTATTTATTCTGGTATCCATTGTTTACATGTACATGTTAAACTCTTTCATGCAGCAGTCTAGCATGGGAAAAATGATGCATTTCACAGAGTGTAACATTATAAACACATCAGTTTTGCCTGAATGTAGAAAAGGGGACAATTCATCTTCAGATTTCTGCTGAATCAAATATGCATGTACATGTATACACCATTTTTAACCCGTTCCTGGTGGCCTGCATATTAAGTCTGTGGGCATTTCAGAATTCAGTATGGAACAGGTTAAAGGACAAGTTCACCTTCATAAACATAAGGATTGAGAGAATGTAGCAGTGCTAGTAGAACACATCATTGAAAGTTTGAGGAAAATCGGACAATCCGTACAAAAGTTATGAATTTTTGAAGTTTTTGTGCAGTAACCGCTGGATGAGAAGACTACTGCAGTGTATGAATAACTTCGATGTCACATGCGTACAACAATATAAGGAAAATGTAAAGAGATTTTCACAAAATTTCATCTTTTGAAAAAAGTACACATTCCCTTGACTCCTTACCGACATATGTTATGGGTAATATTATTCTCCCTGCCCTTAGAAAAAGGCAACTCAAGTGCTCTTTTATTATGCGAAAAAAGTGAAAATATGTTAAATTTTCTTTACATTTTCTTCATACTGTTGTACGCATATGACTCATAAGCTATAGTAGTCTCCTCATCCAGCGGTTCCAACACAAAAATTTGAAAAATTCATAACTTTTGCATCGATTGTCCAATTTTCCTCAAACTTTCACTGATGTGTTCTACTAATATTGCTGCATTCTCTCAATCCTTATGTTTATGAAGGTGAACTTGTCCTTTAAGTTTGGCAAACACTGGTAACCTCGCTGATAACAGACAAGTTAATTGTATCCATGGCAACTATAGTTATCAGCTTAGAGCCAGAAATGTAAAAAATGTTGTTTTGTTTTTGTTTTTTGTTTTTTTGTTTTGTTGGGTTTTTTTTTTTTTTTGGGGGGGGGGGTTATTGTTGTAGAGAGGTCCAAGGTTACATGAATCTTCTCTAATAACTTCATACTTAAATTCATGGGTGATTATTCTGTGGTCCCAATGTAGAATGTCTAGTTCCATTATAAGGTTGGCAGACAATATGTTTATGATATCATATGTATATGACTTTGTGTCCTCTTTGTGTAAATATCTGTAGAGTTGTACATAGATGCAAGAGTCTATATAGATCTGGCATTACTGTCAGAAAACTTCAGTGATATAAGTCAGCTTCTTTCACTTTTATTTTTTTTTCTCTCTCTATGCATGTAGTGTAAAAATTGTTGGTTTTTGTTTGTGTCTCAATTAAGTGTAAATCTATTGCAGTAAGAGATGGAGGGGAGCTACAGTGAAGTTGTGGGTTTGAGAGGCACATTGCTGCAATTGGTATATGTTTAATTAAACTAGGGAGACAAAGTAATGATTATATATTGCCAAGTTAGAAATGAAAGTTTTGCTATATTATGTTCCCTGCCATCTAAGATGCAAATCAAGAATGATTAATATTAACCCGTTGAGGATTGACTGATTTTACTACGTGTGTTTTCCATAGACACCTGCCTGAGTATACTCGGGACTGGTCCTCAACGGGTTTAATGTCAGTATTCCCAGGGTTTCAACATCTGGTGCACAGGTACTTTTAATGAAATCTTGCATCAAATGTGGTACACAAGTACTTTTGATGAATTCGTAAATCAAACAATTGTTCTGTCTATAAATTGAAAATAATGCGTAGTAATGACTGATCTGATTCATAATGAAACTTTGAAAAGTCAATTTGTTTTTAAATAAATCCAAATGAGGAAATCACGTCAATAGAATGTAAGGTGATGAAAGCAAGTTTCCTGTTATTTTTTTTTTCATCACCCCAGGACCAACACGAAAACGCTATTTTGGTAACTTTAATTTGGCATCATGTCATTTTTTTTTTTCATTTTTTTTTTGGGGGGGGGGGGGAGGGGAGAGGTGTTCTGTTGTTTGTTTGTTGTTGTTGGTGGGGTTTTTTTTTTGCTCAGAGTTATATTTGGAATACAACTTTACCAGTCAGTAACATATGTGCAGTATAAGAGATTTACTGACCATCAAACATAAACTTTGATATGTTCATGCATAAGCTTATTTTCAAAACATTTGCCACTCTGTTGCATATACAATGTATTTGACATTCTGTCATAAATCAGCTTTTGTTTTGATGGAAACTAATGACATTAATGACCAGAAATGCATGTGATGCGGAGTCTGTATTTTTGCAATGAAGAGGCAGTATCACTACATCGTATAAACATCATTGCAAGTATGTATTACAGGGTACTGTTTATATGTGATATGCATCAATCTTGAGCCATGGTACAGTAAAGCATTTAAGTAGGGCATTACAAAAAATACTTCCCCTGTTGGATTGGTTTGGCACTTTGGCAAAAATCTTATACAATGAACAGGAAAATGCACGTTTATTTCATTTGCCTGACAGTGATTTTTAGATCCCCGAGGGTATATGGACTTGTAGCACCCTCCTGAAGCTTACATATACAGGGAATCCCTGTTATAATGAGCTCACTAACAACAAGGTCCTGCTATTAACGAGGGGGATTCATCAGTTCCGATTTTCCGTCTCTGTGTATACACGTTGTTTGCAATGAGGTACTGGTTAATATAAGGTGGGCCCGGCCACCTCATTTGTACATGTGGCCAATTGGCCATCATTCGATGCCCAATCACATATTAAACAAAGTTACAATCAATTTCAACTCTTATATACTGGCACGGTTAGAGTGTTTTATTAATGTAAAAAGTCAGCTAATGAAAATAGTTGCCAATGTTAACACCGTTTGGAGTCTATGGATTAGTGCCTGTATTATTTTCATGATTGATGATAAGCAGAATATGTTGTTGGTTAGGAAAAACGATGTTAATGCTGCACCAAGACTAAACTTCATGCTAAGTGGATGCCAAACCCAGATAATTTTGCCCACATTTGACTAGTATAACTCTACTGCAGCTCATGAAATGTTGTCTGTGCATAATTTATTATCTTTGTCTACTTCTGTGTTGTGTGTCATCACAAATCTGTGATTTGTAAAAACTTCTAACTGATGGTAGGAAAATGTTACATGTGCAAATTAAGAATCTAAACTTTCTCCTTGATGTCCGTAGTCTTGCTTCCAGGCTCTGAGCTACTTTACTTTAAATATTTAAATACCCTATCACGATGCTATCAACTCTTCTAGATTCACCAAGGTACCCTTGGGAATTCATTCATCATCCCAATCAACCTTTACAATCTTTTAATGTCAGTTTTTTCTGCAATGTTATATGTATGCATTGTAAAATAGAATTACATAGTTCAGGATGTTTTCTTTTGCCTGCTCTTTGAAATCCAGGAGTGGATAGGAATTCTGCTCCTGGTAAAGTTCACCCTTTAAAAACCCCATAGAAGAGATCTCAAACTATCTTGAGGAACATACTCAAATGCTCTGCTTTAGTGGAAATGTTTCCCTAATTTCTTGATCCAAATGTCGCCAGCTTCGCTCTTAACCCGTTTCATAGCATTTAGACTAGTTTTGATTGAAGGCTCGACTTGCACTTGTATGCCAATCGAGGGGATAGTCTTTCCATGGGCTATTGCAAGTGGTGTAATGGAGAAATTTATAGCTTCCAAGTGAGAAATGGCCCACAGCCTGGGAGCTAGACTACAATGACATGTGTTAGGGGTCTTATAGCCTCAAAATGCCCTAGTGTAGGTACAGTGTATGATATGAATGTATGTATGTTGACTGCATGACTTGGGAACCTATATACTTGTATATCCATTAAAAACTTCAAACGAATGACGACCGCGTCAATGTGTAGCTGTGTTTGTGTGATACTGTTTGTGCCTACAGTGAAAGTTACAGGTCAGACTCAAAGGCATTGAACTGGCCAAAGTGCGACCATAATCGCATAATGTGAAAAACTCAATTTGTATTTGTATCATTTTGTTTCTGTGCCTAATCACTTTGTATTGCACGTGTACATTGTATGTACATGTACTGGAAGTTGTTGCAGGATCTACCTTGTTTAGGTTACGATTAATCCGACACAAATCAAGAGCTGCAGAACATTTTTTTTTAGGGTTTGTAGGTTTTACATGTACAGTTGAACCTCTCTTATCCGGCCTCCCTTTATCCGGATCTCTCTATTATATGGACGCAATCTCGCCGTGATTTTTTTTTTAAATAATTACGGGAGGAAAGGGGGATTCCCAACTACTTGAGAACTCCTACACAAACACACATGAATTACATATACTTGATACTTTTCTTAATAGTTATTTAGGTAAATAATCCCAAGAATTTATAAAAGAAAATGATTTCATTCTTGCAAACACGAACCTCTATTTTGGGGTCTGTTACTGAGTGTAACAATGAAAAGGTTGCAGTATACACATTACTACATGTGGTACTACAATGGGCTACTGTACATGTGTATGTATATTATGTACATGTATAAAGCATTGAGTCTCCCGTATCCGGCCAAATCCCTTATCCGGATGAGCCCCGGTCCCGACTTGTCCGGATACGAGAGGTTCAACTGTAGTTAGGTTTTGTGTGCAGGCCAATGGGAATGTGAAACCCTAACGCTAGGGACATTGTTATTTCACCTATCTAATCTTATGTAATTTGCTCTTTACTTTATTTTTCATCTATATTAGAAGTGGATTTGCACTCTACAGAACTCACACACTCATGACAAAAACTTCCAAAAAAAAAACACAACACAAGGAGCCATTTTTGTTTTCATGATCAATACAGTCCTTTCCTCATACTTGGTTCAAATAATTTATTATAAAACTGGAAAATTTTTTTCAACTGCATCAATCCTCATATTTTTTTCCAATTTTCATGACATTTCAATCAGACTTTTTTTTTTTCAACATCATCCATCAATCATCAATGTAAATCACTAATAGCTATCATCTGTGTTATCTACGATCTTTTTCCATGAAGTTCTAGAATTCATTGTGTACTATAGAATAACACGAACAAACAAGGTCCACGAGAAAGATTCCTAGCTACGAAAAAACGAGAGACAGAAGGTACGAGGAGAAGAGAAAGAGATAGTAGGGGGAGAAATATTGGGTGGAAGGAGAGAAAAAGGGGAATCATATCTATACAAAGACGCATAATAAATTATCACAAAAAACAAACTATATTCACAGAATGTTTTCTTTACCTTCCAAAAAGAATCTACATTTGGAAATTGATGTGACATGCCCTGAGCGTTTAAATTTTCATGATCATTTTTTTTTTCTCATTTTCTTTTTCTTTAAATATATATACTCACCAAAGAAATCGAAAGGAAATATCCATACACTATACCTATTACCTACTGCTGATGAAGCATAATCGATTATACACAAGCTTTGAGAAATTAGAAAACTATGTGATGACATCCACATAGTCTAAAGGAGCAATGAAAAAAAAAATCCTCACAATTCTACACACCCTTCCTGTGCTTCAGTGCAGACACCCTACACAGATCGTTGCGTCCGCTTTTCTCGACACAGGTCTACCATCTCAACTCACTACACAAATCTTTCTGGAACGTGTAACAAAGCATACAAAATATAAAGAAATGGGAACAAAACTGAATAATCTTGTATTACCTTTCTCTTTCTTTCTTTCTTCTTTTTTTTTATACATGTGATGGATTATCATAGGAAACTCTACTTCACATTATAATTACATTTCCGGTGAGTACAATTTGCTGCTGATGTGATGAAACAAGTCAAGATCTGCCAAATGTCATCAGTTTCTGGTGTCAGAAAATCTCCTCTGACTACCAGAGAATATGTTTTTTTCTGGACGCCATTTTACTGTTTGAGAGCAAGAGCTTATCTTTTGACTGTTTATTACCACTGCAGGCGCTTCATTCATTTAGTTGTGTTTAGAAGAAGAACAAATAAAATGCTTGGAAAAAAAAAAACAACGAAACACAAGCTCTCAGGATGGCGAAATCTGTGATGTATAGTAACATACTTGACTAAGTTGACATGTGCCACATGTTTATCAGCTCAGACCTACACTACAATGCTTGGAACGAGTTCACCCATCACATGAACAAAACAAAACAAATAAAAAACAAAAACAAGAAAAAAATGGCAGAATACAAATGATGAAGACATATCCAGCAGTAGTGAATGAACGTGAGTGGCATATTGGAACTCCATCTAAAAAAGTAGAGGTGAAAGTCATAATGTTTGTACAGTTTAACTGACTCTGGCATCACATGATTATGATTACGGCAGCAAGTTGTAATACTTGGAAAAACTTTTTAGTAATTTTTCTCTTTCTTTTTCTTTTCTTTGTTACAACTGAAAAGATAAACAAACATTAAATTCAAGATCTGTCCGGAATGGCACAACACACGGTTGCACATGGCAACACAACGAGGAGAAGAAAGAAAATAACAGCAGAACAAACAAAATGTAACAAACTCTTAAAGTACACATAACATTAGAAACTTCTCTATTATCTTACAGCTGGCTAGTCTGTACATGATTTTACACATGACGACAAACACAAAAACAAAAAAAACGAGAAACGACTCTGAAATGTTGATTAGATTTTTTTGTTTTGTACAGAAATATTCCTTGCACGTGACTCCCTATAAGTTTACATAAAAATAGCACCTGTTTTTTCTTTTCTTTTCTTTTAACAAACAAAAGAAACAACCAAATAATAATAGAAATAACTGACAAACTGTCACAAAATATTGGCACTTCCACTAGTATCCAATCGTGGTGGCAGAAACATAACACAACACTGATGTCCATCTCTTAACATGATACAAAACGTTGGTTCACACAAAAAACAAATGAATTGAGCAATCCATGCATTATCGACAAACACACTTTTACCACTTTTGTCATCTTGAGTTTTGTTTTTTTTCTTGATAAAGCACTTTTCAATCACAATCACGATCACACAAAACTTAATTTTGACGAGATCACCTTTGAATTTCGGCAGATTTGATCTCTATATTTAAGAGTTTCACTTCTCATGCAGTGTTGGGACCTTACCAGCACTGTGCACACATACACAACACAGCAACAACAACAACAAAAAGAAGAGTGAAAGAAATGAATAGAATATAACACAGAAAACTTTTCCAACATCAGCTAAATAAACAGTCACCTAACTTGTAGAAGATTAGATGCTCCTTGGGGACAAAAAAAAAAACAATAGAAAAAAAAACTGAAATATTTTCCTTCTGAAAAAAAAAGTCTCAGAACATTTACATAAACAATTTCAGGTAACGCTACAATTTCAGGTACTGGGTGAAAAGGAAAAAGTGGTAACACACTGAAGGGAACACGACATCAACTGAACTCAAAACAGGATTTGCGCACTTCATAATCCAATGTGCAATGGTGTGACAATGACTGCTTCGTGCAACATAGACAACAAAAAAAGAGTACTCCAGACTTAAGCAAAGACTACAGCTCTGGAGTTTCACTTGAACCATGATAAATAAATATATTACAGCTCAGAAATGTGACATTTTAAACACCCGTGTTTTCTCTCCCTCTCTCTTCCTTGAAATTTCTACTCGCTTGATACTTCGCAAGATAACGCAGCGTCATTTCGGCATCTTGCTATGCAGCATGTTGACAAGGGATTTGGGGTTTTCTACTTCGTATATATATCAACAAATTCATAAATATTACCAGACATATCTCACATTTTTGTGGTCCTACAGTTGTATGCAGCAAGAGATCGACAAAGGAAGAGAAGAGAAAGACAGGTACAAGAACGAAGGAAAGAAAGAAAGAACGAAAGATTTGGTAGACAGATAAGAAGATGGAGAGGGAACAGAATAGATCCTGGGTGAGTGTAGAGAGACAGAGAATAAAAATGAGAAAGTGAACTATGAGAGATCAATGGAATAGAAAGCGAATCTCTTGCATACAAACTAACATACATTTAGATATCTTATTTTATCGGCTGCACCAAATTTTGTTGGCGAATATTTCTGCGATGGGCGACCTTCAAAGAAGAATCATTCCTGAAAAAAAAATACTCACTCCGTACCTTTCACGAGAATTTCTGTTTTGGACAACAATGATGGTACTGTTAACCTCTTTCCTGTCACATGCAAACTTTAGCAGAAAATCTAAAAAATCTTCAACTTTTCCCTGATTTGGCTTTTCATTCTCTTCAACACAAAATTATACCCTTTCTCAAGTAAATCTACACAGATCAGTACCTATTCTTTAATAAAAAAAAAAAAAAAATCGCTCAATCAAAAAAAAAAATGATTAAAATCCCTGCAAAGTAATTGTGGAGTCTTTTTTTTTAATAATGCAATCACAACTCCTAAGTCAAGCAATGGCTACTGAATTGCTTATG